>NC_084833.1:6610222-7222046 GCF_033115175.1 Lepus europaeus
GGGGAGGTTCCAGATCATAAGGGGGAGGTTCCAGATCAGAAGGGGGAGGTTCCAGTCTTGCCCAGTTGCTGCTCCCCCTGGGGTGACTCCCGGGACTCACAGTGCCGCCGGTTAGGAGACAGGCGCCAGCCCTCGGCCCTCGCGCCGGGCTCATAATTAGGTGTTCTGATGAAGAATAAGGGGCAGAGACAGCCGGGCTCCCAGGCCCTGCGGGGGAACAGCCCAGGCCCCGCAGCGCCCCACTAGCCGCTTCTAGAACCACCCCGCCCGCCCTCCCCACCGCGCTGGCCTCGCAGCCGTCCCCGGGCTGCGCGCTGGCGGCGGGCTGGGTGGCAGGCGGCCCGGGCGCCTGCACATGTTCGTTTATATTTGGGGCCTGAGTTGTTCTGAAGCTGTTCCATCCCACACGCTCTGGGCCTCTCAATCCCAAACACATCCTGCTCGCAAACAGGAGCTGGGGGCGGGGAGGGGGGGCTCCTGCCACCGTCCTCACCCTGCCGAGGGGGCGGGCGGCCTGCGAGGGTCCCACCACCGGCTGTTGAGTAGAAGGTTCCAGAATGAAATATGGGCCTAATACAGAGTCGTCTGCCCTTCCTGCCACTCCTTGGTTATTTATTTTTATTTTTAAAATTATTTTATCTGAAAGGCAAAGTGATGGAGAAGTCTTCCATCCGCCGGTTCACTCCCCAAATGGCCACAACAGCCAAGGCTGAGCCAGGCCGAGGCCTGGAGCCAGGAGCTCCATCCTGGTCTCCCACAGGGGCCCAGGTATTTGCCATCATCTGCTGCCCGTCAGGTATGTTAGGGAGCTGGATCAGAAGCAGAGCAGGCAGGGCTGTGAGGTGGGGGTGGGCTTCTCAGGCCGCGGCCCCACCGTCTGTTAGGGCGGGCGTGGCGTATCTCCTGCGTCAGGTATGGGATGCACGCCCTCATGCACCCGGCAGTCCACGCAGGAAGTGCCCTGGGCCAGGCATTCCATGAGGAATGTCATGGAAATGGACTCAGAGCTGGGGCCCAGGGTCTGCCTCCCTGAGGGGCAGGCAGCGCGTGTGCCATTGCCGGCAGCCCGCTGTGGGGCGGGACCCCAGGCGCCGCTGGCTGCCCTGGTCCTGTGCAGGGGCGGTCCTGACTGAGGTGCTGGACAGTGCTCCGTGTGCCTCAGTTTCCCTCGGGTGGGAGCCTGGGAGCGCGAGGCCCCTGCTCACCCCTGTGCTGAGCCCCTCAGCGGGAGGACGCTTGGGACCAGGTCCTGGCAGCGGCCACTCCGCCCCAGTCTCCGCCTTGCACTCCTAGCTTGTTTGGCTTGTTTGTCCTGGGCCGGCAAGAAGCCCCCAGGCCCGGGCAGGAAACAAAAGTGCTTGCGGACAAACCCTCCATTGTCCGTGTTCTGGAAACTTGGGATGCGGGAAGCAGCTTCCCCGGCCGCTGGAGCTCCCTGCGCCGGGACTGTGCTGCAGCATCGGAACCACTCAGGGAGTCCCAGCACCCAGAGAGCTTCCCGGGCCCAGTGCCCCGGGGCCTGCGGGAGCCCCCGAGGGGGAGGCAGCCACGCCCTGTCCGGCCACCGTCTGCCCCGATGACGCCACTCCTCCTGCCTCTGCCTCTCACCCACGGTTTTCATTTTAGAAGCCGCTGGGGTCTATGTGAGCCCCACGGGGTGGCGTGTGCAGGGCGCTAGGAGGTGGCAGTGCCTTCCCGTCCGGCGCCGAGGCCTTGCCGTGCCCCCAGCCCAGCGCCAGCTCCCTGTTCCCCGTGCGTCCCCTCTCCCTGTGCTCGGGGGGGGGGGGTCGCAGTGTGTGCCCCGTGCCCGTTTCCCTCGGGCAGCGTCTTGAGGGTCCCAGGACTGGCCGAGCCGGGGCTTGTGTTGCCGGCTCACGGCTCACTGGCTCTCGCTTTTTGTGTTTTTCTCTAAGATTGATTTAATTGAAAGGCAGAGCAGCGGACAATGGAGAAGACAGAGATCAACCATCGAAGTGACAATAGAATCACTGGCACTGCTGGGGTCCCAGCTGAACTCAGCCCGTGCCCTTGGGCCGCTTATGTCTTTTTTTTTTTTTTAAAGATTTATTTATTTATTTGAAAGGCAGAGTTAGGGAGAAGGAAATTGTCCATCTGCTGGTTCACTCCCAAACGGTTGCAAATGGCCACAGCTGGGCCAGACTGAAGCCAGGAGCCAGGAGCTCCATCCGGGTCTCCCTTGTGGCTGCAGGGGCCCAAGCACTTGGACCATCCTCCGCTGCTTTCCCAGGTGCATTAGCAGGGAGCTGGGCCGGCAGTGGAGCAGCCGGGACTCAGACCAGCGCCCGTATGTCGGTGGTGGCTTCACCCGCTGCGCCACAGCGCCGGCCCCTCGTTTGTGTCCTTTGTGGAGTCACCCGTGTTCTCTCCATCAGTGGCCATGGGGCCCCGCTGGGCCTGAGCACAGCTCCCCACACAGCCGCCCCGCCGTACTGCGTAGCCCTGGTGCTTCCTTGAGGCCGGGCGAGGTGCGTCCTGGGGGGCTTGGCGGTGGTTCGCACGTAGCAGCGTGGCCCGGCCTTGGTGCTCTGGCCTCTATGAGCTGAGGGTGTACTTGGCCAGTCACTGTGTCTCCCTCACTCCGAAAGTGTGAGCATTTTCCATCATAAACAGGAAATTTCATTCACCTGCAAAAAATGGACCCCGCTCTGATGACTCCGGCCTGAGGTGTTGGCCAGGGTTTGCGGGTGGGGTGGGAGCCGGGCGAGCTCCGGCTGGGGCCGTGGGGACCGGCAGCAGGGGCTTTGTTCAGTGCCAGGATTCAGGGAGACGACTCCTCCTCTCTCTCTTCCTCCACCGCCCAGGGAGGGGGCTGAAGCCACACTGGGCTGGGTTGGGGCTGCTGACCTCAGCTCCCCAGGCGCTGTCCCGACGCCCAGGCCAAGGCCAGCACGAGCTGAGCACAGCCTGTCGGGGTCCCATTCCCAGGAACTTGTTTCTGGCCCCACCGCCTCCCCAGCTGGGTGAGCTTTGGTTCCAGCTGCACTGGCCGGGCAGGAGGCGGAGGGCAGAAGCGAGCCTGGCTTTTGCCGCGTGGAGAGCCAAGTTCAGCCCTTGGTTATCGCTTTGTCGGCCCTGCCCTGTGTTCCCAGGGCAGCCGGCGCCCCAGGTGGGCCCCATGCCTGGCCGCGCCCCCCTCCTTCCCCTCCCAGTGTCCCGCTGACCTCCGCCCCCGGGCCTCCCAGAGCTCCCCAGGGCCTCCTGGCTCGATGCCCCCCCCACACCTGAGCACAGAGGCCGGCGGCTCTGCTGGCCCTGGCCCGGGGGCTGCCCTGGGCCGGAGGAGGCCTGTGAGGTGGTGCAGGATTGCGTGCTGGCTGCTGGCGGATTCCTCCAGGATGACGTGGAGCCAGGCCCGCCCCTCCCCTGGGAGATTCTGGGCCTGCGCCTCTGGATTTAACCCTCCTGTGAGACCATGAGAGGAGTCATGATTTGGATTTTTAAAAAAGATTTATTTACTTGAGAGGCAGTGAGTGTTACAGACTGGGGAGAGAGGCAGAGAGGTCTTCATCCGCTGGTCCCCTCCCCAGAAGGCCACAACAGCCAGGGCTGGGCCAGGCCCAACCCAGGAGCCAGGAGCTTCCTCCGGGTCTTCCCCACGGGTGCAGGGGCCCAAGGACGTGGGCCATCCTCCGCTACCTTCCCAGGCGTGTTAGCAGGGAGCTGGACTGGAGGTGGGGCAGATGGGACTCGAACCGGTGCCCACGTGGCTGCCGGTGCCGCAGGCAGGGGCTGAACCCACTGTGCTCGGGGGCTTGGATTTTACAGGTAGAAAAAGCATAGCTCAGAAGTTAGGAAAACTGGAGGCCACAGGGCCAGAGTTGAGCCAGAGCCTGCTTATTCCAGGGCCCGCGATCCCGTGGATGCCTGCTTGTGGGGGGAGGCTGGGCCCCCTGAGCCAGGTGCCTGGCGGGGGAGCGTGGCTGCCGGCAGAGCTGTCCTGGGCTTCAGCTCAGAGCTGTGGGGTGCTGTGGGCTGCCCGCGGGGCGTCAGGTCCCGCCAGGATGGAGGCCGTGTGGCCACTGCTCCCCCCAGCCGTGGCGGGTTGCTGAGCAGGGCCCTCGTGGGGGTGGGAGGCGGCGCTGTGTCCCCCCTGGAGCTGAGTGCCAGGCTGTGCTCTGGGAAGCGCTGAGTGGCACCTCGGACAGGAACGACAGAGCCCCCCCCCCCCCCCCAAGGCTCTGCGCCGCTCTCTCCGTGTCCCTAAGGTGGAGAACAGAATTCTTTACTTCTAGGGACATTGGAAGAAGTGGAAACATTTTTCTCACTGTTTTTCTCTTTTTGAATGGAAACGTTTTGAAGGAGCATAGTTGCCAAATAGGATGCAAATTAAACCGCTGGTACGGAGAGCCAAAGTCATCGGCTGAAATCAGGCATTTGATGTGGGAAGTCACCCCGATGGCCTTCCAGACGTGCAGCTTTCGCCTCTGAACCCAAAGTGGTTGCCGCAGCTCGCACCACCCCATGGGCGTCCCGGTCCTCAGAGAGGGGAAAAGCTGCACAGGCTTAGACACCTTTCTTGTTCATTTCTGTGGCATGGGAGGCCATGAACCCGGCTAAAATTAGACATTCTGTCACCGAAGAGGGAGTTCCAGTTAGCAGGCTCTGCCACAGATGGCACAGTTCACACTGGCTGCGTGGTGAGAGGAGCCAGAGAATGGGTCTGGAGCTGGAGCCCCCGCGGCCCAGCCTCCCGGCCCAGAGACCTGCAAAGGGGAAGTGGTGGCCACGCCCAGGGCTCAGAGTTCGCACAGGCAGTTTTGCAAACGCTAGGGTTTCTGTAGCAATGACCGAGCGGAACCTGTGCAGCTGGGGCAGTCAGACTCCATTTGCATAGGACAAGAGGGGGCCCAGTCTGGTCCCTGAGCTGCTGGTCTGGTCCCAGCGCAGCCCAAGTGGCAAAGATTAAACAAGAGGCTTTCGGCATCGGCAGCAGATAAGCGCCGCAGGTACCAGAGTGGATAGGGTCCGAGTCGCAGCAGACGCGCCCTCCGCGTCCCCTGGGCCACGCACCCCCCCCCCCCCCCCCGTTCTGGAGCTCATGCTTTGTCTCCGTGCTTGTCCGCGCCAGCGCTGACGGGTGGGGCACTTCCAGGTGCTGTGCATTCTGGGAACTGAAACGCTGACCTCGGGGACAGCTGTGCCCCGTGTCGGAGGGACTTTGAGTTCAGTCACAGCTCTGCTCCTGGCTTGTCCCCTGCTGATGTGGACCTGGGAGGCAGCAGGTGTGGCTCAAGTCATTGGGTCCCAAGCACCCTCACGGAGACCCAGATGGAGCTCCCGGCTCCTGGCTTCAGCCAGACCCAGCCCTGGCGTTGTGGGCATTTGTGCAGTGAACCAGCAGATGGGAGATCTGTCTACACCCCCCCCTTTCTGTACCTTTCAAACAAACAAACAAAACACTTAAAAAGACAGCTTTATGGGGCTGGTGTCCGGGCGCAGGGGGTTAAGCTGCCACGTTGGAGGGCTGGTGTGAGTCCTGGCCCCTCTGCTTATGTCTAGCTCCCCGCTGGTGCACCTGGGCGGCAGCGGGTGGTGGCCCAAGTGCTTGGGCCCCTGCCCCCACGTGGGAGACCTGGAGGAAGCTCCAGGCTCCTGGCCTTGACCTGGCCCAGCCCTGGCTCTTGCAGCCATTTGGGGAGTGAACCAGCGGTAGGAGATGTTTCTCTCCCCTCTCTGATGCTCCCCCCCGGGGTGGGGCAGCCTGGCCGCCCAGCTGCCAGGCCTCCCGAGCTCGAGCAGGCCCCATGTCGCCCCCAGGCTATGACTTCGCCGCCGTCCTCGAGTGGTTCGCCGAGCGTGTGGACCGCATCATCCTGCTGTTCGACGCCCACAAGCTGGACATCTCGGACGAGTTCTCGGAGGTCATCAAGGCCCTCAAGAACCACGAGGACAAGATCCGCGTGGTGCTCAACAAGGCCGACCAGATCGAGACGCAGCAGCTGATGCGCGTCTACGGCGCCCTCATGTGGTCGCTGGGCAAGATAATCAACACGCCCGAGGTGGTGCGGGTCTACATCGGCTCCTTCTGGTCCCACCCGCTGCTCATCCCCGACAACCGCAAGCTGTTCGAGGCGGAGGAGCAGGACCTGTTCAAGGACATCCAGTCGCTGCCCCGCAACGCCGCCCTGCGCAAGCTCAACGACCTCATCAAGCGCGCGCGGCTGGCCAAGGTGGGCCTGGGGGCGGGGCGTCCAGCAGGAAGCAGAGGCGCCACTCTGGCCTCCTCCGCTCCCCCTCCAGGCTGCCCTGGTGCAGGAGTGAGCGCGGGGCGGGGCGGGGCTGGGGGACCCGGGAAGTGGCTCGAGCCCCCAGCCCAGCGCTCCGTGCGCACAGAAAGTCCTGGGGTTGTTTGTGTTGCTGCGGGCTGAGCCCCGGTGGGAGTGACCTGTGGGGAGCCGGGCGCCGGCTGCGACCCCGGGCGGACACTGGGCATGAAGCCCAGATCCCGGTGCGCTGGCGCCCGTCCACGCAGGCCTCGTCCACCAGCTCCGACCCTTTCGTGGAAACTTGGGGCCCGGTGACGCCCGGCGGGGAGCGCCCAGATTACTCAAGAGTTTGGAATCTCGGGGCCCGGCCAAGGTTTGAGTGCGAGCTCAGGGAGGCTGGGGTGTGGAGATCAAGTTAACGCCGCCATGGGGACGGAGGGTGTCCCCTGCGGAGGCCTGACTTTGAACAGCTCCTCACCAGCCGCAGAGCCGAGTGAGCAGGCGGGCGATGGCCGAGTGTGAGGCCCGGCCAGCTACTGCCAGGCACCCCGGCGTCGGGCCAGGCTCTGGCTGTGGCTCCTGCCCGTGGCCCGCAGAGCCGTGCTGGGGACTGGGCCTGGTCCTGGGTGTGGAGCCACCCGGTGCAGAGCAGGTTTGCGAAAGCCCTGGTGACGCCATGGCCTCAGAGGAAGCAGGGAGGGGCAGCTCCCTGCACAAGGGCCCCGAGAGCCGCCGGCCCTGGGCACGTTGAGTCACCAGCCTGGAAACCCCGGGGGTCTCCGGCTCGGTCCCATGCCTGCCGTCGGCCAGCTGTTTCCCTTTCGCTCTGATCCCTTGCCCTCGCGGCCCTGGGAGCTCCTCGGCGCCAGCCCTGTTAACGGCGCGGGGCTGCCGGCCCCAGGGAGGCAGGGGCAGGCCGGGTGGGGGGCGCTGGGTGGGGCCGGCAAGCCGGACTTCCTCGCCAGGGCCGGGAGAACTGAGGGCGCCACGGGGAAGTGAGCCGGGCACCGCCCTGACTTGGCAGGCGTCTGGGCAAGGCATGGCCGCGCAGATAAAGCTGGGGATGGCCAGGAGTAGCCATGCCTCCCTGTAACCTGCAGGGCGCACGGAGCTCAGGGCGCATTCTGCACATGCGCGTGGGCTGGGGACCGGCACGTCGGGTCCAATCCCAGCTCGTGCACTCTGCCACGCAGCCATGGCGAGCCTCGCGGGGCACGTGGAAGGCCTGTGGCTGCCGGGCTGGGCCGGGCGGTCCCTGGGTCCGGCTTCGCCTCCTCTCCATGGTGACGCCAGAGTTCCCGCGAGGCCCGCGGGGTCCTGGGAGGGCAGCTGTAGCCCTTCCGCTCCCTGACGCCTCTCCCTGCCCGCAGGTGCACGCCTACATCATCAGCTCTCTCAAGAAGGAGATGCCCAACGTGTTCGGCAAAGAGAGCAAGAAGAAGGAGCTGGTGAACAACCTGGGCGAGATCTACCAGAAGATCGAGCGGGAGCACCAGATCTCGCCGGGCGACTTCCCCAGCCTCCGCAAGATGCAGGTGCGGGCTCCTCCTGGGGTGGGGGCCAGCACCCACCCGAATCGGGGAGGTCAGCCCGGGCCGTGACCCCGGGGAGGGGGAGGCGGTGACAGCCCCAGCTGCGGGACGATGGGGCCGGGCAGCTCCCCGGCGTCCTGCTCTGACCCCTGGCTGCAGCCCTGCGGGGTCTGGGCAGCCATTGCCTCCTGCCCAGCCTGTCCTTTGTCCTGCGCCCCCAGGAGCAGCTGCAGACGCAGGACTTCAGCAAGTTCCAGGCCCTGAAGCCCAAGCTGCTGGACACGGTGGACGACATGCTGGCCAACGACATCGCGCGGCTCATGGTGCTGGTGCGCCAGGAGGAGTCGCTCATGCCCTCGCAGGCTGTCAAGGGCGGCGCCTTCGATGGCACCATGAACGGGCCCTTCGGGCACGGCTACGGCGAGGGCGCCGGCGAGGGCATCGACGACGCCGAGTGGGTGGTGGGCAAGGACAAGCCCACCTACGACGAGATCTTCTACACCCTGTCGCCCGTCAACGGCAAGATCACGGGCGCCAGTGCCAAGAAGGAGATGGTCAAGTCCAAGCTGCCCAACACGGTGCTCGGCAAGATCTGGAAGCTGGCCGACGTGGACAAGGACGGGCTGCTGGACGACGAGGAGTTCGCCCTGGCCAACCACCTCATCAAGGTCAAGCTGGAGGGCCACGAGCTGCCCGCCGACCTGCCACCGCACCTCGTCCCGCCCTCCAAGCGGAGACACGAGTGAGGCGGCGCGGGGGGGCGGGGCCGCCCTTCCCAGCCCCATAAAGACCGAGCGCGGGCCCCTCCGCTCGCTCGTGAAAAGGAAAGCCCCCATCTTTCTTTGGAGGCCGGGCCCGGGCCCGGGGGGGCGGCCTCGGCCGCGGGGGGCGGGGTTCTGTGCACAGGAACTGTGGATATTTTAATATATAACGTTAGAGGCAGTCTGCTGTCTGGCCGCCGCCTCCTGTGTCTGGCAGCCCCTCGCACCCAGGGCCTCGGCCTTCGTCCTCCCGCTGTGAGCGCAGGGGGCCCGGGGCCGGGTGCATACAGAGGCTGAGTCCCCGAGCGTGGCCTCCTGGTGGGCGGCCCTGGCCCTGTGGCCCCCCAGCCGCCAGTCACAGGAGCAAGGGCAGCGCTGTCTTGTCTTTGGGGGGGTTCAGGGGAGGAGAGGGGGCCTTCCCGGAAGTGCGGGTGCTGAGTCTCGCCCCGTGGGTGCTGTACCTGGCCAGTCTTCCAGGACTTCCGGCCACTATTCAGAACTGTGGTTTCCGTCTCACCTTGCCCATGCTGCAGCCTGGGCCAGCTCCTCTGGGAGCCGGCGTGGTGTGGTGCGGGACTGCTCAGAGGAAGCCGGGGCTGAGCCCCCAGCCGCCGCCTGCCTCCTGCCAAGCAGAAGGTGGCCCTGGACAAGCCACGAGCGCCTGGGCCAGCGGCCTCCCTCCATTCCGCCGCAGTGTCCACGCACAGCCTGGGGGCCCCTGGGCGCACGCGCTGGCTGGCTGGCTGGCAGCTGTCGGGGCGGCGGGCTCCCCATGGGTGGGCTCCAGGGGGTCCACCCCACCTCGCCCCCCAGTGCTGCTCCGTAGGAGGCCTGGGTCTAGGTCCAGGAGCCGAGCGCAGCGTTAGGTGGGCTGGGTCACGCTCAGCCGGGGAGGAAGCTGACGGGGACGCTGGTCCTGGCATTAAAGTGAGTTCTGCCTGTGTCGAAGCTGGCGTCTGGCGCTCGGTCGTCCTTTCTGGGGGCACCAGCCCCGGGCCCCCCCAGCCCGAGGGCTCCCGCCTCCTGTTCACAGGGAGCCCTGCAGCCCGGGAGGGAGGAGGGACCCCCGCCAGGGGCTGCTGGGCAAGAGGGAGGGGTCGGGGTGGGGCTGGCAGTCTCTCTGCAGTCTTCATGGCGTCCCGGCACCCTGGCCACAGGAGAGGGCGCCCGCAGGCCCCGGCACCGCCGAAACAAGGCCCGCCCGAGGGCAGGTACAGACGGGAGCCGGCGCCCTGTGCTCAACGCGCCAGCCGTGGGAACAGCCAGGGCTGCCCGATGTTGTAGATACGGGGCCGTGTCACTGCGCACAGGAGGGTGACACACTGGGTACCGGCGGGGCGTGGTAGGGGACCGAGTGCTCAGGGCCAAGTGTGGCACACGCAGGGCACAAACAGGTGTTTATCTCCAGGGCGCATCTCATGGCCGTGAGCACACCTGCTGTGGGCTCCCTGGCCCTGGAGTGCTCAGGTGTTTCCCACGGGGGGGTCACGCAGTGCAGAGCCTTAGACAGGGTGGCCTGGACCCCTCCAGGGGCCCAAGTTCAAAGCCGAGCCTGCCCCGTGTCTCATTGAGAGCAGCCGCACTTGGGCAGGAGAGGCTCCAAAGGGTGACTGGGCAGTGCTCCATCCTGCAGGGCCTGCCGGCAGAGGGGCGGCACAGCCGGCCCCCACCAGAGCACGGGGTGAACCCCAAGGCTAAGCTGAACTGAGGGAGGGGCTGGGGCAGGTGTCTGTGCCCACGCCCACCCAGAGCCCAGGTCTGAGTTGTGAGGTTGGAGGTCAGGGAGAGCCTGTGGCCTCACACCTGGGCCAGCCTGTGCCTGTGACCCTCGTGGACGAGGAGCCCCCTCTGTGGCTGCAAGGCTACCTCAGCCCCTCAGAACCCGGGAGCCCCCCCCCCCCCCGCCACCGTGGACGAAGCTGCTTGCTCGTCACATCTCGTGCAGGGGAGCGAGTTGGCCCCAAATGCATCCCAGGTCTGCCTTCTGATGGTGAGGGGCTGCCCCAAGCACATCGAAGTTGGGGGCTCCTCAAGACCTCCCAGGCAGAGTCCCAGCTCTGCCTCTTCTGGGGGTCCCCCTCCTTGGTGCTCCCCCGGCTGTTTTCCGAGGCCGCAGGTGCTCGCCACAGCCCCCAGCAGCTTGGTCGGTCAGGAGAAGGGGGTGAGGGTGGGGTGCGGGGAGCACGGCGCCCCACCCAACACCCAGAACAAAACAGGCCGGACCCACCCTTCCCTGGAGCAGCGGGCAGACTGTGCGGCGCCCATGGGCCTGGGGCGGGGGGCCAAGGGGCTGGGGCGCTGGCTTCCTGTGCACCTAGACGGACAGACGGGTAATTACAGAAGCACATGGGGCTGCAGCGCGAGCATGGGAGCCCCTGTGGCTCGGCGGAGCAGCACAGGGAAGGGCTTGGAAAAAGACCAGGGTGATGGAACCGCCATATGTCCGTCCATTTGGAGTTCTGGAATTTCCAGAGGACACGCCCCCGGTGTGGAGGGCGGGCGGGGCAGCAGGCCTGGGGGCCGCCAAGGACGAGTGAGGGGAGTGGGGGGACCCTCAGCACACCCCCCCCCCCGAAGCCACCCCAACACCTCGTTTCCACAAGGCCCGGCTGGGGAGGAGGAAGGACACCAAGGTCCCCCGCCCAGCAGGAGTGCTGCCGGGCTCCGTTTGTGGAGCCGAAGGGGTTGTGCGTGCTCCCAGCACAAATGGTAGATGCCAGAGTGGGGCATGTCAGAAAGTTCATGGAAAACAACTACACGAAGTTCACTTTGATGCCAGAAGAGACTCTCGCGCTGAGAGGTCTCCGTGAAAATGCTGATTGCGAAAGAAACCCGTGCATTGGGTTCGAAATACTTCTCCAGCAAAATCCACCTTGAATTCTGCACGAAGGTTTTGAGGTCCCCCCAGGAGGGCCCACTTCCCCTGCCCTGACGGCTCCGCGTGGGAGACACGGCGTGCGGTGTCACCCGGTGTCCCACAAACACGCACAACCACTGTGTGTCAATCAGGCAAGCACGTTTCAAACAAGAGCCGGGTGGCAGGTGGGTAAGGCCGCAGCCCACCTCTCTGAGGGCCTGGGTTCAAGTCCCGGCTCTGCCGCTGATCCCGGCTTCTTGTTAGCGCCCACCCTGGGAGGCAGCCGTGGCTGGGAATCTCTGCCTTTCAAATACATTACAATAAATTTTTAAAACAAACCAGCAGGCCGGCGCTGTGGCTTAACAGGCTAATTCTCCGCCTTGTGGCGCCGGCACACCGGGTTCTAGTCCCGGTTGCCCCTCTTCCAGGCCAGCTCTCTGCTATGGCCCGGGAAGGCAGTGGAGGATGGCCCAGGTCCTTGGGCCCTGCACCCGCATGAACCAGGAGAAGCACCTGGCTCCTGGCTTCGGATCAGCGCGATGCGCCGGCCACAGCGGCCATTGGAGGGTGAACCAATGGCAAAAAGGAAGACCTTTCTCTCTCTCTCTCTCTCTCTCTCTCTCACTGTCCACTCTGCCTGTAAAAAAAATAAAATAAAGTGAACCAGCAGCCTGAGCAGCAGAGGCTAGTGCCCTGGTCTAGGGGCAGAGTCAGGGTGGCCCCTGGTGGCCAGTCCACGGTCTTAGTCCCCTCCCACCTGAGCAGGTGCCATTTTCCCTTATCCCAAGGTAGCGTCCGGCCTGTGCCAAGGGACGTGCACGGCCACACACTTGGGCCGCTGCTGTCATTCCCGTGAGCCCTGCAGAGCCTCGGGTGTGAGCTCCTGGCCTCAGGGAAGCCACATCTGGGCTCAGGAGGGGCTACCAACCCCGAGCTCGCCCCGGGCCCAGAGACCTATGCTTGGGGTCAGAAATACAGCGCCGGTGTGCACTTGGGCTCGCGTCTCAGGGCCCCTCCCCCCAGTTTCTTCCTCACCGGAGCCACTGCCTCTTCCTGCCAGGCCTGGGTCCCTGGGTTTCTCCCTCGAAGGCCAACACCAAGTCCACCCCGGCCTGGCCTTTCTCTGTCCCCTGCCCCCAGCATCCGGGTGTCCCCCAGCACCCTCCTGCTGCCAGGCACCGATCCAGGGGCCAGGAGCCACGGCAGTCGGGCAGGCAGGGTGGGCGTCTCCTGCCTGCTAGGCTCGGCACAGGGCCCCCTCCACTGGAGCCCCGGGGGTGTGGTCACCCGGCCCAGGGAGCAGGGCTGCTGGGGCACGGCCAGGCCCAGTCCGGAGCCGCTTCTGCGGCAGCTGAGGCTGGGACAGGGTGGGGGGACAGGAGCCTGGTGGGATTTTCTGACCTGGACGCCGCAAAGGTCCGAGCAGGGAGCCCGACTGCCTTCCCAGCCAGGGAAACCGGCGTGCAAAAAAGATGTGAAATCCAGCTAGGTTCAGCGACTTGCCCGAGGTCACACAGGGCGCGACCCGGGCCCGAGGCGGGCCGGGGGCGAGGGAGGGGGCGCTCCGGGCCGCCCGGGACGGGGGGGGGGGGGGCACTTTCCCGCGCGGGACCCCTCCCCAGCCCCTGCTCTCCGGACGCGGACCGCCCCCTCCCCGGTCTCTGGCGCCCCCCTGTGGCCGCGGCGCGCAGGCCCCCGCCCCGCCCCGCCCGGCTCAGAGTCCCGCAGGTGTGAGCCCAGAGGGCGCGCCCGGCCCGAGACGGCGAGGCAGATCCCCAGCTCCGGGTTCGAGTCCTGACTCCCCTTCCTGGCCCGACCCCGACTACTCCCGCATCGCACCGGACCGGGCCCCGCAAGCCGGTGTCTAGAAACGCCCTGTTTGCCGCGGGGGTGCTCGGTGCAGCCCCGCGCGCCTGCCCAGGGAGCCCCCTCCCCCAGCTCGGGGAGCTGACCCGGTCCGGTCCGCAGGAGGGCCCAGTCCGAGGGCGGAGGCAGCCCCCCAAGCTGAGCTTTTGCTGAACGGCTGTGTTGGCGAAGCCACGAAAGTGCCCCGTCCGTCGATCTCTCGTCCCGGACAGACCCCAGCCCCGTGGCGTCTCCCAGCTGGACGTCTCCCCCCCAGGCCGCCCCGCTCCAGCCAGCCTCGGGCCTCTCCACGGCTCGCGCCCGCCCTGCGCCCGCCCAAGCTTACGACGGCCGCGGTGGGGGAGGCGGCCCCGCCTAGCCCGGGGTCCGGCCTCGGAGCCCCTCAGTTCGCCTTGGTCCTCCCGGGCCTCAGTGTGCCCATCTGCCAAATGGGTGTGACGACCCCTGTGCCCCCCCGGACCCGTCTCCCAGGTCAGCTGTCCTAGCAGAGTGAGACTTGGGGTGGGAGTGGGGGTGGGGCAGGGGGCTGCCCAGCGCGCCGGGCGAGCCGGGCAGGGCGGGAACTACAATTCCCATCCGGCCACGGGGCCGCGGGCCGTCCCGGCCCCTCTCCCCGGACCCCGGGCGCGAGGGGAGGCGCAGGGCCCGGGGCGTCCGCCGCCTAGGACAGGGCCCGGCGCGGGCGCAGGCGGGAGCGGCTGGCGATGCCCGCGGCCCCGGCGGACTCCGCGACCCCGCGGGACCCCCGCCCCGCGCCCCGCCCACGAGGGCCCCTCCGCGGCCCGCCCTCCCACTTCCTGGCCGGGGTCGGCCCCGCCCCGCGCGCCTCCGCCCTCCCACCCGCACCTCCAGCCGCGGCTCCCATTGGCCGGCGCGCACCTGCCCGTCCGTCGGGGGGCGGGGCGCGGGGCGGGGCGCGGCGCCCAGGTGAGGGCGCGCGGGCGGCGGCGGAGGAAGGTGACAGCGGGGAGGGCGGGCGGGAGGGGGGCGCACGCTCGGAGCCGGCCCGCGCGCGGACCGCCGGACGGACGCACCGACGGGCGGGCATGCGAGAGGCCCGGCCGCGGCCATGGAGCGGCGGCTGCGCGCGCTGGAGCGCCTGGCGCGGGGCGAGGCCGGCGGCGGCCCCGGGCTGGACGGCCTCCTGGACCTGCTGCTGGGGCTGCACCACGAGCTCAGCAGCGCCCCCCTGCGGCGGGAGCGCAACGTGGCGCAGTTCCTGAGCTGGGGTGAGTGGCTCGGAGGGGGGCGGCGCCGGGACCCTCCCCCCGCAGGGACCTCCGCGGCGGCCCGGCTCCTCGCCGGCACTCGGACTCGCGCGCTTGCTCGTTCCCGCTCCCAGACCCCCGCACGTGTCACCAGCACACGCGCAAACTCGTCCCCAAGGTGGACCCCAGACGCCGGGGCGCTACACGCCCCCCGCGAGCTGCGAGTGGGGTTCCTGGCTCGCAGTCACAGCGCCTGCCCCACGCAGAGCCCTGCGTGTCGCCCGGACACACAGGCCTCCCCCGTTTCTCATGGGGACAGACACACAAAGGGGCCCGGGGAGCCACGCGCGCACCCCGCAGACCACGCGACCCCAGACCCGCGGCTGCTGGACACTTGCTCCTGTCCCCACCCAGCTCCCTGCACAAGGGGCCACCCAGCCTGGCCTCAGAACCCAGTCCCCCCACCCACTCCCCGCCGCTTCCTGGGGGCTGCTCCGAGCCGCTGGGTAGGGGGCCGGCCCCAGGTGGATCTTCGCCCTTTCCCGGCGGCTGACGCATCTGAGTCACCGGGAGTGGCTGGCCCGGGGTGACCCTGAGCCCAGTGTGGCACTGGCGCCAGCCCGAGGGTTCCCTGGTCACACCCGGGCGCGGGGGGGGGGGGCTGGCAGAGGCAGGGTGAGGCGTGTGTTTGCCCAGTGGGCGACCGGCGTTCCTGGCGCTCCTGAGCGCTGGGCAGGCACAGGGTTCGGCCGGGCACGGCTGAGGGCCTGCCACCCCGGCATGCCAGAGAGTGGCCCTGCCTGGCCCCAGCACTGCCGTCCGATCTCCCCGACTGCTGTGTGGTGGGTGAGTGACCGTGGTCAGCACCCGGCACAGTCCTGCACGTGTGTGCTCCTCCTGCCTGCCCCGGGACCCTGGCGCGGGGCATCTGTTGACGTCTCCCGCAGTAACCTGAAGGGTGGTGACTCACTGGTCTCCTGCCCCAACTTGTCCTCACCCCTACCCAGAGCCCCCGTGCCCTGTGGCAGGGCCAGGGGGCCGGGCAGCCCGTCCAGGGTGGCCGGGAGCCTCCTGGGCCCTGGGCTTTGGCCCTTGTCTGGCTGATGGGCCGCTCCCCCCACTCTGGCCGCCTGTGCTGTTCCGCCCAGCTCCGCGCACAGACCTGGGAAAGAGACAATTAATTTCTGTAATGAGGTTTCCACTCCGCCCCCGCTGCGGGGGCTCTGCCTGATAAACCAGTGGAGCAGCTCTCGTCCCACCCACAGGCCCGCCCAGCTGGCAGGCGGGGGAAACTGAGGCAGGGCGCCAGGCCACAGCTGCTCCCAATCCTGACTCAGTTCCCACGGCTCCGTTCCCCTCCCACGGCCCGCAGGCCTGGGAAGGGCACGCGCAGGGGCTCGGGAGGCCCCTCCTGGAGGTGTTGGGGACCTGGGCGAGGAGGAGGCTCTCTGCCGTGGCAAGGCCGGAGGGGCTGGGCAGGCCTGGAGGGGGTCCTGAGCGCTCACCTGCAGGTGCCGCCGGCCTCCCCTCCGTGTCGTGTCAGGGTTTGCCCTGTGAGCACCTGACGATGCCTGCAGGCCCAGGCCCCCCCCAGGGGCCGCATGGGGCCTGCTCTCCCTGCTGCCCCAGGCCTCACCCCCAGACAGGTGCTGCTGTGCCTACAGGGTCCTGGGACCCAGGCCCACCGCTCCAGAGGCAGAGATGTCTCCCTGGGGACAAGGAATGTCACCAGTCCAGTTTTCCAAGACAGGCCCTGGCCTGGCGCTGTTAGGGGGCCAAGAGCTGACGTAGGAATGGTATCCCCAGGGTCACCTGGCCGGCCGGGGCCAGACCCTGGCCTGGGGAGGGCTACGAGTCCCACCATCAGCGCCCCCGGAGACGGAGGCCACCTGGAGACAGGGGTCCTGGGAGGTCGGGCAGCCAGTTGGTCGGCCGAGCCGGGACCCTGCCCGTCCACGCTGCGTGGCGGGAGGCCGGCCTAGAGAAACCAGCCGGGGCCCGGCCAGTGCCCTGAGCCCCCTCTGCCCGCAGCCGGCCCCTTCGTGCAGAAGGTGAAGGAGCTGTGTCTGCAGAGAGATGACTTTGAGATCCTGAAGGTGATCGGCCGAGGGGCCTTTGGGGAGGTGAGCAGAGGGCCGGGCAGGGGGGCGGGGAGGGGGGTATCCTTGCAGGCGCGGTTCAGCCCCTCCTCCCGGTGGCCCCCAGGTCGCCGTGGTGAGGCAGAGGGACACCGGGCAGGTTTTCGCCATGAAGATGCTGCACAAGTGGGAGATGCTGAAGAGAGCCGAGGTCAGTGTGTGGCCCTCGGGGGGCGGGGGTGCCAGAGAGGCCTGCAGGGCACGGGGGCTGTGCCCAGCAGAGGCGGCCACCTCGGCAGCCTCCCCGTCCCAAGAGCACGCCGTCTTGTGCCATTCCGCTTATGGCGACACTGAGGCCCAGAGCCCCCAAGTGTGGGCTGCTCTGAGGCTGGCCTGGGACAGAGCAGAGCTGTGGATGCCCCCCACCCGCACCCTGGGGCCGGTGAGTGGGGGGCTGCTGACCCTGACCCCAGCCCCGCTCCCCGGCCTGCTGCAGACGGCCTGCTTCCGGGAGGAGCGAGATGTCCTGGTGAAGGGGGACAGCCGCTGGGTGACCGCTCTGCACTACGCCTTCCAGGACGAGGAGTACCTGGTGAGCGCCTGGCCGGAGCGGGCGGGGGAGGGGCCGAGGGCAGGGAGATGCCCTCCCCCCCACCCTGGGACCAGGAGGCTCCCCTGGGCTGAGCTTCCTGCCTGGCGTCTGCCGGGGGCCGCTGGGAGGTGGGCTGGCGGCTGCCCCTTGCCCCGCGCTGATTCTGTCCACCCCCCACCCCGCTGCCCCGCAGTACCTGGTCATGGACTACTACGCGGGCGGGGACCTCCTCACGCTGCTCAGCCGCTTCGAGGACCGCCTCCCGCCCGAGCTGGCGCAGTTCTACTTGGCCGAGATGGTGCTGGCCATCCACTCCCTGCATCAGCTGGGCTACGTCCACAGGTGGGCCCCGTGCGGCCTTACGTGCCGGGGGCCACAGTTTCTGGTTGGGGAGGGAGGCCAGAGCATAGCGCAGGTGGGTGCCTGACTTGGGGTGAGCCGGCAGGTGGGTGGTCTCCCCTGGAGAAGCGTGACCCCCCACCAGCACACGCTGCTGCCCCCACGTCTCGGCCCTGTGGCCTTCTGGTCCCCAGCCTTCTCCCACCCGCCTGCAGGCGCCCAGGAGCGCCTGGGGACACACACACACACACACACACGCTGCTCGGGCCCCTGGGCGTGTTTCCAACACACATGTGCCGCACAGGCCAAGCCCCTCGCTCCCCCCACCACCTCCCCTCCCCCAGGGACGTGAAGCCGGACAACATCCTGCTGGACCTGAACGGCCACATCCGCCTGGCCGACTTCGGCTCCTGCCTACGGCTCAACGAGAGTGGCATGGTGAGGACCCCACCCCGCCCGAGAGGCAGCAGGGACGCCAGGCCCGGTGGGCCGAGCTCTCCGGAACGGGAGGCGCCAGGCCTGGGGCCGGGCTGGGGTGGGGTGGGCTCTAGGCCTGGCCAGCCTTGGGGGCGTGGGGTGCCAGGGTCACTGCCAGGAGCTCTCCGCCTCCTGCAGGTGGACTCGTCCGTGGCAGTGGGGACGCCAGACTACATCTCCCCCGAGATCCTGCAGGCCATGGAGGAGGGCACCGGCCACTATGGGCCTCAGTGTGACTGGTGGTCGCTGGGGGTCTGCGCCTACGAGCTGCTCTTCGGGGAGACCCCCTTCTACGCTGAGTCCCTCGTGGAGACCTACGGCAAGATCATGAACCACGAGGTCGGGCCGCGTGGCTCTGGGGTTCCAGGGAGGGCAGCAGGGCCCCTGAGCAAGGGGTGGTCGGAGATGCCGCTGGGCCCAACCTGACCCGGCCGGCCCGGCCCTGGCCACAGGACCACCTGCAGTTCCCGCCAGATGTGCCCGAGGTGCCCGCCAGCGCGCGGGACCTCATCCGCCAGCTGCTGTGTCGCCAGGAGGAGCGGCTGGGCCGCGGCGGGCTGGACGACTTCCGGAACCATCCCTTCTTCGAGGGCGTGGACTGGGAGCAGCTGGCGACCAGCACCGCTCCCTACATCCCTGAGCTCCGCGGGCCCCTGGACACCTCCAACTTTGACGTGGACGACGACACGCTCAACCACCCAGTGAGTGCCTGGGGGCCACCCTGAGGCCCCAGGGGCTCCCTCCAGCCGCTCTGGGCTGGGCATGAGGCCTTCGGAGCCCCGAGCCATGCTCACCTGAGCCCATTCACCTGCACCGAGCTGGGTTGTGCAGCGGGAAGTCCCCGGGGTCGTCCCTTAACCCGAGCTCACGCACACATGCGTCACCGTGTGACCGTGGAAGGCGGAGTCTCAGAGCTTTGAGGCAGGCGTTTGGCCTGGCAGCTGAGACGCCAGAGCCCACAGCGGAGCACTGGCTTTGGGACCGGCTCTTGCTCCTGGCTGCGGCTCCCGGCCACCCTCACGGGAGACCTGGAGCGAGACCCTAGCTCCTGGCTGGGATGTCGTCGGCAGCTGGGGAGTGCGCCGTGGATGGGAGCTTGCTCCCTGTGTCGCTCAAGCAAGTTAAAAAAAAAAAAAAGATGTTTCTTTTGCTGCAGAAGTTTTATTTTAATATTTGACAGGCAAAAAGTGTTCTTTTTATATTTGAAGGAGTGCGCGGGCCTCAGCCTGGCGCTGGGCCCGCTGACGCCCCGCACCCCCCCCTCCCCCTGCAGGGGACTCTGCCACCGCCCACCCATGGGGCCTTCTCAGGCCATCATCTGCCGTTTGTGGGCTTCACCTACACCTTGGGCAGGTGAGTCCAGACCTTGCACACCTGGTGGGAAAAGCCGGGGGCTGCCTGGTCCCGTTAGGACCCCGGGAAGGGGAGCAGAGTGAGTTCCTGGTGCGGGCACGCCGCAGGCCCCCGTGGGCTGCAGCCCCGCACCTGGTGCTCGACATGCCCAGGGCAGGCTAGGGGAGCACTGGGCACAGGACCAGAGGCCTAGAGTCTAAAGCAGCTTTCTCCCCAGCATCAAGGCCGGGCCTGGGCAGGGGGCTGGTGTGCAGTGGATGTCTCTTGGATGCATGAATGACTGGACGTGGGAGGAGGCCTCGGGGCCTGGGGACTCTGCCAGCGCATGTTGCCCTGTGCCCTCCCAGGCCCAGTCCTCAGAGTGCTGCCGAGCCGGCGAGCGCCGTGGAGCAGGACGTCGAGCTGAGCTGGAAGGACTCAGGTAAGGGGGCGGCTGCCGCAGCTGGGCTGGGGGTGTGGGCCTGGGCTGCTGCAGGACCAACCTCTCAGCTTGGGGGCCCCTCCCCTGCCAGAGGCCCCTCTGAGGCACTGCACGGGGTGCACCTGCTGAGGCTGGGCCATCTGTGTGCCTGGTCTCAGTGACTATTCCTGGCAGAGACGCTGAGGGATGGCAAGGCCCCCTTGTCCCCGCGGGACAGTGACCTGCAGCAGGAGAGGGACCAGCTGTGCCAGGTGAGGGCTGCTTAGGCCGGCTGGTGGCCCAAGGCTCTGTGGCTCCCAGGTCTGTCCTGACCCCGGGCCTCATCCCCCACCCCGACTCCCCAGGAACTGGCCGAGGCCCGGGCAGCGCTGCAGGCCCAGGCGCAGGAGCTGTGCCGAGCGCAGAGCCGGCAGGAGGAACTACTCCGGAGGCTGCAGGAGGCCCAGGAGAGGGAGGTGGCCGCAGCCAGCGGGGCCCAGGCCCTGAGCGCCCAGCTGGAGGAAGCCCAGGGTGCCCGAAGAGAGGTGAGCGACGGGGATGGGTGAGGACAGCCACCGGGCCCTGCCGCCGTGACCGCAGGATCCTGGGCGGGGGTGGGGGCTGGTGCCAGGGGCTGGGTCCATCACAGGCCTTGGCAGCCTGCTCTGGCCCTGGGGTTCCGAGCCTCGGGACGGCTGGGGGGTGGGGCGGTCTGGGTCATGCTCGCCGTGGCTGGTGCAGCCCACGGCTGTAGCAGAGCAGGGTCAGCTTTGGCCTCCACACCTGTCACAGCTGGAGGCCCAGGTGGCCACCCTGAGCCGGGAAGTGTCGCAGCTCCAGGGACAGCATGCGCGAAGCCGTGACAAGGACACCTCCCCGGCCGAGGTAGTGAGTCCTTGGTCACCTTGGGGGGGGGGTGTGCCCTCAGTGTGACCCCACTCGAGCCCGCGGGGGAGGGGGAGCGCGCTCGGTCCCTGCCCTGACACTGCCGGGTCCTCAAGTCCTCGCACACAGCCTCTGAGGCCAGCGGCTCGGGAGCGCCCCGGGGTGGGCCTGAGGAGGCCCAGCTGCGCAGGGAGGTGGCTGCACTGCGTGAGCACCTGGAGCAGGCCCGCGGCCTCGGGTGAGCCGGCGGCCGGGGGGTGGCAGGGCTGGGCCCGCCCGCACCGGGCTGCGAGTCACCGCCTGGGCCGTGTCCTCCCCAGGCCGGGCGGGAAGGAGGAGGCCCTGCGCCGGCTGCAGGAGGAGAACGCGCGGCTGAGCCGCGAGCAGGAGCGGGTGAGCGGGGTCTGGCGGGGCCTGCGGAGCGGGGCGGCGGGCTGGGTGGGCTGCACCACCGGGGCCCCTCCCGGAGACCGACACCCCTTCCCGCTGGGCCCAGCTGGCCGAGGAGCTGGAGAGGGAGCAGCAGAGCAAGCGGCGGCTAGAGGGCGAGCGGCGGGAGACGGAGAGCAGCTGGGAGGCCCAGATCGCCGACATCCTTACCTGGTGTGCACGGGGCCGGGTGCGGGGCTGGGCGGGGCCGGGCCGGCAGAGGGTCCGCCCGGGACCTCAGTCGAGCCCCTTCCTGGTCAGGGTGAACGACGAGAAGGTCTCCAGGGGCTACTTGCAGGCGCTGGCCACCAAGATGGCCGAGGAGCTGGAGTCCCTGGGGCACGCAGGCCCCCAGACGCTCCCTACCCGGCCTCTGGTGAGCCCGCGAGACGCCCAGGGAAGCGGGTGGTGGAGTTGGGGCTGGGAGGGGGCCCCGGGCAGCCGGCTCACAGGGGCTTCTGCGGGGGTGCCCCGACCACCAGGACCACCAGTGGAAGGCGCGGCGTCTGCAGAAGATGGAGGCCTCGGCCCGGCTGGAGCTGCAGCTGGCGCTGGAGGCCGAGATCCGCGCCAAGCAGGGGCTGCAGGAGCGCCTGACCCAGGCGCAGGAGGCCCAGCTGCAGGCGGAGCGGTGAGGCCGGGGGCAGGCGCGGGCGGGCGGGCGGCCTGGCCCGAGTGGAGCCCGTGCCGAGCCTGTGATGAGCCCGTGCCCGTTCCCGGCAGCCGGCTGCAGGAGGTGGAGAAGCAGAGCCGGGCCCTGCAGCAGGAGCTGGCTGTGCTGCGCGAGGAGCTGCGGGCCCGTGGGCCCGGGGGTCAGTGTCCGGTCCCCACCCCGGCCTCCGGGTGCCCCGGGGGGCTCCCAGGACATCGGCCCCTGTGACCCAGCACTCACTGGGACCTGTGTGTCAGCCCTGCCCCTCCCATGCCAGCCATCGCCCCATTTTATTGAAGTGGGGCCTGGGGTCCCCCTCAGCCCCGGGACCCCTGCCCCCATGACCCCTGCCCCTGTGACCCCCTGCTCCCGGGACCCCTGCCCCTGTGACCCCTGCTCCCGGGACCCCTGCCCCTGGGACCCCTGCCCCTGTGACCCCCTGCCCCCGGGACCCCTGCCCCCGTGACCCCTGCCCCCGGGACCCCTGCCCCCATGACCCCTGCCCCCATGACCCCTGCCCCTGTGACCCCTGCCCCCGGGACCCCTGCCCCCATGACCCCTGCCTTTTCTCTGCAGATGTCAAGTCCTCAAATTCCCTGATTCCCTTCCTGTCTTTCCGGGGTGCAGAGGTGAGACTGCAGGTGCAGGGTCCTGAGGCCAAGTCCTAGCCAGAGGCACGAGGGCCTTAGCTGCCTCCTTCCCTCCCCCATCCCCAGGATTCCGCCAAGGACCCTGGCACCTCGGGAGAGGCCCTGAGGCCTGGGGTGGAGCCGGAGCTGAGGCCCGAGGGCCGGCGCAGCCTGCGCGCAGGGGTGAGTGCGGGCGGGGCCCCTTGGGAGCGGGTGGGCTGCGCCCGTGCCCCTGCCCCCTCACTGGTCACGTGCCCTCTACAGGCTGCACTGCCCCGAGTGCCTACGGCTCCCACGGCCCCTGCAGAAGGCCCTCCTGTTAAGGTCAGCCTCCGGAGGGGTGGAGCGGGGGTGGCAGCCCAGGGCCCTAGATGTGCTGCGGCCCAGGGTGGGCACCGCCCACCGGCTCGGCCACAGTGACGATGTGTCCCCCTCTGCAGCCCGGCTCACACACGCTGCGCCCACGGAGCTTCCCTTCCCCCACCAAGTGTCTCCGCTGCACCTCGCTGATGCTGGGCCTGGGCCGCCAGGGCTTGGGCTGTGACGGTGAGGCCCCCCCCAGCCCAGGGCCTCCTCCTGGTTAGACTTCCTCCTACTCAGCTTTGCTCGTCTCCCGGGGTGGGGGCCAGGTGGTGGCTCAGGGGAGCTGGGGCTGGGAGGCCTGGTGCAGGGCTGTCCCCACCCAGCCCCGCACGGCCGCCCTTTCCCGCGTCCCTTGCAGCCTGCGGCTACTTCTGTCACTCAGCCTGCGCCCCACAGGCCCCGCCCTGCCCTGTGCCCCCTGACCTCCTCCGCACGGCCCTGGGCGTGCATCCCGACACGGGCACGGGCACCGCCTACGAGGGCTTCCTGTCGGTGAGCTGCGGCTGGGGGCAGGGGTACCTGGGATAGGGGGCGGAGGTGCCAGGACTCCGGGCTCTCCTCCTGCGCTTCCCTCCTCCCCCACAGGTGCCTCGGCCCTCGGGCGTCCGGCGCGGCTGGCAGCGCGTGTTCGCGGCCCTCAGCGACTCCCGCCTGCTGCTGTTCGATGCCCCCGACGTGCGGCTCAGCCCGGCCAGCGGGGCCCTCCTGCAGGCCTTGGATCTGAGGTCAGTGGGGGGCAGGGGCACAGGCAAGGGACGAGCGCCCGAAGGGGGGCAGCCGGGGACAGCGTGGCCTCTGACCCGCTCCGTGGATCTCCCAGGGACCCCCAGTTCTCGGCCACCCCTGTCCTGGCCTCTGATGTTATCCACGCCCAGTCCAGGGACCTGCCGCGCATCTTCAGGGTGAGTGTAGGGGCGGGCCCCCGTGCTCCCCGGCTTTGGCTCACTCGTCACGTCTTCTCTCCTTCCCGCCCCCTGGCCCGGGTGCCGGTGCCCACGGCAGCCCCCCTTCTGTCCACTGGGAGCCCTCTCGTGGGACTCTGGCCGTGGCCCGCCTTGCTTGGGACCCTCCCGTGGCCTCCCTGGTGCTTCCGTCTGAGGCCATGAGACGCCACAGGCCTGAGCCTGCCTCTGCTGCGGCCACACCCGGCCGTCTCTGGCTCCCAGAGTGCCCTGGGCGCCTGGTTCTGTCCTCACACTGTGTTCCCCCTGCACAAAATCGCCCCTCCCTGGCGAGTCTACTCCTCCCTCAGCCTCCAGGCGCCCACCCCGTGTTCCCCCACGCTGCGGCCCCTTCCCGTCACGGTGCCAATCACCGCCCGCCCTGTGTGGCTTGTCCCCTGCCGTAGACCACGCCTAGCCCTGCAGCCTGTGAGCTCAGGGTCGGTGCTGACAGGCATCTGGAGGAGGAGGAGGGGAGGAAGGGCAGGAGGCTGCTGGCCCGCTCGCCGGCTTCCAGCGGGGGTCCCTGCCCACAGGTGACGGCGTCCCAGCTGACCGTGCCGCCGACCACGTGCACCGTGCTGCTGCTGGCCGAGAGCGAGGCGGAGCGGGAGCGCTGGCTGCAGGTGCTGGGCGAGCTGCAGCGGCTGCTGGCGGACAGCCGGCCGAGGCCCCGGCCCGTGTACATCCTCAAGGAGGCCTACGACAACGGGCTGCCGCTGCTGCCCCACACGCTCTGCGCGGCTGTCATTGGTGAGCTGGGGCTGGTGCAGGCACAGAGGCAGGGCCGCCCTGGCCAGGAGCGCTCCTCTGTGCTCAGCTGTGTGGAGAGCCCAGGGCGGGGGCCTGGCCTCTCGCCACGGAAGTATTCATCTGTGCCCCAGTTTCTGCTTTTTCTAAAAGAACATTAAGTGAGCAGAGGGAGCAAATTTATTTATTTAAGATTTTACTTACTGGGAAGGCAGAGTTACAGATAGAGACAGGGAGAGAGAGAGAGAGATCTTCCATCCATGCTGGCTCACTCCCCCAAATGACTGCACCGGCTGGGCTGGGCCAGGCTGAAGCCAGGAGCCTGGAGCTCCATCCAGGTCTGCCTTGGGGGCGGCAGGGCCCAAGCACTTGAGCCATCAGCTGCTGCTTTCCCAGGCACCCTAGCAGGGAGGTGGACTGGAAGCAGAACAGGCAGGACTGGAACCTGCTTTGATGTGGGGTGCTGGTGTTGTAGGCAGCAGCTCCACCCGCCGCGCCACAGCGCCGGCCCCGAGACAGGCGAGGGCTCTGTCACAGAGAACCGGGTGACCTGGGGGAGCCTCACCCCTCCTGTGTGCAGGAAGCAGCTACGAGGGGCACCGTGTCCAGCCAGGAGCCTGGGCCTCCTCAGGGCGGCTCCGTGACTGACGGCTGGGAAAGACAGGGGTGCCACGGGGCTGCAGCCCAAGCCCCCAGGAGCCGAGGGGTCGCGAGGTTGCCCCGGGCCAGGCAGGAGCCAGAGGGGAGAGGGCTGCACTCAGCCGCACTGCTTCCCCTCTTCCACAGCAGCTCGTGGGAAAGGTACCACCATTGTTCCCAGCTTACGCTTTGGCAGAGGTGACGTGACTTACCCACGGTCACCCACAGCCGGGGGACCTCTCTCCTTGTCCCCACCACCAAGCCGGCCCACGCTGGGGGAGAGACAGGTGCAGTGATGGGAGACTGCAAGGTCACCACGCGCCGCCTCAGCCAGGCAGGCAGTGGCCCCGCGTCCCCTGGGCTGGCGGTGACCTCTGACCCGCCCCCCTCGGCCTCCCTCCACCAGACACGGAGCGGCTTGCCCTGGGCACCGAGGAGGGCCTCTACGTGATCCACCTGCACAGCAACGGTACTGGCAAGGCTGGGCCGGGGCGGCGAGGGGACTGCCAACCCCAGGGAACGGGGGTCGCGGGGCCGGGCGGCTCCTCACCCGCCTGCCCCTCTCCGTGCCGACCCCACAGACATTTTCCAGGTCGGGGAGTGCCGGCGGGTGCAGCGGCTGGCCGTGAGCCCCATGGCGGGCCTGCTGGTGGCGCTGTGCGGCCGCGGCCCCAGCGTGCGCCTCTTCCCCCTGGCTGAGCTGGAGAGCGCCGAGGCGGCGGGCGCCAAGATCCCGGAGTCGCGAGGCTGCCAGGCGCTGGCCGCCGGGCGCATCCTGCAGGCCCGCACCCCCGTGATCTGTGTCGCCGTGAAGCGCCAGGTGCTCTGCTACCAGCTGGGCCCCGGCCCCGGGCCCTGGCAGCGGCGCATCCGGGAGCTGCAGGCGCCCGCCCCCGTGCAGAGCCTGGGGCTGCTGGGTGACCGGCTGTGCGTGGGTGCCGCGGGGGCCTTCGCGCTGTACCCGCTGCTCAACGAGGCCGCACCCCTGGCCCTGGGGGCTGGCCTGGGGCCTGAGGAGCTGCCACCGTCCCGCGGGGGCCTGGGCGAGGCGCTGGGCGCGGTGGAGCTCAGCCTCAGCGAGTTCCTGCTGCTCTTCACCACCGCCGGCGTCTACGTGGACAGCGCTGGCCGCAAGTCCCGCGGCCACGAGCTGCTGTGGCCAGCGGCGCCCACGGGCTGGGGTAAGGCCCGTGCACGGCCTGGCTGTGGTGTTCCTGCCCAACCCCCTGAGCTCGGCGCCAGAGGCCCGGCCCAGGCCGGCTGCCCCTGCAGTGTTCCCTCCCTGGGCCGTGCACCTGCTCCCGTCCTGTCTTAGCTGCTGCTCCGATGGTGCCTGCCTGGAGCCGGCCGGCGCTCTGCGAGGACCCCGGGCTTGCTGTCCGGGTCGCCACTGCCTCCCTGCCCCACCGCCCCCCACTGCTCCTTTGCTCTGCCCTGCTCAGCCCTCCTGCTTAGGCGTGGGGGCGGCTTGTCTCCTGCACACCCAGCTCCCAGCCCGGGCGAGGGCAGGGCTGCGGGTGTCGGGAGGAGTGCGCGGGCAGCCTGGTGCGTGCACAAGTGACTGCTTGGTCTTTGAGGGATGGGTACAGCACAGACCTCTGGGGGGCCAGACCCCAGCGCTCCCTGCCAGCTGGGAGACCTTGGTGTTACCTAGCCTGCGGTTTCCGTTCCCCCTCTGTGATCACAGGTGTTTATTGCTCCCTGGGCTCTGACGTCTTGGGGTTGGGAGGCGTGGCTGGGAGACCCGGAGGAGGGTCTTCGCTTGGGGCTGGCGGGGAGCCGGGTGTGCGCAGGGAGACAGAGGTGCGTCTCGGCCGTCTCCCAACCTGCAGGCTACGCAGCCCCCTACCTGACAGTGTTCAGCGAGAACTCCATGGACGTGTTCGACGTGCGGAGAGCAGAATGGGTCCAGACCGTGCCGCTCAAGAAGGTGAGGGTCTGCCCAGCCCCCGCGGCGCTCACGCCCGGCCCGCCGCCCCCCCTGACCGCCGTGCCCGCTGCCGCAGGTGCGGCCCCTGAACCCGGAGGGCAGCCTGTTCCTCTACGGCACCGAGAAGGTCCGCCTGACCTACCTCAGGAACCGGCTGGCAGGTGAGGCGGCGAGCGTGCACCTGCCTACGCGCATGCGCCGCCGACGGGGGCCGCGGGCACGGGCGGCCACCCGCGGGCACCCCCAGCTCTCTGCCGCTCCCACAGAGAAGGACGAGTTCGACATCCCCGACCTCACCGACAACAGCCGGCGCCAGCTGTTCCGCGCCAAGAGCAAGCGCCGTTTCTGCTTCCGCGTGTCGGAGGAGCAGAGGCAGCAGCAGCGCAGGTGCGCGTGCGCGGCGGGGCTCGCCAGCCTGGGGCGGGGCCTCCAGCCTGGGGCGGAGCCGCCAGCCTTGGGGCGGGGCCTCCAGCCTTGGGGTGGGGCCTCCAGCCTTGGGGGCGGGGCCTCCAGCCTTGGGGCGGGGCTTCCAGCCTTGGGGCGGGGCCGCCAGCCTTGGGGCGGGGCCCGCACAGGGCTCCCTGGCCGCCCCCTCCCCACTCCGCCGCCGTCTGCCCGCAGGGAGATGCTGAAGGACCCATTTGTACGCTCCAAGCTCATCTCGCCGCCCACCAACTTCAACCACCTGGTGCACGTGGGCCCCACGGCGGGGAAGGCCGGCGCTAGGGACCACGTGAGTCCGCTGCGGCCAGTCACGTGCTGGCCCCGCGCAGGCCTGCGTGGTCACTGGGCCCTGAGGCCTGTGACTCATCTCTCTGGCACCTGTCCCAGCGAGGTGGGGGTGGGGCGGCCTGCAGCTCCGGGTCCCAGCCCCTCCACCATGTCCCCCAGCAGGCCCCGGAGAAGGCCCGAGGAGCCCGCAGCTCTGGCCCGCAGCGCCCGCACAGCTTCTCGGAGGCGCCGCGCCGCCCGGCGTCCATGGGCAGCGCCGGCTTCCCTGGAGACGCAGATCCCAGTAAGGGCAGCGCCTCGCCCCTCCCCTCAGTTCCCGCCCGCCCCCTGCCCCCTGCAGCCGGCCGCCTGAGCTCTGACCTTGGCCTTTTGTTGTGCCCCCCCCCCCCCCCCCCCCGCTCCTGGAGCAGAGAAGAGGAAGCCTTGGACGTCTCTGTCCAGCGAATCGGTGTCCTGCCCCCAGGCCTCTCTGAGCCCCGCAGCCTCCGTGGTGCAGGTGAGCTGGCCACGCAGAGGCCCCGGGGTTCCGTCCTGCCCACCCTGCCCACCCTCCTCCCAGGGGCAGGCGTGCTCTGTCCCAGCCCCAGAGGGACTCTTGGCTCTGGCTCCCAGCTGGGTGGCCCTGGGCGCGGTGCCTGCCCTGCCTGGGCTCGGCTCATCGCTGGGAGAAGGGCTCAGCATTCATTGCCTTGGTGTGGGAAGGAGAGCGCCCGTGGGTTCTTCAGACACCCAGCTGTCCCTGGGGGCCTGGGGGGTGGTCCGAGGAGGGAACTGGGCCTTGGGGGGGGGGGGCTGGGACCCTCAGCCACACCCCTCAGGCAGTTCCAGGCCCTGGGATGGCCACCTCTGCCCCTCCCTATGCACCTGCTCCGGTGCCCGTCCCTGTCCTCAACCTGACAGCCAGGCTGCCCGCGAGAAGCCTTTCTGGACACCCGGTTGGGTGACCCCTGCTGTGCTGTGGTTTCCTTCTGGGTGCCGGGCCTCCCTCACCCGCGGGCGCCTCCTCCATGGTGGGGGTCAGCGTACAGCACGTGGGAGCGCGGGAGAGTGGACTGAGGGGACTCTCAGGGCGCCGAGGAGCTCCCCACACCTCCCTCATCTCCAGCTTCCTCCCACACCTGACCGCGGCAGCGATGGGCGCTCGGGAAGCCTTGAAGCGCCCGCCTGGCCAGCAAGGGGGTCCTGCCCGCTCTGACTTCTTCTCCCGCCCCTCCAGGTCTCAGAGCGGCCCCGGAGCCTCCCCCCAGCTCCCGAGTCCGAAAGCTCCCCTTGAGCCGTCTGGCGGTGCCCACCCAGTCCCAGGAGAGACGGACGCAGCGCGAGGGAGCACGGAGCTCCAGGAAACGCACACTCCAGCTGTCCCGCGATGCAGACCCGGACAGGAGGGCCCGAGCCAGACAGTACCGGGGCCGGGGGCTGGCCTGGGTTCTCGTGGCTCCCAGCCTTCCACCCGCCAGCCCTGGAGGAGGATGGCTGGGACTGGGCTGACCGTGCCAAAGCTCCCACTCCCGGTGCCACGCCCTGGGAGCTCGGAAGGATCCGGTGAGGGATGGAGAGGGACCCGGTCCCTGAGAGCAGGTGGCATCCGTCCATGGACTGTGCGGCCCCCGGCTGAGGCCCACATGGGGCAGGTCTGGTTCTCTGCTCAGGACTGGGGGGCAAGGGAGGGCGGAGACCGGCTGTGATGCAGAGGGAAGGAGGGGGAAGAATGTAGGTGAAGGAGGGGAGGGGCAAGTGGGAAGGAGGAGGAGCAGAGAGGGATGAAGGGGGCAGGAGGAGAGGAGGGAGGGGGCAGGAGGAGAGGAGGGAGGGGGCAGGAGGAGAGGAGGGAGGGGCAGGAGAGGGATGTAAAGGAGGGGTCCTGGAGAAGAGGAGGAGGAGGGGCAGGAGCTGGGGGCTTGGCGGCAGGGAGGTCCCTGAGCAGAGCTTGGTCGCTATTCCGCCCAGTGGGGGGGACTCTCAGGCAGGGACAGGATGGGGTGGGTATTTATAAAGGCCTCTTGGTGGGAGCCGGCACCGGGTGGGGGCCCCTGGAGGTCTCGGCCCTTCCCACAAGGGGGCCCTTTTTCTCCAAGCTTCAACCGACTGTATTAGGGGAACATGGGGGTGTTTTATTATTGACTGCAGTCATTATTGTTATTGTATTACTATTTTTATTAAACTTCCCCCTACAAACGCATGGGGGCAGATAAGTATTTATCTCCTCGGGGGCCACTCTCCCGGAAGGGACAGCCCTGAAGCTCTGTGAAGCTGCAAGAAATCAATAAAGACAGCTTTGTACGCTGTGGCCGCCCCGCCGCTGTCCCCTTCTGTGCCGTGGAGCGGTGTGGTGGGCGTGGGGTAGCACAGAGCTGAAAACCACTGCTTGCAACTCACACACCCTGGACCAGAGCGTTCCCTTCCAGCTCCCTGCGAAGGCACCTGGGAGGCAGCAGGTGATGGCCCCAAGTGCTTGGGTCCCTGCACCCACATGGGAGACACGGATGGAGTTCCTGGCTCCTGGCTTTGTGGCCCAGCCCCGGCTGTTGTGGGCATTTGGGGCGTAAACCAGCAAATGAAAGATTGCTCACTCGCTCTCTGCTTTTCAAATACATCTTTAGTTAAAAAGGAGGGGACACTGTGGTGTACTGGGTAAAGCCACCGCCTGCAGTGCCGGCATCCCATATGGGCGCTGGGATTCGAGTCCTGGCTGCTCCGCTTCTGATCCAGCTCTCTGCTATGGCCTGGGAAAGCAGTAGAAGATGGCCCAGGTCCTTGGGCCCCTGCACCTGCGTGAGAGACCTGGAAGAAGCACCTGGCTCCTGGCTTCAGATGAACCCAGCCTAGCTGTTGTGACCATTTGAGGAGTGAACCAGTGAATGGAAGACTGACACTCTCTCTGCCTCTCTAGCTCTGCCTTTCAAAAAAAAAAAAAGTGGGGGAAGCCATGGAGAGAAGAGTGCGGCTGTCACGGACAGTGCTTCTGTGTGCTTTTGGGAACTGGGGGACACTCCCGCCTGGCAGGTGCCCAGAGCCCCAGCAGCAGTCAGGGTGAGCACCCCCAGGCCAGCGGGGCAGGAGCCAACAGTGGTGCACCTGACATCAGCTGCGGCTTTGGGCAGAACTGGGCCATGGCTCAGCAGGAAGCCAGTTTCCCACTTGGCTCTAGTCTTCCACCCACACCTGCCACCTTGTAGCTGAGTGCCCAGGTACCGCAGGCCAGAGAGGGCTAGGAGCAGACCTGGGGGCTGCAGCTAGGCGCTCCAGCACCCTGCAGCCCCTATCCAGGTATTGGCAGCTGGGAGGAGTCCCACTTGTTCTTACCTGGACTATCCGTGGTTGGGAAAAACCCGGCTTCAACACTGGACTCGGGGAGGAGGGCAGGCCCGGGGAGGGGACTGAGCCCTGAGGCTCGTGGTGAGCCCTAATCCTAGCGGGCAGCACCGAGGAGCCTGGTTGGGAATGGGACTCGGAAGCTGTCCATGGAATCCTACGGCCTGGATAGGAGCCCAGGCTTGGATCAGACAACCTGGGTTCTGGGGTAGCTATGCCCTCGTGGGTAAGCATTGCTACACCAGCATCCCACCTTGCCCTAAGCCTCAGTTTCCCATCTGTAATGGGATTCACAATAATCTCAGAGCCTGTGTTGTAGCGTAGCAGGTAAAGCCACTGCCAGCAGGGCCGGCATCCCATGTGGGCGCTGGTTCGAGTCCCGGCTCGAATCCGATCCAGCTCTCTGCTGTGGCCTGGGAAAGCAGTAGAAGATGGCCCAAGTCCTTGGGCCCCTGCACCTGCGTGGGAGACCCCCAGTCAGAATTCCTGGCCCCTGGCTTCACCCTGAGTCGGCCTCCACCTCTGTGGCCATTTGGGGAGTGAACCAGCAGATGGAGGATGGATCTTTCTCCCTCTGCCACTCTGCTTTTCGAATAAAAATAAATAAATCTTAAAAAAGAAAGACTGGGGTGGTGCTCTGGCAACCCCGGAAGCTGGGGAGAGGCACAGAGCAGCTGCTTCCCTCCCAGGCCTCAGGAGGAGCCGTGCCTGCCAGAACCAAACCTCACTTCCAGCCTCCAGAACAGACGGCAGATTTGTTTTTTTTTTTTTTTAATATTGATTTATTTACTTGAGAGGTAGAGTTACAGACAGTGAGAGAGCGAGCAAGCGAGCGAGAGGGAGACAGAGAGAAACGTCTTCCATCACTGGTTCACTCCCCACATGGCCGCAACAGCCAGAGCTGAGCCAATCCGAAGCCAGGAGCCAGGAGCTTCTTCCGGGTCTCCCACGCGGGTGCAGGGGCCCAAGGACTTGGGCCACAGCAGAGAGCTGGATCGGAAGTAGAGCAGCCGGGACTAGAACCGGCGCCCACATGGGATGCTGGCGCTTCAGGCCAGCGCTGCCCACAGCGCCGGCCCCTGTCCTGTCTTTCAGTCTCTCTTAACCCAGATCAAGTCCTTCTTCCTCCCTGTTCTGTCTTTCACGACATCGGCATTGCCAAGGCTCCAAGCCAGTTCTAGAGAATGACCTTGGATCCACACCTAATGGTTTCCTCAATAAATTCAGATTAAAAAAATTTTTTGTCAGGAATATGACCTATGGGGGCTGGCACTGTAGTATAGTAGGCTAAGTTTCCTCATGCAGCCCTGGCATCCCATATGGGCACCGGTTCAAGTCCTGGCTGCTCCACTTCTGATCTAGCTCCCTGCTAATGCGCCTGGGAAAAAGCAGCCCCAGATGGCCCAAGTCTTTGGCCCCTGCACTCATGTGGGAGACCTGGAAGAAGCTCCTGGCTCCTGGGTTTGGCCTGGCCCAGCTCCACCTGTTGTGGCCATCTGGGGGGTGAACCAGTGGATGGAAGACCTCTCTCTCTCTCTCTCTCTCTCTCTCTCTCTCTCCTCTCTCTGCCTCTCTGTAATTCTCCCTTTCAAATAAATAAATAAATCTTAACCAACCAAACAAAAAAATCCTTAAGAGATGACTGTTATTAACCCAGTTATAGATTTTATTTGAATTTCACTTGTGGAGCTCCCGGACGTAGCCAGTATATTTATTTTCATTTTTATTTGAAGCACAGATAGACAGAGATCTTCTCTCCACTGACTCACCATCCAAATGCCCCAACAGCCAGAGCTGGGCCAGGCTGAAGCCAGGAGCCAGGATCTCCATCCGGGTCTCCCACGTGGGTGGCAGGGACGCAAGCACTCGGGCCATCACTGCTGGCTCCCAGGGTGTGCATCTGCGGGAACGGGATCAAAAGTGGAGGAGCCCAGCTGGAGCCAAGTGCTCTGATCTGGGCTGCTGGGGTCCCAAACGCCCACGCCACGGCTGGTTTTAGAATAGGAAACCCCATGCCCGTGAATCCCCTCGGGCCTGCGCAAGCTGGGACAGCTGGTTTCCCTGCGCAGCAGTTTTCCCACGGATGCCCTTCTGTGGCGAATCCAGGCCGGAGGCCTGCGTTGCGTTTGCTTGTCCTTTATCTTGGTCTCATCTGCTAAGAGTTTGGATCTCTCCCTGTCTTTCATGACCTTGACACATAAAAAAAAAAAAAATTCCTTATTTGACAGGCAGAGCAACAGGGAGGGAGGGGGAGGGGGAGGGAGAGAGAGAGAGAGAGAGAGAGAGAGAGATCAATCTATCTTCTGGCTAGTGGCTCGCTCCTCAAATGACAGCAACAGCCAGGTCTGGGCCAGGCCAAATCCAGGAGCCAGGCGCTCCATCCTGGTGTCCTTCATGGTAACAGGGACCAAGCACTTGGGTCATCATCTGATGGCTTCCCAGGAGTGTTAGTAGGGAGCTGGATCAGAAGCCAAGCAGCTGGGACCCAACCAGTGCTCCGACATGGGAAGCCAGCCTCACCAGTGGCAGCGTAACCTGCTGCACCACGCCAACTCCCGACATGGGTACTTCCTTTATTATTAATAATATTTCATTTAGTTATTTGAGAGCCAGAGAGAGAGAGAGAGAGAGAGGTCTTCCATCCACTGGTTCACTCCCCAAATGGCTACAACAGCCGGAGCTCCCAAAGCCGGGAGCCAGGAGGTTCTTCCAGGTCTCCCACGCGGGTGCAGGGCCTAAGCACTTGGGCCATCTTCTTCTGCTTTCCCAGACCACAGCAGAGAGCTGGATGGGAAGTGGAGCAGCCGGGACTCGAACCAGCAGCCATATGGGATGCCGGTGCCGCAGGAGGAGGATTAACCTGTAAGCCGCGGCGCTGGCCCTGACATGGGTGTTTTTGAGGAGAACTAGTGAGTTATTTTGTCAGAATGTCCATCGGTTTGGATTTGCTGGGTATTTCCTTGTGATTAGACTAAGCTATGGGCTTTGAGGCCAAAGAAGAAGCCCAGAGGTGAAGGAGGGCGAGTACTTTACCCATTTTCACTGCTATTACCCGGGGCTCGGTACCAAATAGAAAACTCTTTGTTGAATGAAAAAACAAATGAAAGACCGAATGAGGCTGTAGAAATTGCTCTGTGGGGGACCAGTGTGGCTAGAAGCTTAAGCCGCCGCCTGCAGCGCCAGCATCCCACGTGGGCGCCGGTTCGAGTCCCGGCTGCTCCACTTCCAGTCCAGCTCCCTGCGAATGCACCTGGGAACGCGGCAGAGGTTGGCCCAAGTCCTCGAGCTCCTGCACCGGTGGGGGGACCTGGAAGAAGCTCTCGGGTCCTGGCCTCCACCTTGCCCAGCCCTGGTGGCCATTTGGGGAGTGAATCACTGAATGGAAGATCTCTCCTCTCTCACTCACTCACTCTCTTTGTAACTGTGCCTTTCAAATAAAATAAGTAAATAGTTTTTAAAAATTTACTTAACAGCCAGCGCTGTGGTAGGCCGTACCAGAAGCCAGACGCGTCTTCCAGGTCTCCCACGCGGGTGCAGGGGCCCGAGCACCTGGCCATCTTCCTCAGTTTTCCCAGGAGCGTTAGCCGGGAGCTGGAGCTGCCGGGACTCGAACCGGCGCCCACATGGGATGGCGGCCCTGCGGGGTTCTGCCCAGCGTCCACTCTGCTGCTGTTAGATGTCCTCTTGGGCAGGATCCGGCCACATTGCCTTGTTAATGGGTCCCGAGAAAGATCCGCTGACGTGACGAGGCACACACGCAAGTCGTGCCTGAAGGTCCCCATTCGCCTCCTGATAACGCAATCTCCAGAGGGCAGACACGCGTGGGCCGCCCGGCCCCTCCCGGACTACAACTCCCAGAAGGCACTTCGGCGCCTCGTCCTACCTGGTGACTCCCGCTGGGGCGCCCAGAGCGGCGGGACTACCACTCCCATAAGCCACCGCGAGCCACCGGCGCGCCACCATTTCCAGGCTCGGCGGGGGGCAGGGGCCGGCGTCGGACTCCACCTCCCGGCAGGCAGTGCGGCGCGAAGGGGGCGGGACTCCGTTTCCCAGCAGGCTCCAGGCGGCGGGCGCCGCGGTGCCTTGTGTGGGATGTAAGCGCGGAGGTGGGCGCGGGGACCGCGGCTAGGACTCTCCATCGGATTTGGGGGTTGGCTGGGGGCAACTCCCGGACGCACTCTAGGGGGTCGGGGGTGCATTTGTAGAGAGTGAGCAGGACGGCCATTGGTGGACCTCGGGGGGGTGGTCCTGGGGCCGCACCCCCGGCGGCGCTGGGGAGGGGTCTCCGGGTTGCAGGGAGAGGGAGGCCTTGGTGCTGCGGCTGAGGGGTCTCGCGGCGGAAGCCGGGGAGCCGGGGGGAGGAGGGGAAGGGGGCGTGTGTGTGTGTGTCGGCGGGGAGGAACCGGGGCCGAGCCTGGGAGGGGGCGCCGGCCGACCCTCCCTCCGTGCCCGCTCGCCCGCAGGCCGCCGCCCGCCGCCATGGGGCTGAAGGCCGCGCAGAAGACGCTGTTCCCGCTGCGCTCCATCGACGACGTGGTGCGCCTGTTCGCCGCCGAGCTGGGCCGGGAGGAGCCGGACCTGGTGCTCCTCTCCCTGGTCCTGGGCTTCGTGGAGCACTTCCTGGCTGTGAACCGCGTCATCCCCACCAACGTGCCCGAGCTCACCTTCCAGCCCAGCCCGGCGCCCGACCCGCCCGGCGGCCTCACCTACTTCCCGGTGGCCGACCTGTCCATCATCGCCGCCCTCTACGCCCGCTTCACGGCGCAGATCCGAGGCGCCGTGGATCTGTCCCTGTACCCGCGGGAGGGCGGCGTCTCCAGCCGCGAGCTGGTCAAGAAGGTGTCCGACGTCATATGGAACAGCCTCAGCCGCTCCTACTTCAAGGACCGGGCGCACATCCAGTCGCTCTTTAGCTTCATCACAGGTTGGAGCCGACAGGTGGCGAGGGCACCTCTGTGTGGGTGACGGGGCCCTTTGGAGACCTGTGACCCTTGCGACCTGGGCCAGGTGTCGTTTCTCCCTAGGCCGGGAGGGGAGGAGACCAGAGAGGGGAAGTGGTGCGCCGGCGACGCACGCGATGGCAGAGCTGGGACGGGACCCCACCCCCAGCACTGCCCAGCGGGAGACAGCGAGGGCCACCGCAGACTGGGGAGGTGTGGGGGGGACAAGGAGACAGAAAGCGACTTGGAAGGTGCTTGCTCGTGAGAGCCCCGTGGCCAGCAGAGGCGTCCTGGTGCCCTGTGCTGCACCTGGGCTCGGCAGGACAAGGCGGCAGAGATGTTAGTGCCTGGTGGTGCCGTGTGCGGGAAGGTGTTGGCCAGAGGGTCCTCGTCTGCTGTCTCTGTTGTGTGGGTGCAGTGAAATGGGGGGCCCCTTATGGTTGCAGAGAGACAACAGGGTCCACTGGGGGAGCTATCGGAGACCCAGGAAGGTCTCTTTTCGGGGAAGGGGGTGTCCATGGGGAGGGAGAGGCTCTGAACACCAGGAGGCGAGGGGTGGGGGTGCACGGCCCGTCACCACCAGGCCTCGTGTCACCCACCAAAGCCCGATGGAGCCTCTGACGGGACCGCCCCTTCCACAGGCACCAAACTGGACAGCTCCGGTGTGGCCTTTGCAGTGGTGGGGGCCTGCCAGGCCCTGGGCCTCCGGGATGTGCACCTGGCCCTGTCTGAGGATCACGCCTGGGTGGTGTTCGGGCCCAACGGGGAGCAGACGGCCGAGGTCACCTGGCACGGCAAGGGCAACGAGGACCGCAGGGGCCAGACGGTGAACGCCGGCGTGGCCGAGCGGGTGCGGTGCTCCCAGCCTCGCTCCCCCCGCCGTGGCCAGCCCTGACACGCCCCGCTGCTGGCCGCCATCCTGACGTCCGCTCTGTCCCTTCCTAGAGCTGGCTGTATCTGAAAGGGTCCTACATGCGCTGCGACCGCAAGATGGAGGTGGCGTTTATGGTGTGCGCCATCAACCCCTCCATCGACCTGCACACGGACTCGCTGGAGCTGCTGCAGCTGCAGCAGGTGCGGGGGGCGGGGCAGCCGCTCGCCCTCCCTGAGCTTCCCCTCCTGTGAAATGGGCGAGGAAGGCCGTGGGGGACGGTGGAATTGATGTAGGAAGGGCTCTCGTACACTAGAGGGTTTGGTTGCCAGCTGGCGGGAGGGGTCCCCGTGGGTTCTGGACCCCACCTCTGCCTGATGAGCTGAGGACCCCCCATCTCCCCCACCCAGCTCGTAACGCTCTCCTTTGGCCCCTAGAAGCTGCTGTGGCTCCTGTATGACCTGGGACATCTGGAAAGGTCAGTGGGGGGTCCTGGCCCGGACAGGCCTTGAGGGCTGGGGGACAGAGAGCAGCCTGCACGCGTGTGCTTTCCCAGGTACCCCATGGCGCTAGGGAACCTGGCAGACCTGGAGGAGCTGGAGCCCACGCCTGGCCGGCCAGACCCGCTCACCCTCTACCACAAGGTGGGGGCACCCAGTAGGGTGGCTGGGGTCTCCTTCCGGGGGATGGGAGGGGCAGGTGAGAGAGCCTGTGTGCAGGGGGCATCGCCCATCCCGGCCGCTTCACTGTTAACTGTGCATCAAGCATGTGGGAAGGCCAGGGAGAGAAACAGGCCCGGGTCTGGGGGCGGGGGCGCGTCCTCCCCTCCCCTCCCCAGGGCCTGTTCTGTGGGGGTCTCCACTCCCCGCCCCTGCAGTCTGGGCCAGGCCTCAGCAGGCAGCCCGGCAGAGGCAGGGAGGAGCCGTGGGTTGGGGGCAGCAGGGAGAGGAGGTGGAGGTGGGCTTGGAGGACTCTTGGGGACTTCCTGCTGCCCCTTCTGGGTGTGGCCTGCAGGGGCCGCCTCTCTGAGGCTCTGCTGTCCCACCCCCAGGGCATCGCCTCGGCCAAGGCCTACTACCGGGACGAGCACATCTACCCCTACATGTACCTGGCCGGCTACCACTGTCGGAGCCGCAACGTGCGCGAGGCCCTGCAGGCCTGGGCCGACACAGCCACGGTCATCCAGGAGTGAGGCTCCCCGCCGGGGTCTTCTGCCCAGCCCTCCGCTCCTCCACCCAAGCCCTGCCCCTCCACCCAAGCCCCGCCCCTCCGCCACCCTTGGCCCCCTGCCTCCTGCTCTGGATGTGGAGCGCAGACTCCGCCCACACACCTGGGCCCTGTAGCGACCCCGGGGCCGTCTCCACCAGGTCCCTAGGGGCTCCCGCAAGGCCGAGACCCCACGCTTCCCCACTGCTCTCGCAGCTACAACTACTGCCGGGAGGACGAGGAGATCTACAAGGAGTTCTTTGAGGTGGCCAACGACGTCATCCCCAACCTGCTGAAGGAGGCGGCCAGCTTGCTGGAGACGGGCGAGGAGCGGCCGGGCGAGCAGAGCCAGGTGACCGCCCGTCACCTCCCTGCCTGGGCGGGGCTGCCGGCCCCAGGGAAGGGGCCAGGAGCGCAGGGCGGCTGGGCCGTAGCTGAGGGCCTGAGGTTGAGGCCGAAGGGGAGCCAGCTGAGGGTCTTCTGTGAATGGGGAGAATCCCACCTCCCTCGCGGCCAGGGCTCCTCCTCCAGTCTGGGCTGGGCCGCCTCGCCCCACCCTAGGTGCTGGCTGGGATCTGGTGGGAGGCCAGGGCTCCTTGTCCAGGTGGGGGCGTGGCCTGCGCAGGGCTATGTGGAAGGGAGTGTGACCCATGCCCCTCCGCCCAGGGCACCCAGAGCCAGGGCTCCGCCCTCCAGGACCCCGAATGCTTCGCCCACCTGCTGCGGTTCTACGACGGCATCTGCAAGTGGGAGGAGGGCAGCCCCACGCCCGTGCTGCACGTGGGCTGGGCCACCTTCCTGGTGCAGTCCCTCGGCCGCTTCGAAGGACAGGTGAGGGCGGAGTGTGTCTCTGTCCTGTGCGGGAGTGAGGGGACACCCACTTAGACTGAGCCCGTCTGCGCAGCGCGCGGAGCCGGCACCAGCCGTGTCCCCGGGACCCCTGGCGTGGAGTGGCCATGGCTGGGGCCTGCGGTCCCCTCAGCCCGCTCTCCCCGCCGGCCCAGGTGCGGCAGAAGGTGCACATCGTGAGCCGCGAGGCCGAGGCGGCCGAGGCCGAGGAGCCGTGGGGCGAAGAGGCCCGGGAAGGCCGGCGGCGCGGCCCGCGGCGCGAGTCCAAGCCCGAGGAGCCGCCGCCGCCCAAGAAGCCGGCGCTGGACAAGGCCCCGGGCCCCGGACAGACGACGGCGGCGGCGGCGGCAGGACCCCCACGGAAGCCCGCAGGGACTGTCCCGGGCGCTGCCCGAGGCCCCGAGGGCGGCAGCGCGGCCCCGGCGCCCGCGCCCGCGGCCTCGCCGCCGCCGGACGGCCCGGTGCTCACTTTCCAGAGCGAGAAGATGAAGGGCATGAAGGAGCTGCTGGTGGCCACGAAGATCAACTCGAGCGCCATCAAGCTGCAGCTCACGGCGCAGTCGCAGGTGCAGATGAAGAAGCAGAAGGTGTCGGCGCCCAGCGACTACACGCTGTCCTTCCTCAAGCGCCAGCGCAAGGGCCTCTGAGCGCGGGGGCGCGCCCTTACCGGGGAGAGGGGCGCAGGTCCGCCCGCGGCCGCCGCCCTGGGGACCCGAGCCCCCGCCCCAAGAGCTTAGGTCCGCCTGCAGGATCTGCGAGTCCCGGCGGAGCCCCCGCCCCTGCCCCGGCCCGTGAATCCCTAGCGCCCCTCCCCGTCCTGACCAGACTGGCCCCAGGTCAGAGCAGGACCCTCCCGAGGTGCAGCCCACCAGCGGGCCCGCGAGGAAGCCTGAACTCTCCTGTTTTGTACATAGATTTATTTTTCAGTTCCGAGGAAATGAATACATTTTGTTTAAAAAAAAAAGTAAAAGCACATGTCCTTGTTTCATTTGGGAAACTGGGGGTGGGGTAGGAAGTGGGTCGGCCTCGGAGCGCTGGACCTGTGGGTCCAGAGGTCTGTGCCGGACCCAAGCTCCGCCCCGGCCTCGGGGCTCCCCCGCGCCGCGCAGGGCCCGTCCCGCGGGCGCCCCCTCCCGGCCGGGCGGCGGGGCGTCCCCACTGGCCCCGCCCCCGGCCAGCCCCGCCCTGGCCCTGCCCCCGGCTGGCCCTGGCCCCGCCTCTACCGGCCCCACTGGCCCTGGCCCCGCCCCAGCCCCGCCCGCCCGCGCCGCGCAGCGCCGGCTCCGCAGCTCGCGCCCGCCCGGCGCCGGGCCATGGCGCTGCTGCGGGACGTGTCGCTGCAGGATCCGCGGGACCGCTTCGAGCTGCTGCAGCGCGTGGGGGCCGGGACCTATGGCGACGTCTACAAGGTGCGCCGGGGGAAGGGCGCGCTGCCGCGGACCCAGCCCCCAGCCCCGCCCCCTCCTCAGCCCACTGGCCCCGCTCCGTCCCCGCAGGCCCGCGACACGGTCACGTCCGAACTGGCCGCCGTGAAGATAGTGAAGATGGACCCAGGTGAGGGCCCGGGCGGGGCCTGTGCGCCCGCGCGCGTCTGAGGGGCGGAGACCCCCTGCGAGGCAGGGCACCTGTCCGGCCGGGAGGGAGGCGCTGCGTGCCCATTTTACAGATGGCGGTACTGAGTCAGGGCGACGCCTGCGTGCACCCCCCCCCCACTGACGCCTTGTGCTCCCCAGGAGACGACATCAGCTCTCTCCAGCAGGAAATCACCATCCTGCGGGAGTGCCGCCACCCCAACGTGGTGGCCTACATCGGCAGCTACCTCAGGTGAGGCCGCCCGTGCCCAGACCCCCGGCAGCCCCGCTGCGGCCTGCCGTGTGCCCACGCCGCCTCTGTGTCCCCAGGAATGACCGCCTGTGGATCTGCATGGAGTTCTGTGGCGGGGGGTCCCTGCAGGAGATTTACCACGGTGAGGGCCTTGGCCTCCCCCCCTGGCCCCAGGGGGTGCCGGAGGAGAGCCGGGGTGCGGTGGGGGGGGCTCTGGACCTGGGCTGCTCTCCATTGCTGACCGGCTGGCTGTGTGACCTTGAGAGGAACGCTGTCCGTCTCTGGGCTCCTGTCCCAGACCCTGCTGGGAGGGGGCATGGCCAGCGCCGCCGCCACCTGGCACTGCCGGCGCCTGGCCCCAGCCCTCCCCCTCCCTTTCAGCCACCGGGCCCCTGGAGGAGCGGCAGATAGCCTACGTCTGTCGGGAGGCACTGAAGGTAGCCGGACCCGAGGGTGCTCTCAGCCCCAGCCCCAGGACGCGGGCAGAGGCCCCCCCCGCCCCCGCGGGTGGAGAGCCCAGGCAGGGCTGGCCCCGAGGGGCTGCGGTCCCGGTCCCGGGGGTGGGGGGAGAAGGTGCCCCAGCCCTGTTGCCGGAAGCAGCCCATTTCCCTCTTGGCTCGGTCACTTCCTGTTTGGGGAGAGGGGAGGAGGAAGCGGCTTGGGTGGGGGGCCCCACTGGCAAGAGGGGGTTCAGCAGAGGTGAGCGTGCTGGGGAGCTGCCCTCAGAGCCTCCTGCTTGTCCCCAGGGGCTGCATCACTTGCATTCTCAAGGGAAGATACACAGAGACATCAAGGTAGGGGTCTGGCTGGGGGGGCTGGGGAGGGAGGAGGCAGCCTGGGGGGGTGGGCAGCGGCGGATGCTCTCTCCTGCGTCCCCACAGGGCGCCAACCTGCTGCTCACGCTCCAGGGAGACGTCAAGCTGGGTCAGTACCCCCACCCCGGACGCCCTCGGGGTGAGGAGCCTGGGCGCAGGGCCGGTGTCCTGGGGCATGGCGCCTTGGCCGTGCAGCCTAGGAAACGGATCGGCATACCCCGTTTCTGCTCGCGGCTGGAGAGCTGAGCGTGTGCGGCGCTGGCAGGCGGTCAGGCACGGGGCTGGGTGCTTGACCCTGCTCAGGAGGAGGGCCCGCCCTTGCCTGGGCCTGTGGGAGCCCATGGGCGCCTCCACCAGGTGCATCCTGAGCTCCGGTGGCAGCGGTGGGGGTGGGGGGAGTGGCAGCCAGAACTTTCTTCCCCCAGCTGACTTTGGGGTGTCAGGCGAGCTCACGGCGTCCGTGGCCAAGAGGAGATCTTTCATCGGGACCCCGTACTGGTGAGGGTGGCGCCTGTGGCAGAGGGGATGGGGGGGGCCTCCGCTGGGGACCCCCAGGCCGTCCCATCTGTGACCCTGACTCCAGGATGGCTCCGGAGGTGGCTGCCGTGGAGCGCAAAGGCGGCTACAATGAGCTGTGCGACGTCTGGGCCCTGGGCATCACGGCCATCGAGCTGGGCGAGCTGCAGCCACCCCTGTTCCACCTGCACCCCATGAGGTCAGCCCCACGCCGGCCTCCTGCCTGAGCCTCGCCCCGAACCTGAGCGTCCGCCTTCACCTGTGCCTTCCGCAGGGCCCTCATGCTCATGTCGAAGAGCAGCTTCCAGCCGCCCAAGCTGAGAGACAAGGCTCGCTGGTGAGGGCCCTGCCCTGGTTCAGCCAGCTGCAGCCGCCACAGCGAACCCCCTGGGCCCAGGCCCCTGGGTGGGCAGGTGGCTGCTGGTGCAGGAGCCCTGTGTTGCAACAGCGCTGTCGCTTGGGCCGGCCGCTCCTTCCTGGGCGGGCCCAGGGGTCGCTTCTGGGGGGTGGCAGGCGGCCCCCTGCAGAAAGGCTAACCTGGAGCCCGGGGCGGGGCGGGGGTGCTCTTGTGCCCACCAGGACCCAGAATTTTCACCACTTCCTCAAGCTGGCCCTGACCAAGAACCCCAAGAAGAGGCCCACGGCAGAAAAGCTGCTGCAGGTGGGGGGCGGGGGGGCCGGGGCCTTGCCGCCCGGAATCAGGGCCTGGAGGAGCGGGGCCGACCTGGGCAGCGCCGTCTCCGTCTTGCAGCACCCGTTCACTGCCCAGCAGCTCCCTCGGGCCCTGCTCACACAGCTCCTGGACAAGGCCAGTGACCCCCACCTGGGAACCCCCTCCCCCGAAGACTGCGAGCTGGAGGTAAGAGCCGGCTGGGAAAGCTGTCCCAGGCTGACCCGGCCGGAGGAGCCCAAGGCCGCTGCGGGCCGCGGCCGCGTGCTGCGCCGGCCCTGGGGGCTTCCCCCGGATGAGCCCACCCGTTAGGAATCCCTGCTGGGCTGGATCTGGCCTCCCTGGAACCCACCCTCCTGCTCGGCTTCCTCACGTGTGGGGTGGGCGTGCCGTGTGATCTGATGGTGGTCTGGGGGGCTGTGGCAGCTGCGTGTGAAGCCCCCGGCGCAGGCCCTCCCGCTCCACGCTCTGTCCTAGACCTACGACATGTTCCCAGACACCATCCACTCCCGGGGGCAGCACGGCCCAGCCGAGAGGACTCCGTCCGAGATCCAGTGTGAGTGTGGGGGGGCGGGGAGCACCGGGTATGCACAGCTTTGGCGTGAGCGTGGGCGTTCGCCCTGAGCCCCTAACCCCCGTGCTCCGGGCCCCCCAGTCCACCAGGTGAAATTCGGCGCCCCGCTCAGGAAGGAAACGGACCCACTGAACGAGCCGGTGAGGGGCAGGTCCCGGGGCGCTCGCAGAGGTAGGGCAGGGGCTGCCCGGGCCCCTGGGCCGCCTGCCCCTGTCTTTGGCCAGTTCTCCTGAGCCTCCTGCCCGTCACCCTCACCCCACCCCCGCTGCCCGTCTCGTGGCCGCTGTCTCACGGTGCCTCTCTGCCTCGGCTTCCCCAGTGGGAGGAAGAGTGGACACTACTGGGCAAGGAGGAGCTCAGTGGGTGAGTGAGGGTGAGGGAGGCGTGGGCAGGGGTTGGGGACAGCCCCAGGCTGACCTCTGACCCCCACCCCCACCCCCAGGAGCCTGCTGCAGTCGGTCCAGGAGGCCTTGGAGGAAAGGTGACGGGCTGGGGGCCGGGCGGGGGCAGTCAGGCCTGGGTGCCTCCGGGGAGTGGCATCTCACACCTCCCTCCCTCCCCCCACAGGAGCCTGACCATCCGGCCAGCCGAGGGCCTGCAGGTACACATGGGGCCGGCTGAGCGGGGGCCGCCGGGGGGTCCTGGGTACCTGCTGCAGCAGCCCAGCCGGGCCTCACCCTCCTGCCAGGAGCTGGACTCCCCGGATGATGCCACAGGGACCATCAAGCGGGCCCCCTTCTCGGGGCCGCCCCCTGCCCAGCCAGAGGCTGAGGACCCTCCTACCAGCCTCTCGGGTGAGGCCCGGGTGTGGGAGGCCAGGAGCAGGTGCGGTGTGTGTGTGTGTGTGTGTGTGACTGAGGCCTGGGTGTGGGAGGCCGGGAGCAGGTGGGGTGTGTGTGTGTGTGTGTGACTGAGGCCCGGGTGTGGGAGGCCAGGAGCAGGTGGTGTGTGTGTGTGTGTGTGTGACTGAGGCCCGGGTGTGGGAGGCCAGGAGCAGGTGGGGTGTGTGTGTGTGTGTGTGTGTGTGTGACTGAGGCCCGGGTGTGGGAGGCCAGGAGCAGGTGGGGTGTGTGTGTGTGTGTGTGTGTGTGTGACTGAGGCCCGGGTGTGGGAGGCCAGGAGCAGGTGGTGTGTGTGTGTGTGTGTGTGACTGAGGCCCGGGTGTGGGAGGCCAGGAGCAGGTGCGGTGTGTGTGTATGTGTATGTGTGTGTGTGTGACTGAGGCCCGGGTGTGGGAGGCCAGGAGCAGGTGGGGTGTGTGTGTGTGTGTGTGTGACTGAGGCCTGGGTGTGGGAGGCCGGGAGCAGGTGGGGTGTGTGTGTGTGTGTGTGACTGAGGCCCGGGTGTGGGAGGCCAGGAGCAGGTGGGGTGTGTGTGTGTGTGTGTGTGTGTGTGACTGAGGCCCGGGTGTGGGAGGCCAGGAGCAGGTGGGGTGTGTGTGTGTGTGTGTGTGTGTGTGACTGAGGCCCGGGTGTGGGAGGCCAGGAGCAGGTGGTGTGTGTGTGTGTGTGTGTGTGTGAGGCCCGGGTGTGGGAGGCCAGGAGCAGGTGCGGTGTGTGTGTATGTGTATGTGTGTGTGTGTGACTGAGGCCCGGGTGTGGGAGGCCAGGAGCAGGTGGGGTGTGTGTGTGTGTGTGTGTGACTGAGGCCTGGGTGTGGGAGGCCGGGAGCAGGTGGGGTGTGTGTGTGTGTGTGTGTGACTGAGGCCTGGGTGTGGGAGGCCAGGAGCAGGTGGGGTGTGTGTGTGTGTGTGTGTGTGTGACTGGGGTTGGAAGTCACGAGTCGGTGCTTGCAGGAACCCTGCCCCTGTCGCCAGCAGCCCCTGACAGCCCCCCGCTGCTGCCTGCCGCCTGGTCCACCATAAAGCAGAGAGAGGACCCCGAGGTGAGGGGTGCCCCTGGGGAGGCGGGGCGGTAGGCAGCGGGAGTGGCACCCCTGCTCACTCCCTCCCCCCTTTCCTTCCATCCCAGAGGTCATCCTGCCACGGGCTCCCCCCGACCCCCAAAGTACACGTGAGTGCCCCGCCACCCTGCAGCCCTGCGGCCCATCTGCAGCACCCCTGCACCCCTCACCCCTCATCAGCCTCCGGCCCCCTCCGCAGATGGGCGCCTGCTTCTCCAAGGTGTTCAACGGCTGCCCGCTGCGCATCCATGCCGCCGTCACCTGGGTCCACCCTGTGACTCGGGGTAGGCGGGGCAGGGAGGGGGCGGGAGCCGGGAGTCCCTTGTCAGAGGCCCTGGCGACCTCTGACCCTGTCCCCAAACCCGCAGACCAGTTCCTGGTGGTGGGAGCCGAGGAGGGCGTCTACACCCTCAACCTCCACGAGCTGCACGAGGACACACTGGAGAAGGTGAGGGGCCGGGGGTGGGCAGAGGGCAGAGGGCCCCGGGGCTGGGGGGCGGTGCTGAGCTGCCCTGTGCCCGTGTCCCGCAGCTGATTTCACACCGCTGCTCCTGGCTCTACTGTGTGAACAACGTGCTGCTGTCGCTCTCAGGTACCAGGTGGGGCAGGCCGCCCGCCCGTGTGCCCCCGCACTGCACCTGCCCCCTGCCTGCCCGCCCGCCCGCCGGCTCTCTCCCAGCCCCCTCTCCCGCCCTCCCTGGCAGGGAAATCCACGCACATCTGGGCCCACGACCTCCCCGGCCTGTTTGAGCAGCGCAGGCTCCAGCGGCAGGTTCCTCTCTCCATCCCCACCAACCGCCTCACCCAGCGCATCATCCCCAGGTGGGGGCCTCAGCTGTGTGGGGCTGGGGGAGGCGGGGCAGGGCGGGGTGGGCGGGGCAGCGGGGATCGGGCGGCCCTGCAGGAGGGGCAGCAGGCCCAGGGTTCGGCCTCTGTTAACCGGCCGTGCACGGGGGGTACCCTCCAAGGATCCTTCTTGTCGTCTTAAATGACTCCCGGGTCCGGAGTGGGGCTGGCTTCAGGCTCAGCTGGATCCAGGCCTGCTGGTACCTGCATCTCTTGGCTGTTTCCTTGTCGCCTTCACTCTCACGGGGGCTCTCTGCTCAGCCGGTGGCTGCCCGTGGTGGTCCCAGGCCCGAGTCCCGGGAGCAACCAACCCAATGGGACCGGAAGCTCAGTTTCCGTGTCGCTCCCATGGGAGTCCCTGGGCTGGTCCCTGTGGGTCCAGCTTGAGGACATGCCCACCCTGAGCCAGCTCCAGAGCAGGGGCTGAGGGAGGAGAATCCGGAAGAACTGGCAGACGAGAGGCAGCTGTTGGCTGGGTGCATGCCGGGAAGGGGGCAGTGGGGGAGGGGAGGCGGCCAGGCCGGCACCCGGAAAGGAGGCGGTGGGGGCCAGGCTGAGGCATGGTGAGACCTGGGCAGCCCAGCCCGAGCCGTAGGACTGGCAGGACGTGGGCACTGTTGGAGGCAGGGAGGGGACCCGCTGAGCCAAGGGGCGTTCCAGGAAGATGACCTGTTCAGCCTTGGGCTTTGTGAATCCGCGTGGGGCCGTGGGAACAGTGTGAGTGAGTACCTCGTTGGCGCCTTGCGTGGGCCAAGCAATGTTCTGAGCAGAAGGTCCATCCGGGACCTAAAGAAGCCCGGCCCGAGGCCTGGAGCACGGGGCAGGAGGCTGGGCGCGGGCCTGCATTTCCGTATGTAGATTGGAAGTGGAGCAGCGGGGCTCAAGCCAGCGCTCCGACAGGGGATGCTGGGGGTTGCGAGAGGCAGCTCAGTGGGCAGCACCACGCCGCCAGCCCCTGAGGACGTGCTGTGTGGGCAAGGACCTGGGCCCAGGGATGTGGGAGGAGCATCCTAGGAGCAGGGCTGGCCAGTGCCAAGGTCCTGGGGCAGGAGCAGGCCTGGCCTTGTTGGGGGAGCAGCAAGGAAGCAGGTGCGACCAAAACGGATGGAGTGGGAGGGACACGACGGGGAGGGCCCTGTGGCCACAGTGAGGGCTTTGGCTTGGACCCAGGGCAGCCCGGAGGCCAGAGCAGAGGAGGGACAGCACGGAGACCTCCAGGGCTTCCCTGTGGCTGAGCGAAGCCGGTGGGGGAGGGAGCAGGGACCCATGAGGAGGCTGCAGCGGCGGAGGTGGGGTTCTGGCAGGATTTCCCGAGCGCTGCTGGAGGATGGCTCGGGGCTGCTGGCTGGGCCACCCGAGGACAGAGCTGTCAGAGCCGGGGGTGGAGCTTCCTCGTCTTGCCGCCTGTAACATGCTTATTAGATGGGCAAGAGGGCTCAGGTGCTGCCAGGACCGGGCGGCCAGGGGCGGCGCCCGCGGGGAGCCGGGCGGGCTGGGCCCTTCCCGTGGTGCTCAGTGTGGCACTGCATCTGGAGCCCGGTGGCCTCTGGGCCATGGCCCAGGACCTGCAGGAAGCAGGCCCCACAGAGCCCCACCGAGTCACAGGTGGCTGCGGGCCTGTTAGGAAATCACGCAGTCCCAGGGCCCCCTTCGAGGGTAAAGAGCGGGGAACCGGAATTGTCTGCAGGGAAAAACAAATACAGATATATGTACCTCTGACCCCAGGGAGGGCCAGCGGGGGCCGGGGGGTGAGAGTGGCCGAGACCCGGGGAGAGGGGAGAGGGAGGGCTGAGGGCGGGCGTCCGCTCCCTCCCAGTGTGGTCCCTGTCCCTGCAGAAGGGGCCGCCAGGGTCGTGGGGAGGAGGCGGCAGGGCTGCCACTGCGTACCCTGATCCCCAGGAGAACGAGCACCCGCCACTCCCACCTTCTCCCAGGCAGCCCGGGGAGCCCGCCCACTGGTCCTCAGAGGCAGTGGCCAAGGACACACCACTTGCCACCTGGCCTCCTGTGGCCTCCCTGGGCCCATTTGCCCATCTGTGAAGTGGGCCGGGAGCGGAGGGGAGCCCACGGCACCCCCAGGCCCTTGGCGCGCTCTCTCTCACTTCTTCATTCACCTCTCCACATGCGCCCGGCCTTTGCCTCCAGGGGGCTCGCGGAGGCTCAGAGCAGGGGGAAGAGAGGACAGGAGCGCTGGGAGTGTGTGCGCTCTTCCCGGGGTCCCCGTAGCACAGAGAGGTTAAGGGACTGGTCCCGAGCCGCACTGAGCTGGGGCGAATTCTGTGACCTCGACCCCTGGCCTCGGCAGGGGAGATGCCCCAGGCTGCAGAGCTGTTACTTTGTCTCTCTGAGCCTCCTGAGTGCCCACCCGGGACACACATCCTCCTGAGTGCCCACCGGTGCCGCCCGGGACACACACGTGCCCTGCTTGTAACCCCGCAGGCGCTTCGCCCTGTCCACCAAGATCCCTGACACCAAAGGCTGCCTCCAGTGTCGCGTGGGTAAGAGCGGGCCGGGCGGGGGCAGGCAGGGCGGGGACGGGACACAGGCCCGGCCCGGTGCCCACCGCACGCCCCTCTCGCAGTGCGGAACCCCTACACGGGCAGCACCTTCCTGCTGGCCGCCCTGCCCGCCAGCCTGCTGCTGCTGCAGTGGTACGAGCCCCTGCAGAAGTTCCTGCTGCTCAAGGTAGGGGTGGCGGGGGACACCCCTGGGACCCCCCCCCGCAGGTGTTGGAGGGCCTAGGGGCGGCGGGGAACACCCCCGGGACCCCCCCGCAGGTGTTGGAGGGCCTAGGGGCGGCGGGGGACCCCCCCGGGACCCCCCCCGCAGGTGTTGGAGGGCCTAGGGGTGGCGGGGGACACCCCCGGGACCCTCCCGCAGGTGTTGGAGGGCCTAGGGGCGGCGGGGGACACCCCCAGGGCCCCGCCCCCGCAGGTGTTGGAGGGCCTAGGGGCAGCGGGGGACACCCCCGGGGCCCCCCTGGCAGGTGTTGGAGGGCCTAGGGGGTGCAATGGCGGCCTGAGCCTGCGGCTGTCCCCCACCCCAGAACTTCTCCAGCCCCTTGCCCAGCCCGGTTGGGATGTTGGAGCCACTGGTGCTGGATGGGAAGGAGCTGCCGCAGGTGTGCGTGGGGGCCGAGGGCCCGGAGGGGCCGGGCTGCCGCGTCCTCTTCCACGTCCTGCCCCTGGAGGCCGGCCTGACGCCCGACATCCTCACCCCGCCAGGTGAGTGGGGGCCGGGGGCAAGAAGAGAAAGAGCCGGTGGGGGGGGGAGGCAGCAGGCGCTCAAGGCCTCCGCAGACAGCTGTGGCTGAGGGTGGCCCGGTGGGGTCTGGAAAGACTGCATTAGCCCAAGGGCTGGGCAGACGCTGCTGGGGACAGAGGCGGGTCTGGGCGGGCAGTGGGGTGTCACGACGGCTCAGGGCGCTTCATTGGCAAAGGGAAGGTGCACCAGGACCAGCGCCCTCCTGGTGCCAGGGACCCATGCATGGGACGTCATTCTTCTTTTTTTTTAAGATTTTTGTTTATTTTACTTGAAAGTCACAGTTACACAGAGAGAGAAGGAGAGGCAGAGAGAGAGAGAGAGAGAGAGAGAGGTCTTCCATCCGATGGTTCACTCCCCAATTGGCCACAATGGTCGGAGCTGCGCTGATCAGGAGCCAGGAGCTTCCTCCCGGTCTCCCACACGGATGCAGGGGCCCAAGCACTTGAGCCATTTTCTACTGCTTTCCCAGGCCACAGCAGAGAACTGGGTCGGAAGTGGAGCAGCCGGGACTTGAACTGGCACTCACATTGGATGCCAGCATTGCAGGTGGCAGCTTAACCTGCTGTGTCACGAATGCCGGTGCCTTTTTGCTCCACTTCCAATCCAGTTCCCTGCTAATGCTTGGAAAAGCAGTGGAAGATGACCCACGTGCTTGGGCCCCTGCACCCGCGTGGGAGACACAGATGGAGCTAAATGAAAACGAAAGACTTATTTGAAAGATGGAGGGAGAGACAGAGAGATCGTCATCTACCGAGAGATCTTCCAAATGCATGCAGAGGCCAGGGCTGGGGCCGAGCCAAAGCCAGGAGCCAGAATTCCGTCTGGGTCTCCCATGAGGGTGGCCAGGCCCCGAGCACTTGGGCCGTCATCTGTCGCCTTCCCCAGCCAGTGAGCAGGGAGCTGAATTGGAAACAGAGTAGCTAGGACAAGAACCAGGCGCTCTGGTGTGGGGTGCTGGCATCCGTGTGACAGCGTCACCTGTGCCACAGGTGCCCACCCCAGGATGTCATTCTTAATCCCCACCAAAGTGCCCGTGCCGGCTCCCCACAGGCCCTAGGCTGCGTCCCTGCCCTGTCCAAGATGGAAATGCCTGCCTCCGTCCACCACCCCCTGCTGTGTCCGTCTTTTTTCCCCCCACCCCCATGTCCTCGGGCCAGCAGGTGAGCCGTTGGCTGAGGCCCCATCTTCCTTCTCTGCCCTAGAGGGGATCCCAGGCTCGGCCCAGCAAGTGATCCAGGTGGACAGGGACACGGTCCTGGTCACCTTTGAACGTGAGTGCCCCCGGGGCCAGGTCTGGGGGCGGCTTCCATGGCAGGAGCCACCCCATCCCCACCCACCGCCCCTCCCCGCACGCAGGCTGCGTGAGGATCGTCAACCTGCAGGGCGAGCCCACGGCCACACTGGCCCCCGAGCTGACCTTCGACTTCCCCATCGAGACTGTGGGTGAGTGAGCTGCGGCGGGGGCCCCTCGCAGGGGCCGTCCTGGCCATGTGCCGTGGGTCAGCGAGGGCTCACGGCTGCCCGGCCCCGCAGTGTGCCTGCAGGACAGCGTGCTGGCCTTTTGGAGCCACGGCCTGCAGGGCCGCAGCCTGGACACCAACGAGGTGAGTGGGCCTCGGGGGCCTGGCGTCGCCCACGCCACTGTCCCCGTGTCTCTGGAGAGGACGTGCCGGGATGGGCTCAGTGTCCCTCTCCCCAGGTGACCCAGGAGATCACGGACGAGACGAGGATCTTCCGAGTGCTCGGGGCCCACAGGTAGGTGGTGGCCATACAGGCCCGGGGCCGGGGCAGCAAGGACGGTGGCTCACCCGGCTCCCCTCCCTCCAGAGACATCGTCCTGGAGAGCATCCCCACCGACAACCCGGGCGCACACAGCAACCTCTACATCCTCACCGGCCACCAGAGCACTTACTGAGCGGCCCCCAGCCCCCTCCCATGCCACGGGAGCCACACGTGGGGGCGGCTGTGGAGCGGGGAGCCCCCGAGCCCACCCACACCTCAGCAATAACTGGACCACAGGGAACCGCTTTCGCCCCCTCGTCCCCACGGCAGCCCAGTCCCTTGCGCCCTGCACCAGGGGGGCGGGGGTGGCCTGGCCCACCCATTCCGTTTTATTCTGTTTCCTTTCCACTCGTCCTGCCGAGAGTCTACCCCTCGCTCCGTCCTGGGACAGGGATCTGCCATTAAAGCTGGTTTGTCTTATTCCGCTGGTCCCTCTGGGCTGGGGGGAGGGGGGAGGGTGAGCCCCATCATCCCCCCCAGCACCCCTTGCGTGGGCAGCTGGTTGGTGGTGCGCTTACACGTGGGAGGGCGGGGAGCCCCGCTCAGAATCAGCCCGCAGCCTGGCCGCTGGGGGCCGCCGTGGTAGCTTAGCACGTGGAGGGCTCAGGCGGAGTGGGGGTGGGCACTGAGCGGAGGGGCTCACCTCGGGGCAGACCTGCTCCCAGTAGATCTCAGCTGGTAGCCCCTGGAAGGGCTGAGAAGGGGCCCCCCGGGGGGGGGAGGTGCTGTGCCATCCAGCCCTTGGGACAGCGCCTGCCGTGGTGAGGGGCCTCACCGAGACCTGGGGCTCACTCCCGACTCCCGGCCATGGCGTCGGTATCTGAGGGACCACGGCGGGAAGAGTCGCCTGTGTCTGTCTGACAGACACGAGGGGGCTTCAGAAAGTTTGCAAAGGACGAAATTAAACGTTTATTTTGTGCAAAACAAAGTCGAAATCCGTGCATGTGAGGGGAGTCGCCGGGCCCACCCACCACTGGCAACACTGGCATCCCGACCCAGTGCCCGTTCAAGCCCCACTGCTCCGCCGCTGAGCCAGCTCCTGTTAAGGGGTCCGGGAAGGCAGCAGCAGGTGGCCCAGGGACTTTGTCCCGGCCGCCCATGTTGGAAGCCAGGAGGGGGTCGCTGGCTCCTGGCCTTGGCTTGGCCCGGACCTGGCTGTTGTGTCACAGAGAGAAATCTTCCGTCTACTGGTTCCCTCCCCAAACGGCCAGAATGCCCAGGTCTCCCCGTGGCGGCCAGGGGCCCAAGTCCTGGAGCCATCATTTGCTGATTCCCAGGCACATCCACAGGCAGCCAGAGTGCGAGCAGAGTGACCAGCGCCACTGGCATGGCGAGCGACGGCTCAGCCTGCGGTGCCGCGGCTCCAGCTCCATCAGCGCAGTGTTCAGTCCCGCTCTCCCGGAAGCTTTGCCTCGATTCCCGGAGTGTCCTCAGCGCCAGGACCCGGGGTGGTGACCAGGATCTGGAGCAGCCCTCACGAAGGGCCGTCCCCCCCGCAGGAGCCACAAGCCCCGGCCCATCCGCTCCTGTGGACCCGGGCTGGTGCTCCAGGGCCTGCAGCCCTCCTGTTGCCTGGCACTGACTGGCAGGGGGAGGACAAGGAGGCAGGGTGGGAGCTGGCCTTGGTACACAGCCAGGGCCAGGCCTGAGAGGGTGGACGATGTGGGGCAAGAGTGTGAGCAAAGGCCCAGGGGTCAGGTCTCGAGTTTGGCCCCACTGTCACCCTCCTGGCATTCAAAGGCCAGTGTCTGAGTAGTGACGTCTCCAGGCCCAGTGGTCGGTCATTCACTGCTTGGTGAATGAGGTCACATGTGGGTGGGGGCGGGCGCCGGGCAGCTCCATGGATGTCCCGTCGTCCCCTTGCCCTCCTCACAGCTCTGACTCCTTCCAGTGCCCAGGGGAGGGGGTTCTAGGCTGCAATGGGGAGCCAGCCCTGGGGAGCAGACACGTTTCCAATGTCGCAGACGCTCACGCCCGTCCTCCCCAGGAATTGGAGGGAGGGATCAGGCGCCTTCCTGGTTCTGAAGGTTTGCACACGTCTGGAGGGCATCTGATGGGCCACGTGGGGCCAGGGGAACGGAAACACTTCTCCACGCTTCTTGGAGCTGGCGGCAGGGGTGGGGTGGGTGAGCCCAGGGAGTAGGGGCCTGGGACCCTCAGCCCCAGGGGTGCTGGGGCAGGCGGCCGGCTGCCTTCAGAGCAGCAGGCGGCACACAGCGCCACCTTGTGGCGGCTCATCCGGCCCTCGGTCTGTAAAGTGGGCTTGGCGGTGTAGGAGTCCCTGGTAAAATGTTTGCGGCTGGCGAGGCAGGCCCAGCGCCAGAGCTCAGGAAGCTGGGGGCTGGGGGGGGGCACTCACTGAGAGGAAAGCCACACCCTGCTTCTGTCACTGACAGCCCTTGCCCACGGCACAGTGCGGTCCCTCGGCTGCTGTCCCCCAGGTCTCTTCTGAGCCTTTCAGGAGGTGCTTAGGCATATTTAAACAATTCGATCCATTTTATTTGCCGGCTTTTCTATGTCACGGTTAACAGCCACGTACTGTACTGACCCCGCAGTCCTGCCACTGTCCTCGTCGTCCTGTGTTTTGCCGGTGTTCCGCTGTATGGCTTTCCCCCGGCTGACAGCAACGAGTCGTGTCACTGGAGCCCACTGCTGGGCACTTATGTTGTTTCTACACCACTTTGGTAGTAAAAACATCATGATATATCTGCTTTTTTTAAAAAGATTTATTTATTTACTTGAAAGAGTTACATAGAGAGAGGAAGAAGGGCAGAGAGAGAGAGAGAGAGAGAGGTCTTCCATCCGCTGGTTCACTCCCCAATTGGCTGCAACGGCCAGACTGCGCCGATCTGAAGCCAGGAGCCAGGAGCTTCTTCCAGGTCTCCCACATGGGTGCAGGGGCCCAAGGACCTGGGCCACAGCAGAGAGCTGGATCGGAAGTGGAGCAGCCAGGACTAGAACCAGCACATATATGGGATGCTGGCACTGCAAACAGCAGCTTTTCCTATTATGCCCGAGCACCAGCACTGTCGCTTTTTTTTTTTTTTAAGATTTTATTTATTTATTTGAAAGAGAGTTACACAGAGGGAAGAGAGGCAGAGAGAGAGAGAGGTCTTCCATCCGATGGTTCACTCCCTAATTGGCCTCAACAGCTGGAGCTGTGCCAATCCGAAGCCAGGAGCCAGGAGCTTCTTCCAGGTCTCCCACGTGGGTGCAGGGGCCCAAGGACTTGGGCCATCTTCCGCTGCTTTCCCAGGCCATAGCAGAGAGCTGGATTGAAAGAGGAGCATCCAGTACTAGAACCGGCACCCATATGGGATGCTGGCGCTTCAGGCCAGGGCGTTAACCCGCTGTGCCACAGCGCCGGCCCTGCCGCTTCGTTTTTTAAGAAGTATTTTTTCTTGTCATTATTCCCTAACCAGAGTTGGGAACGTTTGTCCGTGTGCCGTGAGGCCCACAGTATCGTCTGCCCTGCAAAGCGACCACAGGGGGACGCAGAATCCAGCAAATCTACAGCAGGGAAATAAAAAAAAAAAATCTATTTACTTGAAAGAGTTACACAGAGAGAGGGAGGTTTTCCACCTACTGGTTCACTCCCCAGATGGCCCCAATGGCCAGGGCTGTGCCAGGCCGAAACCAGGAGCTCCATCCAGGTCTCCCACGTGGGTGCAGGGGCCCAAGCACTTGGGCCATCTGCTGCTGCTTTCCCAGGCCATTGGCAGGGAACTGGATCAGAAGTGGAGCGGCCGGGTCTTGACTTGGGGGCCCATTCGGGAAGCCGGCACTGCAGGCGGCGGTTACTAACGTGCCGCACCACCGCGCCGGCCCCCAGGATAGTTTTTAAGTTGGTGATTTCGTGTGGCCCTCGAATGATGTTTTAAGTGACAAATGGCCTTTGGCAGTCAGTCAGGGTGTGCCACCCCCAGATATGCCAAGTTGGTATGTGGATTAATTCAAGCTAGGAGCCCTGGAGGAGTTGTACCTTCTTCAGCGAGGGCCATGTGAGGGCCAAGGGTCTGGCTCAATGGCCCAAACACGGGGGCATCTGTGTCCCGCTCTGGAGCTCCCGGTCTGAGTCCCGGCCCCAGTTCTGAGCCAGCTCCCTGCTAACGCACACCCTGGCAGGCAGCAGATGAGGGCTCGAGTGCTTGGGTCTCTGCCGCCAGCGTGGGAGGTTGGGGGCTGCTGTGTGGTCCAGCCGGTTAAACCGCCGCCTGCATACGGGCACCCCGCTCCCTGCTAAGTGGCCTGGGAAGCAGTAGAAGATGGCCAAGTCCCTGGGCCCCTGCACCTGTGTGGAGACCTGGAGGAAAGCTCCAGGCTCCTGGCTTTGGCTTGGCACAATCCTGGCTATTGCGGCCATTTGGGGAATGAACCAGTGGATGGAAGATCTCTCTCTCTGTCACTCTGCCTTTCAAATTAAATAAATAAATAAATCTTAAAAAAAAAATACAATAAAACACAGTGGGAGATCTGGGTTGAGTTTCTGGCTCCCAGTTTCGGCCGGACCCCACCATGGCTGCTGTGGCCATTTGGGGGAGTGAGTCAGCAGTTGGACGCTCTCGCGCTCTCACTCTCTCTCTGCCTTTCAAATAAGTCAAAGTCAGACTTTAAAAGCCACCTGGCCATAAAGATCCTCCTGGGCGGGGAGTCCTCCCCGCGCCACAGCGGGAGCTCTCAGTCCCCAAAGGCAGGAAGCAGGGGGGCTGCACCCCTGCAGGAGCTGGCGGGAGCAGCCCTTGGCTTCGGCGGGCTCCTGCCCACCCCCAGCTCTCAGCAACATCCCTGAAGTGTACCCCCCTGGTCCAGGGATGCCTGTCCTGCCTCTCCGAGTTCCCATCGTCCAGAGGCAGGAGAGCATCCGCTCGGGTGGTTTCTGCAGACCTGACTCTGTCGCGCAGGTCTCCGTGCGCCCTGGCCACTTGCGTCCTCAGAGCCAGCCACGGAGCCCGCGTACCTAAGGGGCGGCGGAGGGCCTGCTCCAATACAGCAGCATTAGGGACCCTGCCACCTGGAGATGACCGTGGCATTTCAGGTAGGGCACGTGCAGGGGCTGGGTGCCGGCCTCGCCTGTGGACTCCTACACAAAGCCAAGCAGCCATGGGTTCGAGGACGGTGCTGCCCCATCCCTGGGCGTGTCTGAATTAGCAGGTGTGGAGGTCCAACGCCCCGGGTTCGCAGGATGGGGCTGGAAGCTTCTTCCTCTGCCCCCAGCAGCGATCGCATGGCACCATTCAATCCAGCGGTGGCACAGCCAGGTGGGACTGGCACAGCCCCCCCACCAGCGGATGGGGGTCCCTGTGCCTCCCCACCCCATCAGGTGTAATTCATCAGAATTGAGAAGGGAAAGTGCAGTGTTTATGACTGCCACTTTGGTGTAAAGGTTACCAATGAACACAGAGATGCAGAGACCTGCAGGGCGGCGAGGTTGGGGGAGCCCTCAGCCGGGGGGCAGCTTCTGTCCCAGGGAGACGGGGTGCGCCCCCGCCTGGTTCATCAACACCGCACTGGTCAGCTTGTCGCTGCTTTCACTAGGATAGCTGAGGGCTCATAAAGGAAAAGGCTGATTCTGGCTGACACTGTGCAATGTCACGATCCACCTGGGTACAGGCGTCTGGTGAGGCGGAGGATGGAGGATCACGTGGTACGGCAGGCGGCAGAAAGAGACCGGAAGTCCGTTCGGCTTACACAGCCAGAGCTGCTCTCCAGGGCCGCCCACCAGCTCCACCACCCAGATGCCCCAGTCAAGTCTGCACCCTCGATCAGCTGGTGTTAATCACTTAACCACTTTTCAAAGTTCATTTTCGGCCGGCGCCGTGGCTCACTTGGCTAATCCTCTGCCTGCGGTGCTGGCACCCCGGTTTCTAGTCCCGCTCGGGGCGCTGGATTCTGTCCCGGTTGCCCCTCTTCCAGGCCAGCTCTCTGCTGTGGCCCGGGAGTGCAGTGGAGGATGGCCCAAGTGCTTGGGCCCTGCACCCCATGGGAGACCGGGAGGAAGCACCTGGCTGCTGGCTTTGGATCGGTTCAGCACACCAGCCGTAGAGGCCGTTTTGGGGGTGAACCAACGGAAAAAGGAAGACCTTTCTGTTTCTCTCGCACTGTCTAACTTTGCCTGTCCAAAAAAAAAAAAAAAAAAAGCTCATTTTCGTTTTATTTGAAGGGCAGAGACAGAGACGGATGCACAGACATCTGCTGGCTCACTCCCCAGATGCCCACAGCGCCAGGGCTGGGCAGGCTGGCCCCAGGAGGCTGGCTATCTCCGGGTCTCTCATGTGGGTGGCAGGGACCCAAGTACTGGGGCACCCTGTGCTGTTTCCCAAGGTGCACGTTAGCAGGAAGTTGCGGTTGAAAGATCTGAGTTCGGGCAGCCAACTCCTCTTCGGCCGGAACACACAGGTCCCCGGGGCCGGAAGCTCTCAGCCTTGTCGCTCAGCTCTCACAGTCTGGACTGGGGAGGCACCGTGGGGTAGATTTCTGGCCGTGTGACTGAACCCCACCTCCAGCCCCGGCCTCCTCCGCGGAGGTGCGGTAGGGGTTGGCTGAAAGCGCCTTTCCCTAGGGACCAGCTCCCATCCTGACGCTACCTCAGGGCCCTCGAGGTCAGTACGGACTCGGATGTGGTCCAAAGAAGGGCTTGTTATGAATTGGAAAAAAAAAAAAAGAAAAAAAAAGCCACGCGTATCTCTCAGGAAATGCCAGTTGTCTGAAGCTCTGGGCCGGGAGCTGAGACAATGGCCAGACAAGCCGTTCTCCTCGCCCCGTCAGGAGCACCTGTGTCTGAACCCGCGCGCAGGCCTGGCCCCCACAGCTCAGGAGGTCCCTCCCTGAGGCCAACAATGCGCTGTGAGCTCAGGCTCAGCACGGCATCCGCTCGGGCGGTGTCTCTTCCTTCCTGTAGGCGGCACAGACACAGAAGCTTGGAAAGAGCACATGGCTTCCTCGGTTGCCAGCTGGACAGCGGAGCCGGGCCAGGTGCGCAGGACTCAAGCCTGGACGAGCTTGCCCGGTGCGCCGCGGCCAGCGAGCGGCGTGGCCCGGATTCCACGGCTGCTCTGTCCAAAGAAGGAGCCTTGTCCAAGCGCGGTGGTTTCCGGACACCTGCAGGACCCCTCTGCCACCCCCACAACCGCCGGTGCTCAAGCCCCTGAGACAAAACCGCACGGCACTTGCAGAGAACCCACACACGTCACCACGGTGCTCTCACGCCCAGCACAACGCGAAGTGTCATGCGACTGCTTGGAGCACTGCAGTGTGCAGAAGGCCTGTTCCGGGTCCATACGCATGAACGGACATCTATGCCCACCCCTGGTTGCATCCCCAGAGGTGGAACCCACTGACACAGGAGGCAGGCTGTAGACACTGCAAGACTGAGTGACTGGGGCCGGCGCTGTGGCGTAGTGGGCTAAGCCTCTACCTTCTGTGCCAGCATCCCACATGAGCCCCGGTTCAAGTCCCGGCTGCTCCACTTCTGATCCAGCTCCCTCCTAATGTGCCTGGGAAAGCAGCGGAAGATGGCCCAAGTGCTTGCGCCCCTGCACCCACGTCGGAGACCTAGAGGAAGCTCCTGGCTTTGGATAAGCCCAGCTCTGGCCATTGGGGCCATTTGGGGAGTGAACCAGTGGATGGAAGACCTCTCTCTGCCCCTCCTTCTCTCAAACTGTAACTCTGCCTCTCAAATAAATAAACCTTTAAAAAAAAAGAAAAAAGAAAAAGACGGAGTGACCTTGGGCAGTTAGAGCCTCGCGTGCCTTGGTTTCCACAGCTGTCAATCAGGTAGCACCTGCTCCCAAAGGTGCTTGTGGGAAATGAGTCAGTACACACGAGCCTGAAACAGCGCAGAGCGGGGCCTCGAGTAGCCAAGGTCCAACATCGCGGCCATTAACTCGGCCTTGGAACGCTACAGGTACTGGTTACACTTTACCATCAAGTTGTACATCTAAAAAAAAAGTTGCTATTTTAAGGACATATCCACAAAATGTAACAAAAGTAGACATTAACAATAAAAAGATGATCAAATGTATTAGTTTGGTTTCAAGTGAACCAACCTCATAAAAGTCTTGCATCAAAGAGGAAATTAAAAGGACTAGAAAGGGCCGGCGCCGCGGCTCAATAGGCTAATCCTCCGCCTGCGGCACCGGCACACCGGGTTCAAGTCCCGGTCGGGGCACCGGATTCTGTCCCGGTTGCCCCTCTTCCAGGCCAGCTCTCTGCTGTGGCCAGGGAGTGCAGTGGAGGATGGCCCAAGTGCTTGGGCCCTGCACCCGCATGGGAGACCAGGAGAAGCACCTGGCTCCTGGCTTCGGATCAGCGCGGTGCGCAGGCCGCAGCGTGCCTACCACGGTGGCCATTGAGGGTGAACCAACGGCAAAAAGGAAGACCTTTCTCTCTATCTCTTTCTCTCACTGTCCACTCTGCCGGTCAAAAAAAAAAAAAAAAAAAAAAGGACTAGAAAGTGATGAAAATGGGGACCGGTGCTGTGGCACAGATGGTTAAGCGTCCGCCTGCAGCACTGGCATCCCAGTTCAAGTCCTGGCTGCTCCACTTCTGACCCAGCGCCCTGCTAATGCACCTGGGAAAGCAGCAGAAGATGGCCCAAGTCCTGGGGCCCCTGCACCCACATGGGAGACCGGGAAGAAGCTCCTGGCTCTGGCCTGGCCCAGTCCCAGCCACTGCGGCCATCTGGGGAGTGAACCAGCAGATGGAAGCTCTCTCTCTCCCTTTCCCTTTCTCTTTCTGCCTTTCAAATTAAAAAATCCGTTAAAAAAAAAAAAAGTGAAGAAAATGACTGCTTCAAGGGGTAGTCACAGCTTCGACTTCCACCAAGACAGGTGTGGCGGTTTGTGAGTTTTGTCTAAGATTTTCTGGAACACAGGAATGGAGTTTCATTTCCTGCGGTATCCACCTAGACACTGTACCTTCAGTAGGCGCGCGCATTGACTGGCTCTTCTCTCCTATCGCATTTATTTACTTCCTGAATAAGTTGCTCTCTTCCTTTTCAAAAAAGATGATTCAAGCCTTTCATGTTTTTGCTTTCTTGTCTGTGATTACCTTCATTAGAAAAAAATCCAAAAAAAAAAAGAAAAAGAAAAAAAATATTTTGAGAAACACAGGAAACTGCCATCCGCTGGTCCATTTCTCAGACACCCACAGCACTGGCCGGGGTGCATGTGCGTCAGGAGCGGGATGGACCACAGCTGGGAACTCACACACGAGTCCCACATCACGGCGGGAACTCAAATTATTCAGCAAGATGCTGGAATCAGAGCCAAGCCCAGGCTCTCTGACTGTGATGTCTTCATTTTTCTTTTAAAAATCTTACTTATTGAAAATCACAATGGTGGGGGAGAGAGATAGAGAGATGTCCCAGCTGCTGGTCACACAGCTGGGCTGGGCCTTACTGAAGCCAGGAGCCTGGAGTGGCAGGCGCCCACGCGCTGGGTCCATCTGCTGCTCTCCCAGCTGCACCGGCATACAGCTGGACAGGAAGCAGAGCAGCTGGACACTCCTATGTGGGACACTCAGCTCGCTGTGCCACTGCTTTGTTTAATTTTATTTATTTATTTGAGAAGTAGAGTTACAGAGTCTTCCACCCGCTGGTTCACTCCCCAAATGGCTGATCCAAGCCAGGAGCTTCCTCTGGTCTCCCGCGCGGGTACAGGGGCCTTGGGCCATCCTCCACTGCGTCCCCAGGCCACAGCAGAGCGCTGGGCCTGAGAGGGGCAGCCGGGATGTGAACAGGCACCCGTGCCGGACTCTGTGCGGCCGGGGGAGGCTTCGCCCACTCCGCCACAGCCGGCCGCCCTGTGATGTCCTAACAGGCTCGGCGCTGGGCACGGCTCTACCCGCTACGTCTGCTGACGCTGTACTGTTTTTGTAGTCATTTTTTCTTCAGAGCTGGAACTCCATGTCTACTTGCGAGGCAGAGCTGCCGCCCATCCGCTGGTTCACCGGGGCCAGGGGCCCCTTCCGGGTCTCCCCTGCGGTCACAGGGCGCAGACACGTGGGCCAGCTCCGGTGCTTTCCCAGCCCGCGGCAGAGAGCGGGATGGGGAGAGGAGCAGCCGGGACTCGAACCGGCGCCCACAGGGGAGGCTGGTGCGGAAGGCGGAAGCTCAGCCGTCCACACCACAGCGCCGGCCCCGCTACACGCTTCTCCTGCTGCCTCTGCTGGGACCCAGGTCTCCACTGCCGGAACCTTTTCCTCAGGGAACGGGACGCCCACGGCCCCCACGCCGCCGGCCTCCGGCACCTGCGGCCCCGGGCTCTCGGAGAGGCCGCTCCGCTGGGTGACTTTTGGGGGTCGCTTTCGATCTCTCGGAACAGGAAGTCCGGCTGTTTTTTTTTTTTTTTAAATCTCTGGCGTCAACGGATCCGGCTCGCCGGCGCGCGCCCGCCGCTCCCGCCTCCCGGTTTCCATGGGAACGAGGACTGACGTCACGGGGCCTCCGCGCCGGCGAAGGAGTCGGGGCGCAGGGGCGGCTTCGCCCGGCCACGCGCGCCGCCCGCTCCCGCCTCCCCGCGCCCCGGGTCTGCTTCTGCCCTGGGCTTTCTCGACCGCGACTCCCGGGGCCAGGGAGAGCGAGCCAGGCTCGGACAAACGGTAGCCAATCCCGCGACACTACGACGCGCACGAGACCGGCGCCGGCCAATGAGGGGGCTCCGCGCCGCCACGTCACAGAGCTCGCCCCGCCCCGCCCCGCCCCCGGGCGGCGAGCTCGCCTCGCGCAGTAACAAATGAAGTGCGCGCTGCGACACCTCCCAGCCCAGCGGACGCCGCCGCCATTTCCTCGCCTGGCCTAACGGCTCGGCCAATCCCAGCGCGCCTCGGGCAGGGCTGCGGCTCCACCAATCGGAGGCCGCCGCTCGCGCAGCCCTCGCCGGCCCGGCCCAATCGCGGCCCGGCCCCGCCGCCCCCGGCCCGCCCCCGCGGCGCCCTCTCTCCTCCCTCTTTGTGCGTCTCGCGCCGCCGCCGCCGCCCGCCGCGTGAGAGGACGGGTTCCGCGCGCTCCGCGGCAGCGCAGGCGGGTCCCCTCCCCCCGGAAGGTTCGCGAAGGAGCCGCCGCCGCCGCCGCCGAGGAGCAGCCGCCGCCAGGGCCGGTCCCCGGGGGCGCCATGGCGACCGGAGCGAACGCCACGCCGCTGGGTAAGCTGGGGCCCCCCGGGCTCGCCCCGCTTCCCGGGCCCAAGGGGGGCTTCGAGCCGGGGCCTGCGCCCGGGCCCGGGGCGGGTCTGCTGGCGCCGCCGCCGCCGCCGCCGCCCGTGGGCTCCGTGGGGGCCCTGACCGCGGCCTTCCCGTTCGCGGCGCTGCCGCCGCCGCCGCCGCCGCCCCCCCCGCCGCCCCAGCAGCCGCCGCCGCCGCCTCCGCCGCCGTCCCCGGGCGCGTCGTACCCGCCGCCGCCGCCGCTCTACCAGCGCGTGTCGCCGCAGCCGCCGCCCCAGCCGCCGCGTCAGGACCAGCAGCCGGGCCCGGCCGGCGGCGGAGGAGGTGAGTCGGGCCGAGCGAGAGCGCGAGAGGCGTCGCGCGGACGGGCCCGGCCGGCGGAGGGGCGCGCGGCGGCGGCGACGGCGGCTGCACGCGGCAGGGGCGCGCGCGCGTGCACGGGGAGGCCCGGGCGGAGGCGCCCTGGGGCGCGCGCGCGGCCCGGCCCCCGGGGCCGCGAGTGCGCAGGCGCGCTGGAGGAGGGGCCCGGCGGGCGGGGGGGGGTGTGGTGCGCAGGCGCAGTGTGGCGGCCTGGCTCGGCGGCTCCCCGGGGCCTTCCGGCGTGCGTGTGTGGGGCAGTGTCGGGGCTGGCGGCCTGGAGGGGAGGCAGGGGCCGAGGATGGCGCCTTGGTTCTGTAGTAGGCGGGCTTTCCACAGCCGGGGCCAGGGAGCATGGAGGGCTTGGGGTGAGCGTGGGGGCCGATCGTTGTGGGTGCGAGCTCTGACGTTCTCTTGATGGTCATACGTAGTTGAGGATACGTGTGTGCAGGAGGGTTGAGCCGTGAGGTATCGCCTGTGGGGTTCGGGTCCTCCGTGTGCACCTGCTGGGGAGAGTTCGATGCTGCTCTCAGCCACGCTCAGGAAGAAAAAGGCAGTCCTGTTGAAGTGGTCTTTTTTCCCTTAGTGACGTGTGCGAGCAGGCTTAGCTGTGTTCCGGTCCCTTAGACAGGTGCCTGGCGAGGGAGGTGGAGGTGGCAAGAGCCAGCAGTTTCCAATACCGCTTTACCGACCTGTGTGATCCATTCACATCTCATCTGGGCTTTGAAGGCAGTCTGGGCTGTCACGTACTTTTTTTTAAGATTAACCCTGTCTATTTGTAAGACCGTTACAGAGGGGGAGAGACAGAGCTCTTCCATCTGCTGGTTCACTCCCCAGTTGACTCCGACAGCCAGGGGTGGGCCGGGCCGGGCCGGGCCAGGTCAGAGCCAGGAGCTCCATTCTGGTCTCACGTGGATGGTAGAGTGCTTGGGCCATCCTTGGATGCCTTCCTTGGTGCATTATTAGGGATCTGAATCGGAGGTGGAGCGGCTGGGACTGGAACTGGGATGCAGGCGGCCTAACCCCCCAGGCTGCCGCCACAGTGCTGGTCCTGATGTGGGCGTCCTAACACTGTTTGACACTGCATTAGGGTTTGCTAACTTGTTTACATACTTTGAGTTTTTCTAGACAAGAATTAAAAATGTTAACCTTCCTGACCCCGGAGCCGTGTGTTGTAATCCCTGCCCTCGGAGGTTTGTTTTCTGCTCTCTGCCGTTTAAATTTTAGGTCCAGTTCTCAGTCCGCACCTGCTGAGGCTCTGTGCGCTGTCTTGAGTATCCTGAGCTGCCTGTGGGTGGTTGCTCTCGGGTTTCTATTTGCGCCTGATGGGCTTTGTCTGCCTTTAGACTTCCCGAGTAAGAAGCGGAAGAGGAGCCGATGGAACCAAGACACGATGGAGCAGAAGACGGTGATTCCAGGAATGCCCACGGTCATCCCCCCTGGACTGACCCGGGAGCAAGAGAGAGCTTACATAGGTAAATGCACGTTCTGCATCCGAGCACATCCTCAGGGCGTTACTGTGTACTCCAAGTGCTGTTGTGTCTGCTGGAAGCTGGAGATGTAGTTTTGAGACAAGATCTGTCAGGTGTGCTCATGCCTTCCACGTAACCCGTCAGGCGTTGCTCCGTGAGTCCTGCCTTGGCGACTCTGGTTTGTTCATAACAACATTGTTCTCTACGAGTGCCAGGAAAGTAGTGGGGCCCACTTAGGAGTGAGCGTAGTCCCCCGTCCAGCAGCCCCCTCTGTGCTGCTGCTGGGTGCCAGTGGATGAGGTGAGTGTCGTCTGCCCCGAGGAGGGGCCTGGAGCTGGTCCGTGCTGGGACTGGGGAGCGTTTCCGCAGCGCGGCCTTCCACCGGGCGTCACGATCCTCCTCTCCCTAAAGTGTGACCTTTTACTTCTTATAGGTGCTTTCTGAAAGGGAAAAACCCATCTGAACAAACAAGTGCCTCTGGAAGTGTTTACAGCTCACTCTTCATTTCGCTGAATGTAGCCTTCCTGTCAGCATCTGTTCTGGGCTGGTTTGGAGAGCTGTCTTAAAACCAGGGCTCTTGTCCTTACTCAGAGATAACTCGGGACAGGGGCGCTGTGTGCGATGCAGAAGTGCTAGGAACGTGAGAATGGCCACGTAGAATCGAAATTAACGTCAGAGTTCCTTTTTTCCCCCTAATCTAAGATTTTAACCTGAGTTTTACCTTTTTTCATATACCTGTGCAGTTGTCTCAGATATCCACTTAACGAACATTCCTGCTGACAGATACACAGCCCCTTTGATGGAGGTAGGGCTTTGACCTCTGGGGCAGAAAGCGTGAAGCTGACATGATTCTTGAGGGCCTTGGCTTCCTGTGCTTTCTACACTGCTGAGAGGTTCAGGTGTTGAAGATGTCCTGACGTCCTATTTGGACTGCTGCTCTCTGCTCCCACCCACCCTCAGGAGAGCAGTGGGGGACTAGGGGAGTTAGGACCCAGGAGGCGAGCAGACACAAGCGGGAAGAACCCCGCGCTTCTCCTGTGGATGCTGGACGCCAGACAGGCTGTGCCAGCCATGGTCAGAGGGGGTGGAGTCGGAGCAGAGGCTGTCGGTCCGCTCCAGGGGCGGCAGTGCCCTTCTGGCCTGCTCAGGGTGCCAGCCGTGGACTCCCTGCAGACCCTTACTTCTGCATTCAGAAGGGCATTGTGAAGGTGTCTTTGACCTTGAGTTGTTGACTTCCATGCCTTATCAGGAAGTTATAGCTTGTCTGGCATAAAGGAGCTTGGAAAGCCATTGTGTTGTCTCCCAGGGCCTGTCCAGAATGCCCCCAGGGTCATTAGATGCTAACAACGTCTTTAATTTCATGGTTTCCACATGGGGGTGGGGTGCAGCCCTGTGGGATCTATTTAAAATTAGAAGGGCGTCCTGTGTCTTGGAGCCAGTTCAGTTGTAACCCAGCCCAATACACCTTGACCCTTAGAGATGCCTGCTGAGAGCTCTGCAGAGGTAAGAAACAGGTTCGGCACCGAGAAGAAAGCTGTCTGGCTCTGCACTGCCATGATCTCAGCAAATACAGCTGGGGAACTTCTGTCAAACCTGCATCTCTCCTTCCACGTGCACACTCTCTGGTCATGGCCGGAGGGCCACATACGTCCTAGACCCACACTCTGCATCTCGTGCACCCTGTTCCCCACAGAAACAGCAGGTCCAAGAACACTCTTAGCACTTCACGGTTAATGGGTTCTTAAAATACGTATGGTTTGTTACTTAATGTCGGGTGACAGAGGTTCTGGGGACCCTTCCAATACAGGTTTGGTTGTACAGAAAGTGCACTAATTTGTGTAAGATGTGAACTGGTTATTAAATGTTTTACTTGCTGAAGGAAGTTTAAGCCTGGTATTAATGAAAACGACCTTTGCTCAACTGGTATTTTTCCTTGTCCCATATGAATTGGGTCTCATTTGGGGCTCTGTCTGATAGTTAATATTTAATGAAGAAAAGCTCTCAAGTCTTGCCCTCGAGTAATTTGGTGGGAACTGGTTCTAACGATGATGTCATGCCTGGTCTGGGTTCTGGGTGCCAGCTGTCGCTGTAAGCGGCCGGGGGGCGGTGGGGGGAGGCAGAGGGAGCCTCCCGTGCCGGTTTGACGCTAGCTTAGCCGTCTTATGCTAACCCTCTTCCAGCGAACAGTTTGCTTCCTTAAGTGATAACCATTTGAAGTGAAAAATACTAGACATGTAAGTGGACTCCGCCGGTAGCTGGTGGGGTGTTTGCCTCAATGTGTTCACTGATCAGTCATCCCTTTCAAAGTCTCCAGTTCTTCATGCTTGTTGTTGAGATTTGAGATGTTTTTTGGTAACATTGTCTTTTTTCCATCCTTTTTTTTTCTTTCCTAACCTGGTTTCTTCCAGTGCAACTGCAGATAGAAGACCTGACTCGTAAACTGCGCACAGGAGACCTGGGCATCCCCCCTAACCCTGAGGACAGGTTGGGAAACAGTTTTAACCAGCTGACAGTAACGCTTTTACCTTTTTCTCAATACGTTTTACTGGTGGCAACATGTTGTGTCAGTTCAGTGATTGTAGTGAGACGACTGCTACTCTGACCATGCTGGGGCCTAGAGTCTAATTAGGAGTGGATATGTATGTATGTGGTCAGTCTGCAGTTAGAAGTGGGCACGAACTTGGGAGAATAAAGTTACGGGAACATGGACAACCGGTTTCCAATTGGTAAGCATATAGGTTTTAACCTGATTTACCCCAGCCCCAGGGACAGTGAGGTGGCCGGCTAACCTGCCTCTCAGTGCCGCTCTGACCGGGCGCAGGGCCAGTTCTCCTCACAGGGTTCAGAGTATTTTTGAGCATCAGTGAATTCGAGCAGGCCGGAAACTGGTCAGCTCGTTGCAGCTTCCTGCTCATGGTCTTCAGATGGTTTTAAAATCAGATGGATTTCTAACCAACTTCTTCACTGCCAGATAATTGTCAGCCTTGGCCATTGCCTGGGGATGCTGGGAACGGCCAGCACATTCTCACCTGTTTGGGGGAAGGCCAGCAACCAACCTTAAATATTTTTTGAATTTAAGGGAGTGTGGGCCTGGAACAGCTGTGGTCATGTCATTTCAGTGTGCCATTTCATCTCAGGAAAGTAAAACATTGATGTGAGGAAGGTGAACTTTTTTGACGAATTTTATTGGCTGGTCTTTGAACAGCTCAGATCGGTCACTTACGGAAGGCGCTGCGCCTCTCACTGAAGTTTCTCTTCGTGCATGCAGCATCACTAGACTTGGCCTTGGCAAGTCGTGCTTCTGTCTCGTTACCTGGTGGATGCACCAGCCAGGAAGGTGACGCAGTGGCCTTCGCAGTCGCTCACGTGCGCATCTTCTGCCGCCCTTTGCGGGACACAGGTTCACGTCCTCTTTCCTCCATCGTGACGCAAGTGTACTTAAGACACTCGTTCTATATTTATTTTTGATTCAAAAAGTTTTCAAAACAGATTTGCATTGTAAGTCACAGACCACAACTGTTGAGTGCCTGTGTGGCCTTTTTCCCTGTAATGATGTCGTAGCGGTTACCAGGCAATCCCTTAAAAGGTTGCATTCAACAAACTCTGCTTTCTGGAGACTGGGGTAGAGCTCAGTCAGCGCTGCCTGCTGCCTGCTCCGGTGGAGAAGCCGGCAGTCAGGCCTAGGTCTCCAGCCTTTGCTTCTCACCTCCACAGTTTGGGACGAGGTCAGACTGCTGTGAGGCCTTTAGATGGCCAGTTTGGTATTGGTGACACTGGTGTTGGCCATGAGCCCGAAATGCTTAGCTCGAGGCAGCTCTGGGGTGGGGCTTAGCGACGTGAGCATGGCAGTGATGAAGCCAGAGCAGGGCTGGGCTTGGAGGAGGCCCTACTGACCGAACGGCTCTGCCTTTGAGCCAAGGGTGGAGGGACACGCATGAGTTCGTTATGTGAGTAAGAGTATTTCTTAAGGTGTATTTCCTAAATAAGCCACTTTATATGCTATTTGATGTTGCTTAACTTGCATAGTTACAAATGTTTTAAAATCTCTTGTAGACGTAAGTGTGTAAGGTGCTAGCGTGACGAGAGCTGGGGCACACTTGCTTTTGTTCACTGCTCCTGGATTGTGCTAACAGTTTATATACATGCTAGAAACGGAGGTGTCATTTAGCCGTCAGTAGCCATGAACAAACCTGACCTTTGATTCCATCGTGTGTGTAACGTGGTATGACATGGTTCCCTTTAGGCTGAAGACAGTGGGAGCAGCCGAGTTCAGTCCTTGCTCTCCAACTAGGCAAGGTTCTCTCAACTGAACCAAGGTGTAGGAGTCGGGACTACTTTCAGGATGTTTTTTGATAACCTGATCCACACGGTCTCTTCCCTTCTTACAGCTGTTACTAAATTTTCATACAGAATATCAAGCTGTGGTCCTTTTTGTAATCTTAACTCAGAATTCTAGGGGTGTAACTTCTCTTTTTTTATTACCGCAAAATCCAGCTGTGGTAAACTGACCATTTTATCATCATTATTATTATTATTTTTTTACTTGTAGCAACAGCATTTTACTCCTTAAAACAATGAGAGAGAGAGAATCTGCTTTCTGGACTTGTAAACTCTGGCGGAGAATCCTGGGTTCCCCTTGCTGTTTGCAGGTTCAGACCCTAGACAAGCATTTGACCAATCTGCCTCTGCAGCCTCTCTCAGAAGCTGCCTTAGCGCTTTTAACGTTTTTCTCTACCCAGACTCCCCAGCCTCCAACAGCCAGAAAACAGGTTGTCTCCTGGGCCTTGGACACAGCCTGCCAGGCCATTGAAGGAAAAGCAAAGACGAAGCCTTGAACCATCTCTCTCCATTGTGGGGCCAAGTGGCCGCAGTGGCCTTGAGCCCCAGCCGCACTGGGTCCAGGAGCTCGTGCCCACTGCGCTAGGGGTGCAGGTGCTGCTCCAGAGGGCACGAGCTGTCACCTCGCCTGGGGGGCCTGTGGTTCATCAAGTTGTGATACTGTATTTTTTTAATGAAAATCCATATTTGGCAAGAAAACTCCAGAGGATGATTCTGCCCTTGGCGTTTATAGTCCAGAGATTCCCCCAAGGACAGACTTTTTTCTCTCCCCCTCGTCACTTTCAGAAGCAAAACCATTTTTTTCCTTTCTCACACACACCCCAGTCCCCTTAATGCTCAGCCAGCCTCCATCTCCCCTTCCACACGATCTGGAATAGCACACGTTATGGTCGGTTCCTCCGAAGAGTGTTAGGGTCTGAGAGGCAGAGGGGCTGGGGAAGACTTGCTGTAGGCCATGTGGGGGAGAGGGGCGTGAGGAGGGGCAGTGAGGGCCGGCTGTTTCCCACAGGTCCCCTTCCCCTGAGCCCATCTACAACAGCGAGGGGAAGCGGCTCAACACCCGGGAGTTCCGCACCCGCAAGAAGCTCGAGGAGGAGCGGCACAACCTCATCACGGAGATGGTCGCCCTCAACCCCGACTTCAAGCCCCCCGCGGATTACAAGTGAGCAGGGCGTCCGGGGCGCGGGCACGGGGTACGGGGTAACGGTGGGAGAGCGGCCGAGTGCCGTCTCCCGGAAGCACGCAGGGTTGGTGGTGCCTTCTCTTCCTTAGACCTCCAGCAACACGGGTGAGCGACAAAGTCATGATTCCCCAGGACGAGTATCCAGAGATCAACTTCGTGGGGCTGCTGATCGGGCCCAGGTGAGAACTGCCGGCTTCTGGGCTGTGGAGTCCTTAGGACCTCTGAGGTGGCTCTCTTGTGCCTGATGGGGTGCCGTGGGCCCCCTTCTGTGTAGGACATTCGCTCTGGGTGGCTTATGCCTTCTGCAGCTTCCCCATTTCTGCTGCAGAGAATTCCAGTCTCCAGCTTTGCTGGGCCGACTTTAACTTAGAGGCCTTGAAGCTCTCGGGTGGGGGTTGGGGTGGGGGTGCGGGGGCCTCAGCTGCACCTGCAGTTCCCCCACCGCTGCAGAGCCGATGAGCAGTCTGTCCACTCGTGAGTGCGGACTTGGTGTCCGGTGCAAACCCGTCCTTCCCGCCCCCGACAGAGGGAACACCCTGAAAAACATCGAGAAGGAGTGCAATGCCAAGATCATGATCCGGGGCAAAGGGTCTGTGAAGGAAGGGAAGGTCGGGCGCAAGGACGGCCAGATGCTGCCCGGGGAGGATGAGCCGCTGCATGCCCTGGTCACGGCCAACACCATGGAGAATGTCAAAAAGGCCGTGGAGCAGGTGAGCGCGGGACCTTGCGGAGGGGACTCCTGCCGGGCGCCTGGCTCAGGGGCCGGCCTGGGCACTGAGGTTGCTCCCCGCGTCTCCGTTAGATCAGGAACATCCTGAAGCAGGGCATCGAGACTCCAGAGGACCAGAACGACCTGCGGAAGATGCAGCTGCGGGAGCTGGCGCGCCTGAACGGGACCCTCCGGGAAGACGACAACAGGTGTGACGCACAGCGGGGGGACCCGTGGAGCCCATGGGAGCAGTGTCGCAGCCCTGGGACTGACACCCCCCCCCCCCCCCAGGATCTTGAGACCCTGGCAGAGCTCAGAAACGCGCAGCATCACCAACACCACCGTGTGCACCAAGTGCGGCGGGGCCGGCCACATCGCTTCCGACTGCAAATTCCAGAGGTGAGGGAGCCACGCAGGCCCTGCAGTCTCACGCAGCCCCTCGTGTCCCCTGCACAGCAGCGTGTGGTGCTCCTGGTCCTGTGGCTCCGGGAGAGGCCTTGCTGCTGACTGTCTGGGGTGATGATTTAGAGCCCAGGAGGTCTGGAACCGCCCGTGTGGGATTCTGCTGTTTTGTCGTTCCTTGGGAGTCCCGGGGACTTGGAGGTTTCCAGTTTGGGTGGAGGAATGTGACCCTGGGGCCCGGGGTTCATTGGCTCCGGAAGCCTAAGCTGCCGACGCATTTGACCAATTGCAAATTAGCACTCGATGTCAGCCTTTTCCTGCGGCGGCTGGCAGCCACGTACGGCTTCGCTAAGGCAGTGTTTCCTGAGCGGTGACCGTCCCTGTCGGCCTAGGAGTGTAGCAGTGGATGAGGCCTGATCGGCAGGGCCTGCTTTGGTAGCTGTTGCACAGCAGCAGGCCCATGAGGGCTGGGAGAGAAGTTCCGATGCGCACATTCTTCAAAACGCTGTCTGTGTAGATTACTTGGGCGAAAGCTTCCTCCTTGAGTTTTTTGCCCTTCGTATCCTTCCCTCCTTAGGCCTGGTGACCCTCAGTCCGCTCAGGATAAAGCACGGATGGACAAAGAGTACCTGTCCCTCATGGCTGAACTGGGTGAAGCACCTGTCCCAGTGTCTGTGGGCTCCACCTCGGGGCCTGCCACCACCCCGCTGGCCAGCGCGCCTCGGCCTGCTGCTCCTGCCAACAACCCCCCTCCGCCGGTGAGCCGTGGGGCTGGTTCTCTGGCCTGGCCTCCCCATTCTCTTCCACAGAGATTGGGAGCCGTGGCCAAGCATGTTGGGTACAGTGGATTGGTGGGCGTGGCTGGCAACATTGTTCTTCCTGGGGCCTCTCACTTGGGAGGACCCTGGCCTTGTGTTCTAGCTGTGGCACGGCTGGAAGAGCAGTGTTGCCACCAGGGGGAGCAGGCGGGGATGCTGACCGGAAATGCTCTCACGTAGTCTCTCATGTCCACTACCCAGAGCCGCCCACCCTGGATGAATTCTGGCCCTTCAGAGAGTCGACCCTACCATGGCATGCACGGAGGTGGCCCTGGCGGGCCTGGAGGTGGCCCCCACAGCTTCCCACACCCATTGCCCAGCCTGACAGGTGGCCATGGCGGACATCCCATGCAGCACAACCCTAATGGACCCCCACCCCCTTGGATGCAGCCACCACCGCCACCGATGAACCAGGGCCCCCACCCACCTGGGCACCATGGCCCTCCTCCAATGGGTAAGTAAGTGTCAGACCAGAAACCCTGGGGTCTGGGGCAAGCCGGGTTTAGGTGGTAGCAGCTTGCAGGGGCTAAGCAGTGAGCACCCAGGGCTTGCCTGATTGGCCCAGGCTCCGGGGGAGGGGGCAGGACTCCCTTCTAGCACAGGAAGTGAGTTCACGGTCAGCCCAGCCCTGCCTCTGCCCTTGGGAGGCTGGCGTGAGCTGTGGGCCTGCAGGAGCTGCTGGGGGTGGCCGTCCTGGCCTGTTCCGATTCCTGCTAAGTCCCTGCTCTCTGCTTCCATCAAGATCAGTACCTGGGAAGTACGCCTGTGGGCTCTGGGGTCTATCGCCTGCATCAAGGAAAAGGTAATGGCGTCTGCTTGCTTCAGGCCCACATGGGCTCGCCCCCCTCCCCCTTCCCCTCTCCTGGGGCCTCCCCCTCACCCTCACCTGTAACCCCACTGCAGGTATGATGCCGCCGCCACCTATGGGCATGATGCCGCCGCCGCCGCCGCCGCCCAGTGGGCAGCCCCCGCCCCCGCCCTCTGGTCCTCTTCCCCCATGGCAGCAGCAGCAGCAGCAGCCCCCGCCGCCCCCGCCGCCCAGCAGCAGTATGGCTTCCAGTACCCCTTTGCCATGGCAGCAAAGTGAGTGGCATATTTTGGGTTCGTGGGGGTGGGTGGGATGGGGGGTGGGGCTGAGAGGACCGGCGGCACCTCACAGCTCAGGAGGGCGCTCCCTCCGGAGGAGACTCCCTGCCGGGGTGTGAGCTGGAAGGGGCCTCCTGGCCCGGGGTGGGGGGGGGGAGTGGGGGGAGGGCGACATGGGGGAGCAGAGCTGATGTTCGGTGTGGTTGTGTCTGGGCAGAGATTTGTGGGGGCCAGGAGGGGAGCCTGCTGTTGTAGGTAGGGTGCCGTAGCCCAGGCTCTTGCAGGTAGAGCCACCGGCAGGCCCGAGCCTGCGCGGGACCGGAGTGGGACGGAGTGGGACGCTGCATGCATGCTCAGGAGAGGGCCGGGACTGGGCCAGAGGCTGCAGAGGCCGGGCTGGGCCAGGGGAGTGCAGTTGCGGCCTTGAGGTTGAAGGTGCCGTTCGGTGGTGGCGGCGGCTGGGCGGAGGGGCGTAAGAGCCGGTTCTTGTGTCTGGTGCTTTTCCCTCAGCCCCTCCAGGGGCATTGGCGACAAAGGGCTTATTCTGTTAAGCCCAGAGACCTCGAGGCTGACCCCAGGGTAGTCCTGCCCACCCCTCCACTCCCCATCACCAGGACAGCCCCGCCCGCCCGCCCCCCACCACCGTACCGCATGCCAAGCCAGGAGCAGGCGCCCTCACCCCCGTCCCAAGGCAGCAGCCGCAGAGCCGCGGTGTGCCCCCCGCGCGTGTGACCTTGGGCTTCTTTACCACCCCAGATACGACGACTACCACCACGAGCGCTGGCACAGGGTCCATCCCGCCATGGCAACAGCAGCAGGCGGCTGCCGCAGCTTCTCCAGGAGCCCCTCAGATGCAAGGCAACCCCACTATGGTGCCCCTGCCCCCCGGGGTCCAGCCGCCTCTGCCGCCCGGGGCCCCTCCCCCTCCGCCGCCTCCGCCGCCTGGTTCCGCCGGCATGATGTATGCCCCACCCCCCCCGCCTCCGCCTCCCATGGACCCTTCTAACTTTGTCACCATGATGGGCATGGGGGTGGCGGGCATGCCGCCCTTCGGGATGCCTCCAGCTCCCCCGCCGCCTCCACCACAGAACTAGACTCATTTTTTAAGAAAATATATATTATATATAGAGAGAATTGGTCTCGTTTAAACACACGCCGAACCTCACCATATGGAGCCAGACATTGGGACGCACGCATGTGATTGTGTGTGCACGCATGTGTGTGTGTGCACGCACCGGGCTGGGCCAAGCGACCCAGGACTCGCTTGGGAACGGGCAGGTGGTAGTAGGGGCGCCAGCGTGGGCTCTCCTGGCGCCTGTAGCATCGAGTGTCTTCTTTGTCTTCTTTCTCTCCTCACCCAACTCCCTTTGCCTCTCCCCAAACCGGGCCGCCAGGATCCCTCCCCGCGGCGGCGATGGCCCGAGCCATGAGAGTGAGGACTTTCCGCGCCCATTGGTGACCCTTCCAGGCAGACAGCCTCAGCAGCGCCCCTGGTGGACAGGATGGTTCGGCAAAGCAGCCTGAGTTATTTTTGTGGACGGAATCAGAACACGCTGGCTCCATATCGTGAAATTTTTATTAATTTTTTCTTTTTTCTTTGTTATTTCCTTACCTCTTCCTTTCTCCAGACTCCGTCCAAGGAGACGCTCTCCCTGGTCTTCTGCTGCAATTAGATTCCTTTTCTTTCTTCTCCATCCCTCCTCTTCCCTTGCCAAGGAAGGGGGAGCAAGTGGCTGTAGGCACGGACCGTGGCCTTTGGTGCTGGGCTGGGGGGGAGTGGGAGGTTCGGGTTCGAAGTTGTTCCAGGTGCCGAGGGCGGCCCCGAGCGTGTTCACATGCGTGGTTTTGAACAAGCCGGCCTTGCTGAGGGCTGTAGAGCCACTGAGGGCAGGGCCTTCCCCCAGGCCTGGACTTTGCATCCAGCCTGGAGACAGTGTCGGGCCCTCTGGCTATGGGAGCTGCCTCCAGCGCCACTTGCTCCTGTCCTTCTGGAAGCTTCTTTCACATTTTATTTTAATCCCAACGTCTGACTGTTGCAGTGTCTGGGGCTTTGGACCCTGTGTTCTTCGTTCTGCCTCCTCCCCTGCCCCCACCTCCCCTTCATGGAGTGATTATGTTGACAATAATGTATAACGCGCGTTCTCTTCACTGGTTTATCTACAGAAATTTCTTGGGCTTTTTTTCGGTGTTTGATTCGACACTGCGCTAAAGTGGGGATGTTCCATTGAATAAAAGAGCAGTGTGGTTTTCTGGGTCTGTTGCTTTTTTTCTTAAACCTTCTCCACCGGCAGCGGCACCTGACTGACTTGTGTTCAGCACCTGGCCCCAGTCTCGCTCCCTGGGGGAGGCCTGGGACGGCAGCTCGGGACCCTGTGCCGGAAGCTGGCTGCCCCCGTGGGAAGAACCAAGTTCACCCTTTATTGCCATCATCTGAGGCGTGGACCCCGCGTTTGCTGAGCTCCAGTTGTGATTTGTGCCTGCGGGTTGCCACCTGCCTGAGGCCTCGGCCCGAGGAGCCAGCACCACTAAAGGTCAAGCCAGCTAATCCTGCCCGCCGGGCACAGCAGCTAAAATTAAAACCGCCAAGTGGCTTTTTCCCCTGCTGGTGACTTGTAGCCTGCCAGCACCGCAGGCTCCGGGAGCTGCAGGGCCAGCGCATGCCCGCAGAGGGTCGGGCAGGGGCGGATGGCCCCTGTGTCCACGGGGCAGTGGTGCCCCCACGCCGCTCCTCTGCGTGGCTTGGCCGTGCTGTTGCCGGGGAAGCCACCTTGCAGCCGTCCTGCTGGCCCCTGGGGACGACAGCTCCGGCTTGGCTGCCTTCCGGCCGGGCTGGGGCCCAGTCCAGGAGGAACCCTCAGAGTTTGATAGGTTTCCCTGACCAAGCCCTGAACGGGGTGAGAACTTTCCCCTTTGTCCTTAACTGATGGCGTGGGGGCAGGGCCCGCTGCCCTCTGCGACCTTGGTTTCACCTCGCTGCTCCCCCAGGCGCGTGGTTTCCCTGGTGGGCTCATTGGGCGGTTAATTAGCTCTAGCAGCAGCAAAGTGGCGCTGTGTGGGTTTTAGAAATAAAATCAATAAGTGACTTAACCACAGCCCAGCTATCTCCTCGGTCTCTCTCCCCTGGGGCCAGCTCCATTCCTGTGCCCGCTCCCTCCGCTCCCTGCCGTCAGCCTTTGTTAAGGTTTTGGAGAGAGGCTGACAAAAAGGCATCAGGCCGCCTGCAGCCCGGAACGGAGGCGATGGCAGGAGGCTTGACCCACAGACCCTGCACCTGCCCACGGGTCCTGGGGGCGGGGGCGGTGCGCCCCTTCCGTTTGTGCTGCTGCAGCAGTGCCCCCCCTGCCCCCCCAGCACTTGGCCAGCCGGGAAAGGTCAGCCCGGAGGCTCTGTTACTGAGACCAGGCCATGTGCTCTGCAGAAACCCAAGACTGCGCCGGGTTTCTGGCCGCAAGCGCAGACGTCAACAACCCTGAGGAGTTCGGGCTGGAAAAGTGCGCTTTCAGGGCTTGTGGGGCTCACACGCTGGGACGGGGGGCGGGGCACCAAGTAGTGGCTGAGGCACCACATGGAGCAGCCCCTGCCGGGGTGTCGCTCCTGGGAAGCAGGCCTGGAGATGGAGCTGGCACTAGGGAGAGAAGTGGACACCGGGGTGGGGGTGGGGGAGACCCTCACAGCGCAGCCAGCAGCCTGAGTGCAGGAGGGTGAGCTGGGGCCCTGGGGCCAGGAGCTGGCCTAGGGCTGTACTGATGGGGCTGCTGGCATGCCATGGGGTGTTCCAAGTTCTGCAGCGGCAGGACTGCACGGTCCAAGCTGCCACAGGGCGACAGTGGGCACGGCAAGGAGCCTGAGCTGGAGCCAGGGGTTTAGGTGCTCCGTGGAGGGGACACAGGCCGAGCGTGGGAGATGTGAATGGGAGAGCAGTTGCCAGGCGTTTCCTCCCGAAACGATCTGTGTAAGACTTCCAGAGCGGGGCAGTGAGGCCCCACACTCCTGACAGGCGCTGCCTGTTTCGGGGGTGTCTTCCTGATGCTTTTCCTCTACTTGCAAACATGGCTCCGTGGGAGGCAAGCCTGGAGATGCCGTCCAAGGGGAGGCGGGGGCCCAGGGCTCCTGTCCGGCCACACGTGGAGCCGAGTCCAGGGCTGCTGCGGCTCCCAAGATTCTTAGAAGCAGTGTGGCCTTCTCTGAACCCGGCTCTCGGTGGCATCCAGCAGCTGGCCGGCCTCTGACCGGCCTCCTTGGCTCCCGGGGCAGAACACCCAGTTCTCCCCTCAACCCTCCACCCACACGGGAGGCCTAGGCACCTTTGAAATGGCACCAAGCAGGCGCTGAGTGCGGCAGGGCTTAGAATACATCTGATGAAGGAGTCCAGTGCCCAGGAAGGCACAGCAAGCAGCCTAAGGTCACACAGCAAGGCCGTGCTGGGGCTGAAACGTGAGCAGTGAACGGGCAGCTAGGGCCTCAAGGAAGGTGTGAGTGGGGTGCAGACTGGGCAGCCATGTCACGGGAGGTCGCAGAGAAGGCCCTGCCCAGTGTGGCCCCCGGCTGGGCTGGGGGTGGGGGGAGTGAGCGAGGAAAGGCCTCTGCAACTGAGAAGCAAGCCACTGAAACCCAAAATTGGGAGTGCGTGGACTACAGTTCCCAGGGGCCTCTGCTCCGGGCCCAAGGCCCCCAGCCAAAGCCGGCCTGTAATCTGACCATTCCCCTTGAAAAGGTCACTTGGGAGCTTCTTGAGGGACAGCAACAGGGGGATCTCAGAGCGGCTCAGCTCTGGTGGGGGTGGGGTGAGCGAGCTCCCCCACCCGCCCCCCGAGAAGCCCCAGATCCTGGGCTCCCTCTGGCAAGCGCCCCGTGCCCTTGCTGCTCGCCGCACCCTGGCTCTCCGGCCCCTGGCCCCCAACCTGCAGGGAGTCCCGGCCCCTCCCGCCACAACCCGGGGGCCTCCCCACCCCAGCGCGGCTGTGCACAGCCGCCAGACCTGGCTCGCGTCTCTGATCAAGTGTTTGTTGGAGGGGAGAGAGGCCCGCAGTCCAGTCCCCGCTAGGAAAAGGGCCCAGGTTGGGGATAGGCTCATCAAGCCCCGGGCCTCCCGCCCAGCACTGCCTGCAGCAGCTCGCCTCCAGCCTTGCGAAAGGCAGGGAGAGGCCCGAAGACAGAAGCCCGGCCACTGAGCCAGGAGGAAGTGGGTCAGCATGGGGCCGCGGTGCAGCTAGCCGGGCCCTCCTTCCCCTGTCCTCTCAATCCCAAAAATAGCTCCAGGAGCTGCCAGGCCAAGACCCTCCCCCTGGGTGGTGGTGGTGGGGGGAGGCGGGGCGTGCAGGCCGGGGCCAGGGTTTAAATTCCCTGGAGGCTGCAGAGCTCCACTCCCTGGCTGGAGGCACCCTCAGGCCACCCGTCCGTCCGTCCGTCCACCGTCGTCCAGCCCGCCCTCCCGCAGCCATGTCCCGGCCCCTGTCAGACCAGGAGAAGAGAAAGCAAATCAGCGTGCGTGGCCTGGCCGGCGTGGAGAACGTGACTGAGCTGAAAAAGAACTTCAACCGGCACCTGCACTTCACCCTGGTGAAGGACCGCAATGTGGCCACGCCGCGAGACTACTACTTCGCGCTGGCCCACACCGTGCGCGACCACCTCGTGGGGCGCTGGATCCGCACGCAGCAACACTACTATGAGAAGGACCCCAAGGTGCTGCTGGGGCCACCCGTGGGGGCTCTGGGCTGGGGAACCCTGCCAGGGAGCTGGGACGTCCTGATGAAGTGGCTGCCGCCTCCTGGGGCCAGGGCATGCTACGGCAGACGAAGGGGTTCAGGCCCGACCATGGGCTGCGTGGCCACTGCGGGGGGCGGGATCAGGTTGGGGGTGCTCAGGGCACCCACTCAGAGGGTTGGAGGGGGTGGTGGTGGGCAGGAGGACAGCGAGGGCCCCCGGGGCGGGAGGGCATCGAATGTGTACACAGCATGCGTGGGCCGCCGGCGGGGCGAGGCCGGGGCAGCTGGGGCGGCGGGGATCAAGTGTCTGCTGGGGTCATTGGTAAATGTCAGCAACCTAACACCCCACAGCGGGGGTGGGGGAGGGGCCCAGGGAACCTGCAGCCGGGCACTGCCAGCATCCTCGTCCCCGTGGTGGTGCCCCTCGGCCTCCTGCTCGGAGCTGGGACTCGAGGCCCAAGGGGTACCGGGCAGTCCAAGGACGATGGGAGGTGGCGATCAGCAGCCCTGAGTCACTGCGCGACCTTGGGCAAAGGACTCTTTGCTCTGGGTCTTGGCCTTGGCCTCTTGGGGGCCACCTGGAGGTGCTCTGTGCCCGGACTCCCCGCTGGGCCGTCGGGAGGCACGTGAGCCCGGGGAAGGGTTCCCGCCTTCCCGAAGCAATCACTGGGCGTCTTCCAGATGAGGAGCCCGAGGCCCGGCGAGAAAGCGAGTTATTCCAAGTCAGAGGAATGCTGGGACCAGAGCCAGAGAAAAGCAGTGGGGGACAGGGATGGCTGCGGGCCTGGGAGCCGTGGGGGAGCAGTGCAGAGCTGCTGGCCGGGCTGACCCCCTCCCCTGCCTGCGTCTCTCTGGGCAGAGGATCTACTACCTGTCTTTGGAGTTCTACATGGGCCGGACGCTACAGAACACCATGGTGAACCTGGCTTTGGAGAATGCCTGCGACGAGGCCACCTACCAGGTGTGGAGGGGCGGGGCGTGCCTCGGGGACGGGGGCTCCCCCTGCTGGCACTTGGCCCTCATTGCTGCCCATCCCCCAGCTGGGCCTGGACATGGAGGAGCTGGAGGAAATCGAGGAGGACGCCGGGCTGGGCAACGGCGGCCTGGGCCGGCTGGCAGGTGAGTAGCCGGCTGGCGGGGCGGGGGTGGGGGGTGGGGGGAGCACCTGTCACTCACCCCCCTGTGCACCCTATAGCCTGTTTTCTGGACTCCATGGCGACACTCGGCCTGGCTGCCTATGGCTACGGGATCCGCTATGAGTTTGGGATTTTTAACCAGAAGATCTGCGGGGGCTGGCAGGTGAGCAGCCTTAGCCTTGAGGCCCCGTCACGATGGAGAGGGTGGCCCCCTGCCACTGGATAGGAGCAGAACCAGCCTCGGCCTCTGGGGAAAGCATCCTGGCCCCTCCACTGCTGCCCCAAAGCCCTCTGGCGACCGCTGGGACAGGTGGTCCACGCCGTGGACTGCTGGGCACGCTCATGTGCCAACAGAGCAGGGCCCGCCCCAGAGCCCTTAATTCACGCCTGCCCACTTGGTCGGGGGTGGGCACCTGGGCGTGACGCTGCCTCCTTTCTCCCCTGCCTCGGGCTCAGATGGAAGAAGCTGATGACTGGCTTCGCTATGGCAACCCCTGGGAGAAGGCCCGGCCTGAGTTCACACTGCCCGTGCACTTCTATGGCCGAGTGGAGCACACCAGCCAGGGGGCCAAGTGGGTGGACACACAGGTGAGGATCGAGCCAGAGGCCTCTGGGGGGAGCCCACTGCAGGGCGAGGGGAGGGGGGGAACGGGGAACGGGCTCACAGGCTGTGAGACGTGGGGAGGCTTTATAGCTGAGGACACGGAGGCTCAAAGAGGGTTGGTGACTTGCTGGAGGTCACAGGGGAGCCAGGCCAAGTGTGGGGTGCAGAGGGAGGGGAGAGGCTGCCCCCCTCGCTGCAAGAGCCCAGCAAGGGGTTCCAGGGGGAACAAGAGGGGAGTGGACTTGTTCAAGGTCACACAGCACGCTAGAGGGAGCTGGAAGCCAACCCAGGCGTCCAAATCCCCACAGCCAATCGTCTGGCTGGGGCTGCGGCTCCCTGGCCTGCAGGAAACTTCTGGGCTTCCAGAAGTGGGCCTCTGTGCCCCCGCCGTGTGGGGCTGCTGCACCTGTCAGAGGCAGCTCGGGCTCCTGGCTCTCCCCGGCTCTGCCGGCCCCGCTGGGTGCTCTGGGATCGCCCCCTCCCTGCCCTGAGCTGCAGCTTCCCCCTCCACTCTGCTGACCCAGGGTCCCAGGGCCGGGCAGCAAGGCCGAGGAGTGGAGGGGGCCCTGGCGCCGTGGCGGCAGGCAGTTCTTGGCAGCACGGACTGTGGGAGGTGGGGCCAGCATTAATCACTGCAAATTAGCCCTGTGGTCAACCAGGCATGGGACCTTTGGGTGCACTTGGACTTGACCCCTGTGACCCCGTCAGCCTGGTCCTGGGCTCCCCCAGGCCTCTCAAGTTCAAAGTGTCATTCAGCTTCTGCTTGGAACCCGCCCCACCCCTCTCTACAAAGTGGCCTCCAACTGAGCAGCACCTGTGGCTCTGGGCTGGTCACTCCGCCCCTCCCATAACCCTCTTGATGTGTGACAAGGCAGGGGTCTGGGTGTCACGTGGGCTCCGTCGTTCTTTCCAGAGAGGTCAGGCACATTGCTCACGGTTACCCGGCTGGTAACCGAGCACCGGGGCTAGAACCCAGGTGAGGGAGGCGGATGCCCGGGGCTGGGCCCCGCAGCCTGCCCAGCTCCTGACGGCAGACGCCCCCGCAGGTGGTGCTGGCCATGCCCTACGACACACCGGTGCCTGGCTACCGCAACAACGTCGTCAACACCATGCGCCTCTGGTCGGCCAAGGCGCCCAATGACTTCAACCTCAAGGACTGTGAGTTGAGTTCCCCTGCGGGGTGCGAGTGGCCCCAGCCCTGGGCGTGCTGGCCGCCGTAGCCCCAGCCTGACCCTAGCCCCACTTCTGTCCCCCAGTCAACGTCGGTGGCTACATCCAGGCGGTGCTGGACCGCAACCTGGCTGAGAACATCTCTCGGGTCCTGTACCCCAACGATAACGTGCGTCACCCCCCGGGCTGGGGGGAGGGACACTTGGCCTGCCCTAGTCCCAGCCAAGGCAGGGCGAATGGCTTGGCCTCGTCCTGTTCCCCCTCCCCTGAGTCCTAGGGGGGCAGTTAGGGCGGGCACTTGGGAGCTGTTACCTAGCGACACCCAGGCTACTCCCGGTGTGCAGGGGTGGGTGGGTGTGTCCCCGCATGGTTCTGGGTGAGGCAGAGGCCCGTGTCCCTGCGTCCCGCCTCCCTGACTCCAGCCCGGCCGGCCCTGTCTCTAGTTCTTCGAGGGGAAGGAGCTGCGTCTGAAGCAGGAATACTTCGTGGTGGCGGCCACCCTGCAGGACATCATCCGCCGCTTCAAGTCCTCCAAGTTCGGCTGCCGCGACCCCGTGCGCACCAACTTCGATGCCTTCCCGGATAAGGTGCCGTGCCTGGGAGGGAGGGCTCCCCCCTCCGCCCGCCTCCTCGGCCCACCAGTGCCACCGCATCACCCTTCCAGCCCGGGCAGCCCCACTTTCTAGATGAGGGAGCGGGGACCGGGTGCGTGTGAACGGGGTGTAGGACTTGCACAGGATCCCGACTGACGGACACAGAATGGGGCTCCCCGCTCCGCCCGCTGCCCCTGTCTTCCCCTCTGCCCTGTGTCCTGCCGCAGACCCAGGCTGGGCCCCCCGGGCGGGGAGGACCGTGGCACGTGGCTTGGAGCTCAGACTGAGCCCGGCCCCTCACCTGCAGGTAGCCATCCAGCTCAACGACACCCACCCCTCGCTGGCCATCCCGGAGCTCATGAGGGTGCTGGTGGACCAGGAGCATCTGGACTGGGACAAGGTGGGCTTCCCGGCCCCTCCAGCCCCGTCTGATGCTGCCTCAGATGCTGCTCTGGGCTGGGAGGGTGGGAGGCGGGAGATGAGGCCAGAGGGTGGCGGGTGGCCTAGAAGCTGGCCCTGGGGCGGCAGGGCCGGCCAGCCTGCTGCACTGGGTGCCGGGCGTCTCACTCCCCGCCCTGTGTGCCAGGCCTGGGAAGTGACGGTAAAGACGTGCGCCTACACCAACCACACGGTGCTGCCCGAGGCGCTGGAGCGCTGGCCCGTGCACCTCATGGAGACGCTGCTGCCGCGCCACCTCCAAATCATCTATGAGATCAACCAGCGCTTCCTTAACGTGAGGCTGGGGGCGCAGGGGCGTCCAGCCGTGGCGGGGGAGGGGGCGCGGGCCCTGGGATCCCGGGTGCTGGTACCAGCTCTGGGCTCTCCGGGCACAGCGCGTGGCGGCTGCATTCCCCGGGGATGTCGACCGGCTGCGGCGCATGTCGCTGGTGGAGGAGGGCGCCGTGAAACGCATCAACATGGCGCACCTGTGCATCGCCGGCTCCCACGCAGTCAACGGCGTGGCTCGCATCCACTCGGAGATCCTCAAGAAGACCATGTGAGCTGCCCCTCCCGCCCACGGCCCCCAGGCTTCGTGTAGGCCCCGCCCCCTCGCCCACCTGGCGCCCACCTGTGGCCCCCGTGCGCTGTAGCGCTGGGAGGCAGAGCTCCCCTCCTGCCTGCGGTCTGCAGCTGGCAGTCCAGGCCCCCTTCAGCCCCAGGGAGGAGACCCTCATCCCCCAGCGGGGAGTGGTGACCCCCACCCCACCCCATCCTGCAGCTTCAAGGACTTCTATGAGCTAGAGCCTCATAAGTTCCAGAACAAGACCAACGGCATCACCCCTCGGCGCTGGCTGGTTCTGTGTAACCCTGGGCTGGCCGAGATCATTGCTGAGGTAAGAGAACACCATATGGACAGTAGGGTCAACCCAGGTCACTGCTGGGGTCAGCTGGGCGCAGTCCCGTGGTTAGGTCCTGGCCTGCACCTGTGGCAGGGGGCACCATCACCTTTGCACGGGAGGTGCCCTGTGCGTTGATGGCGGCCCTGGCTGTGGAGGCCAAGCGGGTGCTCCTTGCCATGTAACGAGGCCAGTCGTTGGGTCCCGTGTGGAGTGAGACAGGAGGAGGCCCAAGGTCCGGCCGGCTGGAGGGTCAGCATCAAGGGAGGGAGATGGACAGGGAGGACCCAGGCCACAGCTGACCAGCAAAGGACCCGTCTGTGCTGGGAGGAGGGAGACAGGGGCCGGGCTAGACTGACAGCCATCTCCTCCCAGCGCATCGGGGAGGAGTACATTTCAGACCTGGACCAGCTGCGCAAGCTGCTCTCTTACGTGGACGACGAAGCCTTTATCCGGGATGTGGCGAAAGTGAAGCAGGTGGGGACACCAGGGCTGGCACTTGGGGTGTGTGGGCGGGGCTGGATGTCTGGGTCAGGATGGGTAAATACAGCTCATCACCCCTGCCTGCCCCAGGCTTTGGTGTGGTTGGTGGTGGGATTGATTATCAATGTCTGCCCTGATGCAGGAGTGGATCAGTTAGCAATGCCTGCCTTGGTGCAGGAAGGTAGCAAGTGACTTCCTACCTTTACCTTCCTGGGCCTGGGGAGGGGAAGAGGCAGCACTGTAGGATTTCCTGGGGCTGAGGCCTGTTGGTGAGGCCTCCCCCTCCCTTGCTTCCAGGAAAACAAGCTGAAGTTCGCGGCCTACCTGGAGAGGGAATACAAGGTCCACATCAACCCCAACTCGCTGTTCGACATCCAAGTGAAACGGATCCACGAATACAAGCGGCAGCTGCTTAACTGCCTGCACGTCATCACCCTGTACAACCGTGAGTGGCGCGGCCCTGGCCTGGCTCCCGGAGGCCCTCCTGGTGCACCACACGCGGTCAAACCAGGATCTCCTTGGGCCCGTGACGGCCTTGGGGACGCGGGACTGTCTCCCTTTCCTGGGTGGGCAAGCTGAGCCTCGGAGAGTTGGGAGTGACGGTCACACAGCAGGTGACGGCCTAGATGGCCTGCCGCCTCCCAGCCCGACCCTGGCTGCCCGGGTCCTGTCTGGAGCCACCGCCCGGAGGCCAGAAGCTGGCCCGCTGACTCCCGCCTCTCTCCGCAGGCATCAAGAAGGAGCCCAATAAGTTTGTTGTGCCTCGGACCGTGATGATTGGAGGGAAGGTGAGAGGCTCTCGGCCTGTGACAGCCCAGCCCAGCGGGGCTGTGGGATAAGGGGAAGGGCAGTGGAGCTGACCCCACACCCGGTGCCCCACAGGCCGCACCTGGGTACCACATGGCCAAGATGATCATCAAACTTATCACCGCCATTGGGGATGTAGTCAACCACGACCCGGTGGTCGGAGACCGCCTCCGTGTCATCTTCCTGGAGAACTACCGGGTCTCGCTGGCTGAGAAAGGTGCGGTGTTGCTGGCAGGGGCCCTGGCTAGCTCAGTCCCCGGAAGAGGCAGCGTGGATTGATGGGGCGGCTGGGCTGGGCCTCGTGGGTTCCCTTCAGATCCCACAGTGGGGCCGGAGGATCCAAGCAGATCCCAGCTGTTGAAGAACCAGAGGGCAGGGGGCCCAAGGGAGACTGGAGGGGTGGGGAAGGGAGACCCCAAGCCTGGCTCTGCCCAGGCCCGGCCAGGTGCCAGCCCGAGCTGACCCGATCCCCTCGCCACGGGCCCACAGTGATCCCGGCTGCCGACCTCTCGGAGCAGATCTCCACCGCGGGCACCGAGGCCTCAGGCACTGGCAACATGAAGTTCATGCTCAACGGAGCTCTGACCATCGGCACGATGGACGGCGCCAACGTGGAGATGGCCGAGGAGGCGGGAGAGGAGAACTTCTTCATCTTTGGCATGCGGGTGGAAGATGTGGACAGACTTGACCAGAGAGGGTATGGCAGGGGGCAGGCACGCTCAGGGCTCTTGGGAAGCAGAGCTGGCAGGGGGCGGCGTGTGCGGGGAGGCTGACCCAGGCTGTGCCTGACCTGAGATCTAAGCCTAAGGATTCTGGAAGAACCTGGACGAGGTTTAGTGAAACAGGAAAAGAGAGAAGCCAATCAGAACTGGGGGAAAAGAGGGAAAAGTCCACGCACCCTAAGAAGTGATACTCCTCGGGAACTGGAAGTGAAATTTAACCCTTAGCTCCCTGGAGGCCGTGGCGAAAAGAGCGATAGGAGCACAGGCAGTAGCTACAGCGGTGCTTGTGGTCAGAACCAGTCGTCAGAGGAGGCGTGTCCTCGGCGATCTATGTTATAAAAAATATCTGTTTATTCTCTCTAATTTATGTTGAAAGGCAGAGAGAGAGGTGGGTTCCCAAGACAGAGAGAAAGGTCTTCCTTTTGCCGTTGGTTCACCCTCCAATGGCCTTCACGGCCGGCGCGCTGCGGCTGGGGCACCACGCTGATCCGAAGCCAGGAGCCAGGTGCTTCTCCTGGTCTCCCAGGGGGTGCAGGGCCCAAGCACTTGGGCCATCCTCCACTGCACTCCCGGGCCACAGCAGAGAGCTGGCCTGGAAGAGGGGCAACCGGGACAGGATGCGGTGCCCCCGACCGGGACTAGAACCCGGTGTGCCGGCACCGCAAGGTGGAGGATTAACCTGTTGAGCCACGGCGCTGGCCAAGGAGAGATCTTCTATCTGCTGCTTTACGCCCCAAATGCCTGCCACAGCCATGGCTGGGCCAGGCGGGAGCCAGGAGTCCAGGACTCCATTCTGGCCTCGCACCTGGGTACCTGGGCCGTCATTTGCTGCCTCCCAGGCGCAGGCGCGGGACTGGGTCCAGGGCACATCGCTATGGGATGCAGGTGTTTCAAGTGGCTGTTTAACCTGCTGAGCCACAGCGCCCAACCTGGCATTGCACTTCTTTCTTTCTTTTAGTTATTTTTCCAGATTTATTTATTTGAAAGGCAGAGTGACAGAGAGAGAGAAAAAAAAAAAGGAGAGACAGAGAAACGTCTTCTATCCACTGGTTCACTCCCCAAATGGCCACAATGGCTAGAGCTGAGCCAATCCGAAGCCAGGAGCCAGGAGCTTCTTCCAGGTCTCCCATGCAGGTGCAGGGACCCAAGGACTTGGGCCATCCTCCACTGCCTTCCCAGCCCATAGAGAGAGCTGGATTGGAAGTGGATCAGCCAGGACTTGAACTGGCACCCATATGGGATGCCGGCACTGCACGTGGTGGCTTTACCTGCTACTTGGCAGCGCTGGCCCCTGCATTCTTTTTTAAGATTTATTTATTTCAAAGTCAGAGTTACAGAGCTAGAAGGAGAGACAGAGAGAGAAAGAGAGAGGTCTTCGATCCACTGGTTCATTTCCCATGTGGCCACAACTGTCAGGGCTGGGCCAGGCTGAAGCCATGACCTTCATCCAGGTCTCCCACGTGAATACAAGGGCCCAAGTACTTGGGCCATCTTCTGTTGCTTTCCCAGGTGCATTAGTGCTGGGTCTTAGTCCACCCGTACAAGGATGGACTGGGTCCGAGGAAAGGTAAGTGCGCCGCTCGCCCGTTCCCCAGCCTCCCGATCCCGGAGACAATCAGACGCAGCGGGGAGCCAAGTCTAGCAAGGACTCATTTACTTCCTGAGAAACAGAACCTTTTATAGTACAAAACTGCAGAGTCATTGGGGCAGGGCTAAGGACCAACCAATCACCTAAACGGTCATTTTACGGGGGGATTTCTATAGGACTAGCCATATGTCTATACACTTGTTACTAGTTTTATTACCTCCCCTGATGTTGCGCAGCCAATTAGTTTTAGTGGTAAACAACTTTGGATTCCGCCCACCTTACTTCCTTTGGGCACCATCATGTAACTAATTTCCCCACATATTCCCCCTTTTTTGTTTTAGCACGCAGTCCCTGTCTTAGGTTGCCCCCAGCCGTCCTTGCCCTTACCCGTCATTGGTAACCCAGGCAGCTTGGCCATGAGCCCTGTCTTAGGTTGGTACAGGACGCTGGGTGCTTTACCCGTCTTTGGGTGTCGCGTGACTTGTTAACAGTACGTGGGGGATGAGGGACACTAGCATGCAGGAATCATTGTTGTGCACCAATACAAGGTGTGAGTCTGTAGCCCTGCATAACAAAAACATCCCTCCCTTCTGAGGTGCCACCCATTGGCCCAAAGTCTCATTAACAATTTGACATCCATTCCAGATTTTTTCCTGAGAACCTTTTGACAAATCCAATGACCCATCCCCGTAGTCTCACACACCCATTGAGAGAGGGGTTGGTCCCCCCTTTTTCTTTTAAAGATTGTTCCTTTAGGCCAGCCTCTTGGCCAGGCCGCTGGTGCTAGGCTCCTCGATGTGGAGAAGGAGCCATAGCACACACAGATCACATTGTAGGGCATGCTGAAGTCCTGCGTGAGCAGGCTCACCAGCAGCAGTTCTGTGTACAGTCTCACGAAGTAGCTGGACTGAGGATGGACAGGCTGACATAGAAGCCATGGTTGGGGTCTGGAGTGTACTCAGTCCACTTGAGCAGGGTCCACTCAAACTGGATGGAGACCTTGGTGACCAAGCTGGCAGGCAGCTGAATGGGCGTCTCCAGGAGGTGGAGCTGCAGGCAGTCCTGGGCAGGCTGGGCTCCTTGCCCTTGGATGTGATGGGCATGTAGATCATGGCATAGTGTCCAGCAGCAGCATGGGGAAGGTGTGGTACGGGTGGGTGTACAGCAGGGTGCTCAACCCTCTCCCAGCCCGTGCAGCAGGAGGGTCGGGAACAGGTATCCTCGGGGCGCGCCTGCTCGCCGCGCTCTGAACTGGTGCCCGCGCAGTCCTGCGACGTACCGCCCTCCGCCTCTGGCCAGGTCCAGTGAGTGTTCCGGTGCAAGGCGCGTGCGGGCCTCGGGAGGCCGGGCCAGGCCCCAGCCTCAGGCGGCCGCGGAGCGCCCCATACCCCGCGGGACTGCACCGGGCTGCAAGGCATGTGCTCGCTCGGCACCATCGGGCTGGATCCGCGTTCCCATCGCAGCCTCTCGGCGAGCCGCCCCAACCTCTCCTCGCCCGGCCCCGCGTCCCTAATTTGTTCCGCGGTGGAGAGAGGGGCCCGGAGCTGCAGTCTTCCCCTCCCGCCACGTCGGGGCTCCCGCCCAGGCCACTGGCCCCGACGTTTACCACCATCGTCGTCCACCCGGTCCGCGCCGCTGCTCGACTGGGTGGGCAGCAGCTGTCTGCCCCGTGCTGAGGCCACTGCTGGCCTGGGGCCGCCCCTGCTGCCGCTGCTCCGGCTCTGGTGTTCCCCGCCGGGCTCCATGCGCTGCGTTGCGGGGTGCAGCGCAGTACTTGCACTGCTTCGTCCAGGTGCGAGAGGGCTGCGGTGCAGCCCAGCTCCACGGCCAGGCGCGGCTCCTCGCACAGCTCGGACGGTGACCACAAGGGGTCCGGGCCGGCCAGGTGTGCGGCCAGTGTGCAGCAGCCCTCGGCGAGGTGGGTGAGGCGGCGCAACAGGTGCGCCCAGGGGCCTTGGAAGGTGGCAGCCACGTCCCCGGAAGGCAGCGGGGTGATCCTCCCGCAGGGTGTTGCATGGGGGCTCTGCCTGGCCCCCGCCACCTGGCCCCAGGAGCAGCAGCACCAGCAGAGTGAGCAGCATGGCCGCCGCCATGCCAGCGGCTGCTCCCGCGTAAGTTACCTCATTTCTCCTCCCTCCTCCCGGGCAATCGGAAGGGTCTGCATCAGGTAGCTCCCTCCGTGGCTCTACATAGGGGGAGGCCGCCTCTGCCCCCAGGAGGTATGGGGGGGATTCTGGCCCTTCTGGGGTGGAGGGGCTAGGCGGGGTGACTTTTACTTTCGTTTTTGCTTTTTGATTAAACTTAGCCCGTTTTCTTTCCCCGCCATCTTCCTCTGAGTCTCTGGGCTCTCCCAAGTCCTGTAAGGCCTTTAAGGCCCAGTCCATAATGGACGAAACTGCATTACCCATACTAGGGTTTCACTTACCCTGAGAGACCGCTTGGCCTCGGCCGAAAAGTTACTGCTTGAGCCCCACGTTGGGCGCCAGATGCTGGGTCTTAGTCCACCCGTACAAGGATGGACTGGGTCCGAGGAAAGGTAAGTGCGCCGCTCGCCCGTTCCCCAGCCTCCCGATCCCGGAGACAATCAGACGCAGCGGGGAGCCAAGTCTAGCAAGGACTCATTTACTTCCTGAGAAACAGAACCTTTTATAGTACAAAACTGCAGAGTCATTGGGGCAGGGCTAAGGACCAACCAATCACCTAAACGGTCATTTTACGGGGGGATTTCTATAGGACTAGCCATATGTCTATACACTTGTTACTAGTTTTATTACCTCCCCTGATGTTGCGCAGCCAATTAGTTTTAGTGGTAAACAACTTTGGATTCCGCCCACCTTACTTCCTTTGGGCACCATCATGTAACTAATTTCCCCACACATTAGCAGGGAGCTGGATCAGAAATGGAGCAGCTGGTACTCAAACCAGCACCTGTATGGGATCCTGGCGTCTCAGGCATTGGCTTAACCTGCTACGCCACAATACTGGCCCCACATTTTAAAACAGTTTATATTTGGCCGGCGCCATGGCTCAACAGGCTAATCCTCCACCTTGCGGCGCCGGCACACCGCGTTCTAGTCCCGGTCAGGGCGCCGGATTCTATCCCGGTTGCCCCTCTTCCAGGCCAGCTCTCTGCTATGGCCCGGGAAGGCAGTGGAGGATGGCCCAAGTGCTTGGGCCCTGCACCCCATGGGAGACCAGGAGAAGCACCTGGTTCCTGGCTTCGGATCAGCACGATGTGCCGGCCGCAGCGGCCATTGGAGGGTAAACCAACGGCAAAAAGGAAGACCTTTCTCTCTGTCTCTCTCTCTCACTATCCACTCTGTCTAAAAAAAAAAAAAAAGTTTATATTTAATGTTTTTTTTTCCTTATAAGAAATATGTACTCAAAAATAAAAAACACGCTCACTGATTAGCAAAATAACAATGACAATAAAATAACTGTTATCCATAATTTCATCACCAGGTTTAAAACCACAGTTCTCCTGGTAAAAAATTATTTATTTTGAAAAGCAGAGAGACAGAGACAGAGAGAGAGCACCCATTTGCTGGTCACTCCCCACATGCCCACAACAGCTGAGCCTGGGCCAAAGCCAGGAGCCTGGAGCTCCATCAGGTCTCCCATGTGGGTGGCAAAGATCCAACTGCTTGAACCATCACACTGCCTCCCAGCGTGAGCACCAGCAAGAAGCTGGATCAGAAGTGGAGGAGCTGGGGCCGGCGCTGTGGTGTGGTGGGTGAGACTGCTGCCTGCAGTGCTGGCATCCCATGTGGGCGCCGGTTTGAGTCCCGGCCGCTCCACTTCTTTTTTTTTTTTTTTTTCTTTTTCTTTCATTTTTTTTTTTTAATTTTTTTTATTTTTTTTTATTTTTGACAGGCAGAGTGGACAGTGAGAGAGAGACAGAGAGAAAGGTCTTCCTTTTGCCGTTGGTTCACCCTCCAATGGCCGCCGCGGTAGTGCGCTGCGGCCAGCGCACCGTGCTGATCCGATGGCAGGAGCCAGGTGCTTCTGGTCTCCCATGGGGTGCAGGGCCCAAGGACTTGGGCCATCCTCCACTGCACTCCCTGGCCACAGCAGAGAGCTGGCCTGGAAGAGGGGCAACCGGGACAGGATCGGTGCCCCAACCAGGACTAGAACCTGGTGTGCCGGCGCCACAAGGCGGAGGATTAGCCTAGTGAGCCGCGGCGCCGGCACCCGGCCGCTCCACTTCTGATCCAGCTCCCTGCTAATGCGCCTGGGAAAGCAGCAGAAGATGGTCCAAGTCCTTGTGCCCCTGGCACCCACATGGGAGACCTGGCTGGAATTGTGGGCTCCTGCCTTGGGCCTGGCCCAGTCCCGGCCACTGTGGCCATTTGGGGTGTGCGGTACTGGTGTCACAGGCGGCAGCTTAACCTGCTGTGCCACAACGCCGGCCACTCAGATATGTTAAATGTTTGTACACCATTTCCTCCCACGGACTTGCCACACTCATGTAATAAGGTTGATGTCCTCTGTTAGGCTGAGCAACCTTTGATGTCTGCATCTATAGCTCTGACATTTCCTTAAGGTAACTTAGAGGGGCCGGGCCTTTTAGAATCCAAGGACGAGTCCTTGAGGCTCTCGGTGCCGATGGCCAGTTGCCAGCTTACTCTCCCGAGAGGGTACGGGTGCTGGTGTGAAATGCCCAGATTTCTCCTGGAAGTGTGGACTACAACGCTCAGACTAGGGGCTGGTGTCGTGGCGCGAGCGGACGCTGGCATCCCATGTCAGAGCCCCAGTTCGAGTCCCGGCTGCTCCACTTCTGATCCAGCTCCCTGCCCATGCATCTGGGAAGGCAGTGGAGGATGGCCCCAGTGCTCGGGCCTCTGCACCCACGTGGGAGACCAGGATGGAGCTCCCGACTTCGGCCTGGTCCAGACGTGACTGTGGTGGGCATGTGGGGGAGTGAGCCAGCAGGTGGACGCTCTCTGTCTCTCCCTCGCTCTGCCTTTCACATACATAAATAACTCTTAAAACAGGCTTTGTCCTTGGGCAGTGACATGTCTTGAGCAAGATCTAAACGCTCAGAACCAGGCTCCCGAGGAACGATTCTGAACTTCCGGCCCCTCCAGGCCTCCCTGTTGTCATCTACAGAGAGGGGGCTGGCAAATCCGTGCAGAGGAGGGAGGAGCCTGCCGGGAAGGGCAGCTCCAGGCGGGACAGCCGCAGGCTGGGCCCGGCTCCGACCCCAGGGCCAGGGACTTTCCAGAGCTGCTCTGCCGTGGGGGTGGAGGAGCCTGGAGCCCCTTTGCAGGGAGCCCACACCGCCCTGCCCCGGCCCCCCGGCAGGTACAACGCCCAGGAGTACTACGACCGTATCCCCGAGCTTCGGCAGATCATGGAGCAGCTGAGCAGCGGCTTCTTCTCCCCGAAACAGCCGGACCTGTTCAAGGACATCGTCAACATGCTCATGCACCACGACCGGTAAGCGGGGCTCGGGCGGGGGAGGGGGCCGCGCAGGGGTCTCTCCAGGCGCCGGCGGCCGCCGGCCTGGCCCTCGGCCTCATGGCGCTGCTTCCTCTCCCTTCCCCAGGTTCAAAGTCTTCGCAGATTATGAAGACTACATCAAGTGCCAGGAGCGAGTCAGCGCCTTGTACAAGGTGAGGGGTGCCGGGCCGGGGCCAGGCAGGGCTGGGGCGGCCCTGGCTGCGGTGAGGCAGAGAGCAGGCTGGCGGGCCGCGTGAACCCAGGGCTCCCCTTTGGCCTGCAGAACCCCAGGGAGTGGACGCGGATGGTGATCCGGAACATAGCCACCTCGGGCAAGTTCTCCAGCGACCGCACCATTGCCCAGTATGCGCGGGAGATCTGGGGCGTGGAGCCCTCGAGACAGCGGCTGCCAGCCCCGGACGAGAAGATCTCAGCCTAGACCAGACCCCAGCGCGGCCCTGCCCTCCGCCAGCCTTGGAGCCGGCCCCAGCTCCCTGTCCTGAGCGTGGGGGCCTGGGGTCAGACCTCCGAGTCCCCTCCTGAAACCCCCTCCCCCCCAGCAGCAAGGTCCCAGTGCCCAGCGTGCCTCAGGGCACTGGGCCCCCTCCTACTTATGGGGTCCGACCAACTGCGCCCACTCCCCAATAAACTCTTCCTCCTTACCAGCCTCCTCACCCCTCTCTCTGTTGGCAGGTATTTTTAGCTCTTGGCCCGCCCCGCGGCAGCTGCACAGTCACCCCCTTGTCCCCCACCCCCCGCAGGTGGCAGGTGTATCCCCTGGGTGGGAGGGAGAGGAGAGGGGGCGGGGCCCGGGTCTCTCATCCCCTTCCATCGGCGCCACCCTCCACGCCTCTCCTCTGAGTGCTGTGTCCATACTAGGTCAGCGGCCAGCCCGGCTGGCCGGGGGCGGGGCGTTTGGCTGGGTGGGGCCCACCGGAGCCGGGAGCCTGGACTTGGCGTTGAGGCCTCCGGGACTACTGTGGATCCGCGCTGCCGGGGGCGGGACCCAGGGGGGAGGAACCTGGGGAGGCTTGGCGTCTTCTCGGCTCCGCCCCCAGCCCCGCCCCACTGCGGCGTTTGAGGGTCTCTCAGCAGGTGGCTGGGCTGCACCCAAAGCCGGGGCGATGTTAGGGCGGGGGACAGTCACGGATCGCCGAGGCTGGGCCGCGTCACCCTCGCTCACTATGGGGAAACCGAAAACCAGAAAGAGCGTGTTCTGGGTCTCACGTTAGCAACCTGGGGGTGCAGGGGAGGGGCGAGCCCGGCAGGGAGGTTTGGGGCCGGTGGTTTCACAGTGAGTGTGCTTGAACCCAAACGGCCGGAAGCTGTTACGGGGACCCCAACCGCCTGCTGCTGCCCCTCCCAAGTTCCCCCCCCCCCGCCGGGGTACAGGCCTCCAGCCTGCGCCGCCCGCTGCTGCCCCTTCCCCAGCCTGTGGGGAGCCAGGCCTCCGGGGGTCCGCCCCCAGACACCGAGGCCGCGTCTCCAGGTAGCCGCATTTTGAGCCTGCCTGCCCGACTCCTCTGCCCAAAACGCTCCCATCTTGCCCTAGCCCCTCCCCCCCACCCAAAGACCCGCTGCCCCCACGCCCGAGACCTGCACCAGGCCCGAGCCGCCCGCCGCCCGCAGGAAGACGCCCGGCCCGGGGACGGGCTAGCCCCGTGGGAACGGTTTGTCTCGAAAACAGGAACCCGGGCCGGGGGCTGGGCGGGGCGCCCCTTCCCCACCGCAGTCCGCTTCCTGCCCCTCCCGGTTTCCTCCCCCGACACCCAGGCGGGTGGGGGGGGGCAGAGGGGCGCCCAGGGTTGAGGGGAGAGCGCCCTCGGATTAGTTTCCCCCCTCCACGTCCCCCGCAGCCCGGCCTTCGCCCACCCACCCTCGGCACCGCCGTGGCGCAGCCCCCCGCCCGCCGCCTCGGCGTCCCGGGCGGCGCGGCAGGGGAGGGGTTAAGCTGCCGCAGGGACCTCCGCGTGCGGGGCAGAGGGAGCCCCCGGTGGGGGAGGCGCAGCCCGCGCTGCGGAGCCCGGCGCAGGGGCGGGAGGGGAGGGGAGGGGGCGGCGGCGGCGCGGGGGCGGGGCGCGGAGAGCGGGCGGGAGCCGCAGCCGCAGCGAGGCCGGCGGGCGGGAGTGCACCGAGCTGGCGCCGGCAGGGCCGGGTGCGGGCTCCTTGCGGTGGGTCCCAAGAGTGAGTGAGCGAGCGAGCGCGGGCAGGGCGCTGGGCCAAGGAGGGCGCGGCCCCCGGGATGCCCCCAGGACGGTCCTGCAGGGCCCGGGGCTGCGGGTGGGTGGGGGTTATGCGGCTCCGCTCGCGGGTAGGAGGGTGCTGCTTCGAGAGCCGAGGCGTGCTGGACCACCGGCGGGATGGGGACCCCGCGGCGCGAGGGCCCCTCCCGGCCGCGTTTCCCCCGCGAGTCCCCATTGGACAGATGCGAAAACAGAGACTCGGAGAGGCCAAGTGACTCTCAAGGTCACACAGCGAGGAAGCAGACGAACCAGGAGGGCGGGGCTCTGCGTGGCTCCCAGGAAAAGTCCGCAGGACCAACTCCACGGAGGAGCTCCCCGAGCCCCCCGCCGGGGGCAGTGCGTGTGGGGGCGGGCACCCTTCGGTGGGGCTAGGCTCTGCCAGGTCTGGGAGTGAGGGGAGTCAGTGCACGGGGCCGCAGGGCGGGCCCTGGACCGCGGACGGCTGGGGGGCTCGGGATGGGCGTGTGCGTGCTGACGGGGGTGTGTGCATGTGTGGGGGGAGTGTGCACGCTGAGACGCGTGCCTCGGCCGTGTGCACACGTGTGCGGGTGTCAGAGCGCTAGTGCTGCGGGAGTCGAGGTGGGCCCGGCTCAGGAGGCGCCCTCGTGCACGGAGTGGGGGATGATCTGGGGTTGTGCGCCGGAGCGTCCTCCACGCAGGTGCGCACGGGCGTGGGTGCCATTGTGTGCGCGAGACGGCCCACAGGAGGCGAGTGCCCGCGGCCCGGGCGTGGGCGAGAGGGGCCTTCTTGCACCCCAGCGGAGGTCCCCAGTCTCTGGTGACTACGGAGGGTCTGTCCCTGCTGGAGTGCGTAGGACCCCCTGCCAGTCACCGGAGTGGCTGCCGGTGTGGCCACTCCCCTCCCCCGCGTGCTGGCGCCCCCTTCTGGGCACCCTACTCCGTGTGCGCTCACGGTTCCCATGTGCAGGGTCAGGGACCGGGTCCCGAGCCGGGCTAGGGAGGAGGCTGGTGTGCGGAGAGGCCGAGCTCGGACCCCCTGGGGCCTTCTCGGAGGTGGCTCGGGAGCGCGCGGTTCCCAGGCTCAGGCCTCCCGCTGACGCCTCCGGCCGAAAAGGGCTCCCCCGCCCCCACCCCCGCCCCAGGAATGCTCCCCGCCACTCCAGCCCGCTTCGCCAGCGGCAGGCCCCTGTGGGCCGCCGCAGCCCCGCCTCCCCTCCCTAGGCGCCCCGGAGGGAGCGATGCGGGCAGGACGCCTGGGTTCCCTCCTCCCCCTCCCATCTCAGGGAGACATTCCTCCGAGGTCCCCTCAGGCTCTGGGTTCCCAAAATAACCCTGCGGGGGAAGGGAGGCGCGGAGGGAGGGGAGCGGGGGGGCGCGGAGCGGAGCCGTGGGGTGCTGCTGCAGGTGCCTCCGGGGAGCAGCGCCAGGAGAGCCGGCCCGCGGGGGACCCGGGTGCAACCCGCCCCTGCAGTCCCGGCTCCTTCCCATTCTCGTGGAGCCTCTGGGCCTCCCGTGACTCCGAGGGTGGGCCGGAAGCCTCTCGGAGGTCCGTTTCCCAACTGAAGGGTTGCACCATCCCAGGCCAGACCGTTTAACCCCGGGAGTGGCTGCAGCGGACAACTCCGCCCCTGCCCAGCAGGGGGCGTGCCCGCCCCGCCCCGTCCCATCCCCGCCCGCAGCACCGCGGCCCCGGCCCGCGCCTCCGCAGACTCCCGCTCCGTCTCTCTCGGGACAGGGGTCGGGGCTGAGTCCCTCGGGAGCCTCCCGGAGAGCAGCTTGGGCCTAGCCCGCGGGCGCCGGCGACCATGGCGTGCACGCTGGACCTGGACAAGGGCTGCACGGTGGAGGAGCTGCTCCGCGGCTGCATCGAAGCCTTTGGTGAGTGGCGCAGGAGGGCACACGGAACCCGGGCCCCTGCCTCCCTGGGTGGACCCCTGGCCCGGACCCCCCCCCCCCCCAGCTCCGCATCCTGCAGCGTCTCCAAGGAAAGCCCCCTCCTCATCACAGGGTAGAGGGGCGCACGGGCTGCTGGCAGCCCCTTCCCCAGCCTTCGCAGCCGGCGGGGGAGGCAGCGCCGGGTCCCACCCTCCAACACGCGAGGGGCGTTATCTGTCTCCCCGGGGATCCGGAGGAACTCGCCGTCTCCGGCCTGGGAGCTGTTTCCGGCTGATGAGGGTGGGGGGGGGGGGCGGCTTATCTGGTGAAGGGGGTGCCCCTTCCCCCAGCACTCAGGAAGTGACCTCTGGATTCCTGACCCCGGGGAACCCAGGCTCCTTCCGCCCCAGCTGGTTCCCCTCGGACGTCGCGCCGCTCGTCCAGCTCCTCGGACCCTGCCTTATCCCGGCCCCACTCCACCTTTCCTTGCTAACTGGCCTGCTGGTTTGGGGTCCCGGGGAAAGCAGGAGGTGGGCGGGGCCGGGAGGGGGCGCGCCGCGGGCAGCTGCTGGGCCGCGGGTCAGCGCGCCCCCTTGGACCTTCCGCGCCAGACGACTCCGGGAAGGTGCGGGACCCGCAGCTGGTGCGCATGTTCCTCATGATGCATCCCTGGTACATCCCCTCCTCTCAGCTGGCGGCCAAACTGCTCCACATATATCCTTGGTGGGCCCGGCAGCGCCCTGGCTTGGCCTGGGCTCCCCCCTCCCCTCCTCTCGGGACTCAGGCCCCGCCCCCAGGCTGTCGCCCCCCCCCCCCCCGCGCTGCCTTCCGCCTCGCGGGAGTCTCGAACCCGACCCTGCGCCCGGCCTGGACCCCCGCTCTGGCTGGCCTCCCAGGGCGCGGGTCCTGCCTTCGGCCTCCGGCCATTGCTACCTGCTCCCCCTCCCACAGCCGCCCTGGCCTCCTCCCCACCCGCCCAGCAGCCTCCCAGGACCCCGGCGGTGCCTTCCTTAATCCCTTTTCAGAACTTCCGTCCCAGGCCAGAGTCCAGGCCCCGCCCCCAGAGGGTCTCCCAGGGCGCAGGCCCCGCCCCCAGCCTCCCTCTGAACTCCGCCCCCGCGCCTGTCTCCCTGTCTAGAGCTAGGCTCCATCTCTGTCTTCCTTAACCCCGCTTCACCTACCAACAGTCCCGGAAGGACAACTCCAGTTCCCTGCAGGTGAAAACCTGCCACCTGGTCAGGTGAGTCTGCCCCCCACCCCCCGCCTGGGCCCCTCCCCGCGGGCCCTGCCCTGCTGCGGGAGTGGAGGGAGGGCTCACCTGGGTCCTCGGTTTGAGGCCCTTGGTCCTGTTTGGGGTCCTCGTCTCCGATTTAGATGGGGTTGGCACTGGTGGGGGGGGGGAAGGGCCGCTGAGGGTGACCCTGCCCCTCTGCCAGGTACTGGATCTCGGCATTCCCGGCGGAGTTCGACTTGAACCCGGAGCTGGCCGAGCAGATTAAAGAGCTGAAGGCTCTCCTGGACCAAGAGGGGAACCGGCGGCACAGCAGCCTCATCGACATTGACAGCGTGTGCGTGGGGCAGCTCGGAGGGCGGCACCTAATAAATGTTGATTTCAATGAGTGAGGGTCCCGTCACTCTCTTGTTTAAGAAACCTTCCATGGCTCCCTGTTGCCTTCAGAACCCCCCGCCTGGCCATTAAGGCCCTTGGTGGCTCAGGCCGGCGTGGCCTTGCTTCCTGACCCACAGCCCAGTGCCCATCCCAGGCACCTGGTAACCGCAGCGACACCACGAGCCCCCCAGCCCGTTGTCTGAGCCCCTGCCGTCCGTTGCCCTCGCTAGCCTCTCTGGGTCACCTCGACGCAGCCCCGATGGGAGGCTGCCTGGTCTCCCCGCCCCGTTCTCTCCGTGGCCCCTGGCACGCGTGTCCTTTGTCTGTGAGCTCCGCAGGGGCAGGCACGGTGCCTGGCTCAGCTCTGTGTTTCCAGCGCCTGGCACAGAGCACGTTGGGCATAAGCGTGTGTTCAGTGCATGACCAGGGGGAAGACAGGGCCTGGGGCCATCCGAGTCTGGGACAGTGGCTCACACAGCTTGAGTGGCGTGTCAGTGTGAGTGTGGGGGCCACAAGCCATGGGCGTCTCCAGCAAAGGGCTCCCTACTCCTGCCCCCCCCAGCCCCACCTACAAGTGGAAGCGGCAGGTGACCCAACGGAACCCGGTGGGACAGAAAAAGCGCAAGATGTCGCTGCTGTTCGACCACCTGGAGCCCATGGAGCTGGCGGAACACCTCACCTACCTGGAGTACCGCTCCTTCTGCAAGATCCTGGTGTGGCCCGAGGGCTCGGCGTGGGCTGGGCGTGGGCGGCCGGGAGGGGCGGGGTCCCTGGGGCACTCGTGGTGAGTTGCGGGTATCAGTGTGACCACCGAGGGACAGCTGGAGGGTGAAGCGTGGCCGTTGGCGGGGTGGGGGGAGAGGCTGGCCGGCGCTGAGGCCACGCCCGCCTGCCCGCAGTTCCAGGACTACCACAGCTTTGTGACTCACGGCTGCACCGTGGACAACCCCGTGCTGGAGAGGTTCATCGCCCTCTTCAATAGCGTCTCCCAGTGGGTGCAGCTCATGGTCCTCGGCAAACCCACCGCCCCCCAGCGGGCCCTGGTCATCACGCACTTCGTCCACGTGGCAGAGGTGCCTGCCCCGCCCCGGGCCGCCCTGCTGGCGGCTGGCCAGGACGGCCGGCCGGGCTGAGTGCTGGGCCTGGAGGTGACTCGGTGCCTCCGTCCCCGCCCACAGAAGCTGCTGCAGCTGCAGAACTTCAACACGCTGATGGCCGTGGTCGGGGGCCTGAGCCACAGCTCCATCGCCCGGCTCAGAGAGACCCACAGCCACCTCAGTGCCGACACCGTCCAGGTGCCTGGAGGGTGGGGCGGCCCCCAGCAGCGTGGGGGTGCTGCCCTGGAGGGGCGGGGGCGGGGTGGGCCCCCAGCAGTATGGGGGTGCTGTCCTGGAGGGGTGGGGGTGAGGCGGGCCCCCAGCGGCATGGGGGTGCTGTCCTGGAGGGGTGGGGGTGAGGCAGGCCCCCAGCGGCATGGGGGTGCTGTCCTGGAGGGGCGGGGAAGGGGCGGGCCCCCAGCAGCATGGGGGTGCTGTCCTGGAGGGGTGGGGGTGAGGCAGGCCCCCAGCGGCATGGGGGTGCTGTCCTGGAGGGGTGGGGGTGAGGCAGGCCCCCAGCAGCATGGGGGTGCTGTCCTGGAGGGGTGGGGGAGGGATGGGCCCCCAGCAGCATGGGGGTGCTGTCCTGGAGGGGTGGGGGTGAGGCAGGCCCCCAGCAGCATGGGGGTGCTGTCCTGGAGGGGCGTGGGCGCGGCGGGCCCCCCAGCAGCATGGGGGTGCTGTCCTGGAGGGGTGGGGGAGGGACGGGCCCCCAGCAGCATGGGGGTGCTGTCTTGGAGGGGCGGGCCCCCCAGCAGCATGGGGGTGCTGTCCTGAGGGGCTGGGGAGGGGCGGGCCCCCAGCGGCATGGGGGTCCTGTCCTGGAAACTGAAGCTCGGGGTGGGGGGGGGTCTTAATGCTTTTCCCGGGCCACACAATGAAAGGGGCGGAGTGGGGACCCTCGGTCCTGCCCGACCCCGAAGCTTGTGCTTCTTCCTTTTAGTGTTTTCTCACATGGGGCAACGTGAGGGAATTTCAACGGGTGCGTGGATGGAGCAGTTCTTACCAGGGGCCGGTGTTGGGGGCAGGAGTTAGGGCACTTCTTGGGGCGCCTGCCTCCCAGGCTGGGGCGCCTGGATTTGGATCCCAGCTCCAGACCCTGGGAGATGGCAGGGGTGGCTCAAGGATTTAGGCCGCTGCCTCCCTTGGGGGCGGGATGGGATACCCAAACTGAGTTCCTGGCTCCTGACTCTGCCTGGCCCAGCCCAGGGGCATGATGGGGAGAGAACCAGTGCAGGGGCTTTTGTTTTCTGTCTCTCTGCCTCTCGAGGAAATTAAAACGTAAAAAGTTGATTTTGGTGCAAAAATGTTGACGTCCATGCGTACGAGAGGTCTTCAAAAATTTATGGACTGAGCATGTTATGAAAAAACTATGCATGGATTTCAAATTTTTTTATGCCAAAATCAACTTTTTTTTTAAAAGAAAGATTCATTTATTATAAAGGCAGAGCAACAGAGAGGGAGGGAGGGAGGGAGAGAGAGAGAAGGATCTTTCATCCACTGGTTCACTCCCCAGATACCTCCAACAGCCAGGGCTGGGCCAAGCCAAAGCCAGGAGCCAAGAACTCCATCTTGGTCTCTCACCCAGGTGGCAGGAGCCTAAGCACCTGGGCCGTCTTCTGCATTCCCCGGGTGTGTTAGCAAGGCGCTGGGTTGGAAGTGGAGCAGCTGGGGCTGGAACAAGCCCTCTGACGGTGCGGGCCTGCGTTGCAGGCTGCAGCCTAACCCTCTGTGTCACAACACCAACCCCCCCCCCCACTTACTTTTTTTTTTGAGATTTATTTATTTATTTGAAAGGCAGAGTTACAGAGAGGCAGAGAGAGAGAGAGAGAGAGAGAGAGAGAGAGAGAGAGAGAGAGAGAGGTCTTCCATCTGCTGGTTCACTCCCCAAATGGCCGCAATGGCTGGAGTTGCACCGATCCAAAGCCAGGAGCCAGGAGCTTCTTACGGGTACAGGGGCCCAAGCATCTGGGCCATCTTCCACTGCTTTCCCAGGCCATCAGCAGAGAGCTGGATCGGAAGTGGAGCAGCCAGGACTAGAACCGGCACCCATATGGGATGCGGGCACTGCAGGCGGCGGCTCTACCCGCTGTGCCACGGCGCCCACTGCGCCAGCTTCCTTTTTCATGCCGTTTGCCACAAACCTTTTGCAGCGCCTCCTGTGTGTTACTCTATTGTCCTGTGTCCTCCCTCCCACTGGTTCTGAAGATTCTTTGCACCCTGCTGGGCGGAGCCGGTGTTCATTCATTCTCAGTGTTGCGTGATATCCCATTGTGGAGCCCACCCCGTTGATGCATCTGTGTGTTGGACACTGGGATGCTGCCTGCTTTGGGCATTCTGGGCCTTGCTCATCTGTCAGCGTGGACGCTGGCCTGCGCCTGGGCCTTGCTCATCTGTCAGCGTGGACGCTGGCCTGCGCCTGGGCCTTGCTCATCTGTCAGCGTGGACGCTGGCCTGCGCCTGGGCCCGCTGTAGAACTGTGGTATTTGGCAGTGGGTGCTGCCTTGAGTTCACGACCTGTGAACTCTGACCTCCAGGGCCTGCGGAGCCAGTGCGGAGTGGGGGGATTTTCCCCTGTCTCTGACCCTCATTCCGCCTCTGCACCCACGTTGCCGGGGCTGAGGCGGGAAGGGTTGAGCGGTGTGTGTTCGTGTGTGTCGATGCCCACATATGCGCATGCGTGACCCTTGTCCTCTGCCCCCCAGCTCTGGGAAGGGCTGACCGAATTAGTGACGGCCACAGGCAACTATGGCAACTACCGGCGGCGTCTGGCAGCCTGCGTGGGCTTCCGCTTCCCCATCCTGGGTGTGCACCTCAAGGACCTGGTGGCCCTGCAGCTGGCACTGCCCGACTGGCTGGACCCCGCGCGGACGCGGCTCAACGGGGCCAAGATGAAGCAGCTGTTCAGTATCCTGGAGGAGCTGGCCATGGTGACCAGCCTGCGGCCACCCGTGCAAGCCAACCCCGACCTGCTGAGCCTGCTCACGGTGAGCGGCCGGGCCGAGGAGCTGCGGGACAGCCAAGCTGGTCCTGGCTGTGGGCTTGGCCTTGGGCGCTGGGTTCTGGTCATGGGACCGAGACGCAGCCCGGGCTCCAGGGCTCGGAGTGCACGCTGAGGTGGTCCCAGCCTCTGTGGGCTGAGGTCTGATGTCAGGGTTGGCTGGTGCACTGAAGGCCAGCGTTGAGGCTGGGTCTGGTCCTGAGTGACTGCTCGGCAGGGGGGCTGCATTCAAAGTTGGGGACAAACTGGATTCGCGCGCGGCAGTGGTTTCTCCACAGGGTCCTGGGCCCCCAGCAAGGTCGTGGGCTTGGCCTTGTACTCAGTCTTGAGATCTGGGGTGGGGGCTGGGTTCTAGGTCTGAGCTTGAGAACGTTCTAGATGTGGGGCTGGTGGGAGCTTAGGCTGGCGGGTTCAGAGTGAACTCTTCGTGGCTTCAGCTCTTGAAATCGGAGCCGCTTTTTGGATGAGTCTCAGAGCTGGAAGCTGGGTTCTGACTTGGCGTCGCGGCTGGCATCTTGGCAGCGTGTGGCGTTCAGGGTGTGGGGCCAGGCTGTGGTCACGCGTGTGTGTGTGTGTGTGTGTGCGCGCGCGAGGCCGGCCTGCGGTTGTCTGGCTGTGTTCGAAGCTGAGCTTTGCCCTGAGTCTGGTTCCTGGCCTGGGCCCGGGACTGAGCTGGGGGCTCCTGGCCGCAGCAGGGCCAGGGGATGTGAGCGAAGCCGTGTGTCCCAGGTGTCTCTGGATCAGTATCAGACGGAGGATGAGCTGTACCAGTTGTCGCTGCAGCGGGAGCCGCGCTCCAAGTCTTCGGTGAGAGACGCACTCCCTGCCGCTTCGCCCGGCCCCACCCGAGTCCCAGGCCGTGGGGACAGGAGAAGTTCTTGGAAGCCACCTCACTTGCCGGGAGTCCTAGGGTGGGGGCAGTGGCCTTGGGTGTGCGTCCGCTCCCCCAGGGGACCGCCCTCTTTGTGTGCGTCCACCCCCTGCCAGGGGATCCCCCTCCCTGTTCCTCTGGGCTCCCCCCGTTTCTGGCTCCCAGCTCAGTCCTGACCATCTCCACAGCCAACCAGCCCCACCAGCTGCACGCCGCCTCCGCGGCCCGCTGTGCTCCTGGAGGCGTGGACCTCGGCTGCTAAGCCCAAGCTGGACCAGGCCCTGGTGGTGGAGCACATCGAGAAGATGGTGGAGGTGAGACTCACTGGGAGCCTGAGCCGTTGGGGGATGGGAGGGGGGCAAAGTGTGCTGGCGCCGGAGCAGAGCCCTGGGAGCCGGCGCCAGTGCTGAGTCCAGGGGCCAGTGCTCAGTCCCCAGGAAGCGCAGGTTGGCTGTCTGGCCCGAGGTGCCTGCCCGCGGCTGCGGCTGGGGCGGGGACACCCTCAGAGACGCCTTGGTGCACTGAGAGTGCCTGTTCCTTTTGTTCTGCCCTGCCCTGGCCCCGTGGACCCCAGTCTGTGTTCCGGAACTTCGACGTCGACGGCGACGGCCATATCTCGCAGGAAGAATTCCAGATCATCCGTGGGAATTTTCCTTACCTCAGCGCCTTTGGGGACCTCGACCAGAACCAGTGAGGAGGGCTGGGGGCCGAGGGGGGGCAGGCAGCCCGGCGTGCTTCCTCAGGCTTCCGTTCACCTGGTGCAAGTCGAGGCCGTCGAAGCAGACAACCTCGGCCTGGCCGGGGACGCTCCTACCGTGGGGAGGGCCCTGAGCAGTACTGTTTTTAATGATTTACTTGTCTGTTTGAAAGGCAGAGCAACAGAGGGAGAGGGAGAGGGAGAGACACAGAGAGATCTTCCACCTGCTGGCTCACTCCCCAAACGGCTGCGGCAGTCGGGGCTGGGCCAGGCCGAGGCCAGGAGCCTGGAGCTCCATCCAGATCTCCCACGTGGGTGCAGGGGCAGGAGCGCTTGGGCCGTCCTCCGCTGCTTTTCCAGGCGCATTGGCAGGGAGCTGCACCGGAAGTGGAGCAGCCGGGACTCGAACTGGTGCTTCCTTACGGGGTGCTGCAGACCCCAGGGGTCTGATTATTTTGGATGGGGGGAGGCTTTGAATTAGCTTGCCAGGCCAGACAGATGGGGTGGAGGGCCGGAGAGGCTCCTCTTGAGTCTTGGGGAGGCTGTGGCACACATGCTGCTGTATTTGTCCGGCTCACAGCTGGCAGAAGGAGTGGGCAAGCCGAGCTCGTGGGCAGCCGGTTTTAATGAACAGATATAAAGGCCTGGAATTAGCAGCACCTACTTGCTTATCAACAGTTCCCATGCTGACAATTTAGAAAAACAGCTGGTTCTCGGACGTAGGTTAAACACGATGCCCCCGCCACTCCCCTCCGTGCCCTGTTTCTGCTGAGCAGACAAAACCCCAATCAAGACTTATAATCCATCCTGGGTTGATGCATTTTTAAAACGTTACCTGAATGTCAAAAACATGCTTTTTAAAAATTTCCACAAAAAATGGCGAGATAATAAGTTTATAGTGTACAAACTATATGTGTATATATATATATATATTATAGGCAAAATTAGACAGTGAGAGAGAGAGAGAGAGGAAGGTCTTCCTTCCTTTGGTTCAACCCCCAATGGCCACTGCAGCCGGCCCACCACGCTGATCCGAAGCCAGGAGCCAGGTGCTTCTCCTGGTCTCCCATGGGGTGCAGGGCCCAAGCACTTGGGCCATCCTCCACTGCACTCCCGGGCCACAGCAGAGAGCTGGCCTGGAAGAGGGGCAACCGGGACAGAATCTGGTGCCCCAACCAGGACTAGAACCCGGGGTGCCGGCGCCGCTGGCGGAGGATTAGCCAAGTGAGCCGTGGTGCTGGCCTGTACAAAGTATTTAAAGAAATGAAAAAAAAGAAGAAAAAGCAAAAGAAAATAAGAAGAGGAAGTTCTTTCCCTCTTTCCCCAGGAACAGAGACTCCAGGATTTTTTTTTTAACATTTATTTATTTTATTTGAAAGAGTTAGAGAGAGAGAAGGAGAGACAGAGAGAAAGAGAGATCTTCCATCCGCTAGTTCACTCCCAAACATGGCTGCAATGGCCAGGGCTGGGCCAGGCTGAAGTCAGGAGCCAGGAGCTTCTTCAAGTCTCCCACATGGGTGCAGGGGCCCAAGCCCTTGGGCCATTTTCTGCTGCTTTCCCCAGGTGCATTAGCAAGGAGCTGGATTGGAAGTGGAGCAGCTGGGACGTGAAGGCGCTCCAATGGGATGCCGGTGCTGCAGGCGGCAGCTTTACTGGCTGTGCCACCGCGCTGGCCCTGGATTTTTTTTTATTATTATTAAAATTCACTTATTTATTTATTTGAAAGGCAGAGTTACAGATAGAGAGGGGAAAAGAGAGAGAGAGATCTTCCATCTGCTGATCACCCCCAAGCGTAGAAGCAGCCAGCCAGGAGCTCCATCCGGGTCTCCCACGTGGGTGGCAGGGCTGCACGCACTTGGGCCGTCTTCCAGTGCTTTGCCAGCCACCATAGCAGGGAGCTGGATCGGAAGTGGAGCAGCTGGGATTAGAACCAGCGCCCATGTGGGACGCTGATGTCGCCGGGGGCTTATCCCGCTGCACCACGGCGCCGGCCCAGGACTCCCAGAATTAATGCCAGGATCAGAGGCAGCGCTTTGGCCGTGGACGGGCCCTTCCCGGCCTTTTTTTCCTCAGGCACCTGCAGATTGATAGAGATGTTGGCGTCTGCTCCGTGGACGACCCGGGGGACAGGATAAATGCTGTCCCGCCTGTGGCTAGGGTTTAGTTTCTTCATTTCTGCTCCCAGAGTTGAGGCAGAGAGGAGTTTGAGGTCAGCTCCCTGGGCGGGAGGGGCCCCAGGTCTTCCCAGACTCTCCCTTGGGACAGACCTTAGCTCTCCACCTGACACAGGCCCCAGGCCTGGCCTCCAGCCCCCCGCAGCTGCCTCCCTCCCGGACCAGCATGAGCTCACTGGGCTCACTGCTCCCCCCCCCCCCCCGGAAGCTTCCTCTGGAACTTGGGGCTGTCCCTCTCCTTCTCGCAAAACCACCTACGCATTGCATGAGCTTTTCGGTATATTTTTAACCAGCATTTAGGTATTTGTAGCATTGTGGTCTCTGCTTGTTTTTTTTTTTTTTTTTTTTTTTTAAATCACTGTTTGATGGAACTGCTCACTTTGCTCTTTTTTTTTTTTTTTTTGGCATTTTTTTGTTTGTTTTCCACTAAACCCTTTGTCATGGACATCTTTCCATGTGGAGTCATCTAGAACAAGCTGGTTCTGTGGAACAGCTGCAGAGCATTCTAGCGTGCGGCTGGCCCATCATTTACCTACGCGTCTTCCTGCTGATGGGCACAGAGACGGCTCGTTTTTTCCCTGTTCTTCCTCTCCATACCGCTGAGAACCTCCTTGTACTCGCGCACTCAGGCCAGTGTTTCTGTGGGAGAAATTCCTAGAAGTGGGATAATTGGATCAAAAGATATGCACATTCTAAATTAGGAGAGAGGCTGCCAGACTGACCTCAGATGAGGTTGCACCAGTTTGCACCCCCCAGCAGCAGCGTACAAGTGCCTGTTTCCCAATTTCCTTGCCAAAAGTGGGTGCTATAATAAGCTTTACAATTTTGCCAGTCTCGTTGGCAAATGGTGTCTTGGTTAAATTTGCATTTCTTTAATACTAATGGGGGTAGGGTATCTTTCTCACATATTTATCGGCCACTTATATTTCTTCCGTTAATTGCCTGTTCATATTCTTTGTCCATTATTCTACTGGATGTGTTGGTCTTTTTCTCATTGATTTTCCGAATCTGTTAATGGATATATATTAACCCTTTGTTGTTGAATGTGTTTGCAAATATTTTCTCCCTGTGTGTCATTTATGTTGTCTTTTTTCACATAAAGTTTTGAAAATTCTGTGTGTTCGATATGTCAGTCTTTTCCTTTTTGCTTCTTGGATTTGTGTTTTTTGTAGAAAGACCCTCAGCCTCTTAAGATTACGAACTTATTCCCTTTTCCCAGATACTTTTATAATTCTGTTTTGAGTGTTCTCAGTGCCCCGAGAGGTAGAAATCTAGTTTCTATTTTTTTTCCTAAGGGGACAGTTACCCCTGTACCCGCTGGTTTGAAGGATCAACCTGGACTGCCCAGGAACTTCCAAGTTCAGTGGGTGGGGGTTGCAAATACGGGCTGGCCAGATGGGAGTGACCCCTGGTGGCATGGACACGCTGTCAGGGCTCCCGGCGCGTCCACTCACTCGATCTCTGTGAGGAGTCCTAGGTGAGGGAACCAGGGTATAAGGCGATGTGCCATCCCAGGTCTTGTGGCTGGGAAGTGGAGCTGGGATTTGAACTGGGGTCCCTGTCCAGGACACGTGCTCCTTCCGTCCTTGGAACACACTAACAGGCGGGAAAAGGGGCCCAACGCCAAGGCCTGGGGGAGGGGAGAACCCTGGTTTAGGGGTGTCTTTCTGGCAGGGGTAAGCGAGAGGGAGCCGGCCGCGGCTCTCCCACGTCTCAGCCCCTCAGCGAGCTGCCAACCCTGAGGGCTCCGACTGGCCTGTGCGGAGTACACCTTGGGGACCCCAGCCCGATGGTCCCCTAGGCTTTTCACTGTGGACCGGGCAGGCAGGCACCCAGAGCACACAGCTGCCAGTGGCCGCCGCCCCGTGTCCCGCACTCCCAGCCTGGTGCGCCTCCTCTTCCCGGCACCAGGGCCCAGGCCAGAGGTCGCGAGGACCGGTCTGGGAGGGCGTCTCCCCGTGGGTCGGTGGTCCCGGGGCGCGCCGGAGCTGAGGCTCCCCCCGCCCCGCAGGGACGGCTGCATCAGCAGGGAGGAGATGGTCTCCTACTTCCTGCGCTCCAGCTCCGTGCTGGGCGGCCGCATGGGCTTCGTGCACAACTTCCAGGAGAGCAGCTCCTTGCGCCCAGTCGCCTGCCGCCACTGCAAAACCCTGGTGAGCCTCCCCGGCCCCTCTCCAGGCCTGGCCCCGCCCCTGCTGGAGCCGGCTCCGCAGAGCGCCTCTTGCTAACTCCACCTGCCTGCTCTCTCGCCCTCTGCCCTGGCCCTGAGGTGGGTTCTACCCACCCCCCCACCCCCCCCACCCCCCCCACCCCCCCCCCCCGCTGTCCAGAGGAAGGAGGTGGAGTCATCGCCTCTAAGCTCCTCCCACCCCCACCAGCATGCCCCCCCCCCTGTTGCAGATCCTGGGTATCTACAAGCAGGGCCTCAAATGCAGAGGTGAGCGCGGCTGGCCCGGGTGTCTGGGGCCGGGACTTTGATTTTGGTGGGGCGGTTGGCCAGGAAGTATCCGCTTGGAACGGAGGCTAATTAATGGGAAGGGTGTTTATTTTGGTGAGGCAGCTGGCTAGGGGCAGAAAGCCTCGGAGAAGACTGGCAGTGAGGATGAAGACAGCACGCTGGGAAGAGGCTCTTATTTTGGTGGGGCGGCAGGGAACCTAGGGAGACACGCAGGCCTGCAGGTTCTGACCAGCACCCCGGCCCCTCGCAGCCTGTGGCGTGAATTGCCACAAACAGTGCAAGGACCGCCTGTCGGTGGAGTGCCGGCGCAGGGCCCAGAGTGTGAGTCTGGAGGGGCCCGCGCCCTCCCCCTCTCCCACACACAGCCACCACCGCGCCTTCAGCTTCTCCCTGCCCCGGCCGGGCAGGCGAGGCTCCCGGCCTCCAGGTAAGAGGGAGCCCCATTCTGTGCTGGCTTGTGAGGGGAGGGGGCAGGGCCGCTGGGGGCAGAGTACGAACTTATCAGTACCAGAGGTGCTGTGGGGCCCTTGACCACCGAGGCTGGGGAGGAGGGAGACCCCATTTCATAAAGAAATGCAAAGCCAGAGACTTGGCGATTCTAGCCGCACGCTATTTTGTCAGAGGGCCTGAGGAAGGATGGGGGCTCTGGGAGCCGTGTGCCTGCATTTGCCCTGCTCGCCTTCCTGGGGCCCCTGGTGGCCTCGGATGGGTTTGCTGCATGACAGCTCACCAGACAATGGTTCTGCCCAGGACGGTCTGCACGGCTGTGTTCACCTGGGGCGAGGCAGTTGACCACAACCGTCCTCAAAAATAGAGGCAGGCACAGGGCATGAGGCCCCAGAAATAGAAGGGAAACCATTTGCATTGAGCCTTCCGAGAGCACTGGGGTCTGAGATGTGACGTACGCACAAAATGGACGGTTAAGCAAAGTGCGCTGGCAGATCCCGGGCTTGAAAAAAAAAAAAAAAAAAAAAAAAAAGCCGTGGCCAAAGGAAAACTTAGAAAAGGAGCCTCACACATCGGGTCGTTAGGTCATTCAAGGGAATTGATTTCTGGCGGTGGGTCTGCTTCCGGGAGGGGGCGGGTGCCTTCCGTGAGCAGGGGAAGGGCTGTGGAGCGGTCCCAGGTCCTGGCCCGGGTGGGGAGGGGAGGGTCCTGCGACAGCCACCCCTGCCCCTGCAGAGATACGAGAGGAGGAGGTGCAGGCGGTGGAGGACGGGGTGTTTGACATCCACTTGTGACAGCTGGTGAGTCCCCCCACGGCTGCAGGCTGGGATGGAGTGGGGGATTGTGGGCGATGGCTGGCTCCCCCAGGGGCCCTGGAGGGTGGCCGTCTTTCTTACCACGTCTGTTTTTCCCTTCCCAGCTGTGCCTGGATCAAGGACTCCCCCCTGCCTTGGAGAAAAGACTCGGACCAGAGCAGGGGGCCTGGGGGTGCTGGGGCAGGAGGCTGGGGCTGGGGGTGGGTGTGAGGGTGGCATGCAGCTGAGGGCAGGGCCAGGGCTGGCGTCCCTAAGATTGTACAGACTCTTGTGAATATTTGTATTTTCCAGATGGAATAAAATGGCCCGTGTAATTAACCTGGCCCATCGGAGCCTAGAATCCTGGGGTGGGGTGGGGCCGGACTTCTAGGGACTACCATCTTGGGATTCGGATCAGGAATTGGATGCTTCTGCAATCTTGGGGGAGGGGACCTGAGCGCCAGAGACCTTTGGAACGTAAGGATCTTGCAGATGGTTTAGAATCTTGAGGAATCCAGAAACCTGGGGATCTAAAAACTTGAAACCTTTGCACCCCAGAATTGCTGGGCGTGTGGCCATCTATAACCGGAGCCTAAGGCCCACAGCTGGGATTTCACTGGCTGACAGGTGGCCCTCCAGGTTTTGCCCAAATACTTTCAGTGATGGGGCGGGCGCTCACTGCCGGAACCCTGGGAGGCAGACGGCAGCCCCAGAGCGGGTCGTGGAGGAAGGGACTCGGGTAGCCATAGGCTCCTGCGAGGGCCTGCGTGCCCCGGGGTGGGGGCCGTGCCGCTCCTGGCCTGGTACTGCCGCCAGCCGGAAGGACAGGGACTTCCAGAGCAAGTGCGGATCGATCTGCTCTCAGTCCCCGGCGGCCCCGCCCCGCTGCTCTTCCCTCCCTCCTGAGCAGGCGGCAGGGAGGTTTTGGGGGTCAGAGTGGGGTGGGCGCATCTGGGAGTCCCCTGAAGATGCTGAAGAGCCGGGTGCGAGCCCAGACAGCCGCCCTGCCACTGGGGGCTACGTACCCAGCCCCCCGGGCGGGGGTGTCCCGCAGTGGCTGTGGGAGTGGCCTGGGTGGGAGTGGAGACCCACCTGGAGGCATGCATTCTGCAGACCTGTCAGTGGCCTAGGTCCCCCAGAAGGCTCCCCGGGACCCCTTACCTCACGTGCTCTCCGCCTGCACCCCACTTCCTGGTCTTTATTTTGGGTGGCGCCCTTCTCCCTCCCGGTCAGGTGTCAGCTGCAGCCTTGCCCCCTTTTGGGTCCCCCAGCCCTGTCCCTGCTCGGCCCCCTCCCGCCCTTCCCCCCTCGTGAGGCTGTAATATCCGTTTCACGATTTGGGGGCTGAGTTGCTATAACAACAGACGGCGATTGTGTTGTGAAGAGCGGCTCTCGCTCCGGCACCGCCCGCCCCGCTGCCTCCGTCCCTGCTCCCCTCCCCACCACCCCCCAGCCCAGCCCGGCTTCTTCCCTGTGTGTGTGTGTGTGTCCAGGCGTGCCCTGCCTGTCATGTGACGTGTGCCCGTCTTTCCGTGGTTGCGTGTGTCTGGCGTCTGCGCTTCACGTGTGTGCCGTGTGCATGTGTGTGCACAAACACGCGGTGCTTGCCCTCTCCCCTGCATTTTCTTCTCTCCGTGTGCACACGGGAGAAGGGCGGGTGCTCAGCACGTCACCCCAGTGTCCACGATGGGTGGGAGTGGGGGTGTGTCTAGAAGTGGTGGGTCCCAGCTGCTTGGGGGTGGGGGGAGGGGCAGGGAGGTGCAGCAGCTACAGCTGACCTTTCCTGCCCTTGATGGGCAAAGCTAGGGGTGGGGACTGCCAGAGGCAGGTGCTCACGCTTCCTCCGCTCCCAGGCATGTCTGAGGAACCAGGTCTCTGTGAGTCACAGTACCTGTCTGTCTGTCCAGGGATGCCCTGGCGCATGGTGAACAGCGTGTGTGTAGGCTGCGGGACGAGGGGCAGAGGGGGATGGGCAGGGCAGTGGCCTGGGGGGTCAGAGAGGCAATTTCACAGCCACAGGCCCTGACTCAGCAGTTCTGCTTCTTTGGCTCCTCCAGTGGCCTTTGTGGGGATGGCCCGAGGGTCTCTTCAAGGTCAGTGGGGACCTGGCTCTGGGATCCCCTTCTGCAGCCCTGCAACCTGGGCCCCCCAGCCACCCCTTCACAGACTGGGGTGACCTGGTGGGCGGACAGCCATGTTCACCTCAGTGCAGTGCCTTGGGGGCAGGACGGTGCTGTGGCTGGCTCCCCAGTGCACCTCTCCCCCCACCCCGGGCGTGTATTTGCCTCTGTGTGCATGAGTTGTGTGTGCACGTTCTTGGGCAAGTAGGTGCTTTCTGTAGGTGTCTCAGTACGGTGGCCATTTCTACAAGTGTCCCTCTGGGATGCTCTGTGTCCAGGCGTGGGTGCGAGTGTGCCCCGTGCGCACATGCGGGCGTGAGTAGTGGAAAGTACTCGCTCTTGCCTAGTGCCCCAGGCTGAGGAAGTGCCGGCCACCACCCGCTGTGCAGATCACAGAGCTTGCAATGAAACCGGGGTCCCGGCGTGAGCTAGCGCACACGCACACGCACGCACACGCACACGCGTGCACACGCCTCTGGAAGCCCAGGGTCCAACTTTGTGGCACACCCTAGGCGAGGTGCACCTTGCAGCAGCTGAATGAGTGACAGGGTGCCCTGCCCCTCCCCCCACAGGCAGGGTGATGCCGCCCGCCTAGGGACCTGCAGGGCAGTCCCACACTCTGAAACTCCCGACTGGAGGGGCTGCCTCGGTGAGCAGGCACGTGCAGCCGCAACCCAGCCCCAAACCCACCCCTGCCGCAGCCCAGAGTTCCAGGCAGCACTAGGAGTCTGGTTTCAAACTTGGATTCCCATGAGGTAGGGCTGGAACCCTCAAGCTACCAGGTCTGCCCTGCCCCTTCGCCCCCCCTCCCCCCGCCCCCAAGCCCTGCCCAGCAGCGGTGGCTAGAGCTCCTGTTCCCCAGGCTCCTTGCAGCCCAAACCCGCCCCTGGGCGCAGCCAGCAGAGGGCACTGCGGCCCAGACCCCGCATGGGCCCCGCTGCCTCGGAGCCCAAGTCCAGGTCCACAGCCTCTCCTATGGTTTGTCCCAGCCCTGGGCGCTGCCGCACGGACCCGCCACCGGGATGGGGGATGGTGGTGGTGCGGGACTCAGGGGCCCGACCCAGTGGGCGACAGGCTAGGGCGCCTGGGCTCCCGGCAAAGACGCTGAGGCTGGGGTGCCGTCTGCCCGGTTGGGGCCCCGGGCGCCGGGGCTAAGGCCTTCGAGAGGCGGGGAAGAGCTCCGTGCCCTGGGGCCGGGACGCCTGGGTTCCGCACGGGGGAGGGAGCTGGGCTCGTGGAGCCGCCGGGCTGGCGGCCTCTGCGCCTTCCCATTGGCGGCGCCGCTCGTCCGTTAGCGCAGCGTGGCCCAATGCGTGCGCGCAGGGGGCGGGCGCTGGTGCTGATGCTGCCGTCAGTCGGTGTTGCAGGGATGCGGCGGCGGGAGCAGCCGCCCTGACTCGCGGAGCATCCTCCTCGGAGCGGCACCGCGGCGGGGCGGGCGGGGACGCGGCGGGGAACGAGAGAGGCGCGAGGCGGCCGACGCCGCTGGCCCCGGCCCTGCCACCCGCCGGAGACGGGGCAGCCCCGGGGCTCTGATCCCCACCCTCCAGCTCCTGGCGCCCCCAGAACCAGGTATGGGAGGGGGGGCTGCGGCGGAGCCGGGCGGGGGGCGGGAGCCGATCGGGGGAGGGGAGCGGATCGGAGGGGCGGGGGAGGCTGGAAGGAGGCTGGGGGGCGGGGGCGCCGCGCTGGGTGACAGCGAGAGGCAAAGCCGCTAGGGGCTTTGGGGGTCGGGGCTCCCCGTGGGAGGGGCATCGGCCCTGAGCTGGGGCGAACGGAGGGAGGGTCGTTGGGGGAAGGGACGGGAGAGAAGGAGGGGCATCCCGAGGGCTGTGAGGGGGCCGCTGGAGGGAGTCCCCAGTCTGTGCTCGCCCCCCGGGCTGCCACAGTGCTGGGCTGAGGGGCCGGAAAACCGCTGCGCTCCGAAGGGTCTGCGAGGCAGAGACCCGCGGGGAACTGGGCTTCGTGGGAGGAGAGGGAGAGGAGAGGAGTGGAGAGGAAAGGAGCAGGGGCCAGGCCAGGCTCCGTCTGGGGGACCAGGCTTTCTCCTGGGCGAGGGCAGCCAAGGGGAGCGGAGGTTCCTGGGCGGGAGCAGAAGGGAAGGTGCCAAGGTGCTGGAGGCAGAGACGGGTCTGTGCCGGTGGGGAGCTGAGCAAGATGGGGGCCGGAGGGAGAGCGGCGGAAGCTTGCGGTGGGGGGGAAGGCTGGGGTTACGAGGGAGGGAGGGAGACTGGGAAATCAGTGGGAGGGGGCTTGTGCCAGGGTGGGAATGCACTGGGGGCGGTGACACGGTTCTGGTCAGGGAATGCTGCAGGGGGAGAGGGAGCTGCAGGGGCCTGGGCTTGCTCCCCCACCCCTAAGAGGAGGGGGCCATTTCCCACGTCCCTGCCTCCTCCCCCAGACTGCTGTGGGTTCTCTGGGCTGGGGCATTAGCTCGGGCACCCTTGATGGGCTTCTGGAGGCAAAATTGATTCAGGGGTGGGAAGGGGCTGTTGTTTCCTTTACTCTCACACCCCTCGAGAGTCCTGGGAGAGGGCATTTGGTGCCTCGCGGAAGCGGCAAGGGCTGGAGAGGGCTGCTTCTTGGTGCCTGGAGCACAGACCCCAAGTGAGAAAACACATCTTAGGGCTCAGTCTCAGGTCTCCAGTCCTCTGGGCTGCTTTGGGGGCTTCCGGTCTTTGCATGTGCTGGGAGGTGGGGTGGGCGAGGACCTCCCCTTCATTCTTTTCCTTCCTCTTGACCACCATGTCAGGGTCTGAGCGTTCCTTCTGGGGGAGGGTGGACTTTGGGTTTTATGTCTTTGCCAGATGAGAAGGAGAGAGAGAGAGAGAGAGAGAGAGAGAGAGAGAGAGAGAGAGAGAGAAGGGAGACAGAGAGGAAGGAGGCCGGCTGGCCCCTCAGCTGTGCAGGGCCTTCTCTTTTGTGGGAGCTTCAGTCTCTTGGGTCCCTAACTCCTCTTACCTCCATGAGTGGCTCCAAGGGACGCTGGCCAAATCCAAGGCTGGACCGGATCTTCCCTGGGCAGGGAGCAGAGGCCTCCTGGGGGCTTCACGCTCACTAGGGAAAGTCTTCTCAGACTGGAAATGTCCTGAGATCCCCGGGGTGGGCGGGACTGACCGGCTGGCAGGGACTTCTCCCCAGGAGCCCAGGCCAGGGCTGAATCCCAGAGAGGAGGGGGCTAGGTTGGAGAAGGGGGTGTTGGGAGCTTCGCTTCCTTTCCAGGCTCTCAGTCTCCACCTGGGTCCAGCTGCTCTGTCCCACGCACCCTTGCCAGTGACACAGACACTCTGACACGGATATACAGGCTCAGTGGCACCCACCCAGACACACACCTACACAGGCACGCACACCTGCATACACAATCCACCTCCCAGCAGCACACCGCCCACACTTCCCGCCCAGAGATTGCCACACCTCTGCCTGCCTCACAGACCTCCCCCCAGCCGCCCTCTTTCCCTGTGCACAGCACGCGCATGGCCCCTGCCTGCCTACAGAGCCCCCACATGGCACTGCAAGCCTCACCCTCATGCACACAGTCCCCTCCCCTCCCCTCCACCTGTGTTCCTGCCACACACTGCTTCACTCCCTGGGATCCCCTGGCCCCACGCCTCCACCTCCATGCACACACAGCCGCTGTCCTGGGCACACCAGCTGCCCCACCCCCATCATTAAGTACCATGTGCTTGTGTGCATCTTCAGCCTTTGCCCTGGCCTTTGTGGGTGTGCACCTGTGTGTGCACACTGGTAGCACACACACGTGTGCTGACACACCCTTCGGTCCTCGGCTCATCCCCGGGCCTCTCTCCCACTTTCATTTTCTGTCTCTCTTATTTTTGCATTCCCAGAAAGCACCCTGAACCCCTTCGGACCATGTTAATGATCCCTTCTGGTTTGCAGGTGCTCTGCTCCCCCTCCCCCCGTCATCCTCACTTGCAGGGGCCAACCCTGATCCATGCTGGCACCACAGACCCTCGGGGCATTCATTCCAAGCTCCCAAGCCCAGCCCCCATGAGGATGTCCCGACTGTGCGCTCCCACCACGGTGCACTGCCCACGCTGCTGCTCCATCTGCTGGTGTGGCTCTCCTGCCTGGCCCTTCCACCCCCACGGGCCTGTGGGCTCCCGCAGACTCATTCGCCCAATAGTCTAGCACACATTTCCGACGCAGCCTTGTTGTCACGCACAGAGCTGTGGTGCTGTCGCCACTGCCACTCAACATGGTGGTGTGGGGTGAGGCTGCGGGGACTCCGCCTGTTCCCTCATTGCTAGAATGGGACTCCTGATACCCATCCCGAGGGGCTGTTAGGACCAGATGATCTATTGTGCACCTGCTGTGTGCCTGGCCCCGTGTTGAGTGCTCTGTGAGCTCCATTTCCTCTGGTGCGTTTGTCGGGCACACAGAAGCACCCCAGCACATGACGGCTATCCTGCCCGTCACTGTAGTCATCTCCCCTAGACAGCACACACACCTGTCAGGGACAGCTTTGGGAGCATTCCCAGGCACCTCATGCTTACTCACAAGGCTGCCCGCCTGGCTGCTCTGCGCTGTGGGGCGCCCCAGCTGTTCTGTGTGGGACACGGGTGCACGCAGCGCTCCCCCCACTGCTGCCCCCTCCCTGCCCACCCCACACCCCTGTGCTCTGGCCCTCGCTCCGTGCAGTCGCACTGTCACATCTCCATCCCCAGCCCACCGGTTCCCTCTGCCCCACACACCTGCAGCGGCTTCATCACGCGCACCTCCTGCAGCCACCCTGTGTCCAGCCCCCTTCATGCTCCTCTGCACACACACAGGGGAGCCACAGACACACCTGCTCCCTCCCAGCCCTGCTGCTGCTTGTCCCTTGCCTTCAGACCTCCTTGTCCCTTCTCCTGCCCTCCTAGGTGGGAGGAGGTGCCCAGCAGGTGGAGGGAGGCTTGGGGGTTCCACTGAACTCAATCCGAGTCCCAGTTCTGGCGCTCAGGAGCTGTGTGACCTTGGGCAGGGACAGTGTCTGCCTTGCTCAGTCCCCCACTAGGCCCTCACTGGGGAGGCTCCGGGGAGAAACACCGGACACACGTAGTTTGGCAAACTGTGAAAGGCTACAGTGAGGAGTTTCAAAGCCATCGCTGGCACACACTGACTTTCCCACGCTCTCCTTTCTGCTGGGCTTGGAGCTAAGCACCTTACACATAGGAGTTCTAATTCTGACACTGCTACCATGATCTCCTGCACCTCAGGGACTTGGAGCACAGAGCGGCTAAGCGACTTGCCACGGGTCACACAGCTAGAGTTGGTATTTGGACCCAGGCTCCAGAGCCGGTACCTTCTAAGGGCAGTGAGGCTGCACTTGTGGCTGGGTGTGGACCTGCTCCAGTGTTCCCTGGGCTCTGCTAGGTCTTCAGGCCTGGAAGGAAGGAACAGGATGGGGAGAGGGGAATGGTGGCGGGGTGGGAGGGAAAGGAGACCCTCCCAAAGACCTTCTGCACCTGAAAGGGAGTGGAGCGGTCTGTGTCTCTTGTGTTTCTGGGCCCCCTCCTGAGCGCCTCTGAGCAAGTCATCCTGCCTCAGCGCCAACACCTCCACACACAGGAAACTCGCCCCTCCCCACCCCTACTCACTGTTGGATGCTCTAGATGGCCAGCAAGTTCCTCCTTCGCTTCAGCCAAAATCTCCCCGCCCCGTAGCACGCACTTCTCCCACCTGTCCCCAGGCTGCCTTCTGGGGCCACAGAATGTGTGTAAACGCAGCTCTGCCTCGCTGCAGCTTGGGGGAGGCCCCTGCTGTCTCACTCCCAGCTGGCAGGAGAGGATGCTGGCTGCTGGCGTGAGCAGAGGCGAGTGAGAGGGAGGCTGGCGTTCCCATGGCGGGAGCAGGGCGTGTGTGCGAAGTGTGGGTCTGGCCACAGAAGGGGCTGTGTGGATGCTGCGAGGGGCCTGCGGTCCAGGGGCCCAGCCAGGGTGGGCCAGGACTCACTCACTCCGGACCTCACCACGGCTCAGTCTGCGCTGCTCGTGTGGGCACTGAGGCCTTGGTTCAGGCAGGAAGGTGCGGGGCTGGCTCAGCCGGTGCAGCGTCGGCATGGAGAAGGGGCGGCTGTGATCTCGCTCTTCTGTGCAGCCCTGGGTCAGTTCCCACCTGAAAGACATCAGAGCGTGAGCTCAGGGGCCTCAGTCTTCAGGCCCAGGGTGGGCTCAGAGCGCACACTCCCTGCTGCCCATGGATGGTGCAGGGCGGAAGGAGAGGCACAGACTTTGAGGCCAGCAGACCCCTCATCAGCACCGTGACCTTAGGCGAGTGAATCTGTGGTTCTCAGCTCCGTTTCCTTGTTGTAAGACTGGCTGACAGAAACACCTTCTGGAATCCAGTGGTGCCCGGGGGGTGAGCAGCCTGGGGAGTCCCAAAGTTGCAGGCCAAATGCCATGGTGGCACTGGCAGGGCTGTTGGGTGACAAGTAGGAAGCTGTCGGGCTCAGGAGGACCCAGGAAGAGCTGGGGACAGGATGGCCAGGGGCCCTGAGGCCAGTTTTATCTCCTCTTTCCGGCCCTCCTGCTGCCCTCGTCACTGGTACAAGGTTGCAGGGGCCCTCTGTGGGTTGGGGGCGCTAGAGAGCACAGGACGCATGGTCAGCAGGGGCTGCCGGTGGGCTCTGCACTGACTGGCAGTGAGCGGGCAGGCTACCCGCTGCACTGGCCGTGGTGCTGGAGAAGCAGTGTGGGTCTGAGGGGGACAGTGCCTGGACACGGTGGGTGCAGGGGGGCTTCCGCGGCACTGCAGGGGCCTGGGGGAGGGGCGATTGCCTGGCACAGCTCCAGGGGAGACACCTGTGCAGTTGGGCAAGGCCCTGGCCCTGGCCCATGGGGACCAGATCTTTGCTGCTGAGGTGGGAGAGCTGAGTAGCTGGAGCTAAGAAGGGCTGGAGCATCCTAGGTCAGCAGGACCCCTTGTGTGCATCCTGGGAGCAGGGGCAGGCTGCAGGCTGTGCCAGCTAAGACAGGCCCTGGGCTGGGGGAGGCTGGAGGGAGGGGGAAGGAGTGGCGAAGAGCAGCAGGTGTCCTGGGCTCTGCAGGGCGGGGTGGGGTGGGGAGGACCCAGGTGTCCGCTCTCAGCTCTCTTGGGGCTAGCTCTGCCTGGCGAGCCTCAAGCTGCGCCAAGGGTCTCTGGGTCCCCAGGGAGAGGCCTCGGAGGGTAGGGTGGGGGAGAGCTGGAGCCTCCTCCTGGTCAGCCCAGCAGCCCCCGTCCCCCTGGCGCCAAGCCAGGCTGCCCGTGCTGCAGAGCTTCGGGCTGCGGGCAGAATGAGTAATGAGCCGGAGGGGCCCAGCCCAGCCCCTGCCCTCGCTCCTCCCCGGAGGCCACCATGTGTGTGGCCAGCCTGGGCCCCCATAGCCACTCTCAGTCTCGTGCCATGGTGGCTCCCACCACTCCCTCCGCACCCAGACCAGTGGAGTCACCCCCTCCTGGACTGTCACCCCTGCCCCCTCCTCAGCTCCCAACCAGGTAATGTTCCCGTTCCTGCTGGCTCTGGCGGCCTCCTCCCACTTCCTGAACAGAGGTGGCCCTGCTCCCAGGTGTCTCAGGAACCCCTCTGCCTGCTCCTGAGAGTAGGGATGGGCGCATGCAGGGAAGGGGGTGGCGGGGGGGCCGAGCCCCCGCCCTCTGCCAAGCTGGGGGTGAGTGGCCAGCGGCACGCAAGCCTGTTCCCTCCACCGGCAGAAATCAATAGCTAATTAATTCCCTCCCCAAATAGTGTCCGCAGGTGGGGCGGGGCCGGGAGAGAGGCGGACAAAGGCGAGGCCAGGCTGGGATTGAGACCCCAGCAGGGGAGGGAGAGGGACGAGGTTGACTCTTCGAGCCTCTGCTGGGGGCCTCTGGCTGCCCCTTCAGAAAAAGAGGAAGGGCTTGGCCTTTCCGTGGCTGCAAGCCTCAGGAACCCCTCCCCCTGCCCCAGGCTGGGGTGGGGGGTGCATGTGTATGGGGGGGTGAGGGCGTCAATCAGGATGGGAGCAGGTGCTGCATTTAATTTGATTGGCTAATTAGCCTGCGCATGTTAATTATCTCCATTACCCAATGAGGAGAGGCAGTGGCAAAGCTATATATAACCCCGACAGTGTTTGTATGGAGTAGGGGCTGTGTGCCTGAGTCTCCTCCCCACTGCCTGGGAAGGGCGCTGGAGCAGGAGCCGTGGGTCCCCCCTGGGGCCGGCAGGATGGGCAGGGCAGGGGTCAGAAGTGGGAGGACCTGAACAGGGGACGGCTGGGCTTTGGAGGTCTCCTGCTTGCGGCTTCCCCTTCGGAGGTCTTCTCTGCCCCACTTCCTTTTGCACACATGCCACTCCACCCCCTATCACTTGTGACTCTGCCACTCCCGACACTACACTGTTTCTGGGGGTGGGGGTGCCTGGGCTCCTCCCCTCTCCAAGTCAGCCTCCTCCTCTTCTCTGGGTTCCCACCTTTCAGAGTTACACCTGTGGCTGCCACGCCCCTTGTCTCCTCTGTGGGGACAGGCAGGCTTGGGCCTGGGGCCCGGTTCCCTGCTGAGTGGCTGTGTGACCTTGGGAGAGTCCCGAGGCGTCTCTCCCTGGGTTTCCCCAGTGGCGAATGGGGAATAATGGGACTTCTTAGAGCCATTAAGGAAAGTGACATTTGTAAAAATGTCCAGGATCAGGCCGTGACAGATGCTGTTTGAATTTGGAATTCGATTTTCGTCTTCTCTTTCTGCTCGCCCCATCAGAGCACCTTTCTCCTCCACTACGATGCGGGCTCTGCCCGGATGCACGCACTTCCTCCCTTCCTCCTCTTCTCCCCCTCCTCAATCTTTCTCCATCTCTTCCTAAACTCTGGCCCCTCCCTGGTTCTCTCCCAGGCTTCTCCCCACCTCTTTCCCTCTCTCCCTCCCCAAAATAAAATCAATGCAATATTCAGGAGGGTTGTTGGATATAAATAATTACGACTTGGAGTTTAACGAGATGCAAATTCCCCTCCCTGGCGTGGGGTATAAATTGCTCTCTGACAGCCAGTTACAAGGGTAATCATTTCAGAAAGGCAATTTTATGCAAATGAGCTTGCCTGCCTCCTGGTGGATCCCCTAGCCCTGGGTGGGGGGCCAGGAGGAGCTGAGCTGTGAAGAGAACCCAGGTAATGGGGCCGGTCCTGACGCTAGAGACTGAGACTCAGGGTGGCAAGACCTGGGCTGGGCCCAGGAAAGGGCGAGTGTGCTTTGAGGGCGAGCGGAAACATGAGCTCGGGTGCCTGCGCCCTCACACGGTTGGCTGGCGACATCTGGGGACGCGGATACCTGGGTCCTGGCTGGCTGTTCTCTCTTGCCCCCTTCCCAGCCCGGTTACTGTGTGATACCATTGGTGAATTGGCATTTAATTAATCCCAATGAATTATTTAGCAACTTCATTATCCAGCATCAAGAACTGATGAGGGAGGGAGAGTTGTAGCCGGAGGTGGGAGCTGCGCACCGGCTCACCGGCTCCGGGAAGCGCGGGGGTCTCCAGCTGGGGCGGAGTTCCTAGGCGGGGCCCTCGGGGAGCTGGCCGTGGTCCTGACGCCCAGTTCCTTTGAAAGGGGCAGGGTGAGGGCAGCTGGGCTGGCTTCTACTGGACTCCCAGGGGTCACTTCCTCGGCTGGCCATATCCCGGACCAATCACGCCCCCAGAAAGTGCCCTCTCTCCCCCCGGTGCTGGGCTCCCAGGTCCATGGTGGTGTCTCCTGCTTGGAGATCCTGTCCAGGTCAGGGCGGACCCCTTAGGTTCAAGAGGGAAACAGCTGGGCGCCCGCTGGTTGCACGGGGAGCCAGACGCCGCCGGCCGCCCTCCTTGGAGCCCGCTCATTAACCCCTTTCCCTCTGTTTCCCCGCAGGCAGCCCCTCCACATCCATCGGAGCCCGCGGCGGGAGAGGGGCGCCGCCGCAGTCCCCGCCCAGGGGAAGCCGGCACCGGGGCCTCTGCGCGCTTTGCCCCTCGGCCAGGCCCATGGCACTGTGAACCGGCGAGGGAGCCCCGCTCCGCGCGGGGGGCGCCCGGCCCCCTCCCCGCCCCATGTGCCCGCGGCTCTGAAGCCTGAGCGGGGCCGGGGGCCGGGCGGGGCCGGGGCCGCCGGAGGCATGGCGCCCGGGGGCCGGTGGCGGCCGCCACGGTTGCCGCTGCTGCTGCCGCTGCTCCTGGTGCTGACGGCGGACCCGCTGGACGGCCTGGAGTTCGGCGGCGGCCCCGGGCAGTGGGCTCGCTACGCGCGCTGGGCGGGCGCGGCGAGCAGCGGCGAGCTCAGCTTCAGTGTGCGCACGAACGCCACGCGCGCGCTGCTGCTCTACCTGGACGACGGCGGCGACTGCGACTTCCTGGAGCTGCTGCTGGTGGACGGGCGGCTGCGGCTGCGCTTCACGCTTTCGTGCGCCGAGCCGGCCACGCTGCAGCTGGACACGCCGGTGGCCGACGACCGCTGGCACATGGTGCTGCTGACCCGCGACGCGCGCCGCACGGCGCTGGCGGTGGACGGCGAGGCCCGCGCCGCCGAGGTGCGTTCCAAGCGGCGCGAGATGCAGGTGGCCAGCGACCTGTTCGTGGGCGGCATCCCGCCAGACGTGCGCCTCTCGGCGCTCACGCTCAGCACCGTCAAGTACGAGCCGCCCTTCCGCGGCCTGTTGGCCAACCTGAAGCTGGGCGAGCGGCCCCCCGCGCTGCTGGGCAGCCAGGGCCTGCGCGGTGCCGCCGCCGACCCGCTGTGCGCGCCCGCACGCAACCCCTGCGCCAACGGCGGCCTGTGTACCGTGCTGGCGCCCGGCGAGGTGGGCTGCGACTGCAGCCACACGGGCTTCGGCGGCAAGTTCTGCAACGAAGGTGAGCCCCGGGCGCCGCCGCGGCCGGGAGGGCTGGGGGGCCGCGGGGGCGGTGGCTGGAGGACCTGGGAGCGCGCGGGTCCGCGCAGGAGGGCGGGTCGGCCACCGGAGGCGTGGCCGGGGGCGTGGCCAGAGTCCTGTGGTGGCCTGCGGTGGTCGGGGGGCTGGGTAGCCCGTCCCACAGGGGCTTGTGAGGGGCGAGGGTCGGGCGTGTGAGGCGCCTGTGGGAGGCAGTGGGTAGGGCCTGTGGGGCGGATCCTGTGATATAGTGTGGGCGGGGCCTGAGGGGCCCTGTGGGTGTGGCCTGCACGGCGGAGCCAGTGTGAAGTCGTCCTAGGAGACTGTGGGCGGGGCCGTGGGCGGGGCTTGAAGGGGGCGGGTAGAGGTGGGCGGGAGCCGCGGTCGGCGAGCGCCCGCCGGTCAAGGGCGGGAAGTGGGGCCTTGAGCGCCGGCGGATGGCGGATGGGGGCCCAAGGCGCGAGGGCGGTGGGCGTGGGGAGGGCTCGGCACGCGCTGCCGGGGCGGGTAAGGGGGCCTGGGGCTTGCGAGACGGGGGCTGCACCCGCCAGGAGGGCGGGAGGCGAGTGTCTCCTTTTCCCCCCCAGAACCCTCAGAGCCTCTGAGAGTGCCGGGGAAGTGAGGGAGACGGAGGCTGGGCGGCTTCTCAGGCTCCTGTCTGGGGCTTGGCGGTTTTGGGGCGGGGCGGGAAGGGCTGGTGGTCTCTGCCGGGTGAGAGACTGCGAGTGGAGGCTTGAACTGCAGACGTCGGGACCGCGGCCGCCGCGGGCTGGGGTGGGGTCACCGCGCCGGGCCGGGTCCCGAGCAGCCCCACGGCGAGGGGCTCCGGGCCGCGGTCCTGGCCAGGATGAGTGGCGGCGGGACGGCGTCTTGCTGGGGCTGGGCTGTGGGTTTGGTGGGGGTGGGGAGGCTCCCCTGGGGCTGGCTGGGCTCTTGGGGGGGGTCCCCTTCAGCGTGGGGCGGTTGGCCCCGCCGCTCCCCGGAGCCCTGGGAGCGCGCGTGTCTGCGCTCCCCGTGGCCGAGTCTGTGGGGGCTCTGTGCACCGGCGCGTGTGTGGCCCCGGGGGGGGGGGGGGAAGCTGGGCTTCGGAGAGGGTTCTGATCGCTTGTTGTAGGTTGTGGAAGACGAACCCGTGCGTGAGGGCGGGTTTCGGATGGCTTCTGGGGGGCCCTTAGTACAAGGCTGCGAATCTCTCTAGGAACTGTGTGTGTGAAGCTCTTCCAACACCTTCTCGCGTTTTCTCCGAGGGGTTCAGGTGCTCCCTAAACTGCGAGATCGGTGTCCGTGTCGCTGCAGGCGGCCGGCGCAGCCCGCGGTGTGGAATTGATGTGTGGATGGGGGTCAGCACAGCCGTGTTGGAGTAGAAGCAGCGGAGCTGGGAGAGCGAGTGGCTCACACGCGTCGGTGTGTGCTCCCTGGAGCCGCGCCTCTTGTGCTGTGGGAAGGAGTCGAGACGTCAGCAAGACTCCTGGAGTCTGAAGAACCTCCCCAGGACCTTAACCCGATTCGCCGGTTCCTAGGACCCCCTCCCCAGCAAACCTTTCTAAGCAGGCCGTATGAACCAGCCTCTTAATTTGATGGAGGGGAGAATTGAGCTATGACAGTACCTGGTCACGGTCTCACTGGTGGCTGAATCGAGCCTGGGTGTATGAAAAATGCAGTCAGACACCCGGATCAGCCAGAGTCCTTGTATACATTCCCCGAGAAGGCATTCACTGGCTAGCGTCACCCGGTGACCCGGAGAAGTGTGTGCTTCGGAATGCGGGTTGTGTGGTTGTGTGTGTAAGATGTGTTTGAGTAATTATGAGTGAAAGGGATGGTTGGGTATATCATATAGGTGTGCCAGATGTGCGTCAGATAGCTTTTTAAAAAATAATTAATGCTATTTATTTGAAAGGCAGAGATCTCTACCCCCCTCCCCAACCCCATCTGTTGATTTGTCCCCTAGATGTCCACAACAGCCAGCGTTGGGCTGGAGCCCGATCTGGGAGCCTGGGACTCAAAGCAGGTCTCCCGTGTGGGTGCTAGAAATCCAGCTAGTCTGGCCATCACCTGCTGCCTCCAGGTCTGCGGTAGCAGGAAGCTGGAATTGGGCGTGGAGTTGAGACTCACACCCCAGTATTGGATGTAGGTGTTCCAAGTCGCATCTCAGCCACTAGGCTAAACACCCGCCCTCCGGTTAAACGTTAGGAGCTCTGAGATCTGGCTGTGTGTATGTATCTGACCCACGGGGCTGTGTGTGTGTGTGTGTGTGTGTGTAACTCAGACTCATAAGAAAGAGAAGTAAGACACACACTCATTGAAGACAGCTGATAGGGGCAGGGTTGTGTGTGTGTGTGTGATCCATTGAGAGAGTGGTGCTTTGTGATAAAAGCCAGGGATGTGTCTTTATTCAGTTCTGTATTCCTCGTGCCTAATATAGTACCAGGTGCTTAGTGGGTGTTTGATAAAGATTTGTGGAATGAATGAAGATATTAATAAGTACTTGAGGGAGTAAGGGCTTGAGGTAGGCTGTGTCTGGATGTGAAAGGACGTGTGTGTGTGTATTTTTGGAGGTATGTTGTGGGTGGCCATGGGGGTCGTGGGTACAGCTGGCATCTGGGGATGACAGGCAGGCAGCAGCCCCACTGACCACCCCTCCTCCCTGCATTTGTTCATTTCCCAGGCGGCTTTTGTGATGTCTCGTGCTCATTATACTTCTAGTGCATTCTCATCCAGCCGAGGGGGAGAGGCGTGAGCGCCACTGTGACTGGGGTGGGGAGGGGAAGACAGGTGTAGCAGGAGTCGGAGTTCTCCAGCTTCCCTGGAGTTTATGGTCACTTCGTTATTGTCTGTTTGAGTGGTTTCCAACGTTTTCTGAATTTGAGGACTTTTTTTTGAAGTCGCTAGTTCACAGTACCCCTTCCAAGTCGTAGTTAGTTATTATTTTTATATCTATTTTTGTGAAAATAGATGACTCAACGCTCCTATGAATTCAGAAAAGCTTTTAGATGACTTTGATATTGTATTTGCCATGTGGATAATAAAATATACATTAGGAAAAATTGCTTTAGTTTTATGAGCAAGACTTATCAATCTGCTTTCAGAAGTCTGACGTGCGTGTGGATTTGTGGATCCTTGGGAATCCATGCCTCCTGGAGTCTGGGCTCGCCCACTGACTGAGAACCTCCATGCTTGGAAATTGCGTTTTTCCTCTGGGGGCGGGGCCTGGCCACACTCACCGAAGACAGAGCTGAGTGTGAGTGGCTGAGGGTCTGTGTACCCACTGCTGGTTCTCGACCCCAGCGCTGGTAGTGTAGACCAGGCTTTGCATGTCAGCGCCGTCTCGTGTCACCCGTGTGTGCAGAAGGGACTGGAGAGGGATGAAAGGAGGGGTGTGCGGGTGTTGGGGGGGGGACACCTTGCGTGGAGTCAGGATCTAGACGCCTGGGACAGAGCGCCAGGTGCATACTTTGCTCAGGAGAGATATAGGAAACGGGCGGCCACGCGTGTAGAACGCACGGCTCACGTGTGTTCTGAGACTTTGTTGGTGATCTGATTCAGCAGGTGGTCGTCAAGGCGTCCCCAGTGACAGGCTGTTTTGGGGGCTCCAGGGGACTGAGGGGCGGGGTAGACTGTGCGGGAGTTGACTGTTTCCCTGAGGAAGCACACACCAGTGTGTGGTTGAGAGCACCGATTCTGCCCCAGTCTGCCGGAGCAGCCACCATAGACGTAGCTGTCTCTCCCCTGGCTCCCTTATCTGTAAAATGGGATAATAGTCGAGTTGCTGTGAGAATTAAATTAGCTAATTCATGTGATGCGCTTTGAATGGCATCTGGCACAAAGAATGTTCACTAAACACAGGCCGGGCAGCCCTACTAGGAAAACCCAAAATGCTCCAAAGTCTGATGCCACAAGGAAAAGAGTCCCCACCTGACCGACTGCAATAGGTTGCAGTCAAAACTCAGGTACCCCCAAAATTTGGGGGTAAGTTACTTTCTTTTTTTTTTTAAAGGTTTTTATTTATTTATTCGACAGGTAGAGTTATAGACAGTGAGAGAGAGAGAGAGAGAGAGAGAGAGAGAGAGAGAGAGAAAGGTCTTCCTTCCGTTGCTTCACTCCCCAAATGGCCGCTATGGCCAGTGCTGTGCCGATCCGAAGCCAGGAGCCAGGTGCTTTTTCCTGGTTTCCCACGCAGGTGCAGAGGCCCAAGCACTTGGGCCATCCTCCACAGCCCTCCTGTGCCACAGCAGAGAGCTGAACTGGAAGAGGAGCAGCCGGGACTAGAACCCGGCGCCCATATGGGATACCGGCGCTGCAGGCGGAGGATTAGCCAAGTGAGCCACAACGCCGGCCCCTGGTTCAAGTTACTTTCAGGCTGTATGTGTAAGGTGTATATGGCACACAAATGATTTCTGTGTTGAAATTTGAGTCCCAGCCACAAAGTAATCTCATTATGAATATGCAAATATTCCAAAGTCCATAAAATAAACGCACAAAAAGTCTGAAGCACTTCTGATCCCAGCCATTTCAGAGCTGGGACACTCAGGCTGTGGCTGCACAAACAACAGGGTGGAGGGTGCACTCTGCCCGGGATGCAGCAGGCAGTGCAGGTTAGGGACCCACACAGACCGCTGTGGCTTTAACCTGTCTTCACTGCTCACCAGACCTTTACGTCGGGTGAGCGCGTAGCCTTTAGACTTGTTTTCCTTTCTTATATAACGAGGACAACCTGCTTATCTGGTCAGTTGGTTGTGAGAATTTACTGAGTGTCTGGTCCATCTGAGTGGTGAGTGTTAGTTATTATCACATGCAAAGTGCTATTGGGGTTTCAAGGAAGCAGAGATATTTTTTTTTTCTCCAAAGATTTATTTTATTTGTTTGAAAGGCAGAGTTGGGGAGAGAAGGAGAGCTAGAGAGAGAGAGAGAGGTCTTCTATCCACTGGCTCACTCCCCAAATGGGTGCAACGGCCAGGAGCCAGGAGCTCCATCTGGGCCTCCCACATAGGTACAAGAGCCCAAACACTTGGGCCACCCTCTGCTGCCTTCCCAGGCCACAGCAGAGAGCTGGATCAGAAGTGGTGCAGTCAAGACTCTATCTGGCGCCCATATTGGGTGCCAGCATCACAGGTGGCAGCTAGGCTATACCACAACACCAGCCCCAGAAGGGGAGAGTTTACCAATTTGGGGGATCCGTAGTGGGTCTAGGAAGGTCGTGCTATTTAGTATGGCCTTAAACATTGGTCAGTGTGGTTTGGGAGAGGTCACTCCCGGCAAAGGCGCCGGTAAGAACGAAGGTGGGGGAGGGGGAGATGCGTGTCAGATCTGCCCAAGGCCACCGAGAGGTGGAGGCACGAGCGCAGGAGAAGCAATTTGAGGCCAGGTCTCGGAGATTTAGCTGAAATTTCTCAGCCGACATTTGGTGGATGCTGATTGGTTACGGTGTGCTGGCAACGGAGCCACGAAAGAATTTTGAGCAGGTTCTTGGAGAAGGTAAGAGCTGTGCGTTTAGGAAGCTGGGAGGTGAGTGTGTAAGGTTTATAGGGAGGAAACTGAGGTGGTGGGAGACGAGTCAAGCACGAGATAGCAAGGCCTTGAGCTTTGTCGTGGAGAGCAGCAGGGAACAGTGGTGGCAGCTGAGGCCGCAGCCGAAGTGAATGCAGGGACCCATTGCCGAGCTGGGAGCTGTGGGACGCTGGGGTGGGGTGGGTGGGAGGGGAAGGCAAAGATGGTGGCGTGTCAGGTTTGTGTGGTTGGAAGGATTGCAAAGGGGTGAGAGAAGGGGAAGTGGGGATGGAGGATGGGATTGAGCAGTGGCCCCTGGGCATTCCTAGACGGCGATGTCCAGGGCATTGGGAATGTGAGATCAGAGCTTCGGGGGGGGGGGGGGCAGAGGCTGCAGATGGAGCCCCGGGAGCCATGTGCATTTGAGGCTCTGGGTCAGACGAAGCAGCCAGAGATGAGCAGAATGAAGTACAAGACCTTAGAGGGACAGCTGCAGGAGAAGGAAGAGCATCATAACTCAGGAACCGGACCACGTGGTCGAGGGAGAAGAGGGGGGAACTTGCACCCCTGGGCTTTTGCTGGTGCCTTGGCTGTTCCTCTCAGTGCCTGGGATGACCGCAGGAGGGAACTTTCCGTGTTGTAGAAGGTCAGAGTGAGGCTCAGAGACAAGAGCTGGATCCGAGCCTGCGGCGACTCCGCTCAGCTCCCTGGCGGGCCCTGCACTGCTCCAGGGAGGAGAGCCGCGTCTGCTGATTGCCCGAGTTTGGCCACTGGGGCCACTTGGGGGGAATGTTTCATGAGAAACCAGTACCACCCTCAGTTCCGGGCCACAGCTAGTTCCTTTAGCCAGCCGTGTAGAGGTTTGTTGGTCAGCGGTCCCAGCCCAGAGAGGGCAATGAAAACGGGACAGGGGGATCTCCGTCTTTCAGAGGCCCTGTGGTCACCAGGGTCCTCCTGGGGCTGGGGGGCCACCCCTTTGGCACAGCAGCACGTCTCTGGCGGGGATTCTTTTCACGGGACGATTCATCCTCGCTGTGTCCCCGGGCAGTCTCTGCAAGGGAAGCTGACCTTCTGCTGATGGCTCCGATTCCTTTATCCCTGCCTGGAGTGATGCCCGCCTGCTCTACTTTTGAGTCCTCATGTCAGCTTTTGCTAGTTTTCTATCTCCGCCCTTAGGAGGAGATGTCAGGGAGCAACGGACACCTCCTCTCTCTGTGTTGGTTTTTGTGAACTTGGAGAGCAGCGTTGCCAACATTAGAATTATGTGTCGCTGACGGTGAGTGACTGGTGGAGCCTAAAAGGCTGTCCTTTGAGAAAACAGAAGTTTTGATGCTGGGGTGCTAGCCGTTTGTTTCGGCTCCTTAGAAGCACCCCCATCTCCTTTCGCTCTGGCCTTCGGCGCCGCCTTGTTGGAATCTTGAGTTCATGCTGGGCAAGATGAGAGCCTCTATGACACCACCCCTGCCCTCTCGCGGGGACAGTGAGGACCCAGGTGTGCGAACGTTGAGTAAATGAGGTCGTGGGTGTGAGTCACCCTGTCAGCCGTGACGTCCAGTGCCGGTGGCCCTGACGGTTTCTGCGGGTGGAAGCAGCTCCAGGCAGAATGGGGTCAACTGCTCCAGAGGGTGGGCGGGGCTGCTCTGAGCGCCCAGAGAAGAGCGGGGCGCCCCGAGGACAGACAGCGGAACGGCTCAGAGCATGGGCTGCGGTGCGTTCAGCCTTGTGTTCGGACGTCTGCATCCCACGCTGGCTCCAGCCCCTGGACCCCCGCTCCCTGCTGCTGCAAACCCTGGGAGGCAGCAGTGGTGGCTCCAGCAGCTGGGTTCCTGCGCACAGGTGGGAGACTGGGTTGGGCTCCCCGTTCCTTGCTTTGGCCCCCAAACCACCCCCCCCGTCCCCACTGTGGGCATTTGAGGATGAAAAAGTAATTGGAAGCTCTCTTTGTCAGTCTGTCTATTAGTTGATCTCTCAAATATATAATAAGCCCGATTTAAAAAAGCTTTATTTATTTGAAAGGCAGATCAACAGAGAGAGGGAGAAGAATACAGAGATGCCTTCTATCTGCTGGTTCACGCCATAAACGGTTGTAATAGCCAGGTTTGGGCCAGGCTGAAGCCATCATCCAGAAACTCCGTCCTGGTTCCCCACACGGGTGCAGGTGCCCAAGCACTTGGGCCATCGCCTGCTGCCTTCCCAGGGAGCTGGATTGAAGCAGAGCAGCTGGCATGAGAACCGGCACTTAGGTACAGGATGCCGGTGTTACAAGCAGTGGCTCAACTCACTGCACTGGCCACAGATATTTTTTAAAAAAGAGATAATTGGCTGGCGCCGTGGCTCAACAGGCTAATCCTCCGCTAGCAGCGCCTGCACACCGGGTTCTAGTCCCGGTCGGGGCGCCAGATCCTGTCCCGGTTGCCCTCTTCCAGGCCAGCTCTCTGCTGTGGCCCAGGAAGGCAGTGGAGGATGGCCCAAGTGCTTGGGCCCTGCACCCCATGGGAGACCAGGAGAAGCACCTGGCTCCTGGCTTCGGATCAGCGCAGTGTGCCGGCCGCAGCGGCCATTGGAGGGTGAACAGCGGCAAAGGAAGTTTTTCTCTCTGTCCTCTCTCTCTCTCACTGTCCACTCTGCCTGTCCAAAAAAAAAAAAAAAAAAAAAAAAAAAGAGAGAGAGAGATGATTGGCTGTCCAGCTTTGGGTTCAAGCTTAGCTGATGGCTAGCTGTGTGAACTTGGCAATGGCCTTATTACATTGTTCTTCAGTGGCCGGCTCTGTAAAATGGAGGCGGCAACATTGTGAAGACTGAATGACTTATGTATAGACTCCCTTACAAATGCGCCAGGCCACTATTCTAAGCGATTAATAAACGTTACTATGGTCATTAACCCTAGTGGTCAGGGTCGGCTTCAGGAGAAGGTGGGACTTGGCTAGATCCTAAAAGATGTCTTATAGCTACAGCAGTGGAAAAGACAGGGCAGGCTAGCAGGGTAGTATAGGGGATTTGAGTTGAGTGGGTCCAGGCACGGTGTGGTGCTTTCTGGGAGATAAATCAGAACTACAGGGACTGGCGTTGTGGTGTAGCAGGTAAAGCTGCTGCCCGTGGCGCCAGTATCCTGATGGGTGCCAGTTTATGTCCTGGCTGCTCCACTTCTGACCCAGCTCTCTGCTAATGGCCCGGGAAAAGCAGTGGAAGATGGCCCAAGGACTTGGGCTCCTACCACCCACGTGGAAGACCCAGATGAAACTCCTGGCTCCTGGCTTTGGTCTGGCTCAGCCCTGGCTATTGTGGCTACTTGGGGAATGAACTAGTAGATGGAAGACTTCTCTCTGTCCCTGTCTCTTCCTCTCTGTATAACTCTGACTTTTAAATAGATAAATAAAAATTTTTAAAAAATCATAACTATAGCTTAGAGTTCTAGAAGCTTCTAGAGATCTTGACTTTCAGACAAAAAATGTAGTGTACTAGAAGTTTAAAAGACAGAGACGGGGCCAGCACTGTAATATAATGGGTAAAGCTGCCACCTGCAGTGCCGGCATCCCGTATGGGTGCCAGTTCAAGTCCCAGCTGCCCCACTTCTGATCCAGCTCTCTGCTATGGCCTGGGAAAGCAGTAGAGGATAGTCCAAGTCCTTGGGCCCCTGCTCCTGCGTGGGAAATCTGGAAGAATCTCCTGGCTCCTGGCTTCGGATTGGCTCAGCTCTGGCCATTGCGATCATTTGGGGAGTGAACCAGCTGATGGAAGACCTCTCTCTCTCTGTGGCTCTACCTCTTTCTATAACTCTGTCCTTCAAATAAATAATCTTTTTTTTAAAAAAAAAACACAGATTTGGGTTAATATTTTAAAAAAGATTTATTTTATGTATTTGAAAGGCAGAGTACAGAGGGAGAGGGAGGGAGGGAGGGAGAGAGAGAGAGAGAGAGAGAGAGAAACTTCGATTCACTGGCTCACTCCTCAAATGGCCACTATGGCTGGGGCTGGGCCAAGTTGAAGCCAGGAGCCAGCAGCGCCATCTGGGGCTAATGCCTTCCCAGGTGCATTAGCAGGGCGTCAGATCAGAAGTGGAGCAGGCATTGCAGAGTGGTGCTCATCGGGGAGCCTGCGTCTTTGGCTGCAGCTTAACCTGCTGCACCACAACGCTGGTGCCTGGGTTTGTGTTCTGACCCTGTTCCTCACCAGTGGGTAACCTTGGACAAGTTCCTTCTATTTTTTTTTTTTTTTAATTTGCAAGGTGGAGAGACAGAGCTCCTATCTGCTGGTTTGCTCCCCAGGTGCCCACAATGGCTGGGGCCAGGGCCGGAGCCAGGAGCCAGGAACAATCCAGGTTCCCCACATGGGCGGCAGGGGCCCAACGACGTGAGCCACCACTGCTGCCTCTGGGGGTTTGCGCTGGTAGAAAGGTGGAATCTGGGCGGAGCGCGGTGTCAAACCCAGGCGCTGTGTGGCGTGCAGGCGTCTTCGTCGCTGGGCTAAGCGCTCTCGCCTGTCTTCCACGCCCGGAGTCTTGCTCTCCTCACCTCTGCCAGGGGGCAGTGGTACTCTCCATTGACAAGGTGGCAGTGGAGAGCGGAAGGGATGATGTGCATACAGAAGCAGGCACACTTTAAGTGCTTAGTACTTGGGAAACATTGTTTCATTATTCACTTACCAAACACAGGGTACCTTTTTTATTTTAAAGATTTATTTGAAAGGCAGAGTTAAAGAGAGGCAGAGAGAGAGGTCAATCTTTTTTTTTTTTTTTTTGGACAGGCAGAGTGGACAGTGAGAGAGAGACAGAGAGAAAGGTCTTCCTTTGCCATTGGTTCACCCCCCAGTGGCTGCTGCAGCCGGCACAGCGGCCGGCACACCGCGCTGATCCAAAGCCAGGAGCCAGGTGCTTCTTCTGGTCTCCCATGCGGGTGCAGGGCCCAAGCACTTGGGCCATCCTCCACTGCCCTCCGGGCCACAGTAGAGAGCTGGACTGAAAGAGGGGCAACCGGGATAGAATCCGGTGCCCCCAACCGGGACTAGAACCCAGGGTGCCGGCGCCGCAGGTGGAGGATTAGCCTAGTGAGCCGCGGTGCCAGTGAGAGATCAATCTTCCATCCACTGGTTCATTTCCCAAATGGCTGCAATGGCCAGAGATGCGCTGATCCAAAGCCAGGAGCCAGGAGCTCCTCTCAGGTCTCTCACATGGGTGCAGGGGCTCAAGCACTTGGGCCATCTTCTTCTTCTTTTTTTTTTTTTGACAGGCAGAGTGGACAGTGAGAGAGAGACAGAGAGAAAGGTCTTCCTTTGCTGTTGGTTCACCCTCCAATGGCCGCTGCGGTAGGTGCGCTGCGGCTGGCGCACCGCGCTGATCCGATGGCAGGAGCCAGGTGCTTCTCCTGGTCTCCCATGGGGTGCAGGGCCCAAGCACTTGGGCCATCCTCCACTGCACTCCCTGGCCACAGCAGAGAGCTGGCCTGGAAGAGGGGCAACTGGGACAGGATCGGTGCCCCGACCGGGACTAGAACCCGGTGTGCCGGCGCCGCAAGGCGGAGGATTAGCCTAGTGAGCCGCGGCGCCGGCCTTGGGCCATCTTCTACTGCTTTCCCAGTCCATAGCAGAGAGCTGGATCAGAAGTGGAGCAGCAGGGTCTTGAACCGGCGCCCATATGGGATGCCGGCACTGCAGGCGGCAGCTTTACCTGCCAGGCCACAGCACCGACCCCGGCAGTATCTTTTTCTGGGCCAGGAACGTGTGAGCAGCTGGATGTAGAGAGATGAACGAGACACTGTTCTTGCTCTTGGAAATGTTCACAGCCCAGTCAGGAAGCAGACATGGAAATGCAATTGCAGCATAGATTCGATCAGGGAGACAGTGATAGCATGGACATGTCTGGAGCTGGCACAGAGGAGATGTCTGGCTCTGCTGAGTTCAGGACGCAGTGGCGGGCGGTGCCGGTCTCGGGGAAGCGCTGGCTTTCTCAGCTGTGGGTGGGAAGAGCATTGAGGCCCAGGGCCTAGAATGTGGACACATGGCCTATGGGGAAAATGGGAAGGACCTGGGTGCGGCTGGAGCCTGGGCTGTTGCAGGAAGGGAGGTCGGAGGGCGGCACGGTGACACTTCAGCTGGACTTGACCCCGCAGGCACTCGGAGCTGTGCAGAGCTTGCGGCCAGGCGACGACTCGGTTGGACCACCTCGCTGCGGGGGCTGAACTGCAGGCTGAAAGCCCGGAGGCTTACGGATGCTCCCAGGAGAGGGACTGATGAGGGCTTGGCCCAGGGGCTGAGCTGGCAGGGATGGGGAGGTGAAAGGGGGTCTAAGCGTTTAGTTTTGGTTTTCAGTGTTTTTGAAGGTAAAACCCCTAGCGTCTGGTGACAGGTCTGGGAAAAGAGCAAGTCTGTTTTCTGGGTGCGTGCCCAGACGAGGGCACACAGGCGGGAGGAGAGGGCCGAGGGCAGAAGGGCCCCAGCCTGGACGTGCTGAGGGTGAGGGGTCTGTGCGACGCTCAGGAAGAGCTGCTTCCAACGCAGATGGGTACTGAGGGTGAGCGTGCAGAAGAGAGGTTTGAGCCAAAAAGTTCTGCACATTCTGTGTTATCACAGCAGTGCTTAGGGAGGTGCATCCTGTCCCTGGGCCAGGACAGCTGCGCAGGGACGGGCTGGGGCCCCACCAGAGGCTACTGGCCGCATGGCTGAGGATCGCAATGACATCTTCAGCCTGGCAGCATGGGCAGCTCAGGAAGTGTTGGTCGAAAGCAGGGCCTTTGCTGACCCCATAGAGATGAGCGCTTGATGCGGGGGAGGGCTGGAGCGTGGCCTCAGTGGTGGGATTCAAGCGTCGCAGAGTTAGGATACCTGAGAACCCGCAGATCAGGCAGGCGGGGATGCAGGACCGACGACTGGGGAAGAGGTCAGGGCTGCAAACACAGATCTGGGAGTCCTTAAGCCATGACAGTGAGTGGTGTGCGGAGAGCGGGGAGAAGCAAGCAGAGTGTGGCAGGCAGGGGACGAGCCTGCAGGGACCCACGATGGCCGGCGAGGGCCGCAGGTGGATCAGCGGACAGCAGAGCACGGCTGAGGAGGAGGGGGATGGGTCTCTGGCTGCTGTCGGCTTGCTGGTTTCCCCTCCCTGGGCACAGCAGGACACACACGTCTGGCAGGTGGGAACTCTTGGAAATGGCTGCCATGTTGGATTCTGTGGAAAGCCCTGTGCCTCCGGTCTGCACGGGTGCTGGTGAGAGAGCTGTGCTTACTGACGAGGTTTGGGTTCCCCTGGGACCAGAGAAATGCTGACACAGCCGGGCTCGCCACAACTCCAGGGTTTGCCCGAGGGGTCCTCTGACTTCCCAGCTCCCCTTGTAAGTGCACAGTGATTCGGTTTATCTAAGAAAGTCGTTGTGTACACAAGCTTTGGGGGATGCAGCTGTGAGGCTGAAGAGCTCTGTGTGTACAGAGTATGTTTGCGATGTGTGGAGACGTGTAAAGGCGTGTGCGTGTAGGTTTAGGAACTGGGAGTAAACAGATGATAGGTAGACGTGCAAGTGGGCAGGTGGATAGATGGGCAGGTGGCAGGTGGATAGTTAGGTAGCTCTGTTAGATAGGGTGTGTGCCTTTAGCCACTGGAGAGAGTGTTGGGGGGGTGCATCTAGCATAGATGTGAGTGCGGTTTGCACCTGTGTATTTGTGTCTGTATTATGGGGGGGTATAAGCTATGATAAATGACAATGTTTGGTTTTAGGGTATCACTCTTTACCCCCAGGAACAAATAACACAAAATGGGATTGGAGTAGGAGACAGTGGGTGTGCCCGTGTGCGGTCTGCGTGTGCGTGTCTCCCCCACTGGGTCTGGGCTTGGAAGTTGTGCTTCCTCTGTGTGAAGCTGCATCTGAACGCTCCCAGGAGGTGGCCATGGTGCAGGTGTTTGGAGCTGGGGCTGCCTTGGTCCTCTTACAAAGCACATCAGAGCCAGCCTGCTTGAAGGGTTGTGGCTTAGTTGAAGGCAGCACCTCCCACCTCCCTTCCTCCTGCTGCCTCTCATCCCCTGGTGGTCCCAGCCGGGCCCGGGCAGGTCCCTAATCGGGGAGTCCGGACTGCCCATGTGGCATGGCATGACCAGGGGTGGGCTCATGTAGCCCCTGCCACTGAAGTGGCCGTCCAGCCTGGGGGCCCCTTGCCTTGCCCAGCTGATCAGAAGTCATTTGTCCTGGAATCCCAGAGCCAGAGAGGCCTCAGAAGCTCTCTGGTCCTCGCCTCTTGTTTTGCGGGAGAGGGGTGAGGCGCACAGAAAGGTTGATGGCAGGGATGGACGTCACACAGCACGCTGCGGCAGAACCGGCCTTTCTGAGCCTCTTCTCTGCTGGGTGCTGGGGACCCCGCCTGCGGGGCTCGGGTCCTCGCGTGCACGGGCGTCAGGTGTGAGTTCTGCGACAGACTGCGTGCTGCACTGCTGATGAACTATGTGTGTCAGTGTGTCAGCGAGCGCGTGCGTGTGTCTCGGGCGAGCCCTGCGAGGCAGCGTCTGCTGTGAGCCTGTCCCCATCTGCCTGCCAGACGGACGGGATGCAGGCGAGGAGCGTGCCTGGGGGAGTGGGAAGCGTGACTGCCTCTCCTGGCCCTGCCTCCGATTCTCCCGGTGACCTTGAGTGGTCCCTTCCCTGCGCCGGGGCCTCGGTTTCCACAAATGTAACCTGGAGGTTGGGTGCACCGTGTGGGACCGGCCGTCTCCTCCCCAGCAGTGCTGTGCCCTGAGTCTTGGGTCCTCTGGGTTGGACGGCTCATGTGAGGGCCTGGGTGGGCTTGGGGGCTTCGGACCCCTTTTCTGCGGCGGCCTTGCTAACGGTGCTCCCTTCTCTTCTCTCTCTGCCTCCCTCCTTCTCCGAACCTTGCTGACGGTAGAGGAGCACCCCATGGAAGGTGAGTGAAGCCTGTCAGTCACCAGGGGAGCAGCTCTGTCGCCATGGGGGGGGGTCCCAGGAAGGGGGTGTCATCGCTACCCAAGGGCCCCCTCTCCCATCCACATCTGGGGCTCCTGGGGGAAGGCTGCCTGGGCCCCACCTCTTGCCCAGGGCCCCTCTGTAGGCGTGGTCAGGGTGCTGCCAGGTAAGAGCAGGTCCTTTCACTTGTCCGTGTCATGCGACCCCGCCCACTGGCGTTTTTTCTTCCTTTAGGAGAAGGAAGGAAGGGGGACCTCAGGGGAGAGAGAGGGCACAGGGGTGGACGAATGGGCCCTCAGGAGTCTGAAGTGTCCAGAGGTCAGGGTTTTGCACCCCTTCCCCAGCTTAGGCCATGCTGGGGGCGGCGGGGGAGGGTAGGCTGCCAGCGCCGTGTTGTGCTTGGAGAGGACCTGCTGCTCTGGTGGTGGAGGGATGGGGAGTCTGGGGAGGGGGTGGTCCCGTCACCTCTGCTCTAGCGCTAGGCAGCAGACTGGAGTGGTGGAGAGCGTAGGCGGGGGGGGGGCCGTCCGGGTCCGGGCGTGTGGGGTAGAGGCGGCTCCTCCTCTGCCCTCAGCGCTGGGCCTGGCCCTGTCCCGCAGTGCAGAGGAAGGCAGGGGCCTGCCTCTTCCATCAGCCAGGCCCAGGGAGAGGGCGGGAGTGAGCCTCTCTGGCCATTGCTTCCCTATCTTCTGTTCTGTTTGCCTTCTCTCTTTCATCGTCACCTCTCTTTCCCGGGGTTGTGTCCTTGGACCTCTCTCTGTCTGTCTTTCCCGGGCACTCTGAGTTTCTGTCATCCTCTGAACCTTTCCCTAAGCTTGGGCTTTTCCTCGGATTCTTTTCATCCTCTGGGGTGGGTGGACCAAGGTCAGGGAGAGCGAGGACCCTGTCGGGTGGTCCCGGCATTAAGGCTGGGCTGATGGTCTCACGGCTGGAGAAGACAGCAGGTGGGCCCCAGGCGAGGTGGCATCCCAGCCAGCAACCCGCCCACTTCTCCTCTCCGGGGGAGGTGGGAGTGGAAGGTTCCGGGGCCTGGGACTGCCCGGAGGGAGCCTAGGAGAGTGCTAGGGGTGCAGGGAGCTCTGGGAAAGAAGGCAGCCAGGGCTCCTGGCCTGAGGGTGGGCTGGGACCCATTTTCCTTGGTGTGTACAGTCTGGCTTGTCTCTCCCTGGACGTCTCTTCTCCTTAGGGGACCTCAGATCCCCTGGTCCCTCAGGCAGGCACCTGTGTGTGCATGTGCGTGTGCGTGTGCGTGTGCGTGCGAACGTGTCCATATGACCCCGCCCCCACATGTTATGAGTATGTGCCTGTGTGCATATGCCAGGGTTTTGTGTCTTCTGTGGCGGGGCCCACCTCTCTGTGTGTCATGTCTTTGTGTGTCTGCATCTGTGTTTGCATCTCTCTGTGTCAGTGTTTACCAGAAAGAGAGAGAGAGAGGGAGAGAGAGAGAGAGAGGGAGAGACTGCTTGTCTGGGTGGATGAGGCCTTCTGAGGGCTAGAGATAAGATTTAGTGCTGATGTGACTTTTACTTGCTCTTGATGTCATGTCTCCTCCCCAACAAAGGGAGAAATGGAGGGAGGAAGAGAGAGAGGGAAGAAAGGGGGAGGAGAGAGGCTGGGGGGAGGAAGGAGGGAGCAGAGACGGGAGTGAGGGCCCGGGCGAGTGGCGGGCTGGGCGGAGGGCTGCAGTGAGGAAGGCTCTCAGAAGGGAGGGGAGGGAAGAGGGAGCCCCAGACCGGGAGGAGAAGGGAGGTTTCAGGACTGGGGACTGCGACCTGTGGGTGCCACCGTCTCTGGGTGGTGTGATGGTTGGCAGGCTGGGGTGTAGCACCGTGTGGCTGTGCAGGGTGTGCACCCGAGGCTGGGTGGGGTGTGTGTGTACACACACCTAGGAGTGTGACCCCTCTCTGTGTCTCCATGTCCGTGTGCCTGCAGTGTTCCCCAGGACTGTCCCTCTCCTTCCTGGGGTGGTTCTCTCTGGGGAGTCATGGATGAGGCTGGCAGGGGGGAGGCGAGTTTGGCAGGTGGTGGTTTCTCGGGGGGGGGGGTGGTGGTCTGAGGGCCTCCCATGTGGCGCTGCAGTCCCCCGCCAGGAACCTGGGAGCCCTGTGCCTGCCACCACTCTGCCCGCCCCTCCTCGTGGTGGCAGCGTGCCCGAGCCCTAGTTTCTCCCGGAACCCAGACATCCTGCTCCAGAGCCCCTGCCGGGTACCTCCTCTTTCCTCCCAGCCTCTTGTAGCAGAGAGGAAACTCAGAAACAGCCAGATAAGGTGCCCTAGGAGAGGCCCGTGGCAGAGCCATCCATCACCGCCAGCCTCTTCTCCGGTGGTGGTGTGGGGGGGTGGAAGCCACAGGTGGACGTGGGGAGCGGAAAACCCCAGCGGGGCCAGGGGCCAGAAGGAGCCGGCAGGCTTTGGCAGGGGCGGGGGAGGAAACAGGCTTTAGGCAGAGCCCTCCGGCCAGCTGGGGCTGAGCCAGGGGTAGACAGGAAGGGAACTGGCCTCCCCTCACCAAGATGGCTGGTGCTGTCACGCCTGAGGGAGCCAGCAGCTGGTTGCCGTGGTGACAGAGGGAGCCTGCCGCATGCTAACGAGGCTGGCAGGAGCTGGGCAGCGGCAGGGTCTGCAGGGGAGAGCTCTGGTTGCCCCCAGCAGCCGGAGCCACAGAGAACCGGCTCACAGGGCCACCTGGATCCTGAGCTGGGAACCAGCAGAGGCCTGAGTTTCCAAGGGTGGGAATCTCAGGGCAAGGCTGCTCCCCTCCTTTTTTTTTTTTTTTTTTTTTCTGTAAGATTTATTTATTTGAAAGGCCGAGTTACAAAGAGACAGGGGGAGGAGGGAGAGACAGAGATCTTCCATCTGCTGGTTCACTCCCCACATAGCTGCAATGGCCAGGCCTGTGCCAGAGCCAGGAGCGTCTTCCTGGTCTCCCACATGGGTACAGGGGCCCAAGCGCTTGGGCCATCTTCCACTGCTTTCCTAGGTGCATTAACAGGGAGCTGGATTGGAAGTGGAGCAGCCGGGACTTGAACCGGCATGGGATTCTGGCATCGCAGGCAGTGACTTAACCTGCTCTGCCACAGCACCGGTCCCGAGGCTGCTTCTCACAGGAAGAGTGGGGCGAGGGCTTGCGGCTCTGGGGCTGGGTTCATGAGCTTCGGAAGAAGATGCTGCTGGCAGGGTGAGGGGTGTGCAGAGCAAGGAATATGAGGCCACTGCGGATGCCTGGGTCCCTGCCTCTGTGTGGACAAAGCCTGTGTCCTCCCAGGAGCAGTCCTGAGGCTGCCCCCCGCATCTGTGGCCTCATCCCACAGGTGGGGAGAACCCAGTGCCACCCCAAAGAGATGGGGAGGGGAGGCACCATGAGCCATCTGGCCATGTCGTCCCCAGGGTCCAGGCCCTTATCCTTCCTGGCCACCTCATAGCATTTCCTTCAGGGACCCAGGAGCTCCGGCCCTCGCCGCCGCCCCAGAGACGCTCGAAGCTCTTTAACCTTGGCACTTCCATCCTGGCCCCACGTTCTCCCCCTAGGGCCCACATCTCACGCCGCAGCCGCAGCACCCAGCGGTAGCACATGGCTGTTCCCTCCCTACTCTCCTGGCCAGCTGCCACCAGAGGGCGGTGAGGGCAGACTAGGGTTTGGCGGGGCCAGGGTCTCAGCTCGTCTTGGAGGCCTGGTGCTGCCATCCTGTCTGGCTGGGCCCTGTGGGAAGGTGTGGGGACTGGGGGTACTGATCCACTAGGCCAGATTTGCTCCCGCTAAGGCTGGGGGTTGGGGGGAGGGATTGCCTGCCTCCGGTCAGGGCCTATGAGGCCAAGGGGATCCTGGATGGAAATCCCAGCTGATTTTGATCTCAAAATTCAGCCCTTGGGACCTCTCAGAGAGGTGCTGGCCAGAGAACGGGGGTCTGCAGAGTCACTTCTGGATGTGGTGTTTTGCGCTGAGAGCTGGCCGCCTATGACAGCACTGCCCCAGGCCTCCTAGTCCCCCTGTGGAAGAATCCACACCCCTCTCTTGGGGGTCCCTGGACCCCGCCCTCTCCAGTTCCCTCTTACAACCCAGCAGACAGAGGCTTTCGGGAGGGGCTCGCTGGGACAGGGTCTTTTCAAACCCACCTTGGGGAGGGTCCCTTCTAGGCCCAGGTTTCCTCACACCCCTTTCTCCGCCAGGCTCACGGGGTGATGGGCCGGGGGCCGGGGTGGGGTTGAAGGCCCCCTTGCCCGCTCAGCCCCACGCTAACAGGACACTCTCTCTCTCTCCAGGTGGCTTTGATTTCTGTGTCGTGTTTTATTTTCTCCTCCATCTGAATCGTTTTTTCTCGTTGACTGTTTTTTTTTCTCTCCGCCTCCCGGAAGAAAAAAAAAAAAGAAAAAAAGAAAAAGGAAAAAGCAACCTTCCCAGCCTCATGCTTCTCCTCCTTTTCCTTTTTTTTTTCCCGGCAAGAAGAAAAAAAAAGAAACCAAAAATCCCCTCTCCCCTTTGCAGCGACTCCCGCCCCCCCCCTCCAGTTCCGCCTGTTCCCTCTCACCTGCTCTGAGCCCCCTTCTCTCTCTCCCTCTCTCTCTCTCTCTCTCTGCCCCCCCTTTCGTACCCTACACCCTCTGTTTTCGCATCGGGCCCCTCCCCTCAGCTTCTGGGCTGGGGGCTCTCCCCCGATGTCTGTCACAAGTTAAAAAAGGTTTTTAAATTGTGGCAGCATGAGCTTTTTTCTCCCTCCTCTCTGGCTGATTTTGATGACTCGTGTTTTCTTTGTTTCTTTCCCTTTTTCTTTCTTTTTTCTTCTTTTTTTTTTTTCCCCTTTCTTTCTTTCTCTCCTTCCCCTTTCCAAGGTCCGGCTCACCTGACGTTAAACAGCGAAGGTATGGTTTGAAGTTTTGGTTTGGTTTGGATTGGATTGGATCGCCCCCAACCTGCGCCTGGATTGTGCCGTTCTTCTCCCTGTGCCTCCTGCCCCTGTCCTGCCCCCTTCCTGCCTTCCCCGCCCCCTTCCTCTGCCATCTCTTTATTTTGTTGGGGATGCTGGGTGGGGGTGGGGCTTGCCCTTGTCTGTGGCTCCCTCCCCGCCCGCCCGCCCGTCCGCCCGCCTTCATCTCACCTTGGTTTCTGACATCAAGAGATGTTTGAACTCCTGCCGTCCCGCCGTTGTCTCCAGTCACCTTTGCGTTTTCCTGGCAGTGTGTCTTGCTTTTTTTTTTTTTTTTTCCTTTCTCATGGTGGTGTTTTTTTTTTTTTTTCCTTCCACTCATTCTAATCATTCTTTTCTGCGAACCCCAGTGTAAAGAGAAAGGCTGGGCTGGAGCAAGGATTTGAGGCAGCCTCAATCCCCCCGCCGCTGCGGTGGCAGGCCCCCTCTGTCCCTCGTGGGGGTGAAGAGGGCAGTGGAGGTGTGGGACCCCTCCCCTCCCCCAGCGTCCCAGTGTCCCTTCCCTGTGACTTCTGAACGTCTCTGGTCATCTGTTTGGCAGGGGAGGACCAGAGAGATGAGTGACTTGAGAGGGGTCGCACAGCCCCGCTGGTGGCACGGTTAGGACGAGCCACTTCGCTTGAGCCTCCTTTCCACCGAGTCCCTGCCCACTTGAAAGGCCCTCATAGGCCAGTCTGGAGGCTGAACCCAGGACCTCCAGCTGGGCCTCTCCCAGCCCCCACCAGTCATGGAGCTCTCTGAGCTCGGGGGTTTGGCCTTCCAGACCCTTGGGCACGGGGGCACCTGCCCAGAGCAGCCCTCTGTTGGGCCAGGTGGGGTCCTTAGCCTACAGAACAGAGACTGGGCTAAGGGGAAAGACTCACCCAGGTGTCAAGTTTGGGGTGTGTTTGGGCCTGGGGAGGCAGGAGCCTGGAGTTCTGGCAGGGATGTGGAATTCTGGCGAGACACATGGGGAAAGAGCAGGTATCAGGGGGCAGCTGGGAGGAGAAGCCCTAGCTGGTTCCCCCGCTTCCTCCTTGCCGCCCACTGCCTGGTTCTGGGGCTGCTGGCTGTGGCTCTCAAAGGACCCTAAAAAGCTTTCCCCACCCTCCAGAAAGATCAGGGGGTTTGTTATTCTGGGGATTTGGGATCGAGGCTGGAAAAAGAGCTCAGACAGGGACTTCCCCTGCATCGCCAAGCTCCCCTCGTCCTGAAGCCACCTCATGGATCTGGAGCTGGCAGGGTGGGTGGGGAGCCAGCCCGGCCCGGAACTCCGGCACGACAGCAGGGCCTGCAGGGCAGCCTGTGGAGGGAAGCCCGGCTGGCGAGGAGGCAGGGAGTGGCGAGTGGGCAATAACCCCCGGGGAAGGGCCTGCCCCCTTCCCCGCTGCGCCCCAGCTAGCCAGGGCCTCCCTTCTGTGGGCACAAAGGAACCATGGGAAGTCCTGGGGAAGCCCCGCGGTCTCACTGGGAGAGAGTGGCCAAGGGTGACGTCCCGAGCTCACACTGCAGTGGGGAAGCAGGTGCACCGCGAGCGAGAGCCTCCAGGACAGGCACAGCTTTGCCGTGTGAATGGGGGGCACTTGGAAGAAGGGCGCCCGTGTCAGGCTTTGGAAGGAGTTGAACAGCATGAACTCTGGCCTAGCCGGAAGGGCATGAGCCGGGATGCCAAGTGGGGAGGAGGATGGGAGAGATCGGAAGCGGGCATCCAGGCCTCCGGGTTCTCAAGACAGGCCTGTTCACCTCCTACGGCCTCTACAGTGAGCCCGCCATTCCCCTACCCGGTCTCCTGACCCCAGGCAAAGGGTAGAGGTCAGTGGCTGTGAGTCTGCAGGTCCTTGGTTTGTCAGCTGGCTCCTTCCCTAGGGATCCTGAAGGCAGGGGCATCCTCAGAGCCCCTCCCCACCTGCACCTCCAAGCAGCACCTCCAGTCTGCAGGGAGCCCGCCCTCACCCCAAGGCTTGGGTGGGACTGGCTGGTAGCCCCCTGTGCCTGACTCCCCAATTCTGCTTCTCCAGTAGGGTCCTTACTGTTCTCCGAGGGGGGGGCCGGGAGAGGAGGAGCCGGCGATGTACACCAGCCGACAAAAGGTCAGTGACCCCATGGTCCCCAGAGAGCCCAGCCCTCATCCCATGCAGGCTACCTGCACCTCCTGGGGGAAGCCAAGGCGACATCCCCTGGTACCCGCTGTGAGCCCTGTGGGAACTCGTAGGCCTGCACCCCAGTGCCGTTCTGAGCGCCCCATCACCTGCCACAAACCTCCACTTCTTTCCCAAAGTGGGGTCGTCCTGATGACCCCGCTCTAGGACATGGATGTCCTTTTCTGTGGCAGTTGTTCAGACCCCTCCCTAGGAAGTGTGTGTTCCTCTCTCTGTCGGAGCCATGGGCAGCGCGGCCCCCTGCTTAACCGTCAAACTCTGGAAGCCGCTAAGTTCCTGAAACAGGGAGAACTGGCGTGTCTCTCTGTGTGTCACACACGTCACCTAGACGAACCGTCACCGCCCTCTGTGCTCAGGATCCTTGCTCTGCTTCTGCTGATGGGGAAGCTGACGCTGGCCAAGCCCACGAGGCTGGAGGCCAGCGCGGCTGTGAGCCCGGCCCGGGGCTCTAGGTATTAACTCCTTTCTGTCTCTGTTGGGAAAATCTCCCCTGAGAAGTTTATAGGTCCGTGTCAGAACCCGGCGGAGGCACTGCAGTGGGGCTTCTGTGTCTCCTCTCCGTTCCTTAGTTCCCACCCTTCCCCTGCCTGGATGGAGGCCATCCTTGCCCCTCCCCCAACTCCTCGGCATCTCTTTCCGCTGTCGTGAGAAAGCAGCTGGGCTGTCGGCACGGGACGTCCCCCTGAACTCCCCAGTCGGACTGGACATTTCCTGGTGTTCCCTCTGTCTCTGCCCGCATTGGAAGGCTCCTCCTACGCTTCTCTCCCTCTACCTGTTCGGCTGCCCCAGCAGACGGGGCTCCCGGAGGACAGGCCCTGGGTACTTCCATCTGTGTTCCCTGGGACTCTGCACATGCATAGGCGCGTGTTCAGCAAACTTACTTCAAATGAGTGAATGGGCTCTGTTCCCAAGGGACTCGCTGACGTTCTAACAAATAATTCCAGTAGAGCGTGGTCCATGCAAAGCTGTGAAAAGTGCAGCTTTGTCCAGAGGAGTTAATGTATTCATTGCGGGCGGCACACACACAGAAAGTCACATCCCAGCACAGGAGTCGATTATCCGTGGCATGGCTTTCGGCTGCGGAAGCTGCGCCCATTCTGTCTCTTCCTGCCCGGCCCCAGCAACCTGCGAGGTAGGCTGGTGATTCGTGCCTTTTTCCAGAGGAAGCTGGGGCTCAGAGCTGCCGTGTCTTGGCCAAGGTCACAAAGCTGGTGGCAGAGACAGCGCCAGCGCCCAGGTCTTCTCTCGCACATCACACTTCCTCTCCAGGGAGCAGTACAAGATGTTACTAGGCAGTAAGTGCCAAACGAGCAGAACAGACAGCTGTAGTGCTTGAGAGTCGGGAGGGGCCGAGGGGGCTGGAGACCTTCCCAGAGGAGGCCTCTGAGCTGGGCAGGGAAGAGGCAGCTGCTCTGGCCCCCCACCCCCCACCCCGCCCCTTCATGGTACTTAGAAACCCGGACCATGGCAGCTCCTTTCTAGCCACACTCAGTGTCACCAAGGACACCTGTGGGGCCACCGGCTCGCCCAGTGTGGGAGGCAAACACGCAGCAGCCCTAACCCCCTTCCGGTGCCAGGAGCTGCACTTGAAGCTGCCAGTGGGGGTTCCCCTCCTTGCGGTCAGGTGCGGTGGGGGAGAGCGCCCCCTGGTGCCTCAAGGCTTGCTCGTCCCAGATCCTGTTTGTGAGAGGTTGTTGTAAAGGGAGGCCCCGGCCCCCGGCATTCTGCTGTTTTGTGCGTCCTGCTCACCATCCCCGGGTTTTCTATTCCACTCTTGCTCATCTCTCTTCTGCCCCTTCCCTCACAGCCTGTTGGACTTGCTTTGGCTGCTCAATGCCTCTTCCCGTCTCTGGGCTCCCCCAAGTCCTTGGCAGCAAGGGGACCTGGAGCCCGTGAGCTCCGGCTGCAGCGTGGCTGGCTGTGCCTCCTCTCCCGGGAGACTGAGGCAGAGCCAAGGAGTCCAGCCGTGGCCTCATTTCGCTGCTTTGCCTTGGCAGCTGCCGTCCGACCTAGACCCGCCTCTCTCCTTTATTCTGGCCTCTTTTGTTCGGTCCCAATCACTTTTTCACGTGGCTGCCTTATTCTTTCCTCGCCTTCTGTTGGCCCCTCTGTAATGATATTTCCTCTGACTGCGGTGAAGGTGAGGGAGAGGGAGGTGGGGCCTGCTTCGGGGAGGGAGTGGTACATGTGGCAAGCCCAAGGTCAAACGCTTTCCCTTTCCTGGTCCTTGAGCCCCTGGCTCTGCTGGTGCCTGGGCAGCTGGCCTGGTTGCTATGGAAACAGGAAGGCCCCAGAAAGCTTTGGCTTTTGTTCCCCGGAGGTTCCTGTCCCCTTTCCTTGCTGGCCCTCTTCCCATCACCCTTGCCTGTACCCTCAGGACTTGCTCCTTTTCTTTATCCGTGTAGCCTCCCTCACCACCTCTTGCCCTCTCACAGCCCTGAGCCACCTCCATTTCCCCTCCGTCCCAGATGCTCTGTCTTCCTCCTTCTCTACCCGCCCTCCCTGTCCTGTCTCTGCCGGGTCCCTCACCTTTGCTTCTGCCTGGCGCCCAAGGGAGACAGAGGGGGAGATCCAGGCTGTCCCAGTGTGGCCCAGGCCTCCACCATCCTCGCCGCCCTGTGGCCTCTGGACACCGGGCCTTGCCAGCTGCAGTGATGGCTGTGCCAGGCGCTGGGGCGGCAGCTGGTGCCTTGGCATCCACAGGCAGTGAGGGCAGGCTGCACGGAGGACGAGCTGCAGGCTGTGTGCGAAGGGGAGGGGTCTGCGGAATCTGCCCCCAGAGACCACCGCGTCCACACACGGCGCTGCTGCTGAGCCCTTCCCCTGCGGAGGCCAGCTGCCTCCTGGCGACCCTGCGCGCACCCTACCTGGTGTCCGCGCTCTCCTGGGCCCTGGGGACGTCTGTGGAGAATCTCTGTGCTTGGGCAGCTCAGTCTGCATAAGCCCCTTGCAGACAGTTCTGCTTGCCTTCCATCCGTCCCGGGAGGTGACAGGACCAGCTGCGGTGTCACCGTTCACAGGCGAAGAGAAGTGCGCCATGGCCGTGGTCCAGGTGCTCTGGTCGCTCCTGATTCTGGGTTCAGTTCTCTTCCCTCCGCTGTGCTCTGGCACCAAAGTCATTGTCCTCTGATTGGTCAGCCACGTATAAAGCTAGCAAGCCTGAAGGCTCTCCCAGTAGTTTTTGCTTCTACTTAAATCATGCCAGTGGAGGGGGCCACTCACTGATCGCCTGTCTGTCCATGAGCATCCGTGTACATGTGAGCACACACATGCATACACAAATGTACATGTGTGAGAGCCAGGCTTGCCCCTATACCCTTACCTCTGCCGCCTGCCCTGACACACGTGGTCACACACTCAGCCCTGGGGACCCCTCACGGGCATCCTGCTCAGGTTGGAGTGGAAACCTGGGGGTGGGGTGACAGCTGGCACGGTGGCCGCCCGTGTGGGTTCCATCCAGCGGCCCGCAGCTCCCAGCGCACATCCCTGTCCCCTGCATCGCCTGGCCATGCGTCCGCCCCGTATGGTGCAGTCTGGAACTTTCCCCAGGCACTGAGAATGGCTGTCACCAAAGAACGGGCAGGAAGGGAGGTGGGCTGCACTCGGGAGACCCTGGGTGCTCCAGCCTTGGGGAGGAACTCCCGGGAGAGGTCAGGGAGAGCCTCTTGTTTCTCTTCCACATCCCTGTGTCAGGGGGAGTGGCCAAGAGGGAGGAGACTGAAGGCAGCCTGCTGCCTGGCCCTGCGGCCGGCTTAACTGCCGCTGTCAGCGTGGGAGCCCTTTGCAGCCTCCTGGTTTGGAATGGACCTGGGGGAGCTGGCTTTGGACAGCAAAGATGGCAGCGTCCAGGGCGGAGGGTTCACGGCTCGAGGGAGGGGACGGGGAGTGGAGTGTGGAGTTGGGACGCAGGGCTCCTGGTGGCGGGAGGGGGTGCCTGGGGTGCTGGAGGGGAGTGGGAGGCTCTGCCTTGCTGTGCCCGCTCAGCCTTCTCCCGTTTCCCCGAATCGCGGCGTCCAGGCAAGGAGGAGTTTGTGGCGACTTTTAAGGGCAACGAGTTCTTCTGCTACGACCTGTCCCACAACCCGATCCAGAGCAGCACCGACGAGATCACGCTGGCCTTCCGCACCCTGCAGCGCAACGGGCTCATGCTGCACACGGGCAAGTCGGCCGACTACGTCAACCTGTCCCTCAAGTCCGGGGCCGTCTGGCTGGTCATCAACCTGGGCTCGGGCGCCTTCGAGGCCCTCGTGGAACCCGTCAATGGCAAGTTCAACGACAACGCCTGGCATGACGTCCGGGTCACCCGAAACCTGCGCCAGGTAGGGGGAGCCAGGAGGGCAGGGGTCAGCCACATCTGGGGCAGAATGGGCGTGGGGGAGAGCCGGCTGCCTGGTGTGTGAGGTGGGAGGATCAGGTTGGACAGTGAGGCCTGGTTCTGGAGAGGAGCAGCGCTGGGTGCCGTAAGGGTCCTGGGGTGCAGTGGCAGTGGCCTGGCGGGCTGCAGACACCTCCATGACCAGAGAGCCGAGCTGGGAGGAGGCTGCAGAGCTGCCCCTGGGCAGGAGCCTGAGAGCTGTGGAAGGACTGGGCTCAGACTGACGGGAGCAGCTGGGTTTCAAGGGGGAGGGGCTCAGAAACCACGTGGTCCGATGGGAGCGTGCTTCAGGCTGCAGGAGGAGAGAGCTAGCCTTGAATGGGGGGGCCAAGGTGCTGTAGGGTGGGCAGGGGTCCCCCAGGTGGGCAGACTTCGGCCTGGTAGAGCAGGTGTGGGTGTCCTGACACTATGGCAGCCAGGCGGGCATGGAGGCCTGCATTGTGTGTCGAGCAAGCTGGGGTCTGCCCGCAGCGGAGGTTTGTCCGGGGCGGGGGCAGGGATGGGCTGAGAATGAGGTGGAGGCCCAGGTGGCTGAGGGAGTGCAGGACCTGAGACGGCGCCTGGCCCTGCTTCCTCTCTGGACAAGCCTTCCCAGGGGCCAGGCTCTCAGCTGCCCGGGGTTTGTTTCTTCCGCCGTCTGGCTCCTAGGCCAGCCCGAGCAGGTGCTCAGAGATGACTCCCGAGTTGGCCTCCTGTCTTTGCCTTCTGTGACTGTAACGGAACGCCTGAGGCCGGGATGCTTTATAGGGAGAGGAGGTTTATTTCGCTCCCAGTCTTGGAGGCTGCAGATCCGAGATTGGGTGGCCATCCTGGCTTGGCCTCCGCGAGGGGCCCCTGTCTGCACCACTACACGGCGGAGATGTGGACAGGGACACGGCTGGTGCAGAAGGGGCCAAGCCCATGCTGCTCTGCGAGAACTCGCTCGCTCCACACCAGCATTCATCCCTGCTGAGCTGGTGCCCCGTCACCTCGTCACCTCTTCACCTAAGGTCCCACCGCCTCAGTACCGCCACACTGAGGACCAAGTGTCAGCACACGGACCTCAGCCAGGCCACAGCAGCCCTGCACACAGGACAGGCCCCTTCTTGCCCCTCTGCACCTGCTCCTCAGTTACCCACTGGACAGGTCCTCTCAGGAGTGGCCGGTCCTCTTCCCCTCTCACGGGGCGCAGGGCGGCCATGTCCGTGGCTGGGCTTTGATGGACAGAAGCGCTACGACTTGTTTTCCACCCTCAGGCAGGGTCCAACCTGGCCCTTCTAGCAGGAGAGGCCGCTGTGCATCCTGGGGGGGGGGTCCCTGTCTCCCCCGCCCCCGCTTCTGCGCCCTCGCTCCAGGGCCCTGTGCTCAGGCGTCGCTGGTTCTGTTTTCTCTCCGGTCCACACTTCACAGCTTCAGCAGGGAGGCTGTCCCAGCCCCAGCTCCCAAGGGGTAACGGTACCCAGAAAGTGGAGCGGCCCTGCCTGCTGCTTTACGGCCACTTCTCGTTCGTTTTGCTCTCTGGACTTCTTGATCTTGGTTGGGCGTTGGCTAAACTTCCATCACTGCCTCTTCGTCCTCCCCCCCGCGGAAAGGTTCCCCACCGACTCAGGGTTCTGGCTGCGCTCCCACTCGTCACCTGTTCTTAGTGAACGCCACTGAGTGACTCTCTGGGGGGGATTCCGCCTCCTCTGATGCCCCCCGCTGTGACGAGGGGGGGACGACTCCCCCCACACCCCCACCCCATCCCCCGCTGTGACAAGGGGGAGACGACTCCCACCCCCCACCCCCCTGTGACAAGGGGGGACAACTCCCCCCACCCCTCACCCCATCCCCCGCTGTGACAAGGGGGAGACGACTCCCCCCACACCCCCACCCCCCCCCGCTGTGACAAGGGGGAGATGACTCCCACCACCTCTCACCCCATCCCCCGCTGTGACAAGGGGGGGACGACTCCCACCCCCACCCCATCCCCCGCTGTGACAAGGGGGGGACGACTCCCACCACCCCCACCCCCCCCCCGCTGTGACGAGGGGGGGACGACTCCCACCCCCCACCCCCCCGCTGTGACAAGGGGGGGACGACTCCCACCACCCCCCACCCCATCCCCCGCTGTGACAAGGGGGGGACGACTCCCCCCACCCCCACCCCCCCCGCTGTGACAAGGGGGGAACGACTCCCCCCACCCCCATCCCCCCCCCGCTGTGACAAGGGGGGGACGACTCCCACCCCCCACCCCCCCCGCTGTGACAAGGGGGGGACGACTCCCACCACCCCCACCCCCCCGCTGTGACAAGGGGGGACGACTCCCACCACCCCCATCCCCCCCCGCTGTGACGAGGGGGGGACGACTCCCACCCCCCCCACCCCCCCCGCTGTGACAAGGGGGGGACGACTCCCACCCCCCCCCCGCTGTGACAAGGGGGGGACGACTCCCACCACCCCCCACCCCATCCCCCGCTGTGACAAGGGGGGGACGACTCCCACCACCCACCCCCACCCCCCCCGCTGTGACAGGGGGGGACGACTCCCACCCCCCCCCCGCTGTGACAAGGGGGGGACGACTCCCCCCACCCCCACCCCATCCCCCGCTGTGACAAGGGGGGGACGACTCCCCCCACCCCCACCCCCCCCGCTGTGACAAGGGGGGGACGACTCCCCCCACCCCCACCCCCCCCGCTGTGACAAGGGGACGACTCCCCCCACCCCCCACCCCCCCCCCGCTGTGACAAGGGGGGGACGACTCCCCCCACCCCCACCCCATCCCCCGCTGTGACAAGGGGGGACGACTCCCCCCACCCCCACCCCCCCCGCTGTGACAAGGGGGGGACGACTCCCCCCACCCCCACCCCCCCCGCTGTGACAAGGGGACGACTCCCCCCACCCCCCACCCCCCCCCCCGCTGTGACAAGGGGGGGACGACTCCCCCCACCCCCACCCCATCCCCCGCTGTGACAAGGGGGGGACGACTCCCACCCCCACCCCCACCCCCACCCCCACCCCCGCTGTGACAAGGGGGAGACGACTCCCCCCCCCCCCCCCCCCCGTGACAAGGTGGACGCCGCCTGCTGCTCTCCTGGGAGCCTGATGCTCCCTGCTGTGGCTGGGTTCCTATGCTGTGCCTGTTCTTCATGCTCCCGCAGCCTGTGGAGCGACACGCTTGCGGACCCACGCCGTGCGCACGTCGCAGCCTCTCCTGCCCTGGTCAGAGGGCGTCCTGCCCTGGCACTCTGAGCACGTCTGCGTGCCCCTCGCGCTTTGTGGTATTTCAGGTGCCTCCTACATCTTAGTGGGAGGCAGAGGCGTTGCCTTTGGTGCGTCTCGTTTGCTTGCTAACCCTAGGGCTGTCACCTGGTGTTGCCTTTGGCTAGCAGCTGCAGGCCCAGGGTCCCCATCCATGTGTGTGTTGTTTGGCCAAAAGTACATGGTGCGTTCATACCCCATTCCACCCAGGACTTCAGCTTTAAACATTATTTATTTATTTGAAAGTCAGAGTTACACAGAGAGAGAAGGAGAGGCGGGGTGGGGGGTGTCTTCCATCCATTGGTTCACCTGCCAATTGGCCACAACAGCCAGAGCTGCACTTATCCAGAGCCAGGAGCCAGGAGCCTCTTCTGGGTCTCCTATGCGGGTGCAGGGGCCCAGGAACTTGGGCCATCTTCTGCTTTCCCAGGCCATGGCAGAGAGCTGGATCAGAAGTGGAGCAGCCAGGATGCCAGCACTTAAGGCAGCGGCTTTACCCGCTATGCCACAGCACTGGCCCCTAAACATTTTTTAAATCAATCTTTTATTTTATTTTTTAAAAGATTTATTTATTTTTACTTGAAAGTCACAGTTACACACAGAGAGAAGGAGAGGCAGAGAGAGAGAGGTCTTCCATCTGCTGGTTCACTCCCCAACTGGCCACAATGGCCAGAGCTGGGCCTATCAGGAGCCGGGAGCTTATTCCAGGTCTCCCACATGGGTGCAGGGGCCCAAGGACTTGGGCCATCTTCTACTACTATCCCAGGCCATAGCAGAGAGCTGAATCGGAAGTGGAGCAGCCAGGACTCGAATCATCGCCCATATGGGATGCTGGTGCTTCAAGCAGCAACTTTACCCACTACATCACTGCGCCGGCCCCTCTAAACATTTTTTTTTTTTTTTTTGACAGGCAGAGTGGACAGTGAGAGAGAGAGAAAGACAGAGAGAAAGGTCTTCCTTTGCCGTTGGTTCACCCTCTAATGGCCGCCGCGGTAGCGCGCTGCGGCCGGCGCACCGCGCTGTTCCGATGGCAGGAGCCAGGTGCTTCTCCTGGTCTCCCATGGGGTGCAGGGCCCAAACACTTGGGCCATCCTCCACTGCACTCCCTGGCCACAGCAGAGAGCTGGCCTGGAAGAGGGGCAACCGTAAACATTTTTTTTTACAGGCAGAGTTGACAGTGAGAGAGAGAGACAGAGAGAAAAGTCTTCCTTTTTCCGTTGGTTCACCCCCCAAATGGCCGCTACGCCGCGCCGATCCAAAGCCAGGAGCCAGGTGCTTCTCCTGGTCTTCCATGCGGGTGCAGGGCCCAAGCACTTGGGCCATCCTTCACTGCACTCCCAGGCCACAGCAGAGAGCTGGCCTGGAAGAGGGGCAACCAGGACAGAATCCGGCGCCCCAACTGGGACTAGAACCCGGTGTGCCGGTGCCGCAGGCGGAGGATTAGCCTAGTGAGCGCGGCGCCGGCCTCGAGGGTCTTAGAGCACAGTGAGGACCAGAAGCGGCCTGAGACAGCGCCTTGCTCTCTCCCTCAAACCCAGCTCTCGAGAGCGTTGTGACCAGCCGTGTCTTGAGGAATTTTGGCAGCAGTGACTATTCGGAGGATTCCCTGAGGCCTATTTTTACTCCTGGGCCCACTCTCTCCTCCCATACCCAGTATGCCTCCCAACCGCCTCCCACCACCACGCAGGCTGAATGTGCAAACCCATTTCATCATTAGCCAGCCCCAAATTTGGAAGACAAGCTGGCGACCAAAATATCCGTGGCGCTCCTTGCCGAGCTTGGATGAACGCCTCTTCCCAGGACAGACGTTCAGGAGCTCCCCTGGGCCTCGGGGCTGGGTTGCCCCAAGGCTGGAATCCTCATGGGTGCAGTCACAGATAAATCCCCCAAGGATGTAGTCCTCAATGATGGACAAATCTCTAAGGACCGTCAGCCAAGAATTGGATCCGCAAGGATAGACTCCCCCGAGGATGGAATCCATCAGAAATCTAGGGTTCCTCTCCCCCCGATTTCTGCTCTGAACACCCCCTCCTGGCAGGGCCCCCACTCTGTCTTAGGCCGGTGGTGCTGTTTCCCATGGCCATCTACCTGGACTTCCTTAGCTCCTCCCTTTCTGCCCACAGTTCTCCTTCTCTCATGAAATCCTAGCCTGGAATTTGAGTCACATGTGCTGAATTCAAATCCCAGCTCTTCCACTACATTGGTTGAATGACATTAAGGGAGCTATACAGCCCCCTCCCCCGCCCCACTCCCTTCAGCTCCTCACTGACAAAGTGAGATGAGCCTTGGATGACGAACAGGTACTGTCTTAAGGCACTTAGCGCAGTGGCTGGCAGGATAGGAGCCCTGGAGAGCTGCTGCCTTCATGAATATTAGCTGTGTTTTTTTCCAATCCTTTGGGCCCACATTCTTCATAAAGTCTGCCCTGATTCATTCCCGCAGTCAGGTTCCCTTCGCCAAGTCCTTTGGGTCTATTGGATCTCGTATTCCAGTGCTGGTGTCACACGCTGCGCGTGGAGTCAGTTCTGTGTTCCTTCCCCATCTCTGTGTCCAGGGCGTCCGCGCACTGAGCGCTTCATACCAGCTACCACTGAGTGGGCTTAGCCGCCTGTCTGGCAGGTGTTGCGATTCGTTTGCTCTCTTTCTCAATGGCAGTTGATGAGATTTTTGTAGGTGAAGACCCACGTCCCAAGGTCGCAGACCCAGCTCCTTCCCGTGAGCATTTAACTGCCTCTCATCCTCCTGGGACAACCCCAGTTCATTTAACGAGACCAGAAGACAGCCTCTCCCTTCCCTCTGATTTCCTCCGGGCCCCATCCCCTGCCGCAGCGTTTCCCAGACTGCATCGTGGTACCTCCCATCCCCCACTTGTCCCTGAGTTCAAGGGACTCATCTCTCTTGTATCCTACCTGTGAGGTAGGAGGTATTGTTCCCATTTGATTGAGTTGGAAGCTGCACTATGGAAGGTTAAAGAACTCGCTCCAGGTTTCCCAGTCGGGAAGTGGTGGGATCAGAAGCCTGTCTGATCCGAAGCCTCGCAGGGAGGGCCCGCCTGCTGTCACTGGTGGGAATGTGGAGGAAGCCGAAGTCCGTCTGTGGCTCTGTCATTGGATGTCCCCAAGTCTCAAATCCATCGGAGCGTTCTGCTCGGATCTCTGAGGCCCGGGTCCCTCCTCGCTCTGTGCAGAGTGGGTTCCCGGTTGGCTGTTCTCCGTCTTTATCCTGAGTGTCTCTTGCGCCCTCACTCCAGATCTGCATCACTAGTGCGCTTCGTCTCCTACTGGCTTTGTTGAGGGCCGGGGCTGCACCAGGAGTCTGGTGGAGACGGGCGGCAGCTGTGTCCAGAGAGCCTTGGCCAGGCAGTTTGTCTCCTGATGACCCACCGACCTCTCCCCTGTGGCTGCCATGCCCTCTTCACTCTCAGGCGTCGTCGTCGGTGCTGCTGGGCTGCACGGGCCCTTTCACTGTCCCCGTGAGTGGGGCAAAGCCGTCGTCGCGCGTGCGTGAAGCCTCAGCTCTCCAGATCCCGGCCTTTGAAAGGTGGGGGCTTCCAGGTGTCCCCCTCGGTGCTGTGGTTCCAGGAGAAGCTCCGATCTAGAACCTGACCACGACTGACCTTGAGCATGATTACTGTAGACCTCAGGCCCTACACCCTGGGGACCCCGTGTCATCTACCTGAACCCCAGCCTTTTCAGAGGAAACCTGAGTCTGTAAGCAAATTAGTGGAAGGGCCAGACTTTGAACTCGTGTTTCTTCCCTCCCGATCTTGGCTCTTAATTTGCTATTCTGCTTGTTAAAGTGGAACTGTCTCCATGAAAGCTGAACACTTTCGTTTTCTTCAATTCTTTGCAAGTGACTGGGTTTTCACCCTCGATGCCTTTTTCCCTGTCTACCCGGACTGCTGCAGGGGCACCAGGCAACTCTCACCCTCCAGGACACAACTGGCCTGGCTGCCCTGAAGCTGTTAGCTCTTCCTTGTTCCGACTGGTTTGCGTCTTCTGTCCTTTACCGTCTTGCTCGCCAGCAGTGCCAAGCTCTGATCACACACCATCCCCCTGCACCTGCACTTAGGCGCGTCCCCTCCTATGTAAGCTGCTTCTGCATCACCAATAATTAATATCGGTTGTTCAGCACTTCTTCCAGCTGCTAAATATTGAATTCTGTTGTTCTTAATTATACAGGGCCCTTATTAATTGTCTTGCTGAATTAGTTCTGTGCCCACTGGTTATAATAACTCTGTAACTAATGGATCTGTCCCTAGCAGACCTCACCTCCTCACGACCACAGCCTTGGGTGTGCAGCTTAGTGTTCAAAGGACATCAAGAAGTTGTGCCCCTGCATCTCTGACCCTTTTAGAGAAGGCGGCCTCGGTCCCTTTGCCATCGCCTCCCCGAAGGCCGGGGTCATGGTGGCTGCTGCTGCGGTCTTTGGCGATGAGAAGAGAAAATGACGTAGAAGCACAGTGGGGTGGGGACTCCAGAGACAGGGGTAGGAAAAGCTTAGCGAGGAGGGAGATCCCAGAGGTAGATGGGTCTGTGTGTTCTCTTTTATGGGTGTAGGAGAAGTGAGTTTCTGGTGCTGGTTGTGGGAAGCGGGGGTCCGGGGGTTTGGGGGTGTTCAAAGGCTGGGTTTTTGGGACAGCCTTGTAAGGGATTCCAGGGCTGGTGGACTGGTGGCAGGAAATGAACTCTCGGAGGGCCAGCTGCTCACAAGAGGATAAGAGAGTGGGGGCGACCGAAGAACCTTGGAGCACTTTTTGGGAAATGTGGGTTCTGAAAAAGCCGAGGTGGGTGGGTGGGTGGGCAGGAGGAGTCATCGGTGGGTGGGTGGGGGAGGGGGAGGGCTTGGGGTGATTCCATGTAACATGAAGTGCGAACCCTCCGCCTCCGCCAGCCCTGGAGGGCAGGGTCTCCTTCCCCTGTTCTGGCGGAGTCTCACTCAAGAGGAGTAGGGGGGGGGGGGCACCGCCCTTCTCCTCCTGTGACTCCCTGGCTCTGTTTGCCCATCTTCCTCCCTCAAGAACAGCAGACGCCACGTCCCCTCCTAGGCTCCCTGGGAACCCCTCCGTTTGCCTCCAGATGAGACTGCCTCTGATTCTTGCCAGTTCTTTGGCTCTTGAGGGGCATTGCCCACCCTTCTCCCAGCCTGAAGCCAGCTAGCCCATTGCCAACCAGTTAACCCATTAACCTGACATGGCCACTGGTCAGCCAGTTGGCCAGCGTCAACTCACTCCGAAGCCAGTTCTCTGGAAAGCCATCTGTTTGACCAGTTAGCCAACAAACCCATCCGTCCATGACCGGAGTCAACGGCCCATGCCTTCTCACTGCCCTGTCCCCCCTCCCCCACCCCTAACATTTCAGCCGACAGGACTTACTAATACCGCATACCCAGGTCTGCTTCTTAACCTCCTGCCTCCCCTCTGTCACCCTCTGTTGGAAAATCCCGTTGGCGACTCTGTGTGTGTTACTAACACGCTTATGACCCAGGGGACCGAGGGATGGTCAGGGACAGGTGGGGCAAGGTATGAGTGAAAAACCCAACTAACCTTCCTGTCTCATCTGCGGAATGTCGGCCATCTTTAAGTCCTTGCTTTCTTGGTGTTTTCTCCTCTACTAACCGAGGTCTCTAACTGTCCCCTCCTCTGCGGACTGCTCTTCTCCGGGGAGGGGATGGGGGAGGGGAGCGGGGTCCAGAGGAGGCGTGGGGGAGGGGGAGGGAGAAGAAGGGATTTAATGTGTGTGTGTGGTTTCTTTCTCCCTCCCATTGTAATTTAATTTCTTTTTAAACAAAAATACTTCTGCTGAACCTAAGGTGGGAGGGTCTGAACGAACAACCAAATATATATGGATATATATTTTTCCTCCTTCCTTGAGTTTCACAGTTGGTCATTTTATTTTTCTTTTCTTTCCGTTCTGTTCTTTTGTTGTTGTCTCTGTTGTGTTTTGTTTTTTTTTTTTGGACACCCCTCCCCCCCTCCCCCCATATCTCCGGTGAAGCACGCAGGCATTGGACACGCTATGGTAAACAAACTGCATTATCTGGTAGATATCACTCTAATTGTCTTACCGTTTGGTTTGCCGTGGGTTTTTTACCTGTTCGATTCTCCCACTTTTGTTGCCTCTCCCCATTTGGTTTTCGGTTGTTTTGCTCTCTGGTTTTCTGTTTTCCCTGCGTCCTGGACAATCTGTAGGTTTTGCTTCTCTCTCTCTTTTTTTAGTTTCCCTCCTTCCCTTTTCTTTCTTTTTTGGCCCAAACTCAAATCCAAAAGACAAACGGAAATCAAAGAATTCGGCCTGTCCCTGCCCCGTTCCTGACTTCTGAATCCAGATTCCTGGCCAGAGAGACCTGGGGGCAGGCCCCGAGCTCACCGGCTCTGGTTACACCAGCCCCGCCGCCAGGCTGCTTATTTCGATTGCTTTATTTTATCCCCCTCTCTTGTTTTTTTTTTTCCTCTTTGGTTTAGTTTCTTTCTTGGTCTCCTGAAAATCCATGGAAAACACCATCCCATGACACGCTGTGCTCTGCTCACTGTCAGCTTCGGACGGGCCCTGCAGGCTGGGGCAGGGGGATGGGAGCGCCCTCCAGTGGCAGCCAGCTGGGCAGGTTTCCCCAGGGTGGGACGGGAAACGCGGAGCTGGGTGGGACCAGTCCAGACATCGCTCTGGTCACCTGTTCGGTTTGGGGCCGCCCCGTGCTGGCTGCCAGTGGGAAGGCCATGTCCCCTCCCTCTCATCTCAGCCTTGAGGGTTTCCGGTTCCGTGCCCCCACATTTTGCATGGCATGAATGGTCTTCTCTCCGACCAGGGATAGCGTCCAGTCCCCCACGGCTCTGCTGCTCTGACTAACACTGTGTTTCACACTGTCTTCCTCCCTCCCCGCCCTCTCCACCCTGTGCCCTGTGCCTCCTGCATGGCCTCTGCCAGGGTTCGCTTTCCTTCCCTGCTGAGGGGCGAGGAGGAGGCCCGGCAGGGGGGACGCCGGGGTGGGGGTGGCGTTGGCGGTCCTCGTCTCCACACTCCTCTGTTTGGGTTGGGCTCCGTCCCGGTGAGTGTCGGTGTGGGCGTCTGTGTGAGGCAGCTGGTGTGTGTCGGATGTGGGTGTGACTGTGTGTAAATGTTGCTGCGCCATTTAGGGGGTGTTAGCGGGAAGCTGCACCGTGTTTGGGAGACTCTGCTGGTGACGCCACAGGTCTGCATGCGAGTGTCAGCTGGGCGCTGCGTGACTGTGCGGGGACTCCAGATGGCGATGGGCTGTGGGGGCCGGCCTGGCAGTCTAGCTGCCGTGATGGGCAGGAAGCGGGGAGGAGGAGCAGAGGCTGCTCCCGTGCTCCTGGTTCTCCTGGGAGCGTGGGCCCGTAGGCCCCGCTGTGCGCCATCCCCTGGGATTCCCTCACGCCTGCCTGGGCCCACCTCTGCAGCAGCAGCCGGTTAGTCATGGCCTATTAATGATGCAGGGTGGTGGAGCGCCAGGCCGCGGACCCCGGAGACGGACGTGCTGGAGCCGGCACTTCTCAGGGCAGCTTCCTGGCTCGTTCTGACTGTGGAGGGCTCCCAGCCTAAGTGGCCCCTACTTGCCCAGGAGACTGGACCCCTGAGGCCACACCTGGCATTTCCTGACACTTTTGCAGGCCCTAAGTTGCCCTGTTTCCACACAGACTGGTGCCCAGGGCCAAGGCCAAGGCCAGTGCTGGCCCTCCCCAGTGTAATGCTCGTGTGGCCACTCCGGGTCCTTCCAGTGTTCAAACAGAGCCTCGTGGTGGTCCCAGCAGCGGCACTACACAGGCCCTCTTCCTCCTATTGCTGCTTTTAGGGGTTAGCGGCCACCTGCCCTGCACCGGCCAGGCCACTGAGTACCTGCCCGGAGCTGGCCATTTGGAGCTTCTCTCCTCTGGATAGCCATGCTGTGACTCTGGGGACAGACAGGAGGCACGGTCTAGCCATGGGGCACACACCAAGTGTCTGAGCAGTGGCATCCTAGAATCAGGACCCCGCAGACCTTCCTCCAGTCTCAGTTGGGATAAAAATTGACCACGGGGGCAGAGGGCATAAAAGCTCTGTTCTCCCCATCTACCACCTGGGCTGAGAATAAACCCGGGGTGAGTAAAGATCAAGAAGGCAATGCAGCCGGCGCCGTGGCTCAACAGGCTAATCCTCCGCCTTGCGGCGCCGGCACACCGGGTTCTAGTCCCGGTCGGGGCACCGATCCTATCCCGGTTGCCCCTCTTCCAGGCCAGCTCTCTGCTGTGGCCAGGGAGTGCAGTGGAGGATGGCCCAAGTGTTTGGGCTCTGCACCCCATGGGAGACCAGGATAAGCACCTGGCTCCTGCCATCGGAACAGCGCGGTGCGCCGGCCGCAGCGTGCTACCGCGGTGGCCATTGGAGGGTGAACCAACGGCAAAAGGAAGACCTGTCTCTCTGTCTCTCTCTCTCTCTCACTGTCCACTCTGCCTGTCAAAAATAAAAAAAATAAATAAATAAATAAAAAAAAGAAGGCAATGCGGCCGGCGCCGTGGCTTAACAGGCTAATCCTCCGCCTGCGGCGCCAGCACCCCGGGTTCTAGTCCCGGTTGGGGTGCCGGATTCTGTCCCGGTTGCCCCTCTTCCAGGCCAGCTCTCTGCTGTGGCCAGGGAGTGCAGTGGAGGATGGCCCAAGTGCTTGGGCCCTGCACCCCATGGGAGACCAGGAGAGGCACCTGGCTCCTGGCTTCGGATCAGTGAGAAGCGCTGGCCGCAGTGGCCATTGGAGGGTGAACCAACGGCAAAAAGGAAGACCTTTCTCTCTGTCTCTCTCTCACCGTCCACTCTGCCTGTAAAAAAAAAAAAAAAAAAAAAAGAAGGCAACAACGCGGGAAACGTTTGTATTCCGTAAAGCAAATGATAGTTTCACGAAGCTTTGTAACACGTTAACCGATTAACCCAGTGTCTCCAGGGCAGGGATGTTACGTAAAGAAGCGACTCTCTTCCCCTAGCAAACCCTGGAGGCTACAGCGCCTCGGTTCCCACTAGAGATCCTATTACCATCTCTTGTTAAGCTTCGGTCCCAAAATAACCGCGTGAAACCTCAGAAAGCCTCAGGAATTGGACCGAGAACAGGTAGGGGGTACGGGTGACTTGGGTAAGTTGACCTGGAGGCCAATGACCCTGTCTGGTTTCAGCCTGGACGAGCAGGTGCCTGCTGAATTCTGTCTCTAAAACCCACACTTCCCTGAGTGACCAAGGCCGAGTGGTGCATAGGTGCAGGTGCCGCTTGGGGGCCTCACAAAAACCTGTGCTAAGGTTTTTCTCTCTCAGACGAGGCTGGGGGCAGAGCTGGGTTTCCAGGCGTCCTGATTCCCCGAGCCTCCCTCAGATGGGTTCCCTTTAGCTTTTTATTTTTATTTTTATTTTTTTGACAGGCAGAGTGGACAGTGAGAGAGAGAGAGAGAGAGACAGAGAGGTCTTCCTTTTTGCCGTTGGTTCACCCTCCAATGGCCGCTGCGGCCGGCACATCTCGCTGATCCGAAGCCAGGAGCCAGGTGCTTCTCCTGGTCTCCCATGGGGTGCAGGGCCCAAGCACTTGGGCCATCCTCCACTGCACTCCCGGGCCAGAGCAGAGAGCTGGCCTGGAAGAGGGGCAACCGGGACAGAATCCGGCGCCCCGACTGGGACTAGAACCCGGTGTGCCGGCGCCGCAAGGCGGAGGATTAGCCTGTTAAGCCACGGCGCCGGCCACTTTTTATTTGTTTTTGCCAGCTCACTCACAGGGTTTGTTCTGCTGTTACTTGAGCGCTTCTCCATGGTGGAGAGGGCTGATAACAGACCAGGAAAGGCCAACCAGTTGAGGGATTTGGGTTGAAGTGATCAGGCTGATGGAAGGTTGCTTGTGCAAACAACAGTGAGCTCTGCACATGCCCTGGGGGCTTGCAGTGGCTTTGACGCCCTGAATGTCATTTAGACATGTCGGGTACCTGGATTGCAGATGGCAGCTAGCCTGTTCCCAGTTCCTGGAGGAAGCAGCTCGCCTGGCTCTCCCAGCCCTGGTGGAGGAGTTTTGCCTTCCTGCTTCACCCCCACTGATGCTCAGAGCAAGCCTGGAGACATGGGAGAGGCCGCGGTTGCTAAATCCCTCTGCAGACGAGATTGTTCCAGAAAACGGCAGAGGCTGAGTGGCAGTCAGGACTTCCCGTCTGACGTCTCCCCCTTTGCTCCCAAACTTCATGAAATCCAGATCTCAGGATTTGTGGTGGGGCCGTAACTGCCGATGGGGTTCGTCTTCTTGGAGTGTCTTTCCAGCTGTTTCTCTCCTTAGCTTCTCTCCCCTACGCCCACGAGTGGCTAGGCCAGACCCAGAGCAGACCTGTAGCCTGGGGACCCTTCCTTGCCTGTCATCTGCCCCTGATCCCCCCTCACCCACTCCCAGGGGACTCTCGGGACCCTTTTCTTGGGCTAATTGCTCTCAACCACATCAGCCTCCGGGAGCCCTTCAAGAATTGGATGGCAGCAATGGACTCTCACAGGGGGAAAAAAAGGCCATCACGTGGCTTTGCTTTCACCGTCCATCCCCCATAGTTGCGGACACCTGCCGCAGTCCTGTCCTCAGGATGGGGAGGCCGGTGACTGACTACTGCGGCTACCGGGAGAGGCCCTGGGCCGTGGCCGAAGGGTCTTTCCCTTCTCACTTGGTCCCTGCTTCTGGGCAGCAGCCTGCCCATGGTCTAACTCCACGTCCTACCCTGCCCACCTAAGGAAGGGAGCAGAGTCCAGGGAGGGGCGAGGCAAGAGGGCTAAGGTCTCCCCCACCCCCGGTCTCTGCAGGCTGCCCGCCCCCTCCCCCCCAGCCTTTTGCAGCTTGGCGAGTGCAGTGGGTGCCAGGTGGGGTCTCCTGCTGCCCCTGGCCTCCTTCTGTCTTCCCAGGCAGAGGTTTTAGCTCATTCTCTTTGGCCTCCTCAGTCCACTCTGCCTGACTTGTCTGTGGTGAGTGGGGTGATGGGTGCTGGTTGGGTGTAGACCCTCTGCTGTGTCTCGGGGTCCTAGCCATGGTCCCGCTGATGTGGCTCGGGCAGGAGACAGCCAGGGCGCCCCCTACTGCCGTCTGCAGGAGGTGGTGTGTGCACAGGTGTGTCTGCAGTTGGTGACTGGTGGTGAGTGGGCAGTGGTGTGAGTGGGGCGGCCCCTGTAGAGGAAGGTCAGGTCGGATGTCCCTCCCCCGGAAGTGTCTCCGGCCTAGAGGCCTCTCCTCTCTCCTCAGCCAGAAGGAAGTTACTCCTTCCTGCACCTCCACGGCTTTTTTGCTTCCATCTCTGCTCCCCCCAACGTCCCCTGCCCTGCATGCCTTCCCGCCTGTAGCTGCCTTCGCTGGCCTGCTCTGCTGGGCCTGCCCCCCGCCCCGCTCCTCTAACTCGCATGGGTCCCAGCTGCAGTGGCTGTTCTGTGTGGCACGCCCCTTCCCTCCTCCTCCCCCGCAGGCCCCACCCCTTCCAGAAGCTGTGTTGGGGGGGGGGTTGGGGGGCAGGGGCATCCCGAACCCCTGGGGTGGAGGGGGACCCGGGTAACAATTCCCTGTTTCCTGCTTTTACTAACGAACCTGCATTTTTGTGTCTGGACTTTGATCTGTCTGAGGGAACAGTGGGTTTACTAATCCATCTTCCTCCCTGCCTTGCCCAGAGCCCTTCCTCTACCCCCCACCCCCTTCTTTTCCACTCCTGCCTGTCTTTCTCCCGGGACCCCAGCCCCCACCTGGCTGATCCCCTTCCCCTGTGTACCTCCTCAAGTTCCCTGCCTCCTGCTTCCCGGTCCCCCCACCCCTGGGCCATGAGAGAGCACTTAGCTAGCTCTTTTCCAGTAGGGGCCAGCCACGGGGAGGGGGTGGCAAGGTGAGATTTGTGCCCAGCCTGGAGGGGGATCCGGAAAGGTGTTCCTGGGCCCCTCTGATCAGCCCGAGCCAGGTCCTTTTAACGCCGGGACATCCAGGGGAGGGAGACGGTGGCCCGGGGAATGGGATGAAGAGAGCTGCTAGGGAGAAGGAGGTGGCCAGAGGCTGGTGCTCAAGGCCAGGGTAGGAGGACCCAGCAGAGGGGCTCAGGGAGCCGAGGCCAGAAGAGATTCTCTCCCTGGGGAGCTCTGGGGTCAGGAATACCCTCCCCCGACACAGAAGCAGGGACCTGGGGGGACCTCCCTCACAGTCACAGGCTCCCAAGGATCTTAGCTTTAGAGATGCGGACACAGGTCAGAAGCGACCTGCCACTGACCTGTCAGGACCGTGTGCTGTGACCCCCCCAGGACAGGGCTGGGATTACTAGGGTTACAGGGACGTGTCAGGCCGGCGCCTGCCCTAAGGCGCTGACCCTCGGGTCGGGGTGAGCAGACTGAGGCTCCGGATCTAATTAGCCCAATTCCCAGTCTCTCAGAACAGCTCGGAGTGGAGGTGGGGGTCAGGGTAGAGCCAGATTTGTGCCAGGGAGGCCCCTTCACTCTGTCACCCCTCCCTGTCCTATCCCAGCCCTTTGTCCCCCACTCCTCTTCCCTGTCTAATCGCTCTTGCATGTTTTTGTGACTAATACTCTGCCCCTTCCCTTCTCCACCCAGACCCCTATTCTCCTCACCCTTGGGTGGGGTAGAGGGAAGAAGAAGTAAACGGTGATGACCAGGCCCTGCCCCAGAAGGCTCACAAGCTTTCAGACCGCCCCTCCCACAGACACCCCTTGCCTTCCCTCCACGAGCCTAGATCGCCGGCACAAGGTTTGATGGTTCCCAGGAGGTGGCTCCTGAGCCCTCCTCTGCTCAGACCCCCCCCCCCCCCCAGGAGGCTCCAGCCAAGTGCAGGGGAGCACAGGACGCTGTCCCTGTCCTTTCAGAGTTCCTGGAGCCTTGGAGACAGTTGCTGGAAGATGGCTGGGGACATGTGTATATGGACTGGTGTGGGGGGACATGGGCTCTAACTGGAAGGCCCAGTCCCCAGACTTTGCTGATAAGGGAGGTGCTAAAGTGTGCATGGGGGTGCAGAAGGCGGCTGCTCTGTGGCCCCTGGAAGCACAGGGTGGGGCCAACCATGAGCTGGCACCCTGGTGGCCGCTGCAGTGGTCTGCTTTGTCCCATCCGGCCCTGCTAATCCACAGCCTCCTAGTTGGGGGCTGGTGGTGCTCAGCCTCTGGCTGTGAGCCCCCTTGTCTCAAGCCCTGTGGCTACAGTGTCGGCGGCCAGGTGGGCTTTGACGTTTCGGGAGCCAGAGTGTCCTGTGCCTGCCGTGTCCCCCAAGGTTATTGGTTATTTCTGCCTTTGCCTGGCCACCGTTGAGCCCCTGTTGCCTCCTTGGGACACCAGGCACTGCCCTACTCCTACCTGTCTTGTGCTCTCACTGGCTTGAGCCCTGTTCCCTGGCCCTGACCCATTAGAGTGACACTAGTGATGTTGGCGGAGAAGACTAGAATATGAAGAAGGGCAGGGGATAGGCAGAGGGCTGCCTGCTCCTGTGGATGCGAGAGCTGACCCTGAGTACACAGGCCTGGGAAGTGCAGAGACTTGGGCAGGGGCCTAGAGAAGTGGGAGCCCCTGGAGCCTTGGCTGGCGGTGGTGGGAAGTGCAAGACTTCCCGGGAGTATCTGAGTCTCGGCCCTCCCTCCGCTGTCCCCCGTCCCCCCTACCCCGGGCTGGGAGGGCTGCAGGTGAGTCTAAGCCAACAGGATCTGGGGGGGGGGGTGTCCGTGCTCTCCGCTCCCCCTGTCTGAAAGGGGCTCTGAAATCTGTGTGGCCAGAGTGTACCCCGGGGGAGAAGAGCCAGGGGCCCTGTGACTGGGGTCCTGTCTGGAGTCCCACTCCGGGAGCTGCTTCTCGGTGCCTCTCGTCGGGAGCTCCCCACGTCCCCTCAGGCTCCTCACCCACCTGGAGCCATCAAATCTTGTGCTGCCTCGACTTCCTCCTTCCCTCCTCGCCCCACTGTTCCTCCGGAGACAAGCAGACATAAAAATGGGGGCCCCGCCCCTGCTGCCCCCCGGCCCCTCCCTCGCCTGGCCTGCGACTCTTCCCAGGGGGTTGATGCCGGTTGTCTCCTGTCTCTCCCCCTCCCTCCCTGGGCTGGGCAGGTCACCATCTCGGTGGACGGGATCCTGACCACCACAGGCTACACACAGGAGGACTACACCATGCTGGGCTCGGACGACTTCTTCTACATCGGGGGCAGCCCCAACACGGCTGACCTGCCGGGTTCGCCCGTCAGCAACAACTTCATGGGCTGCCTCAAGGACGTGAGTGGGGCTCGTCGGGGGCCGGGGTCAGCCCTGGAAACGTCTGGGTGCAGCTGCCTGGGTCCTCTGTTCTGAGTCCATGGTTGAGCCGAGGCCCCCCGACTCAGTCGGCCCACAGCCTTCCCCCCCGTCCTCTCTTTGGTCCTGTGGCCGCCTCTCCGCTGCCCCATCCTCTCAGAGGGCCCTTGGAGGCAGCCGTGGTGCAGAGGAAAGACCCGCGTCTTGGGCTCTCCAGCTCTGTGACCTTGGCCAGGCCGCCCGTCTGTTGCGTGGTTTCCTTTATCGACGGATGGGCTTAAGCTTGTTGTGAGAAGCAGATGACAGTGGAAGCGAGAATGCTGTGTCAATTAAAAAAAAAGTCACAGCAGTTGATTGCCTGCCTCGTTAGTAGCGCGCACTGCGCTTCACGGGGCACCGAGAGCCCCCAGGGTGAGCTGGCGTGCTAGTGCTGGCCGGCGGGAGGGACAGAGGGGACACGCGGGGCGGGGCCGTGCTGGGGTGGAGCTCTGGCGCAGAGGCTCAGGCTGTGGTCTGGGGGCACCGGGCAGGCACGGTGCTGCTGGGCACGAGTGGCCAGCTTTTGCTTCTTGGTCTCTGCCGTCCCCTCCCCGCAGGTGGTCTATAAGAACAATGACTTCAAGCTGGAACTGTCCCGCCTAGCAAAGGAAGGCGACCCCAAGATGAAGCTGCAGGGGGATCTGTCCTTCCGCTGTGAGGACGTGGCTGCCCTGGACCCCGTGACCTTTGAGAGCCCCGAGGCCTTCGTGGCGCTGCCCCGCTGGAGCGCAAAGCGCACTGGCTCCATCTCCCTGGACTTCCGCACCACCGAGCCCAATGGGCTGTTGCTCTTTAGCCAGGGCCGGCGGCCCGGGGCCGGGACCGGAAGCCACAGCGCTGCCCAGCGGGCCGACTACTTCGCCATGGAGCTGTTAGACGGCTACCTCTACCTTCTGCTGGACATGGGCTCTGGGGGCATCAAGCTGCGGGCCTCCAGCCGCAAGGTCAACGACGGCGAGTGGTGCCACGTGGACTTCCAGAGGGACGGGCGCAAAGGTCAGGAGGCCTGTGCAGCCTTCCCGTCTCCCCTGTCGATCCTCTCTGCCCGCCATGCTGTCCTAGCCGGCTCTCGCCCTGCTGTTCCACACCATTTCCTGTGTTCTCCCCACCCTGGGCCTCCCTCTGTCACTCCCGTCACCGTGCACTGGCAGGAAGGGCACAGCCTTTGGTGTCGTCAGACCTGGGTTCACACCTCAGCTCTCCCCACTGCTGCGTGCGGGCCTCAGTTTCCTTATGTGGGAGAGGAGTGAGTACACAGAGAACTTTACAAGGAAAAAGTAGGCGCAGGTGTCGTGGTGCAGTGGGCGAAGCTGCTGCCCGTGATGCCAGCATCCCCTAGGAGTGCTGGTTCGAGTCCCAGAAGCTCCACTTCTGACTTCAGCTCCTGCGAAAGCAGCAGAAGATGGCCCAAGTCCTTGGGCCCCTGCTACTCATGTGGGGGACCCGGATGGAGTTCCAGCCCGGGTCCTTGTGGTCATTTGGGGGAGAGAATCAGCAGACGAAGATCTCTTCCTCTCCCTCTCCCTCCTCCCTCCCTCTTCTCTCCCTCTGTAACTCTTTCTTTCAAATAAAATACATTTTTCTTTTTCTTTTAAAAAGAGTAGAAAGTAGAAGCATTAGCACAGGGCCTAACAGAGTAGATGTCCCAGTCCCCTTTAGGAAAATATCTCCCCAGCATGCCTCCCTCCCACCTCAAGCCATGAAACCTCCTTTTATTGATCCACTCAACAAATATTTACTGAGCGCCTATCAAAGGCGCTGGACAGGACACGTGCACAACAGAGACATGAGCAGACCCTCTGTGCTGCCCCAGACCCCCTGTTCTGGTGACGGAGTGGGTGCAGCGAGGGCCCTAGGAATCCAGCGGCAGGGGGAAGGTTGCCGGGGCCGGCAGGTGCAGTTTCTTTTTTTTTTTTTTGACAGGCAGAGTGGACAGTGAGAGAGAGAGACAGAGAGAAAGGTCTTCCTTTGCCGTTGGTTCACCCTCCAATGGCCGCCGCGGTAGGCGCGCTGCGGCCGGCGAAGCCAGGAGCCAGGTGCTTCTCCTGGTCTCCCATGGGGTGCAGGGCCCAAGCACTTGGGCCATCCTCCACTGCACTCCCTGGCCACAGCAGAGAGCTGGACTGGAAGAGTTGCAACCGGGACAGGATTGGTGCCCCGACCGGGACTAGAACCCGGTGTGCCGGCGCCGCAAGGCGGAGGATTAGCCTAGTGAGCCGCGGCGCCGGCCGCAGGTGCTGTTTCTTGAACCTCCTGTCGCTTCCAGCCACCCTCTCCTCTACCTGTCCTTTTCAGCCCTGGTGTCCCGTCCACGTCTTGCTTTCTGCTTGCTCACTCTCTGCTCTTGACTCTTCCCCGTCTTGCTGGACATGAGAGAATTACCCAAGAAAGAGGGAATTGATATAAATGAGAACTGACGCGTTATCCATTTTAAGCGCTTATCAACGTCAGCTGAATTTTCGTGCTCCCCCGGCTGTCACCCGTGAGCCTGGCTGGCGTGGCCGTTCCCCTGCACACAGGGAGGAGGGGGCTGCCATGGCTCCCTGCCTCTGAGAAATGCTGCCTTTCTGTGACACAGAAATGCAGGCTTTCTGTGACACAATGGTTTGACCCCCAGGCTGCGTCTCGTGCCAGCAGCAGTGGGTCTTCGCGGAGCCCTTGGCCTCCCACATAGGTGACCAGTGTCTCCCCACGCCCACCCTGCCCCAGGCCTTGTAGAGCATGCCAGATCTGCTCCCTGGCGCCATCAGGGCCTGGAGCTGTTGGCCTGGCACCGATCCCTGGAGCCCAGACACCAGGTCTAGCTGGGCCTCGTGCTGACCAGATCCCAGTGTTGCTGACAGCCCGTGTTCATGCGTGCACATGGACCCAGACTCGGCAACTGGTTCAGCAAAGTCTTCTTAGGCCTCTCCCCTGGTCCCCCCTTATTTATTTATAAATTTTACCTTTTATTTGCACTTAAAAGACAGAGGAGAGAGAAAAAGAGAGAGAGAGAGAGAGAGAGCGAGCGAGCTTATCCATCTGCTGGTTTACTCCTCAGATGTCCACAACATCCAGGGATGGACCTGGCCGAAGCCAGAAGTCCTGAACCCAACCTGAGGCTCCCACATGGGTGACAGGGGCCCAAGGACTTGGGCCATCACCTGCTGCCTCCCAGGTACATTAGCAGGAAGCTGGATCAGAAGTAGAGCTGGGGGCCAGCGCCGTGGTGCACTAGGTTAATCCTCTGCCTGCGGCACCGGCATCCCATATGGGCGCCGATTCTAGTCCCGGCTGCTCCTCTTCCAATCTGGCTCTCTGCTGTGGCCTGGGATAGCAGTGGAGGATGGTCCAAGTGCTTGGGCCCTTGCACCCGCATGGGAGACTCGGAAGAAGGTCCTGGCTCCTGGCTTAGGATCGGCGCAGTTCTGGCCAATGGAAGGAAGACCTTTCTCTCTGTCTCTCTCTCTCACTGTCTGTAACTCTACCTGTCAAATGAATAAATAAAATAAAATAAAAAAAAAAGAAGTAGAGCTGGGACTTGAACCAGACACTCTGATACTGGGTACAGGTATCTCCTGTGGCATCTTGGGCACTGCACCAAATGCTTGTCCCTGTCTCTCCTTGAAAAAACAAAGTTGTGGGAAATTATACATAGTACAAAATTTACCATCTGAACCATTTAGAAATGTGCAGTTCTGGGGCATTAAGCACATTTATGCTGTGTGGCCATTACAACCGTCTGTCCCCACGGAGATTCCGTCCCCACCGAACACTCCCTGTCGCCCCCCAATCCCGGTGCCCACCATCCTACTTCCTGTGAATCTGGCCTCACATGAGTGGAATCATAGCATTTGTCCCTTTGTGTCTGGCACTGCACTTGGCCTAGTGCTATCAAGGCTCACCCATGTGGTAGCATGGGTCAGAATTTCCTTCCATATTTTCTAAGGTTTATTTATTTGAAAGGCAGAGTTACAGAGAGAGAGAGAGAGAGAGAGGGAGAGAGAAGTCTTCCATCTGCTGGTTCATTCCCCAAATGGCTGCAACAGCTGGGGCTGGGCCAGGCTGAAGTTGGGAGCCAGGAGCTTCATCCAGGTCTCCCACAAGGGCACAGGGGCCCACACACTTGGGCCTCCTCTGCTGCTTTCCCAGGCATGATAGCAGAGAGCTGGATCGGAAGTGGAGCAGCGGGGACTTGAACCAGCGCGCATACAGGATGCCGTACTGCAGGCGGAGGCTTTGCCCGCTATGCCACAGCGCTGGCCCCTGTCCTTCCGTTTTGGAAGCTGAGCAGCGCTCCATTATCATGGATACACACGTGTGCATCCGTTCTTCATTGGCGGATGTTTGCATGGCCCCTTTTCCGTGTCTTAGAGTGGCGCTGGAGCGAGGCCTGCGCCCACTGACTCTCGTCACATCCTCCTGTCCCACCTCTTCCTTCCCTCCTCCCTTCCTTCTCATTCCACACCACCATCTGGTAGTTATGGAGCAGGCGTCAGGCACTCTGGCCGTAAACAGGTGTGGGTGATCAGACAGGCTGTGTTTGGGGGCCTGGGCCCCCAGCCCTGGGAAGTGGGTTTGTCAGAGAACCAGCGAGGGGCTGTGTTAATAAAAGGGGACCCAGGGGTGGGTGTTCGGCTCTGTGGTTAAGCTGCTTTGGGCTCCCACATCCCCTTTCTGAGTGCCTGGGTTTGGGTCCTGGATTCCCTTCTGATTCCAGCTTCCTCCTAGTAGCGCCCTGGGTGGCAGCAAATGTGGCAGGTATGAGTCCCTGCAGCATCCAGGGCCAGGAGCCAGGAGCTGCATCCGGGCCTGCCATGCACTTGGGCCTCCTCTGTTGTCTTCCCAGGCGCGTCAGCAGGGAGCTGGATTAGAAGCCGGGGTCGCCAAGGCTGGAATAGGCAGTCTAGTATGGATGCAAGCGGCGGCTTAATGTGCACTGGTTTAACCCAACTATGACAGGCAGGCTTTTTTTAAAAAAAGATATTATTTATTTATTTGAGAGAGTTACAGAGAGAGAGAGAGAGACAGAGAGAGAGAGAGAGAGGTCTTCCATCCACTGGTGCACTCCCCAGGTGGCCACAACAGCCAGAGCTGCACAGATCCGAAGCCAGGAGCCAGGAACTTCGTCAAGGTCTCCCATGCAGGTGCAGGGACCCAAACACTTGGGCCATCTTCTACTGCTTTCCCAGGCCACAGCAGAGAGCTGGATCGGAATAGGAGCAGCTGGGACACGACTCGGCGCCCATATGGGATTCTGGTGCCATAGGCAGAGACTTAGCCTGCTATGCCACAGCGCCGGCCCCAGAGCAAACTTCCTAACATGTGGTTTCTGCAGCCTAAGAGCTCAGCGAAAGCTGCCAGGTGCCCACCTCAGCCTGGTCGTTGCTCTAAGGCGGTCACCTGTGTCAGGCTGCTCTGTCGCTGGACCAGAACGCCCGAGACTGGGTGACTCACAGAGGAAAGACGCCCGTTTGGCTCAGGGTTCCGGGGGCTGGGAAGTGCAAGGCGGCAGCGACTGGAGAGGGCCTCACGCTGTGTCCTGCACAGTGGCAAGGCGGGAGGGGCCAGCACTGTAGGCACCTGCCCTCGCGAGTGAAGGCGTTCATCTCTTCTAACAGCTGAAGCGTCTCTCCGAGGGCCCACCTCCCGCACTGCCACAGGGCACTCAAATTTCCACGTGAATTTCCGAGGAGGGGGCGTGGTGGGAGCAAACTGTTTTCTTTCTTTCTTTCTTTCTTTCTTTCTTTCTTTCTTTCTTTCTTTCTTTCTTTCTTTCTTTTAAAATTTTTTGACAGGCAGAGTGGACAGTGAGAGAGAGAGACAGAGAGAAAGGTCTTGCTTTTGCCGTTGGTTCACCCTCCAATGGCCGCCACGGCCAGCGTACTGCGGCCGGCGCACCGCGCTGATCCGAAGGCAGGAGCCAGGTGCTTCTCCTGGTCTCCCATGCAGGTGCAGGGCCCAAGCACTTGGGCCATCCTCCACTGCACTCCTGGGCCACAGCAGAGAGCTGGCCTGGAAGAGGGGCAACCGGGACAGAATCTGGCGCCCCGACTGGGACTAGAACCTGGTGTGCCGGTGCCACAAGGCGGAGGATTAGCCTACTGAGCCACGGCGCCGGCCCAAGAGCAAACCATTTTCAAACTGTAGCGTCATCCTTCCAAAGAACACTTCCAGCTCCGAGCTCCCTGGCGGGCCCCCTCTCCTGGGCACCAGTCTGCCTCACAGGCCCAGAGCTGACCTGCCTGTCTGTCTAGTCCACTGGACACAGGGCGGGCTGCAGGCTGGGGGCAGTCAGGCCGACGGTGGGGAGTGGTCTGAGGCCTGGCTGCCTGGGCGGGTCTCTGGATTCGAACCTTCAGCCCTGCAGGTTCTCGACCTCCAGTTCCGGTTCTTGGGGCTACTGGTGGGAATGACCTGGGGGAACAAGCCGGCCTCTAAGGGGCCCAAGCTTTTGGGGTGAGGTGGAGGGGAAGGGTGCACACCGAGGCCCACAGCACACAGTGACTGGGCTGGGGGGCTCATAGGAGCGCCTCCACTTGGGGACCTGGTCAGACAGTTTCTGCGGCAGGGGAGTGGGGCTGGGCGCCCTGCTGAGACTGGGGGTCTCCTTGGCGGTCAAGGCCTCTCTCCACCCTGCTTCCGCCTAAGGCCCACCCTGCCTTCGTCCACAGGCTCCATCTCGGTGAACAGCCGCAGCACGCCGTTCTTGGCCACGGGGGAGAGTGAGGTTCTGGACCTGGACAGCGAGCTGTACCTGGGCGGCCTCCCTGAAGGGGGGCGGGTGGACCTGCCCCTGCCCCCGGAGGTGTGGACAGCAGCACTCCGGGCCGGCTACGTAGGATGCGTGCGGGACCTCTTCATAGATGGCCGGAGCCGAGACCTCCGGGGCCTGGCTGAGGCGCAGGGGGCCGTGGGTGTCGCCCCCTTCTGCTCCCGGGAGACGCTGAAGCAGTGCGCATCCGCCCCGTGTCGCAACGGAGGCGTCTGCCGAGAGGGCTGGAACCGGTTCGTCTGTGACTGCATCGGGACCGGCTTTCTGGGGCGTGTCTGCGAGAGAGGTGAGGCTGGTCTCCCCCCCCCCCGCCCCCGCCCCAGTGCCCTCCTCCTCAGGGCACCCCCCCCCTCCTTCTCTGTGCTCCTTCCTCCTGACGACGCCCCCATAGGCCAGCCCTGGGCTTGTCAGCCTTGTGATTCTCTGGGCTTCTCTCTCCTCCCACTGGTCTTCTCCTGTCCCCGCTTCTCCTGGGGCAGAGGCCACGGTCCTGAGCTACGACGGCTCCATGTACATGAAGATCATGCTGCCGAACGCCATGCACACAGAGGCGGAGGACGTGTCCCTGCGTTTCATGTCCCAGCGGGCCTACGGACTCATGATGGCCACCACCTCCAGGGAGTCTGCCGACACCCTGCGCCTCGAGCTGGACGGGGGGCAGATGAAGCTCACGGTCAACCTCGGTAACCACCCTGCCCTGGGCCTCCTGGCCCCTCCCCTGGCCCTGTCTGTGACCCACACCCCCCTCTGTCCGGAGAAGTCGGTGGGGGCGCCAGCACAAGAGGTGCCCTCAGCAGAGTTTGGAGGTGGGGAGGAGCCGGCCTGGGTCAGAGCCCCTGAGGTTCTCCACGCCTGGCAACACTTGAGTGGGGTGGGGAGTACGGTCCAGGGTGTCTGGGGGTGACAGTCGGGAGTCTGCAGTGTCTGTCCCGCCCACACACGCAATGACGCTGCTCATCCATTGGCCCGTGCATTCGAGAAGCGCTTGCTGATGGCTCCTGGGTCCTGCACTTGAGCTCCGTGCAGCGGCAGAGGTGGGGATGTGGAAGAGCTGAGCCCTGAGCTGCTCTGCCTGAAGGGCCGTCTGTGCTCACGAGTACAGGTGCACACCGGGCACAGAGGAACGTGCCGTGTCCCCAGCGCTGCCCTGTGTAGACATCAGTCACCAGTGTTACTATCCCAGTTTTAAAGATTTATTTATTTATTTGAAAGGTGGACTTATATATAGAGAGAGGGAGGGACAGAGATCTTCCATGTGCTGGCTCACTTCCCAAATGGCCACAACCACTAGAACTGGGCCAGGCTGAAGCCAGGAGCCTGGAACTGCATGTGGGTCTCCCACGTGGATGGCAGGTGCCCAAGCACTCCGGCCGCCTTCCATGGCCCTCCCAGGTGCATTGCCAGGGAGCTGGATTGGAAGTGGGGCAGCTGTCACTCAAACTGGCGCCCAAATGGGATGCTGGTATTACAGGCAGCAGTTGACCTGCCGCACCACAGCGCTGGCCCCGATATGCCCATTCTACAGATGATGGACTTCATATCTGAGTACTGACTTGTCCAACTTCCCAAAGCAACCGGTGGCCAGGGTAGGAGCCAGACAAACCTAGGTCATTGACCTGGAAGTGCATTGCTTTTCCCACTACCTCCAAAAGAGCTGGAGGTGGAGCTGCTTCCGGCCGCGGCCCTCAACAGGACGTTGCTGACCACCTCCGCCTGCGCCCGTGGGTGAGCAGGTCTTGGCACCTCACAGTCCCCGGGGTACCCCCCTGCACTGAGCCGTGTGGCCCTTTGGCTCTCTCCATGGCCTTCAGCTCTCATGGTCAGGGCAAAAAGAAATAGCAGGCTCACTCACTCAGCTAAGATGAGGGTACTTCAACACGTTTGTGGGGAATGGAATTAAATGATACGTTTACTTTGGTAAAAAAAAAAAAAAAAAGTTAAAATCCACGCATACGAGGGGTCTTCAGAAAGTTCGTGGAAGGAGTGGGCACTCAGCATCGGGGTTAAAACGCCCACTCCACATTGGGGTGCCTGGGTTCCCTGTCCTGCCCTGGCTTCTGGCTCCAGGCGCAGCTCCCCGCCAGTGCAGACTCCAGGCGCAGCAGGGATGGCTCAGGTACCCCAGCCAGTGGCTTTGCCCGGTCCCTGCCATTGCAGCCATTCGGGGAATGAATCAGTGGACAGGAGTGCTCTCTCGCTCTCTCTCTCACTCTCTCTCTCGCTCTCTGTCTCTCACTACCTCTCAAATAAATAAACAAATTTTTAAAAAGTATTCGTGGGAAATGTGTATTACAAAAAAAACATGCAATGAATTTCAAATTTGTTTTTGGGCCAGTGCTGCGGCTCACTAGGCTAATCCTTTGCCTGCAGCGCCGGCACCCCGGGTTCTAGTCCTGGTCAGAGCGCCGGATTCTGTCCCAGTTGCCCCTCTTCCAGGCCAGCTCTCTGCTGTGGCCAGGGAGTGCAGTGGAGGATGGCCCAAGTGCTTGGGCCCTGCACCCGCATGGGAGACCAGGAGAAGCACCTGGCTTCTGGCTTTGGATCGGCACGGTGCGCTGGCCGCAGTGCATCGGCCGTGGCGGCCATTGGAGGGTGAACCAACGGCAAAGGAAGACCTTTCTCTCTGTCTCTCTCTCTCTCACTGTCTAACTCTGCCTGTCAAAAAAATTTGTTTTTGCACTAAACCAAGTTTACATTTTAATTCCACTGTCCACAGAGCTGACGTGTCGCTCTGTGGAACACCTTGGAAGTGTCAGGCGTGTCCCGACCAGGGGCGACAGCAGTGGTCAGCAAGGCCCTGCCCTGTGTAGCTCTCCGCCCAGGGGGCCCTGGGAGGGAGAGGCCCTGAGCTGCCCCGAGCTGGGGCCCAACTCGTCTGCCTCAGCGGCGTCTGGGAGAACTTTTTGGAAATGAGCACCCAGACACCTGCCGTGGGAGGCGCCCTCCGGCCACTGGGGCCTTGCTGCGTGTCCTGGTCTAGAAGAGGAGTGAGGCCCTGTGAGTGGATGACAGTACCCCGATGCAAGAATGCCGAGCTCTGAGCGTTCGAGTCTTCGCCAGCCGTCTCACCCTCGCGCTGCTGTCCAGGCCGTGTCTGGGACAGTCTGGCCTTTTGGGGCCTCATTAACGTCCAAGGGACCTTGAAAAGGTTTCTGCATAAATAGAATTATGAGAGTACTTCAAAAAGTCTGTGGAAAACCATGACAAGATAAGTTCATTTTGGTGTAAAAATTTTTGAAATGCATACGTAGGTTTTCTTTTTTTTTTTTTTTTTGAACTTAGCTAATCAAGTAGATTTTTAACAATTAGCTTTTTTTTTTTTTTTAAAAAAAGATTTATTTATTTATTTGAAAGGCAGTTGCAGAGAGAGAGAGAGAGAGAGGTCTTCCATCTGCTGGTTCACTCCCCAAATGGCCACAATGGTCAGAGCTGTGCTGATACGAAGCCAGGAGCCAGGAGCTTTTTACCAGTTTCCCAAGTGGGTGCAGGGGCCCAAGCCCTTGGGCCATCTACTGCTTTCCCAGGCCATGGCAGAGAGCTGGATCAGAAGTGGAACAGCTGGGTCTTGAACCAGCGCCCATATGGGATGCCGGCGCTGCAGGTGGTGGCTCAACCTGCTATGCCACAGCACCGGCTCCCATGCGTAGGTTTTCATACTACGCATTTCCCACAAGTTTTTGGAACGGCCATTGTATTTGTGCCTTGTCCTTTCCTTTTCTCTTTTTGGGCACCTGGCCGTTAGCTCTTCTGACAAGCACTTGCCCGGGGGTGGTGGTGGTGGGTGGACCTGGGGCTCTGCAGACGGCTGGATCCTCAGAGCCAGTTGGAGGGGTTCCCTGCAGCTCTGCTGTGACCAGGGTGCTGGGTGACAGCGCGGCAGCCCCTTCGGCTGACGCTCCTCAGGTCTGTGTGACACCCTGCCCCTCTGGAATTGTCCCAGGAGGAAGGCACGAGCCCAAGGCCCCAGGAGTGGCCCTGTGCTCCGACTGCCAGGCCTGGGTACCCAACGTGCGTCCCCTGCTCCTTTGCCTGGGGCCAAGCACACAGACGCGCAGCAGGAAAACGTGGGGAGTCCGATTTGCAGGGAAGCCAGCTGCCCCTTGCACTGTCCACTGGCCCAGGGAGAAGCTTGGAGTTCTTTAGCGTAAACAGGAGCCAGTGTCTGGGACACCTACGTGTGTTCTGGTGGGCCCTGGCAACCTTTCGCTCCTGGATCTGCCCTCCCTGGCAGTGCACGCAAGCCCTCGGGAGTCCGAGGACAAGGTGGCCTCCAAGACTGACGTCGGCAGGACCGCCCGCCCGCACTCTCACCCCTGGCCCGGCCCCGCCCCCACCGCGGAAGCGGAGGTGCTGAGATGCCGTCTGGCGTGGCTGTGACCAGATGTGACACATCTGTCTGCAGATGCCACTGATGTGTGGCCACTGCAAGTGCCGGGGACACACAGGGGGCCCCACCCAGCCGTGGGACGGCATAGGAAGACCTGGGCTCCAGCTCTGCTGTCAATGCTGCCTGAGTCGTTTCCCCTCTCTGAGCCTCTGTTTTCTTATCTGTGAAATGGAGCTAAGAGTCCTCACTTGGTCTGATTTCCGTGGTGGTTTTGAGGCTCAAATTGTATGATGGGGGTGAAGACAGCTTATAGATGTAAGGCACACACTCAGAGAGACCCTTGCAGCCTTCTCTAAAGAGAAACTGTCCTGGGATAGGGACCCAAGCTTGGAGCCAGGCCTGGGGGCGTCCACACAGCATCACCGAGTCTGGCCCCACCTTGGGAGCCCCGTTCTGACCCCTGTCCTCCTTGCCGCCCCAGCCTGCCGGCCTCGCAGACGGGCAGCAACACCAGGGCCCCCGGCCTGGACTGCACTTGCTGCTGGGGACCTCAGGGAAGAAGCCTGGGTCTCCCCTGGAGGGAGGGAGGCTGCAGTGACAGGAGGCAGCCTTGTAGCTCGCGAGGCTCCCGGGGGAGGACGTGAGGCTGCCAGGAACCGCTTGGTGGCACGGCTGGGAGGGGGTGCTCAGTGCCAGCCTCCAGAGGTGGGCACAGCCGGAGGAATCAGAGGAACCGACTGTGCCCTCCCAGCCTTTCCCGTTCACCATTCGTGAATCCCCTGGGTGCCACCCCGCCACGGGAGACCCTCCACCTCGGTCCCCAGGCCTTCAGTGCCAGGGTGGCACTAGGATGGCTGTTCTGGTCATTAGCCCGTTGTGCCTTGGTGTCACCCTGCCTTTCTGGAGTTCCACTTGGCCCCGAATCCTCACGAGTTCCGCCCTTGTGAGCCATGCAGAGCAAGCTGAACTCTCGTTCCTACTCTCACGTATTTCTGAGAGACAGAGTTGCTGTCTGTCGGTTCATTCCCCAAGTGCCCACAACCGCCCCAGGCAGGCAGGGGGCTGAACTCAATTCAGTTGTCTCCCACGGGCTGGGGCAGCAAGAACCCAGTTAATGACTTGGGCCGTCACCACGACCTCTCAGGGTCTGTACTGCAGAAACCTGGGCTGGAACTACAGCTCATCTCGAGTCCAGGCGCTCTGACCTGGCCAGTGCCCAGCGCTGGCTGGCGTTTCCAGTCAGACTAAAGACACATTACAGGCCGGTGCCGCGGCTCAATAGGCTAATCCTCTGCCTGCGGCGCCGGCACACCAGGTTCTAGTCTCGGTCGGGGTGCTGGATTCTGTCCTGGTTACTCCTCTTCCAGTCCAGCTCTCTGCTCTGGCCCGGGAGTGCAGTGGAGGATGGCCCAAGTCCTTGGGCCTTGCACCTGCATGGGAGACCAGGGGAAGCACCTGGTTCCTGGCTTCTGATCAGCGTGGTGTGTCGGCCGCAGTGCGCCAGCCATAGCGGCCATTGGAGGGTGAACCAACGGTAAAAGGAAGACCTTTCTCTCTGTCTCTGTCTCTCTGTCTCTTTCTCTCTCTCTCTCACTGTCCACTCTGCCTGTCCAAAAAAAAAAAAAAAAAAAAAGACACATTACATCCCAAAGCCCGTTAGTCCCCAGGGGCTGGGATATGTGTTGCTTCTTACTAGGGGCTGGTCTGTAGTAGCTCCGGAGCTCCGTCCAAGGCCGGGCTGCAGGGGAGCCTGGCCTGAACACAGGCCGCCCCCGGAGCGAGGCTGCCACTCCCTGGTGCCACCTCCCAGACCAGATGTGGCCAGCAGGCCCCCAAGGCTGCCTGCCTCGGACCCTGGGCCACCATGTGCCCTCCGCGGGGAGAGGAAGCGTCTCCCCCGAGTTCCTCTCCGTGCTGCTCGCTCCCCTTGCCTCTGCCATCACATTCACACTGGGACCCTGGGCTGTCGGGCCGCACCGGGCCGCACCGGGCCGCACCGGGTCCTTGCCGTCCGTTCTCTGCAGCTGAGGCGCGGTCGCTGGTTACTGGTGAGCCTTCTTGGGCTCTGCTTGGGTGAGTGCATGCCGAAGAGGCTGGCTGTCTTCTGCTCCCTCTCCTCTCCACTGGAGCAGGGGACTTCTGAGGGCGGGGTCGCTGTGGGGGGGGGCCTGGCGCTCTCACCTCTTCTCCGGACAGACGGACCCGCTTTGCCTGGTGCTCCCCCGCTGGCGAGGGTCGGCCTGCCCTTCCAGCCCCCTTTTTTCTTTTTTGGACCCTTCATGGGTGAAGACTCTGCTGGCCCTGAGAGAGCCCCCCGAGCCTGTCTCCAGGGCCTGGCACCGCTCCCTCTGCCCAGCCTCTCTCCCTCCCTCCGCTGCCCTGTTCCCCCCTCTTTTCTCTCTCTACTCTCTGCCTGCTCCCACCCCCTGGGACTTCTCACTTCCTCCCGTGCCTGCCTTGGACCTTCCTCTGCCTCCTCCGCGGCTCCCTTGGTGCCAGGCTGTGGCCCCAGGTTCCGGCTGCTCCCTCCACTCTTCTGCTGCGGTTGACAACGCGTGTGGAGCTCAGCTGTATGCCCGAGAGGCCCGTGACCCCCACAGCCGCAGGGGCATCTGTTCACCTCCACTGCAGGAACCTTCAGGGGCCCGGGGGACGCCAGGCACTGCCCCACTCCCATGGGACACAGGGGCACGGCCTATTCTGGGAGCCCGGATGCGTTGTTCACCAAGAGCCGACAGTGCGCCCTCTCTGAGTGGCAGGGGCCAGCCCAGGGCAAACCCGCTCGCCTGTTCCTTGATGGGGATCCTGCTCCTGCCCCTCGGCTCCCAGAGGGGGAAGTGCGTCACCCAAGGCCACCCAGTCACGTCAGGTCTGAGGCTTCCCCTCCCCTGCCTCTCGATGCAGGGCCCGCTCCCGTGGGTGGAGCTGGAGTCTGACGGGGCAGCGCTGGCTCCCTCAGGCCTTAAACCTGAACGTCACAGGACGTAGTGCTCTGTTCCCTCTGCGAGGGCTGGCTGACTCCCACCTGTGCTCCGGGCCTCGCGCTGCAGGCGGCACGGGGTCATGTGCTTTCTGCCGTGCACCCCGCCCTGCCTCGAAGCTGGAGGACGGCGATGCCAGGACAGGGGCAGGAGCGTTTGCTTTCGGGGCCTGCCTGCTCCTGAACTTGTTTTGTGTCCCCCAAAGAAGTCATATTTGGGGCACTGTGTCCCCAGCTGTGAGGCCTCGACTTCTCCCTCGGCGAGCAGAGCGATTCGAGGTCCTCTTCGCGGGGAAGGACCACCCCAGTCCCCAGTGGGAGCCGGGCACCCCCAGGATAGGGAGGCGTGAAGGAAGGTTCCTGCAGGGGCGGTGCCAAGCCCCTGGGGCTTTGGGAGGGTATGGCCTCGGGAAGGGGACTCTGGGGCGGACCCCTCCGTTTAGCTCGGAGCGCAGAGGGGCACGGGAGTGACACGTCCCACCTGGGCTCTGAGCGGGAGTCCTCCCAGAGCAGGGGATGCAGGGACCCTGGCCCTCCTCACTCATCTCTTTCCTGAGACTGGAGAGATGGGGGGTTGGCCAAGCCCTCAGCCCCCAGCGATCCCCTGTGCGGCTGGGACTCCCAAGGTGCCCATCTCCCCCAGACACCAGAGGCCTGGGCCCTTCCAAGAAGGGGGTCGCAAGTCCTCCTGTCACCGGGTTGCCCTGCCTGCTGGCTCTCGGGAGGCTTGGAGCCCTCTTGGGGGCAGGAGGGACTGGGGTCCGCCTGAGGAATGGGAGAGGGCACCTGGACACGCGTGGTCCCCAGAAGGTGGTCCCGGGGGGAATCCCCGCCTGCAGACACCCCTCCCTGTGAAGGATGTAAAAAAAAAAACTTGTTTTACCTTTTTGTCTCCCCTCCCCCTCTGCCCGCCCCGTGGCCCCCCCAGACTGCCTGCGCGTCGGCTGCGCACCCAGTAAGTGGCTTGCGTCTTCTGCAGAGCCCCGGGGACTGGGATGCTGGCTCCTGGGTTTAGGGCAGGGTGGGAGGAGACGTCTTCATCACTGGTGTGTGTGGGGTTGGGCTGCGGGTGGAGGGATGCGGTGGGGGTGGGGGCTGTGGAGGGTGGAATGGATGGAATGAGGCAGAAACGGGGAGCAGGAGGAGGGTCCGTGGTCAGGCTGCTCCCTGGGTTCTGGGAGAAGGACGACCAGGACACCTTGTGGCCCACGTCAGCAGGATGGTGGGGAGAAGACGAGATTGGGGCTGGATGGCAGCTTCCCCGGCCGTCCCTCTGTCTTAGTCACCTTGCAGCCCAAGCCTGAGACCGGCGCGGAGATTTGCCGCTGCGTCTCTAGACATGGCCACCAGGGGGCAAGCAAGGCACGCGGGAAAGACAGTGGGGGCGGAAGGGCCTGAGAGTTGAGCCCCTCTGCTCCCTGTGGGCTGGGGAGTCCTCCCCAGGTGACCGTGCAGGCTCTCGGCAGGAGTCAGACGGAGCAGTCCAGGCATCCCGGTGCTGCCGGCTCATGCTGCCACGTGGTGTGGCTGAGGGCGGGCACAGGCAGAGACCCTGCGTTTGCCGAGTCTCTTGCCTTACACGTGAGGTATGGTGGGTGTCCTTGAAGGCCAGCACCCCCGGCCCTGGCTGAAGTGGCCGCCAGGGGCTTGGGGATGACCTGGAAGTGTGCAAGGGCCAGTGCTGCCTGATGAGCGGAGTCGGCCCCAGTCCTGGACACCTGATGATCCTGGCCATAATTCCTAGAAACAGCACTGCCCTCTCCGGCTGTGTGCGTGTGGCTGCCTGGCCATGTGTGCGGTAACCCGGGCGGGTGCAGTGGGAGAGCTGGGTTGTCCAGGTTGGGGAGGAAGCTATGGGCACACAGCTCCACTTGGGTACGTGGGTCAGACTGTGAGTCTTCGAGAGCTTTGGGTCCGTGCTGAGACGCCGGGAATTTAGTGGCTGGTGACACAGGGAGCAGGTCGTGAGAGGCCCTGGAGGTTGGGGGAGTGGGACATCTGGGTTGTAGGTGTGAGTGTGTACAGGGCCTCAGGGCACAGCTCCAGGGGCACCGTTCACTTCATCTGCTTTGCACAAGGCTCCCTCTGAAGTCACTGAGTGTGTCTGGGCTTGTGGCTGGGGCGGGGCGTGCGTGTTAAAAGCTCTGAGTGTGCGTGCGTTCCAGGTGTGAGGTGAGGCCTTGAGCGTGTATGTGCGCGCACGGGCTGTGCAGGTGCACAGGCGCCATGCTCACTCCCCCCTTGGTGCTGCAGGGAAAGGCCCCGAGACGCTGTTTGCGGGGCACAAGCTCAATGACAACGAGTGGCACACGGTGAGGGTGGTACGGCGTGGCAAGAGCCTGCAGCTGTCTGTGGACAACGTGACCGTGGAGGGTAGGTGGTCTGGGCGTGCCCGTGGAGGGTAGGTGGTCTGGGCCGCAGGGCCGGTTCTTCTTGGCGACCGCTGCCGGGCTCCCGTGTAGGGCGGCATGCTGGGAGCTGCTCCTGTCATTTCTCCCCCCGCCCCCCGGGTGGTGTGTTATGGGGCCTGGACAGTAGGGACCGTCTCTCCCCCGCCGTGGGCAGAGTTCCCTGGGCCTCGCAACCCTGGAGTGCAGCTCCCCCGGGCACTGTGCTTGCTGCCGGACCAGCTGAGGTCACGTCGCTCCCACGTGGCTGTGGTGTGGCGGCAGGCTGCCGGGAAGCTGAGGCCCAGCCCTCTCACTGGGCCTCCCGTCCCGAGCAGGGCAGATGGCGGGAGCCCACACGCGGCTGGAGTTCCACAACATAGAGACGGGCATCATGACGGAGCGGCGATTCATCTCCGTGGTGCCCTCCAACTTCATCGGGCACCTGAGCGGGCTGGTGTTCAACGGCCAGCCCTACATGGACCAGTGCAAGGACGGCGACATCACCTACTGTGAGCTCAACGCTCGCTTCGGGCTGCGCGCCATCGTGGCCGACCCCGTGACCTTCAAGAGTCGCAGCAGCTACTTGGCGCTCGCCACGCTCCAGGCCTATGCCTCCATGCACCTCTTCTTCCAGTTCAAGACCACGGCCCCCGACGGGCTCCTGCTGTTCAACTCAGGCAACGGCAATGACTTCATTGTCATTGAGCTGGTCAAGGGGTGAGGGGCTGGGCATACCGTGCGGCTGGCGGGAGGCAACCCCTCCCCTGCTGACCCCGAGGCAGCTCCCTGGCCACAGGGTCCCCCAGGCCACAGGCCACAGGGTCCCCCAGGCCACAGGCCACAGGTCAAGTTCCAGGTTCCCAACCGCCCACCCGGAGGCTGTTCCTCCATCAGCCACAGCGCCACACTGCTGGCTGCGCACTCCCCAGCTGTAGCCAGCCTCCGGCTCTCTCTGAGTCCTACCCCAGAACAACTCAGTCCATGCCTCCAGGGGCCCCTGCTGCCCCCCCCCCCCCCAGAGCCTGTGTCACCACCAGGTGGCCCTCTGCCCCTCCTCCCTGAGACAGGCCCTCACACCACAGCCTTCTTGCTGTTGGCTGGGGGGTCCCCTTCCTCTGGGGTCTCCCTCGCAGTCCCTTCTTCCCCCAGGCCCCCTCCCCACGCTGCCCCTCCCTGACCTCGTGTCCCCTCCCTACCATTGGGCAGGTACATCCACTATGTGTTTGACCTGGGCAATGGCCCGTCCTTGATGAAGGGGAACTCAGACAAGCCAGTCAATGACAACCAGTGGCACAACGTGGTGGTGTCCAGGGACCCGGGCAACGTGCACACCCTCAAGATCGACTCCCGCACGGTCACACAGCACTCCAACGGCGCCCGAAACCTCGATCTCAAAGGTGGGGCGGGGGCCTCTGCAGGAGGCCTGGCCCTGGCCCGCGCGCCCTGCCCCTAGTCCCCGGCCCTCTTGCCCTCTCTCCACCGCGTCCGGCTCGACAGCTTTCTGCCAGCGCTCCCATTGGCCCTCCCGTGTGTCCACCTCCTAACCCAGGACGTTGGTCGCAGGATGTGCCTCCTGGGTGCTCAGTGGCATTTTTCTAGAGCCAGGAGAGGTGCTCCAGGCTTTCCAGGGACCTCTCGGTCTCCACGGCTGAGAAGCCTGCGTTGGTCGAGGACTGGAGAGAGAACAGGGAGCTCAGTGCCCCTGCAGACACAGCCCTGGGTGGGGAAGGTGATGAGGCTGAGCGATGGCCGGAGCTGGGCCCCCAGTGTCCTGTAGCTGGACTCTTGTAGGACCCAGGCTTCCCTGGTGTGCTCAGGGCCCCGCGTTCCCCAGGCATCTTCAGCAACCATTGAAGAACTCGTGGCTTGTGCCCAGAGGGGTGGCTGGGCAGTGGGGGTTGGTGGTTGGTGGCTGGAGCAGGGCGGGCAAGCATCCTCAGAGCCAGCCAAGGCCTCCCCGGGAGCCACCCCCTCGTACCTGCCACACCGCCTCCCAGCTCCATAGCGCCCCCTGGTGTCAGTGTGACTGGGACGTTCAGAGCGTGGGAACGGTTCTGGGAGACCACTGACTTCACAGGGTCATGGGAATCTCTGGGCACGGCGCTGCACATCCTCTTTGCTCCCAGGAGGGGGCGACGTGTCACAGTGAATCTGAATGGACAGCACGCCCAGGGGTTACCTTGGCTGCTCTGGCGCTGCTGGGTTTGAGCAGGTGGTCAAGGCAGCAGATTGGTGTCTTGGCTGAAGCTGTGTTGCGCGCCGGCCAAGGCTTCCAGGGTGTTGGATTCCATGTGGGGGATCAGGGGGTCCCCGAAGTGAATTTCTTCCCAGAGTCCCCTAGGCTAAGTTCTAGAGAGCCAGGCTTAGGTCCTAGGAGAGAACCGGAATTCGGAGAGGCCTGGGAAGTTCTGAGAATGGGAGACTTGAGGAGGGAAGGAGCGGGGGTGGAGGGGGTGGGGCTGTGCGGCTCTGAAAGGCCCTGATTACGGCCGGAACTGGAATCAAAGCGTGTGGGGGCGAGCAGGCTCCTGCAGCTGCCCCCCCCACCCCCCAGGCATCTGGGCTGCTCTGGGAGGGGCGTAGACAGATGGCGAAGTGGAGAGGAAAGCAGGCAGAGGTGGGGGTGGGGACACCTCAGGTCTGAGCGGGCTGGGTGGGAGGGCCTGCAGGCCCGGTGCCCTGGTCCTGGGTGGGGAATGGGGATGGCAATGCCTGGGCGCTGACCCCACACCCTTTGCAGGGGAGTTGTACATTGGCGGTCTGAGCAAGAACATGTTTAGCAACCTGCCCAAGCTGGTGGCCTCCCGGGATGGCTTTCAGGGCTGCCTGGCCTCGGTGGACCTCAACGGGCGCCTCCCAGACCTCATCGCGGACGCCCTGCACCGCATCGGGCAGGTGGAGAGGGGCTGTGACGGTGAGTGGGGGTGGAAGAGCTAGGTGGGCAGAAGGCTGTCCTCAGGCCTCGTGGGAGCCCGTCCCCACGACCCGGCAGCAGGGGCACGGGCGGGTGAAGCGTCACTCGCCTCTCGGTGGCTCCCCACCCTGGCTTGCGCCCTCCATTCCTGCTGCACCCCTCCCCCCCAGCACTTAGCCCTTCCTGCCGGCCACTGCTGAGAGCAAGACCTCTCTGCCTGCCCGCCCGGAGCTTCCGCACCTCCCGGGGAGGGAGAGGGCTTGGCTGAGCCCGGGGTGTTTCTTCCTCCTGTTCCTCCCAGGCCCCAGCACCACCTGCACCGAAGACTCCTGTGCCAACCAGGGCGTCTGCCTGCAGCAGTGGGACGGCTTCACCTGCGACTGCACCATGACTTCCTATGGAGGCCCCGTCTGCAACGACCGTGAGTGCAGGGCGGGGGCTGGGCGGCCGGGGAGGGGCGGGGTCCAGGCCCACTCCCAGCCATAGGACTGGAGTTGGGGGTGTGTCTCCGAGGGCCCGGGAGCTGTGCTTGTCACTTCCTTCCCCTCCCTTGCCACGAGAGCCCCCAGGGGTGCGGCTGGCTGCCACCCCCTCTCAGAGTCCGCCGATGGCCTCCCCGTGTTCTGAGCAGGTGGGACCCGGCTCCCTTCACCCGCAGCCAGCAGTGCCAGCCTCGGGGCAGTGAACTGGCTGCTGTCCTGTGTGATCTTGGCAGTGGCCCACGCGTCATGCATGCACTTTTTTTTTTTTAAGATTTGTTTATTTGGAAGTCAGAATTATACACAGAGAGAAGGAGAGGCAGAGAGAGAGAGAGAGAGAGAGAGAGAGAGAGAGAGAGGTCATCTATCTGCTGATTCACTCCCCTATTGGCCGCAATGGTCAGAGCTGTGCCAATCCGAAGCTGGGAGACAGGAATTTCTTCCAGGTCTTCCATGTGGGTGCAGGGGCCCAAACACTTGGGCCATCTTCTACTGCTTTCCCAGGCCACAGCAGAGAGCTGGATCGGAAGTGGAGCAGCCGGGACTTGAACCGGTGCCCATATGGGATGCCGGCACTGCAGGCGACGGCTTTACCCGCTACGCCACAGCGCCGGCCCCAGCATGTCCTCTGGCACATGGAGGGGGCTCTTATTCACCTGCATCCCCCTCACTCTGGTGCCCAGAGAAGCCTTCGGTGGGAGCCACAGCAGGCCCACACGGCAGGGACAGGCTCCGGGATCCCCAGGGGGCCAGGCTGCCGACACCTGGGTTCTCTGGACGTGGGCCTGCTGTTCCCTGTTTCTCCCTGAAGAATCCCAGCTGCAGGTTGTCCCCTTGAGCCGCAAGGGCACTCCTGGGCGTCCTCGCTTGGTCTGCCCTCCCTGTCGGGGCGCATGCCTGCCAGCTTGCGTCTTGTTGGAGGCCCTCCCCAGAGAGGGCAGCTCTGCAGCAGTTTCTGCTCCCTGGTGCTTGGGGGCCAGCAGCTGGGGCAGGCGCGGGGAGAGGCGGCCTTCTGCTTGCGGGCAGGGTGGGCTTTGGCATTTCCCGGCGATAATGGCGCTGAGCAGAGGTCAGCTGCCTGGGAAAGACACACACACGCACACACGCACACGCACACACGTGCACACACACGCGCACGCGCGCACACACACTACAGCCGTGGACTTCTGGAGGTAGCTCTTAGCAGAGCTCTGGGATCAGAGCCTGGGCCAGGCTCTTGTCTCCTTCCCGCCTTGCTGGCCCTGTGTCAGCCGGGCGGGAACCAGAGCTCTTGGTGGGTGCTGCTTCCCTTTGAGAACACGCCCAGCCTGGGCCCCCCAGCCCTTCCTTGCTATTTTCAGGCATGGCTGGCTGTTGGGCACCAGCGCCCTGACCCCGGGTTTTCCTTGTGGGGTCTGCTGCCCAGTGTGCCTTCCGAGCCTCCCACGGCAGCTGGGGCCGTGGGCCGCTCAGCTTTATGCTCATCCGGTGAGGACACTGACTGGCAAGCTTGGCCGCTGACCCTTTACAAAGCCTTGATGCTGGAGAAGACAGTGGCGTGCAGACAATGAGGAAACTGGCCCCAGGCAGAGGCGGGACTTGCTCCGAGCCCTAGAGGGTGCGGCTAGAAGGACCCTGTTACTCCCTGCTCCTCACTGAGTTCCGGGGCGGGGTGGTGGCCACCATGGAGGGAATCGAGGCGCACAGCCGCCCCTCGTCACTACTCACCTGCCACACGCTGGGGCCTTCGGGGAAGGGGCACAGGAGGTGGGGAGGGGGTGTCTGGGGAGCTGCGTCACTCTTCAGCAGGGCTGAAGCAGCCCCTCTGGGCTCCAGGCAGGGAGAATGGGGGCTGGGGAGCAGGGCTGGCCTTGCCAAGTGTCACCATCCCCAAGTGCTGGTCCTCAGGCAGAGCCTGAGCCAAGCGGTGGAGCTAAAGACAAGGTAGGTGCAACCTGGGAGCCCCGCGGGCCTGGGTGAGCTGCTCCTGCTCCTCTCCTGGGACCGCGCCCCTGCCTGGCTTGTCTGGGTGTTTGGGGCTCTCTGAGGGCGGTCACCTGGGCCTCGGAGTGGCCTTCCCTGGCATAGGGTCTCCGTGTCTCCATCACTGGCCTCCATGTTCCTCTAAGCCTGTGGCGGGGGCTGTCTCTGCCTCGGAGGACGGTGGAGGCTGTGAAGTGATGGGGGAAGGGGTGGGGCCCCAGGATGGGCACTTCCTGCTGCCCTCCTGCCTTCCAGAGACTGCCTGCTGCCTGTCCGGGCGGTCAGCTCTGCACCACCGCGGCCCCATCGCCGTCTCGCAGCCTCTATTGATCTCTCCACACTTCTGTCTCTCCCTTCCTTTTCACCCTCTAGCCACCCCCCCAGCATCTCCCCCCACCCCCCTCAATCCAGTCCCCACTCACTGCTATTGATTGGCCTCCAGGCGGCTTCCCTTCCTTGCCTCTCGCTGGCAGCTCCTCCCCTCTCCCTCTGGGACCATACATTTTCTGCCTGCTCAGAGCTCTGCCAGTCTATATGCCAGGGCCCGGGGCGCAGGAACGGGAGGGAGCGGGCGGGAGGGCACGGCTCGGGGAGCCCCAGCCTCGCGTCTCTCCTTCACGAGGCCCCAGGCCTCCTCTTGGGGGTCACCTAGGCCCCCCTTGCTTCACGTTTGAAGGGCTGGGGCGTCTGGCCCTGGCGTCCAGCACCAGAGGTGGCCCCAGCTGTGGAGGGAGCTGTCCCAGGTCCTGACGGCATTTGTCTGGGCCGGCACCGGGGCTCCTCCCCCGCCCTCCCACCCCTCCCCTTTCTCACCTGACTGTCCCTTTGGCTTCCTGCCCTCCCCACCTCTCCTACCCTGCTACACCGTCTTCTGAGCTCCCTCCCTGCCACACCTCTCCTGAGGAGGTTGACTGTGGGGCAGGGGGAAGGGAGGCCCCTTGCGCTTGCTTTGGGGGCCACGACAAGTGCTTCCTAGAGGCCCCCAAAAGTTTGGGGGGCATGTCCCAACTGGGGGGCAACTTGAAGGAGACGTGGTGTCCTCAGCTGTGCATAAGTGGCCCAGGAAGGGTTTTGTCCTAAGTGGGACACTCGGTGGACAGGGGTTGTGGAGAACCCTGTGGAGGGAGACACAGGGACAGGGTGGGGCAGTGAGAGTGGGGAGGAAAGACTGGGTGGGGGCAGAGGGTAGGGAGCACCAATGAAGTGGAGACTGTGTGTGCGTGTGCGTGTGCATGTGTGTGCGTGTGCGTGCGTGTGCGAGCGTGTGTGTGTGGAGTGTCTCTGGGGGCTCTGGTGCATTGTTTGTGGGTGACCCTGTTTTAAGGGTGAACTTGGGGAGACAGGGATATCTGTGTGTGTTGGCCTTGGCCCTTCATCACCTGTGATCAAGCGTGTTTGTGTGCAACCACACGTGTGCCTCTGTGAGCATGTGATTTGGTGTGCCAATGTCTATGAGCACATGCGTGCACATATGTGTTTGAGCTGTGTGCCTCCCACAGCGGTGCCGTGTAGGCACATGGGCGTCTCCCTACACGGTCTCGGCCACATCCCAGCGCGCACGTGCGTTCCGAGGGGTGCGTGCGGAGCTGGCGGTGGCCTCATCTCTGCACGCAGGACCGGCGAGCAGTATTGGGGTTCGTCTAGGTGGGGGAGGGGAGGGGAAGAGGAGGAAGAGAGCGGCCTCCCTTGCTAGCCTCAGTCCCGTTCAATTATTCAGCAGGGCCCCTTGGGGGGGGCGGGGGGAGCTGGAGGAGAGCGCGCGCCCGAGCGCGGGGGAGGGGCGGGCGCGCGCAGAGGCGAGGCGAGCGCTGAGCGGGCCGGCCAGGTGCCGCGCGGCGGAGCTGCCCAGCGCCGCCCGCAGCTCGGGAGGCGCTCGGGTCCCTCCGCCCTGCCCCCTCCTCCTCCCGCGTTCCCCCTCCCTCGCCTCTCCTCTCCCCTCCTTCCCTCCCTCCCGGGCTCTCTGCCTCCCTCCCTCTCCCTTCCAGCCCTCCCAGCCTCTGCAGCAACACTCGGCTGCCTCCATCTCTCCGCCGGAATCTCGCAGGCTCGCGCCTTCCCTCGGCTCATCCCCGCTCCCCTCCTCTCCTCTCCCCTCCTCTCCCTTCGTCCCCCCTCACCCGGATTTGCTACCCTTCCCCCTTCCCCCGCCCCCTCCCCCGGCCGCTCCCTCCTTTCCCCGGGCCTCGGACGGGCGGCAGCGGCAGCGCGGCGCGGCCGGCCCTGGTCTCCGTCGGTCTCCCGCTCTCCGGGGAGCCGGGCTCGGTCCCTCTCCCCTCCTCCAGCCCGCACCCCCTCCCCGCCCGGCTCCGTTTTTCCGCAGGATTCCCCCGCTGCCCCCTCCCTCTCCACCCGGCACCATGCCCCCTCCCCCGGGCGCTCCCCCGGGTTTCTGACGGCCCTGCGCGCCGCTCCGACCCCGCCGGGATGCGGGGAGACCCCTAGCTCCTCGCGATGGACCCCGGCGTCCTGCACCTTGGCGTTGCCGCTCCGCGGACCCCGGATTTCCCGGCGGGATCCAGTTGATTTCGTGGGCTCCGGACCGAGGCTTGGGCTCCGGTTTTTCCTTCTCGTCACCCTTACCCCCCCTCCCGGAGCTAGGAGCCGGAGGGGGGCTTCGCGGGGCTACACGGCCCCGCGTCCCCGCCCCCGGCCATGGGGCTGTGAGGCGGCCGCCCCCGGGCCGAAATGCCCCCCGGGGGGAGCGGGCCGGGGGGGTGCCCGCGCCGCCCCCCCGCCCTGGCCGGGCCGCCGCCGCCGCTGCTGCCGCCGCCGCCGCTGCTACTGCTGCTGCTGCTGCTGCTGGGGGCGGCCGAGGGGGCGCGGGTCTCCTCCAGCCTCAGCACAACCCACCACGTCCACCACTTCCACAGCAAACACGGCACCGTGCCCATCGCCATCAACCGCATGCCCTTCCTCACCCGCGGCGGGCACGGTAAGTGGCGCCGCGACGGCTGGGCCGCGGGCCTCCGATGTGCGGGACCCCGGCCCCCGCGGGCCGCACCCGGCTGGGCGCGCCCCGCCCGGCCCCTCCGCTTGGCGGGCAGGAGCCCCCTCACCTCGTGTCTGTCTCGGGTCCCCACCGTCTCAGCCCCACCCTGGCCTCCATAACTCTACCTTCCCCTCCCCCCCACCATGTCTTCACTTTGCTTCCCTGTCTCACCTTGTGCCCACCGCCTCCTGTTCCCGCAGCCCCACCGCCTGCCTGTGTGTCCTCCCTCCTCCCATCTTTGACCCTCGCGGCCAAGCCCCTCGCTGCCCCTTAGCTGTCCCCATCTGTCTGACTTGCCTCACCCTCACCTTCCCTCGGCTGGTCTGTCACCCCCTGCAGCCCCTCCCACCGCTGTCCCATCTGTCCTCGCTACCGCCACAAGTCCCCTCTCTCCCTCTCTCGCCGCCTGCTGTCTGTCTCCCCCTGCCCTCAAACCTTCCCCTCTTGTTCCATCCCTGGCCTCTGGCCCCGCCAAGCAGTCGGCTCACACCCCTGTCCCGTGTTCTCCTGCCCTCTGTCCCCTCCTCTCCACTTCTCCCCCCACACCTGCTCATCTCAGCCACCTGCACCCCTGTACCCGCGGGGCTTCCCCTGTGCGTTCCCAGGGCCCTCACCAGCCCCGTGTCTGGGCCCTCAGAACCTTCTGCCACGGACCCCTGGCCTTCCATTTCTGACTTCTGTCGCTTCTCACTCCAGCACTCTGTCCCCTCTCTACTTTATCGCTCAGACCCCAAGACTCTCCACGTGCTGCCTCCCCGCCCTGGGCACCCCCCTTCCTTGCCCTGCCCTCCCCTTCCCTCCCGTGTCTGTCCCGCCTCACGTTGTATTGCATTCCACGTTGGCGCTTCTCACCTCTCATCTCAGGGCTCCGCGCACCTCCCATCCCAGAGGATCTGCTGCCTCCCACTTTAGCCTACCCTCCCTTCCCTGCGCCTTCACTTTCCCAGGCTGCCCCATCACTTCCACCTCTGTGCCCCTCTCGCCTCCTGTGGGATGCACCTCCTTACCCCCCCGGCCTCGCACCTCCTCCATTTTGTCTTTGGCCCTGTCCCAGCCTCCATCAGCACCCATCTCTGCACCTCCACCCACCGCATCCAGGTCCTGCACCCTCACCTTCTGTGTCTCTGAATCCTCCCCTCCCATCGGGGCACGCAGGCACCTCCCTGCTCCCATCTCACCACAGCACTGGCCTCAGGTCTCACGCTGTGGCCATGTGGCCTCCGGTTCCTGTCCGTCTGTCCCTTCCTGGCCCGCTACCCTCTGCACTTTCTGTTTCTACCTGTCCATTGCCTCTCATTTTTTTTTTTTTACTCTGCTTTTGTTCTTCCATCACCGTCTACCTCACATCCCCACCATTTCCTGCCCGTGCCCCTCTCCCCCTGCATTTCTGCCCCTCCCCGCCTCCCCATCACCACTCTGCCTCCGTCATCCTGGCTTCCCAACTCTGTGCTCCTATCACCTCCAATCTCCCAGCTCCTTTGTGGTCTACTTCCCTTTCCTCCTCGCTCTGTGTCTCCTTTTTTCCATGCCTCTACCTCCTTTCCATCCGGTCCCCCAGGAGCAGTCCCTCAAACTCTTCCCTCATTCCCTTCCTCTTTCTTCCCCCTAACACAGGTTCCCTCATCTACTCTCTACCCCACCGCCCCCCTCCCCTGCAGCGCTCCCCACGTCTGTTCTCTTCCCCACAGTCCCACCGCACTCCTGACATGGATGTGCTGACCCTTGCAGGTGCTGCCTGGCCCACTGTGCCTTCCTGCCCCCTTTCCTTGCCCCTCCGCCTCCCAGGAGGCCCTGGCTTGCTTCCCAAGGCACACAGATAGGCATGGTCCTCCTGGATAGCGAGGTGAGGTTTGGAGGGGTGGGAGAGGAGGCGGAATAGGATGGCAAAGCAGAGAGGATCTGGCCCCAGGGATCCTGAGCGAGCTGGAAGGAGGGCCAGGAGCTGGGGCACCCCAGGAAGGCCCAGTGAAGACGTGAGAGTCGGGCAAAGGGAAAGAACCCAGACCAAGGCTTTTCTGGCCGTTTCAGCGTCTCACGGATCCGGATCTTCCAGAGGGGTTTTGTCCTGGCCTCTGATGCCACAGGGGCACAGAGAGTCACCGCGCTGAGCGGGGAGGGCACGGGAACCTGTGGGAGGTGGGTGCTGAGACTGCCTCCAAGACGGCCACTCCTGTGCTGGGCGAAGGAGAAAGGGCCAGGGCTGCCCAGTGTCTCAGGCAGAACAGCGCTGGCAGGTGGCCCAAGGTGGGGCGGGAGCCAGAGAAGGGGGGAAGGAGAAAGGGCCAAGGAAAGGCAGCGTGGGGCGGAGGCCGCCTGTCACGGCTGACCCATCAGCTCTGCCCACCTTGACTGTGGGGCTGGCCAGAGGACCGGCTCCTCTTGGGACCTGTGCTTGGCTGGAGGGACAGGCCAGGCTTCCTCCCTGAGCCCCCCTTCTCCTGCACCTGCTTCTCCACTTCCTCCTTTTGAGGTCTCCTTGGCTCTCTCTGCTCCCCTCCCCCCTTCACTCCTCTCAGTTCCCCTCCACCCCTCCCCAGCCCTTCCTGTCACAGAACGTCCCTACCCACTCCCCAGATCCCACCGACACTTCTGGGCATGAAAGGGAGGAAAGCACCTCTGGGTCCCAGAAATGGATGGAGGGTGACAGTCTGATGGTCCTTGATCCCCCAGTTCTGGTATCAAAGTCCTTGAGGATCTCACAGTCCCCAGTCTTCATTTCTGGCACTCAGGAGCCAGGAAAGGAGGGTTCAACCCCGGTTGAGTTCTAAGTCAGTAGCTCCCAGGAGTTTCGGATTCATCACACCAGCCGGCAAGGAAGACGGCATTTATTTTGATCCTGGTGTTATGAGCCTGAGAACTTGGATTCTGGACTGCTTGGTTGATGGTCAAGAATGGTTTTAAAAATGGAGGGCTATGTTCTTGGGTTCTGGACCAAGAGAGAGCCGAGTGCAGGGGCGTGGGTCTGTGGCACTGTCCCCCTGCGGTGGTGGAGATCCTTGTGGAAATATCTGGCTTGCCCAGGAGCACCAACACGACGTTTTTTCTCGCCGTTCCAGGTCTTCTGCAAGGTTTCTGGTGCCATGGGGACACAGCCAGGGGGTCTCTACATGTGGCTAAAGCCCCAGTGTCGCTGCCTTTTTTTTTTTCCTGCCTTGGTTGATTTTGTTGTTTGAGTCTGGGTTAGCCAACCATGGTTCATGGTTGTTTGTTCTGAATACAGGTGTGTGGGGACTGTGTGGAAGGTTCTTGATCCCCTAGAGTGTTTTACTGGGTCAGTGAATTTCTGAGGCTGGAAGGCACTGAGAAGCTGGGTGTGGGCAGGAGGTGCCAACCCTGGGCCTGTGGCATCTTGAGGCTGGCCAGAGGCTCCCTGGTCTTGGGCTTTGGGGGTGCAGGCCTCCAGCTCACCAGCGTTGTCCTGGGGAGGTAAAGGGAGTTGGTCTACACCTCCTTTTCTGGAGTCTGTCAGCTCTAGATGGGGGACCGCATCCCAGGCTCCGGGTCGCTCAGAGGCTGGCCCCTGCCTTTCCTGCCAGGGGGAGACGGGGGATGCGCCCCGGGAGCTGGGGTTGGGGGTAGGGGTATGTGGGAGGGGCCTGGGGGAAGCCCCGCCTCCTCTGCCCAGCCCTTCCCTGGGCACCCAGGGCAGGAGCCGAGGTGCTGGGGAGAGAAACGTCTCCCCAGGGTGATCAGTGCCACCCCACCCAACAAACCGTTCATCCTTCACCTCTACCGAGAAGTCTCCCCCCCCCCCCGCCCCCGTCATAAACACCCTCGGGCCTTAATAAACTGGCTGCGGTGCCAGACCTCGGCTGGGCAATCAGTCCCTGGGGAGGCTGGGGCGGGGGTGGGCGAGGCAGGCTGCGTGGGCCTCGGGGGCGGGGACGCGTGCGCCCCGTCCCGCGCGGGGCCAGCGCTGCCCTGGCGGCGCCTGCCGCGGCCTGTCTTTGTGCGCTTACCGCCATGTTTCCGGCTGCGGCTGCGGCGTCGCCTGTCGGGGGTCCGCCTCTCCACGCTGGGTCTTTGTGTGCAGCCGGCAGCGGCGTCGCCGGCGTGTGGGTGTGGGGTCGGCTGTGCGTCACTGGGGACGTGGCTGGCGTCCTGGGGCTTGGGCGGTGGGCGCGCGCCCTGATCCCGCCCGCCTCGCAGCCCAGTGGGGGCGAGGCCCGCCTGCTCCGCCAGCGCTCCGGGCGCAGGCGGGCTCTGTCCATGGTGCTGAGCTGGCGGGGGTCGGGGTGGGAAAGCCCGGGGGAAGGGCCTCCTCCCCCCGGACCTGGGGGCTCGGATCCGGCTCCGGGTGGAGGCAGCTTCTTCCCTTCCTTGGTCTGAGGGGACGTGGGAGCCCAGTGGAGGCCTCCTGTGCTGGGGAGGCCCTGCGGCCCCGGGTGAAGAGGCTGCAGCCCGGGCGTGGGAGGGTGAGTGGAGGAGGGTCAGCGTCTCAGCTCCCCCCACCCCACCCCGATTCAGATTCAGACGTGCAGCTTGTGAGTACAGAGAGGAGAAAGGACCCTGGGTATTACGGTTGCCATGGAAACAGCCGGTTTTCTGGAGTGCTGCGGCGTTGGGAGTGGAGACTACAGGCCCTGCCCTTTCTAGACAGGTGTCCTGCCTGGGGTAGGCGTGGGGTTCGCTGTGTACCCCGCCTCCAGCCACCTCTCCATCCTAAACTTGGGGCCCATTCTGAGGGCACCCCCCTCACCGCTGTGCCTCCAAGACCCCCAGGAAGAAGGGACATTTGGGTCTGGAAGGAGCTGGGGGTCCCTTCCTGGGCACGGGCAGAGGTGAGATGTCAGTTAACCAGATACCAGATGGCTCTCTCCTGCCTGCCCTGCCCCAGGGGCTCATGTGTCACCTGGCCTCGTCTGGGGGGGAGGGCGTGGAGACATGTTCTGGTGACCTCTGAGGGGATGCATGGCTCCTGCTGGCCTCACTGGCTCTCCAGACCCAGGTCCCAGCATTCTCTGTCTCCCCAGCTCCTCCATGGGCCTGCAGATGGTGCTTCCCGCCAAGAAACTGAGAGGCCCTCGACGCCTTCGGGGGCCCAGGGGTGACCTAGGATGGAGCCCCTTTGCCCCTGATGCCCCAACCACAAGGCAGCTCTGGAGATGAGAGGCCTTGAGGCATGAGGGGACCCAGCTTCTTGTTTACTGAGAGGCTGCCATATTGGCTGAACAGCCTTGCTCCTTGGAGGCCCTGCCCCCAGGCTCCCGGACCCCATCCCAGGACTCCCACTGCTCTCCCAGCCCCAGGCCCAGACTTCCTTTCCAATCTACTCCAGGCTTTTGCTCTCGACCCCATCTGCCTCCCTCCCCACTCACCCCCATCTCCAGCTAGGTCTTTCCTTAGACCCCTCTCCCTCCAGAGTGCTTGGAGCGGAGTTGTCAGTGGCTAATTATTTAATTATTTTTTGAATCTCTTCTGTTCCATTTATGTTCTAAAGAGTGCAAGGTTGCTCTCCCTTCCCCTGTCTGCAGGCCCCAGCGTCCTGGTCCTCCAGGCTCCCAGACAGACAAGGCTCCCTTCCTGGAAACTGGGTGACCAGCCCCCACCCCCACCCCCACCCCCAGGGAGCTCAGTCAGCCGCAGGAGGGAACATGGCGACTAATGGGGTTTATTTTGGGGCTGAGATCGTTAGGGACCTCACACCCGCCCCCGGCAGCCGGATGGCGCATGGCGAGGAGGAGAGGGAGAAGGGGAGAGAGGGTGGGGTGGGGGAGGGCTCCCACTCTCCCAGCTCTCTCACCTACTCCCCTCTCTGGCTTTCTCCATCCGTATGTCTCTGCCTCCTCACCCCTCTGCCTGCTCTTCCTTTTCAGACAGGGTTCGGGACCCCTCTGCCTTGGGAGCCACACAGCCCCCTGCTGGGGGTAGAGGCAGGGAGTCTTGGGAAAACTGGGAGCGTTCCCAGGGGCTTGGGAAGGGGCTGGGGTGGGGGTGATGCTGGCGAGGTACCAGTGATGGGCCATGACTCAGAGCTGCCCACAGCCCTGCTCATCTTCCCGCCATCGCCCGGGGCTGTTTTTTTTTTTTTTTTTTGCTTTCGTGCTTGCTCAGCTCTGGCACCAAGGAAGCACACGCCTTGAATCTGCCACCTCGGGCAGCCTGGGGAAATCGCGCTGGTCAGGACCAGGCCCCCTCCTTCCCTGGCACTCCTCTTCCCTGCCTCTTCGCAGCCTCTCTCTGGGCGTGCGCTCTCTCTGTCTCTGTCACTCTCTGTTACCCTCAGTGTGGCTGTAATTAAAGCTAGGATTCTAGGTGAGGCAGCTACATCTGTCTGTGCGCGTGCGCAGCTCTCGCCCAGGTGCCCGCCTGCCAACTCTTCCCTGGGGCTGCAGGGCTGGGGGCTGCTGTGCGCATCACAGCAGGAGGCCCCACAGCTGCCGCCCGGTGTCACAGCCCAGCGGTCCCACCGGGCTGGCCCTCCTGACGCCGTTTCCCTCTCCTTTCCTTCTCTCTGCAGCTGGGACCACGTACATCTTTGGGAAGGGGGGAGCACTCATCACCTACACGTGGCCCCCCAATGACAGACCCAGCACGAGGATGGACCGCCTGGCCGTGGGCTTCAGCACCCACCAGCGAAGCGCCGTGCTGGTGCGGGTGGACAGCGCCTCCGGCCTAGGGGACTACCTGCAGCTGCACATTGTAAGGACCCGGGGCCCCGGCCTTCCCCACCCCAGAACTGCTGCGTCTCTCACTGCAAGGGGGGCCCCTCCTCAATGGGGGTCCTCACAACCTCTGTTCCCCATCCCTGGAGCTGCCTGCAAGTTCTGCCTCTGAGAGCCGACCCTCCCGGTTACTCACCAAGCTCCCAGAGCCACCCAGCTGGTGCAAACAGCACCCGCTTCTTGCTCTCCGAGACACCTGTGTCTGCAGACCCCAAACACGGTCAGGGGCCCCCTGGGGGCCTTCCAGGCTGTTCTCCTGTGGCCTTCGGAGACGGCCCCACATTTGCGGTTGTCCCAGGCTGCTGCCTGCTCACGCAGAGGCCACCTAGGGCAGCCCCTCTTCCTGGCCCCTTCCCCTGCCTTCCTGCCCCCACCCCCGCGTCTTCGCCTTGTCCCCAGATCCTGCCCCTGCCGCTGTCCTGCCCTGACCTCTGTTGTGAATGCTGCCCACCCCACCCCCCCGGCAGACTCCTTACCCGGCCTCCCCTGTGGCCTCTCTGACACGCATCCCCTCAGCCCACCCCACATCGTTTTCCTGCCTCAGGTGCCACCTGGCTCTGCCCAGGCACACACACACCCTCCGTTGACTTAGCCCCCCACCGCCTGCTCCCCTCCTGCACCCCTGTTCTTCCCAGTGCCCCCCTCTGCATCTCCCTCATGTGCACAGCTCTTTTTTTAAAAAGATTAATTAATTTATTTGAAAGTCAGAATTACACACAGAGAGAAGGAGAGAGAGAGAGAGAGAGAGGTCTTCTATCCGCTGGTTCACTCCTCAATTGGCCACAATGGCCAGAGCCATGCTGATCCAAAGCCAGGAGCCAGGAGCTTATTCCGGGTCTTCCCATATGGGTGCAAGGACCTGGGCCATCTTCCACTGCTTCCCCAGGCCATAGCAGAGAGCTGGATGGGAAGAGGAGCAGCCGGGACTCAAACAGGCCCCCATAAGGGATGCCGGCACCACAGGCGGCGGCTTTACCTGCTACGCCACAGCGCCAGCCCCGCGTCCACAGCTCTTTACCGCAGTTGTTCATCCTGCCTCGTTCTCGTCTCCAGGCCATCCCTGTTGGTTCCTGGCCTGCGCCCCACCCCCAGTCCTGCCCCACACTCTCCCCTGTGACCTCTGGCCTTGATCTGTTTCATTCCTGCTCTTGGCCTTTTGCCTGCCCTCTCCCCACGTCTCAGGTTCTCCGACCTCAGTCTCCATGTCCACATCGATGGGCCTTACAGCTGCCTCGTGTCCCTGGCTGCATCCACGTGCTGGCCCTGTCCAGGCCCCCTGACTGTGAGAGTGGGGCAGGCTGGTCAGGCTCTGGGTGCTGGAAAGACCTGTGTTGGGGGCCCTGGGCTTGGTGAAGGGCAGGGTTGGGACAGGAGAGGAAGCCAAGGCAGAGGGCTGTAGAGCTGGGAGCCAACCCTTCCCTGTCTGCTTGGGAACGTGGCTGCCGGCCCCTCCCCCCACAACCACTTGTCAGCATCCCAGGTGCCCGGGCCAGAAGGAAGGGAGGTGTCCTGTGGGCAGAGCAGCTGCTGACGGGCATGGGCCACTAGAGGCCATGCAGAAGGGGCACAGAGGCAAGATGGTAGCAGGAGAGATGCCGAGCAAGGCCTGCAAGGTCTGAGCCCGTGCGTGACTGAAACAGACAGTGTCTACAGCTGTGCCTGGCGGCCTGGGAGACGCCTGGATTTGGGTGACCGTGTAGGGCTGGGTGCAAGGTGCTTGTGCAGCCGGGCCGTGGCTGATGGAGAGCGGCTTGTGCTCTCTGAGTGGGTGGCTGTACATTTGCATGTCCCCGCGGAGCGCTGCTTGCTATGGTTTGTCACCTGTCCGTGTGACTGTGCGTCCCCGCGTCCTTGTCTGCCAGTGAGGGCCTCTGTCTCTCTCTCCTTACACTGCCTGTGAGGCCATGCGTGGCTTTGGGTTGGAGTCCCAGCTCTGCCACTTCCTGGCTGTCTCTGTGCACCTGCAGCTCTCGAGCCTCAGTTCTCTTGTGTGTGTGTGGGAGGGAGGGGGGTGGGCCCAGAAGAGGCCTGGCCTGTGGCCAGGTCCGAAGGAAGCACTTAGGGCCTGGCCTCCCGGGCTGCTGGCCTGCCTGTGGGAAGCCCGCCGTGTGAGTGTCATGGTCCTCTGTGAATGGCCACCCCCACAGTGGCTGGCCTCTGGGCTGTGACATGGGGAGAAAGGGCAGGCGGTCAGGGGGTCCCTTTACCCTGCCCTCAGTTGTTCACAGGCCTCGCCTGGTTCAGGGCTGTGCAGGTAGAAGTACCTGTTGGGTGCTGTTGGGTGGGGGTGGCGGGGAGGGGGCAAAGCCTGGCCCTAGGGTGGGGAGGCATGGGAGAGGCCAGCTCTGAGGGCAGCAGACGGGCTGGATCCTTTTAGGGGCAGTCCCCAAGTCCCCCTTCCCCTGGTGACACACCAGCTCTCACCACAGCGTCATTAGCAGCTCTCAGAGAGCGGGGAGGCGGCAGCAAAATAAGAGAAAAGCAATTTGACGTTTCTAATAAAGCGTCGCTCCACTTTGCCAAATTAATTTTGACTCCCATAATTATTTGCTGTAGGAGCGGCCGCGTTCTCCCCACCGCCGCCTAATGAGGTAATTGGGGAATTAGGAATTAATGACTTTAACAGAAGTGACAACTGACTTCACATCGGGAGCGGCTCTGGGGAGCTGCCTCTCCCCCGGAGTGCACCACTCCGAGCTTGGCTGCCACCTAGGAAACTAGGGGTCCTGCCTCCCAGCTCCCACGGCCCCCACGGCCAGCACAGCCAGCCCTCTGCTGGCCCGCCTTCCAGACCGCACGGCCCCCTTGACCGCGATCCCTGCCCCGGGCAGAGTCTCGCGGGGAAGAAACCTTCAGAGGCACCCAAGGGACTGATGCTATTCTGGGTGATATTATTACTAACAATAGTAACGAGAAGGCTCGGCTGTTCTCTCGCGTGTGTGGGGAGCAGTGACGAGCCGTCTCCCTGGGGATGTTGTCAGTCTGTGGGTGGTGGGTAGGTGGGGCTTGCTAATCCTCCTCCAGCCAAGCCTGGCCTCAGTTTCCCTGTGCACTGCACATGCGTGAAAGGCTGTGTGTGTGTGTGCGCACTTGCATGGATGTGTGCCTGCAGAGGTGTGTGTGTGGCTGTCCCAGGCGCTAGGAGGCGGACAGCTGAGCCTCACAAGTACAGAGCGATAGGGCGTGGCCTCCCAGCGTGCCTCCCAGCTGCTCAGCCTGCCCCCCCCCCCCCCCGGCAACCCCTAAGCCTTGGCCGGCAGGTGAGCCACCCCTGCCCCCACCTCCAGTGCCACCAAGCCTCTTGGCTCTGTTCCATGCAGGAGGTGGCAGCCAGTGGTTCCTCCTGACCAGGCTGGGCTGGGGCAGTCCTTCTGGAAGGCGCCAGGAGAGCAGTGTTTCTGTGATGGGCTGGGGCCCAGGGAGTGTGCAGTCCAGTTCCCTCCTCGATGAAGGGGCCCTGTGAGCTTCCTCGGGGGCTGTGAGCGGGCACCGAGCGCACGAGCAGGCAGCCCCCTCAGGCCCTGGGGTATTTTGGGGGTTTGGCCAAGTTCTGCCTCTCACTCCAGCATCGCGGGCAAAACTCTGCCTGGCCTGGACCCTGGGCAGCTTCTGCAGAGCCCCCCCGGGCTCGAGTCCTGGCGCTCACCACGGCTCTTCCCTCTCCTTGCAGACCTTGCTCCGTCTGTCCTCTTCTTGCCCCTCCCCAGCCCTCAGCCCCATCCCACACTGGGACACCCCATGCACCCCTCTCCTTAAGTCTTGTTCCTCATCTCTTCCCGTGCCGTCAACCCCAAACACACAACAGTCCAGGACCATGGCTGCAGAGGGGCCACCCCCATGTGCACAGCCCGTGAGGGTGCCCAGTGCCGGCCATGCAGGGGAGGGAAGGCTGGAGGCTCGGGCCTGGGGGGAGGCTGGCTTCTGGGGACTCCCCTGTGGGTCCTCCCTGAGGGGGCTCTGTGCCCCTCTGCCTGGTCCCCATGACCTCTGTCTGGGCTCAGTGGTCCTTGCTCAGCACAGGTGCCCCATAAACATGTGTGGATATTCCAGACAAACCAACAGGCCAGTGACAGTGGTTGGTAGAGGGGGCCCTGGGCCCAGCTCTGCACCCGCGGTGGCTGCGCCCAGCCTCTGAGCCCCCACTCTCTGGCCTGCACATGGGGGCGGGGCGAGCCCATCCACCGTGTGCGGATGAGACCTGGAAAGCCGAGGTGACGCTGTGGGACACAGGCGTCATTCCAGGAATGACTGAATGGCTGTTGCCTCCCCATGGCTGACCTGTACCCCCATCCCCAGGACCAGGGCACCGTGGGGGTGATCTTTAACGTGGGCACGGACGACATTACCATTGACGAGCCCAACGCCATCGTGAGCGACGGGAAATACCACGTGGTGCGCTTCACTCGAAGTGGCGGCAATGCCACCCTGCAGGTGGACAGCTGGCCGGTCAACGAGCGGTACCCGGCAGGTAGGTAGGCGGCGCAGGCTCTTGGACCGGGCGGGTGGACTTGGACCCGAGCGCGCCGTCTGCAGTGGGGGCGGGCTAAGTGGACAGGCTACCTGCTGTGGGGCGGGGCCACGGGGAAGGCGAGGCTTCTGGGGGCGGGGCCAGAGCGGAGGCGTGGCTCAGAACCAAGGTACTGGCGGGGCGGGCCTGGAGGAGGTGCGAGGCTGGTGGCAAGGCCAGTGAGTAGTTTGGGGTGCGAAGAGAAGAGGGAGGGGAGAGGCAGGGGAGTGAAGCGACTGAGAACGAGATGAGCTCAGAAGCGAAGGACGGGCGGAAATGGGGAGGGATTTTCAACAGGAGAGAAAACTCAGAAGTAGCATTTTGGCAAGGAGGCAGGTGCTGTTCCCAAGGACAGAACCAAGGTCTTCAAAGAGCAGTCAAGGGCCGGTGTGCAGATCGGGGAGCTCGATACGGGGAGAGAAGCAGCCGGGGACACCCAGGGAAAGAGGAAGCCCAGTGTCTCGGGGAGTGGGGAGGCGGTGAGGGGCAGGGAGAGCGGGGAGTGAGGAGACCGGCCTCGCCCTCGGGGCACCAGGCCCCGCTCCAGGCCTCCAGGACACAGCGGGGCTGCACAGCCCCGGGAACGCAAACACATCCAGCTCAGCAGAGTGACAGCTGTGGTGGCCGAGGAGCACAGGGAAGGGGCTGGGACGAGGACAGGGGGAGACAGGAGGCAGAGACAGCCCCAGAGTGAGAGGGCACCGGAGGAGGGGCCCCCAAGGCCTGTGCAGAGACGGAGGCACGGAGATTCGTGGAGATGCTGCCAATGAGAGAAGGGGGGGACGGAGCCTCGCCAGGGAGAGGAAGGGGGGAGCCGCAGACACGGGGTGCTGGGATAGCTGCTGGGCGACGCTGGAGACAGTGGGGCACAGGGAGAGAAGCGGCCCCATGCTGACCACGCTGCGTGCGGGCCGGACAGTGCACAGACCCTCCTGGGCTTACCTAGGGCAGAATAAAGAGGCCAGGGAGGCTCATGGCGCCCAGTCGTGCAGGCTTGCACCCTAGAGTTTTGGGGTAGCCCCTGGAGATAAAGAGGCCCATACAACCCCCTAGGCAGATACACACACAGGCCGACCCCAGACATCAGACGCGTGAGGAAAACAGCCCTCCAGAGAGATGCCAGCCTATAGTGGAGCCCCAGGCAGACACAGCACCCCTCCCACACAAAGCCCCCCTCCCCCGCCACTATGAGCTGACACTGACAGCCCGGGCTGTGTGGGTGTGATGGCTCTGTGGGCATCAGAGCACGTACCAGGGCTATCCTTGTAGCAGTGGTGACGTGGGCCTGTGCTGGGCAGGGCTGAGACTGGGGGGCACACGAAGGACCCCCCACATGTCAAGCCAGGGCCTGGATCTGGAGCTTCACCCCATGGAGCCCAAGCAGGCCGGAGGTGGAGGGGTCACACCTGTTCTTAGCTCAGGAGCCCGTGGCCACGGGTGGGGAAAGGCTTCTGGCTGCCCCTTGCCTGCCAGGGAGGCCTGGGGGCTGCCTGTGTGCACAGTGGGGGCCGACCCTGGGCAACACCAGTGGCCAGGTCAGCCGTGTGCGGGGGCCCAGAGACTGCTGCCGGTCTGACCCTTACGGGGTGCAGAGACCCAGCCCCTGGGCTCCAAGTCCACAGGACCTGGGTTTTGAATCCTGAATCTCCTAGCGACAAGGCGTGTGCCCTCCGATGAGTCATCTCGGAGCCTCTCTGTCCGTTTTCACCCCCTGAAAGGTGGGGGATGGTGGGGGGGAGTCCAGGGAGTTACCCACGGGAAGCAGAGGAGGCCGCTGGGCTTCTGTGCGTGGTTTCACCTGCTGGGCCTCCCTCCCTCTTCCACCCTCCTCTTCCTCTCAGGACATGCGCATTTGAATGACCCATTTTCCACTTAAACAGGAGGGTCCTGAATCTTTGGGGAGGCAGAGTCTCAGCCTTGTAGGCACCACCTGTGCACACACGGACATGCGTGCGTGTTCATGGGAGGTGCACACAGGCAGGCCCAGGTCCAGACCTCTGCACAGGTGAGCGGCGGGGTGGAGGTGGGAGGGGAAGCCCCCGGCCCCACAGGCGCACTGAACAGCATGGTAGTGGTTTGTATAGGAGGAGCAGCCAGATTCCCAAAGGAAATCGCTTTCCCTTCCACTGCTGCTCTTCGGGTTTGCCCACAGCCCACGGGGAGGGGTGGGGGGAGCACACAGGTAGGCCCAGGTACCGACAAGCCCGTTTCCACAGAGGTGCACACACACACACACACGCGCGCACGTCCTCCCTGTCTCCAGGGGCTGGAGCCTGGGGGCTGAGAGAGGCAGAGGTGGGCAGCCACATATCCCCGTGCGCAGGTGCAGAGGAGGTTGGAGAAGGGGCAGGGGCTGGCGGGGCAGGAGAGGGAGGGAGGGTTGCTGAGGCTGCAGAACTGCAGGACCCCTGGCAGGCAGCAGAGGAGGGCTGGCCGCTCAGGGCGGAGGTGAGAGGGCTGGTGGGCGGGGCTCCATCACCAGGCGCCACACTGCTGAGGTCCCGCCTTGCAGGGACAGCAGGGTTGGGTTCAGGAGCCGAATGAGGGTTAGGATGGGGTGGGGGGGCAGGAATGGAGTGAGGTGGGGGAGGAGGGGGCAGCTGGGAGTCGACCACTGAGACCAAGGGGGTTGTGATGGCTTGGGAACGTGGTTTAAATCTCACTGTTAAATGCGCGTGCCGGGCGACCCCCTCCTAAATGCCGCATAAACCCCCGCTTAACCTGCCCCTCCCACGTCTAAACCACCCTCTAAACGCAGTAGCCAGCTGGGCCGCGATGCCTGCTGCCCCCAACTTAAACCTGCTAAATGCCCCGCCCCGCCCCAGTGCCCCGTTTCGGGATGGGGGAGGACGCGGGGCCTCTACCAGTGATAAACCTGTTTAACCTTTGACCTCCATCCTCCAGCTGCCTTTTCTTTGTGTCCTTTCCTTCCTCCTTTTTCCCTCCTTTTCTTTGGGTTGCTCCGGCCCCAGGGTGGGGCAGGCTCCCGCGGCGGAGCCCAGGGAGGGCCCCCCACCCCGGGCAGAGGGACCCAGCTTTTCTGTCTCACGTCCCCCCCCTTTCCGTTGGATGTCGCTGCTTATTCTGATCTCCTGAGAAATGCATAATTACTTTTCTAACCACTTTGAACTTCACCGCCTGAGAAACCTACTGTCTTTCTAAACTTTTCCAAGGAAACTTTGATAACGAACGCCTGGCGATTGCTAGACAGAGAATCCCCTACCGGCTTGGTCGAGTAGTAGATGAGTGGCTGCTCGACAAAGGTAATTAACCAGAATTAATTAATTAATTAACTTTAAAAACACTATCTTAAAGGTGCAGAGCTCTCTTTCCCTCTCGGTGCCTTCGCCGGCACCCACCCCTGGCAGGGACCATTGTCCGATTGTCTGGCCAGGGCGCCCCTTCCCCCCAGGAGCCAACGGACTGGGAATTTCAGGGTGGTGACCTGGGGCCAGGGCGGGGTTTTGGGGTCTTTTTCTGAACCTAGAATGGGAGAAGGGCGACCACCACAAGCAGGCTAGGGGAAGCGCTCTCTGCCTGAGGGTCCCATGGAAGTTTCCTTAAAGGGCCATGGGACACTTAGGGGCAGGAGGCCCTGGGGAGCAGGGAGAGCTGATGCCGAGACCTGCAGGGGGTTGGCAAGGCCTCACTGCGGCCACCTGGGGAGGAGGGGCGGAGTGGGGGCCTGAGACCCTACAGGAAAGACCCCCGAGGAAAGCGTGCCTCTGGGACCCCGATCTCTGGGACGGGCCCGCAGTGGTCCAGAGGCCCCTTAGAAGGGCAGGCTGAGAAGAGGCTGAGGGGTTCAGGACAGGAGGTGGTCGTCCGGGAGGGATGTCTGGGCCTGCTCAGGAAGACAGAGGGGGCGCCCCTTGGGGCCCGCAGGCGGTGGGTGCGGTGCTGCTGGGTGAGAGGGAGAAGGCTTCTTGCCAACAAGGGAGTTTGGGGGCCAAGGGCAAAGTCATCCCATCCCCTTTGGAGGGGGGCGAGCTCTGTACCTCTAAGGCTAAACTCTAGGGGGGAAGTAGAACTGTTAAACCTCCACCTAACCAGCTGATAACTGTGATTTTAAATGTCCACTGGGGCCTACCCCCAATAAAACCCCTGATGTAACGTCAGCCCCCCCACACACGAGGGGGGGCCTAAACATGTTGATAACCAGGTGTGATAAATCCAAAGCAGCACACAAAGTTAAAGGGACTGTAACAGACATCGCTAAAACCTACAGCCCCAGCCACACTGGGCTGCCCTCTCCAGCGGGGTGAACTTTAACCCTTTGAGGAGTTCATGGCAGGTGGAGGCAGGGGCAGGGGCCACGGGGGACCACGTTTGTGACACCTCATGTGGCTTCCTCTCCGATACCCACCTCCCTCTCCCGGAATCAGAGAGGCCAAGGGAGCAGCCTGGGCTGAGGACGGGACACCTTGTGACCCCAGGGGTCGGGAGAGCTGGGCAGGCCCTGGTGGGGGGGGTGGGACTCGGGGTCCAGATGGGGGGGACCTCAGACTCTCCTTCCCCAGTGGCAGGTCTGCGTTCTCTAGCCGACAGAGGAGGCTTCTGGGAGTGTGGAAGGAGGACCCACTTTCTCTGTGGCCTTGGTGGGGAGGCAGGGATAGTCACCCTCGCTCAGCCCACGTCACAGGCACGTCTCCAGGATGAGAGGAAGGAGGGAGCAGGGAGGTGTTGGAGAACAAGGTCTGGGAGTTCTTGGAGGGGATCCAGCTGCTTCCTCTGTCTGCAGGTTCCACACGCACCCGCAGATCCAACTGACCTCAAATCAAAAACACTTGCAAGAAATTTGCATCTGTACTGAACCGAGACAAGATTTTTTTTTGCCACCCTACATAAGGGTGCACCTGCAGCTGTTGTGACCTGTGGGGGGTCCTGGGATCCCCCCGTGGGTGACGAGGGACAGCTGTACCTCACCGTCAGTAGGTGCTCGCTAAGTGTTTATGGAAGGGATCCATTTTCCCGTTGCAAAGCACGTCCTGTCAAACGGTCCCACAAGACGCTTCGCCGTAAAGAGGTTTACGGTGACATGAGCTGGGAGGTGCCGAGTCCTGTCTCCCTCTCTTGGAGGTGCGTGTGTGTGTGTTAGGGTAGTGCAGGCTGGGCCAGGGGGCTGAGGAGACACAGCAGTGGCCCTCGTCGGCCGGAGGCCGGGTGTCCCCGAGGCCGGGCCACCCTGAGAAGCTGAGTCCCCGAACAGGGTTTCCCAAGGGGGACTGTCCTCAGCCCAGGTGTGGGGCAGGGCTCACAGGACCTAACGCTAAACCAGAGCTTTAACGAGGCACTAACCAGAGGCTAACAAGGGCTAAGCCAGGTCTTAAACCCCCAGCACCAGCAGCTGAAGGTCCGGGGGAGGAGGGGGCAACGTAGTCATCCCTCTGCCCTCCCCTCCCCCAACAACAACAAAAAACGCAACACCAAAACCAAAGCTAAATCTAAACTTAAACATAATAAATCTCTTTGCTAAAATCCAAACCAAAACAACAAACTCAGAGGGTTAAACCGACCCCCAGATCCACTGAAAACGAACGGAACCGCCAAGCCCCACGCAGGTGGGAATGCCGAGTGCCAAGCGAGACTGGAGCTGGAGCGGATTTTTATGGCTGTCAGCGAGCGAAGCGAGGTCCCTTTAACATTTTCCATTTCTGGCGGGCTCTGCTCTCCAGGGGCGGGCTCCAGGCGGTGGCTGGGCCTTGGCAGGGGAGGAGGGCCAGGGTTCAGAGGGCCTGGAGCCCCCCCACCCCGTTGGGGGCCACATCCTGTTCACCCTCCTCTCGCCTGCTTGCCTGCGCTCACCTGCCGGCCCCACCTTGGCCGGAGCAGCAGCCCCCTCTGTCTGCCTCTTTGTCTCCTCTGTCTGCTGCTCTCCGTGGCTCCATGCTCACTGGAGTGGGATGTTTGGGGAGGCAGAGGGCGAAGACGGGGGTGACATGAAGAGGAAGGAGGGGTGATGCTGGCCCTGGAGGGGGAGGGGCAAAGTGAAGAAGGCATGTGCAATCTGGGGGGGAAAGGGGGTGCCTGGGCTCCCTTTCCCAGCCCGTGTTGCCTTGGGGACCCCTGCCTGCCGGGGGCCCCACCTGGCTGGGCTAGGGGCCGTGGCTGACAAGGACTTTCCCTCTGGTTGTCTGCCCCTCCCTTGCCTTGCCCCTCCCCCAATACTTGCTGGTCTCCTCTTCCATCTGTTTCCCCCCTCGGCTTCCCTCCATTCTCCCCATCCCTTCCTGGTTGCCCCTCCCCACCTGCCCTCCCTGTCTGTCGCCCCGCCCCTTCCCCTCAGGCCGCCAGCTGACCATCTTCAACAGCCAGGCCGCCATCAAGATCGGGGGCCGGGACCAGGGCCGCCCCTTCCAGGGCCAGGTGTCTGGCCTCTACTACAATGGGCTCAAGGTGCTGGCGCTGGCCGCCGAGAGCGACCCCAATGTGCGGACCGAGGGTCACCTGCGCCTGGTGGGGGAGGGGCCGTCCGTGCTGCTCAGTGCGGAGACCACGGCCACCACCCTGCTGGCCGACATGGCCACCACCATCATGGAGACCACCACCACCATGGCCACCACCACCACGCGCCGGGGCCGCTCCCCCACGCTGAGGGACAGCACCACCCAGGTGAGGCCCCTCAGGCCAGTGGACAAGCGGTAGGGGTGGGGGCCGTGGCGCCCAGGGGTGGGTCCAAGCGGGTCCAAGGTCTGACGGGACCCTGGAGGCTGCTGGCCCCAACCTTGTTGTCACGGCGATGGTTTCAGTGAGGTGGGTGGGGTCACCCTTTGCTCTGGTAACCAGGGCTAGTGTGGGATCATTGCTAGGGTGGAGGGGAGTTTGGCGCCCCAGCTGGACCAGGGCAGACCACCCCGCCTAAGTAAGGGTGAGGGCAGAAGGGGCCCCCTGTGCCCCCGTCCCTGATCTTAGCCGCGCCCTGTGTCGTGTGGGCATCTAGAGGGTGTTGTCTGAGGTTGAAGCTGATCGATGCGGTCACCGGCGGGTGGCCAGGGGCAGCGTTCCGTGTTTGCTGGAGTCCCTGCGTGGGGAAGGCCCTGGCCTTCACGGCCTTCACGGTCCTCCCTGTGAGCTCGAGCTTGCACTGCTCTGGGGGCGCAGGGCCCTCCTCTGTGCCCGCGGGTCCGAGGAGGGGGTGTCGGTGCAGACAATTTCCTGTGCTTTACCCCCACCCCCACCCCCAGTGCTCAGGAGCTCCCTGGGTCAGGCCACGCCCAGGGAGTGAGTCTCCGCCGGGGTGGGGGAGGCCAGGAGAGCCAGGGCCCTTGTGTGGTCTGGGGTAGCCCAGGCCAGGCGCTGGTGGGTGATACCGCCAATGCCTACCTTAACCGCTGGCTCAGGGGGGCCCACACCTGCCACCCCTGGCCTTGCTTCGCCGCCCTGCGCCCACACTGCCTTCATCCCCATGCCCTTCCTCACTGCCTGTGGTCGTCAGGCCTATAGGCCTAATGGGACTGCAGCCCGCCCAGCGTGAGGGAGAGATCTGGGTGGCCACAAGATGTGTCCCCACCTTCAGCTTCTCCCTTTAGCCAAGGGGCGGCCCCTCCACCCTGTGCAGAGAGCCTGGAGCTGGGCCGCCGAGGCTCACCCATGTGAGAGAGATGAGCCCGTACCTCCTCCTCTCTGTCTTCACTCCCAAGAAGACGGGGTTGGAGTGCCTGGGGATCTGGCCCTGGGGTGCGGGGAGCCCCCAGAGCAAGGCCTGGGCCCCCCATGCCCAGTGCCCTCTAGGTTGTGGGGGCCCCCAGCCTCAGAGGAGGGAGATGGGCAGTTTGTCCAGGTGGAAGGGGCGCCCTGGGGTCACGGCTGGGGAGAAGCAGCCACGTGTTCACCAGAGGGGCAGGCCGGTCCTCCGGGCCCCTCCCTGCCCTGGGGCGGCGTCTGACGAGCAGGTGTGAAGAAAGGCAGGGGCGAGGCCTCATCTGCCCATCCTTGACCTCCGGACTGGCCCTGTCCTCCCCGCCCCACAGTCCCTCAGCCCCTTCCCCTGGACTGGACGTTCCCTTCTTGGGTCTCTGCCCTAACACCCCCTGCGCACCCCCTGCCCCTCACACTCACTCACCTTGGGAATTCTCTTTCTTAGCAATCAGGAGAGAAAACGCTGACAAAGTCGACTCCCGTTGTCATGGCAACAGCAGCCCTAATTATTGTGTGCAGCCCGGTCTCTGTCTCTCGGGGCTCTGGGAAGGGGGTTGGGAGAGAGGTGAGAGATGATGAGGTGGTGAAGGGGGAGCCAGGAGACCCCTCCACCCTCCACCCCTGCTGGCCCAAGGCATTCTGGGTCTCCTTGGTGGAATCCTGCAGCCAGGGTCCAAGGCCCGGCGTGCAGATCCCCTTGCCTCCCAGACACACGAAGCACGAATGTGCTTTCTCACTGGTCCTCAGGAGCTGCGGGGCCTGCAGGGCGGACGCTGCCAAGTGTCCCTTTGTGTGCAGGGAGATGGAGCTCCAAGGTCACCCAGCACGTGACGGGGGGCTGGGCTCGGAGCAGGGCTGCCGGCCTCAGCCCAGGGCGGGTACCCGTGCCTAACCCCAACCCTAGCCCTAACGCAGGTGGCCGTGGGTCTGCTGACCCACCTGGAACCCTGTCTTTCCCCACCCCCTCCTCACGCTCTCCAGAACACAGACGACCTCCTGGTGGCCTCGGCCGAGTGTCCGAGTGATGACGAGGACCTGGAGGAGTGCGAGCCCAGCACTGGTGAGTGCCTTTCCCCCCTCCCCCGCCCCGGGACCCACTGGACCCACTGCGACGCTGCTGGGAGGGGGGCGACTCCCCCTGTCACCTGGCCCAAGCCCCAGGGCCTATGCCAGGCCTTAGCTTTCCCTGACAGTCCCCTCTCCCACCCAAACTTCCCCACCCAGAGGTCCTGCCAGTGCCCTCTGGCGAGGTGCCTTTTGGTGCCCCACCCCTCAGAGGTAGAGAGGTCCTTAGCCTGGGGTCCTGGGGTTGACAACTACGGGGTGCTGGGAGAGAAAGGGGGAGACTTTTCCTTAGAAAGTTGAGTAGCTGCAGCTCCCATGAGTCCTTGGGTTGAGGATGGGGAACTACAACTCCCATCAGCTCTTGGGTCCAGAACTACAACTCCCATCAGTGCCCGAGGCTGGGTGCTCTCAGTCACAGTGGATCCTGGATCCTGAGCCCTCCTCATGTCCCAGGGAGGGGTCTGGTGCTCTGGTCTGAAGGGTTCCCAGGGTGGACACTTGCCGGCCTGCTGGCCCAAGCGCGCAGTAAGCGCACAGCAGCTCTGTGCCCAGCGATGTGCAGGGTTGTAGGTGCCTCCCGGGCCAGACTGGAAGTCTCCTGGGCCGCCTGGGGCCTGACTTAGATTCCGGTGGGGGAGCCTCTGCAGGAGGAGAGCAGGACTGGTGGGAGGGTCATGGGGGCTCCCTGGAGGCGTGGCTGTGGGGCTGGCTGCAATGGTGGGGGCTGGAGTGGAGCAGTGGATACCGGGTGCTGGGCTGCTCTTTGGGCAAGTTGGCAGAGCGGAGAGGAGCTGAGGGAGGGTGGGGCTGGCTGGGAGGCAGCGAGTGGGTGTGGCCAGATTTCTCCATGGGGAGCAGGGGCCTTGGTGGCTTCCAGAGGAGCCTGTGGGAGCAGAGAGGCTGCCCAGCTCTCTCTCGGCTTCCCAGAGCCTCCTCCGTGACTGCGCGGTGGTCACACCTGGGCTGCTGGTGTCATCGGGCTGGGGACTGGGCCAAGGCCGGGGAGGGGGTGAGGAGGTGGGCAGTGTGCCCTCCTCCTGTGAATCTAACCCGGGGGGCCTCAGCGCCAGAAGAGACAGTCAAACCAAGTGGAAGGAGTGTGGGTGGAGCGAGAAGGGAACAGGGCCTGTGTGCAGCCGTGGAGCCCTGGGGCAGGCAGAGGTTCAGATTCAAAGCCCAAGGGCAGCCCAGTTGCCCTCTGTGTCTCCCTGTGCCCAAGGGCGGGGGGGGGAGCCGCCAGCTGCTGGGCTGGGAAGTGCCCCCTCCCGGAGCCGGGCCTGTGCGCTCTGCTCCTCTGCCAGGAGCTACTCCTCTCATGATGCACACCCAACCTCACCGTTGCTCCGAGAGGCTCTGGGCCTCTGGCAGCATGGACGCCCAGCGCACAGGCCTGCACAAAGTGGCTGTGACGAATGGCTCACGAGAGCCCTGGGTGGGGACACGGGACAAGGGATGGTGAGGGTCGTGAGGAGGGGGCACTGCCAGGTCCTGCCGCCTGTGCCCCTGCCCATGCAGTCTGCAATGGCAGCTCTTGGTGGCAGAGGGCGTCTCTGTTCTCCCTGGGTCCTAAGAGGGCTGTCTCGGGCGGGATGGTCACCACACAGGGAGATGCAGTGCACACTGGGCCCCAGCCACACTCTGTCTCCTGAGGTTTCAGCCTCCCAGCCATGGCTCAGGGTCTGCTCAGGGCCCTGGGTGGGACACTGAGTATGTGTGCTGGCAGCATGTGTTGGGGTGGGAGGGTAAGAAGCAGCTGCCCCCTAGTCGGAGCTCTGTGAGTTCACCGACGTCTGGGTCTTCCCCCTGGGAGAGGAGTGCCAACATGAGGTGGGGGCAGGGAAAGACAGGAGCTGCCAGGGTAGGGCTTGGGGCCAGCCCGACACCCTGCTTGGAGAGCGAGATCTAGAGGAGGGGCGGAGTGCCCACGGGAGCCCCGGGCGCAGGCGGTCAGCACCTGTGGGCTCCCCGGGCCCGGGCACGCGTGTGTGCACTTCCACACCCAGGCCACTCTGCCGTACCGGAAGTTGTATCTCACCCTGAGGGAGGCCAGCAAGGACCAGGGCGACTCCAGGGCCCCCCAGGCTGGTGTAGACCGTGCTGTGCCCCCCAGCGCCTCCCTCTGAGACCCAGGGCAAGGAGGCTTCTCTCTCGTGGAGAGCCAGGCTCCCCCTTGGCTCCAAGGTCAGCATTAGAGGTGGGGGCAGCTTGGCTGGCGACAGCGGCTGCCCAGCGCCTATCTCAGTGTGTCTGCAGCCCTTCCAGCTTCCGGCTCCTCACTTCCGGTCTAGGTGGGGGGCCTGGGATGCTCTGTGCACCTTTCTACCCTTTCACCTCACCTGGGCACCCCAAAAGCCCCAAGCTCCTCGCCTCCCCCGTGGATCATCCAGTGTGGTTGTTTCACCTGAGGCTGGCAACCCAGCCAAAGAAGGGTCTTGCTTACATCCTCTGTGTGGGAGTACCTTCCAGGGGACACACATGTGCTGTGGGGCGCCCTGTTGTCCCAGCTGCCTGACCCGCACTGCATTCTGGGCCGGCCTTTGCACCCCAGGAGATCCATAGGAAGAGCTCACACCACAGGTTAGACACACAGAGATGCACGCCCATGCACTGACCAGCAAGCTTCCTCATGCACACCTCTGCTCCCCCACGCCACTCACACCCGGTCAGAGTCTCCTGTGTGCCCAGGTCCCTGGCAGTCCATACACGACCCCTGCTTGTTGAGACCACGGAAGTACAGAGCTCCGCTCACAAAGGCAGGCGCGGGTGTCCCGAGCCGTGCAGTCCTGCGTGTGTGTTCCCAGAGCTCCAGAAACACCCACAGAGGTACCCAGACTCGCTGGTGCTCACGGCCGAGTCCCCGGGGGCTCACACTTGCACATGTGCTCAGCGAACAAAGGTGCACACTGAGGTGCCGTGTGTCTTTTTTTAAAAGATTTCTTTATTATTATTTGAAAGTCAGAGTTACACAGAGAGAGAGAGAGAGAGAGAGAGAGAGGTCTTCCATCTGCTGGTTCACTCCCCAATTGGCTGCAACAACCAGAGCTGTGCCGATCCGAAGCCAGGAGCCAGGAGCTTCTTCTGGGTCTCCCACGTCGGTGCAGGGGCCTAAAGACTTGGGCCATCTTCCACTGCTATCCCAGGCCACAGCAGAGAGCTGGATCAGAAGTGGAGCACCCAGGTCTCGAACCGGCACCCATATGGGATGCCAGCGCTTCAGGCCAGGGCGTTAACCCGCTGCACCACAGCGCTGGCCCTGCCATGTATCTTAAACCTGCCAAGGCTTTTGCTTTGCTCAGAGCTATGTATATATCACACTCAGACCCCCGAGGCACCCTCACACACGCCACATGTCCAGAAGCACACACGTGTCCTCAGACCTGTATGTACATGTCATATGGTCCGATCGATCTAAGCATGCTGAGGCCCATGCTTTGTGACATGTCTGCAGACTCCCGACCACACGCCTGTGCCCAGCCCCGTGTTCATGTATGCAGTCCACAGAGTGTTACACACATGTTCAGACTTCCAGCTACCCACATATAGCTCAGAACCATAGAGACCCGTGTGCAGGTTCAGATGAGGCCTGTGCACATGCTGCCCGGATCCATCCAGCTGTGCACACACGTGTACGTCCATGCCCAGGTGCACAGAGGTGTATGTGTGTTACTGTGCTGCGCACGCCCTCTCAGCAGGTGCACCCATACAGCTGCCGAGGGGCGGTGCCCTGTGCACGAGGCTCACAGGTGAATTGGGAGCACTCAGGTGCAGGCCGTGTTCCCGGCCCCCAGGGTCCGCACACTGCACGCAGGCCTGAACCATCCGCTCTGTTCCCGTGAAAGGAGACCCTCGGGGGCTCGTACTTCCATGCATACTCGTGCTCAGATGTGTGGTGAGCCCCCCAGGCGGTGGGCACCCCGGCGCACACTCATTGTGCACACATACGTGTTGCTTCATGCGTACAGAAGCCTGCACACGTACAAAGGCCTCTGCCTGTAGAAGTGCAAGTACATGTGTTCAGGCCACAGAGGTACACGCAGTACCCGTGCGCACACACGCACAAGCCTGCTTTGGTCCACATCCGTGCTCTCAGCGACAGGTGATAGGTGATGTCCTCAGACCCCCAGGGCGCACACACATGTACGGTGCACACAGCTCTTCCCAGCCCTCCCCACGCACAGATGCTCAGGTTCACAAAGCTCACGTGTGCACAGGCCCAGAGAAGCAGCCACGGGCCCTGGCCCTGTGTGTGCCTCACCGGAAGCGAGGCCCAGCTCGCCGGCTGGGCCGCACAGGGCGCGGAAGCACAGATGAGCTCCGACCCGCAGCCGCTCTCGTGGTACCGCTCGCTGCTGTACAAACCCCGCGCCATCTGTGCTGTGACGCACAGCCGCGCGCTTCTCGCTCTTGGGCGGCAGGAACGGGCGCTCCTGGTGGACAGGCGGCTCTCCTGCAGGCGGTGACTCAGGGCCTGGTCCCCTTGCACCATGTGCGCCTGCCCCAGTGGTGGTGGGGGCAGGCTGAGCGTGGTCACGAGGGCGAGGCTGCTATGGGCTGGGAGGCAGGTGCTCCTCCACCAGGAGGGCCGCTGCTGTGCCTGTCAGTGCCCTGAGGAGGAAGCAGACAGACTTGGGGACCAGTTAGTGCCAGTCTGGCTTTCTGGTCACTAAGGATCTGTTTCACTCCTCCTCCCAACCCCAGGCTCACTCACGCCACCCCAAGAGACAACCCAGCTAGAACCTTCGTCTCCCAGGGGGTGGCGGCCACTCCACTGCAGCCAGGCTGTGGTGGCAGGGTGGTGACAACCCCTGCGGTGACGCCTCCCGCTAGAAACAGGGCAGGGTGGGTGATGCGCACAGCTCCTCATTTCTAGAGCTGAGAAGATTCGCAGATGCACACGGCTCCTGTGCACGCAGGCAGACAGGCACTGCGTTCTCCCCGAATTCAGGCAGGCTTGTTCCCAAAACCCCGCTGCTGCCCTCTGGGAGGTCATTCCCAACCCTTGTCCTCCATGGCCACCTGTGGAGAGGGCACTGGGGGATACGGCCGCCTTGGGGGGCACCGTGGCATTGTCACCCTACTCCTGAGGGTCCAGAGATAGCCCAGGGCTCAAGCAGCCACAGGAGCCACAGCGAGTTCTTCCGCACACGTCTCGAGCCCACTGCCAATACCCTTTCTCTTCACACGGTGGTGACTGGCTTGAGGACATTGGAAACAGTGGACGGCAGGCCACACGCTACAGCTGAGCGTTGCGCGTGGCTGAGTCCGTGTGCAGGCGAGAACTTTGCCGACCACTGTCCCTCAAAGCCTCTTGGAGCCGTCTCTCTCTCTCACGGTTTGGGGTTTGGAAGTGGTGGCTTTTCTGACCTTTGCAGGAGCCACACGTCTAGTCTGTGTCTGCTCCCTGGAGTTTTGCTCGTAAGCCAGACATTTCTTGCCTGCCCCTTTCTTTAAACGTGTCGCCAGAGCAGGAAGTAGAAGCCGGCATGGTCACTGCTGCCCTGTAGGTCACCACGCGCGGTGCGTGCCATCTCCTCACTGTGACACGTGGGCCTCCGTCTTGCTGGGCTCCTTGGATCGTCACGGGAGTGCACGGGTTTGGTTGTCACGACACCCATTTCAGGGGCCAGGGTCTCTATCAGTTAAGGTGACATTCGCTTTGTAACAGACAAGCCCCGATTCTCAGTGGTTGAGCCAAGAGAAGTTTCTCACGAGGTGCTTCCGGCCCGGGTGCTGTACCCCAGTGGGTGCTGTAGGACCCCGCTGCTTCCACTGGGGCTCCTCCATCTACAGTCATGGTTTCCAAGGAAGAACGGCATGGAGGGCGGCACGCGGGGAGCTGCTGGAGCTGTGCCCTCGCTCAGTCCACCGCCACACTAGCTGCAAGGGATGCTGGGACAGGTACTCTAGCCGCCCAGGAGGAGAGAAGGGCATTGCATTAGTCTGTTTTTCATTGCTACAACAAAATAACTGAGGCAGGCTGCTTTATACAGAAAAAAAAAAAAGGTTTACCTGGCCCACAGTTTTGAAGGGTGAAATTGCAAACAGGAAAGCACAGGCTCTCGCGGGCGTCCCCCCGGCTGTGTCACTCGACAGTGGGAGGCTTGCTCTCTGGCCAGGTCCCAAGGTGGCACCCTGCACCTCATGGAAGGAGACAGGAGCACGCGCGTAGCTGTGTCTCTCCCTCCGCTTGCGAGGCCACCAGGATTCAGGGCTCCTCTCATCCGACTGTCACCGCTCCCCAAGGGCTCTACCACGAGCACCGTGAGCAGGTGAAACGCCCGCTCAGCTGCAGCTTCACAGCGGTGTCAAAACTCAACACACCGGCCGGCGCCGCGGCTCACTAGGCTAATCCTCCACCTGCGGCGCCGGCACACCGGGTTCTAGTCCCGGTTGGGGCGCCCGTTCTGTCCCGGTTGCCCCTCTTCCAGGCCAGCTCTCTGCTGTGGCCCGGGAAGGCAGTGGAGGATGGCCCAAGTGCTTGGGCCCTGCACCCCATGGGAGACCAGGAGAAGCACCTGGCCCCTGGCTTCGGGTTGGGTCGGCGCAGCACTGTGGCGGCCATTTGGGGGGTGAACCAACGGAAGGAAGACCTTTCTCTCAGTCTCTCTCTCTCTCACTGTCTAACTCTGCCTGTCAAAAACAAAACAAAACAAAAACAAAAACAAAAACAAAAAAACTCAACGCATCGAGCCCTGCACAGCCACACGGGTGCAGTGCACGCACTCGCGAGTTCTCCAGCCCACGAACACGTTCACAAGTGCACGCGGCGCTCAGACCCAGGCTCATGGGCTGCAGTGCCCACAAGGCCAGAGGTCCGCCCACACGCACCTGTGTGTTCGGACGTAAGGCACACATGCTCAGCTCTGTCAGGTCTCGCGCACACACACATACACACGCACACATGTGCTTTAGGGACCTGTGCCCGGGTGCACAGACACAGACCCTCAGGGCGTGCGTGGGCGCGCCTGTGTGCTCATCCGGTGTCCCTCCTTGTGTCCAGCCTGGCCACTGTCCTGTGCTGGTGTTTCGGGGTGGGTGGGGCATCGTCCACGGTGGTACAGGTTGTCTTCCGCTCAACAGGTGAGTCAGGGCTGGGCTCCAGCCAGCCCTCTGCCCACCCAGGGCCGTGTCCACCAGGAGAGAACAGCTCTATGCAGTGTGTACGGAGGTGCTGCACCTGCTGGCTGTCTCCATGACGAGGGGTTGCCTTTCTCTGCCACATGTCCAGTAGGCCTGTCGCCGTCTGTCCCTGCCAGCCTGGACGGGCCGCCAGGGCTGGTAGACGGAGTCTCCACAGCATGTCAGCCATGTCCTAGACGACACCGTGGGGGCAGCATATCTTGCTTGGGTGGGAATGGGGTTCATGGGTAATTTCCAATCAGGGGACTTCTGGGCCCCGAAGGCAGAATGGGCTCATCTCCTCAGTATCCCCAAAGGAAAGCTGACGGGGAGGGGTGCCTGGAGGGGCTGGCGCCTCGGTCAGAATGGAATTTTCTGGCAACTGGGACTGGCATGCATGGCAGGCCCCTCTCTCAAGAAGCAGAGGAGTGAGGGGCGGGTGGCCCCGTGATGAGCGTGCACCTGCGAGTATTTTCCCAGTGCTGCAGCTGCCCGGCGTGGGGGAGAGGTCGGAGGCTGCCTGGGGTCTTACCAGACTCCGATGACTCCTAAGGGCACCATCCCGGTTCGCACCCTTGGTGTAGACTCCCAGGGTATGACCCAGGGAAGCCCCGCACCCTACGTTGCCTGTTACGTGACTGCCTAGAGCCCAGGCCGTGTTGAGTGAGCATGGGGGAAGGAAGGGTGCCTGTGGGTTGTTGTGGGTTCTCCATAGCCTGTTAGCTGGTGGAGAGAGGGAGTGGGTCCAGGACCCGGGGAAGAAGTGGTGTGGGCGCCAGGAGCCGCCAGAAGGGTCACCGAGCTAGAGTAAAGGCGGTGTAGGGGATGTGGGGGAGGGCAGGGGCCCTCAGAGACGTGCTGCCAAAGCTTTGGGCAGCCAGAGGTCCAGAGAGCCCAGGGGGAGCTGGGGCTGTAAGAACAACCCAGATATGGGGGCCTGGGAGAGCTCAGGTGCCAGGGGCAGCGGCACGAGGGGAACCCGGGAGCCCGTGTGTACCAAGGACCGGCGAGTTGGGGGCAGATGGTTGTGGAGGCTCGGGCTGGGCAGGGCTTGTCTGTGGCTGGAGGCCCGGAGCGCGCACATGCGCTTGCCCAGCTGGGTGTGAGCAGGTGGCACGGAGCTGCTCAGCCCCTCCAGAGCAGGCTGCGCCCCCAGCAAGGGCCTCCGGTCGGCTCCCAGGCCGGGGCTTGGCACTCGGCTGCTGGCCTGCCCCGGGCAGCTGGCGGAAGCCTTGACCCTGCAGGTTTCAGGAGCAAACGTGACCCAGCCTAATGCGGAAGATGGGATGGCGGGGGTGGCTCCTAGGATGCTGGGGGGTCGGGTTCAGCATTCAGTTGCTCTGCCTCTTGAGGGGTTCCCACCCCTGCCCAGATTCTAGCCTTCCCTTGGCAAAGTTTGACAGCGAGCAGGGGGCTGGGCCGAGCAGGGGGCTGGGTCGATCAGGGGCCTGGGCCCACCCCGGGTGCTTCGGAGATGGACAGATGGGGCTTGGGTCATTGGGCCTTTCCTGGCAGTGAGTCCAGGACAGGATAGGGGTGTGGTGCCCGGAGGCCTGCTTGGAAGAGGAGGTGTTTGGCTGGACTCGAGAGCATGAGTGGACTAGCAGCAGGGAAAGGTGTATAATAGGTCAAGGCCAGGGAGAGGGCCAGTGGTGGGGACTTCCCAGGGGACAAGCAGGTGGAGCCCTGCGTGTCGGGGCCCAGGGTGACGCCATTTGAGGGACAGCCAGCCCCTCTCTGAGGGCTGACAGCTGCTGGCCCCTTCCCCAGGGACCAGAGGGCGGAAACATCCTTTGCCGGGCCCGCCTGCGAGGACGGATGGCCCACGGGAGCCGGGCTTGGCCTCGCCTTGGGCCGGGAGCCCAATACACCTGCTTGGTAGACGAGCAGTCTGAGGCCCGGGGGTTGGAAGGAACCTGAGTCACACAGAGTTCAGTGGCAAAGCAGGGCTGTGGCCTTCTGGGTTAGCGTCCACGCCGTGAGGCAGGCGGCCCTGGAGGCCTGGGGGATGAGCCAGACTGTCCCCAGCTCCGCGTGAGACCCGACCCTTCCCTGGCCTCCCAGGGACACCTGGCGAGCTGGGGCAGTGTCAGCGTCTCCGTCCCCGAGGAGGCAGGGTGGGCCAGTCCCAGCCTCACAAAATACGCTTCTCTGGGCTCCGCTCCGTGGTCACTTGTGGCCTAGCCTGGGGGAGGCCGGTGAGCCCCTGCCCGGGGCCGGGGTGGGGGGAGGTTCAGCAAAGCGGCAAGGGCCCACTGGCCTGGCGAGGACGGCGCTGCCGCACGGGAGGGACACGGATCTGAGGACCAGCGGAGGGGTCTGCCGGCTGAGGGCCCAGGGCTGTGGGTGGGGGGGGTCTGACGGCTGAGGGCCCAGGGCTGTGGGTGGGGGGAGCAGAGGCACCGGGGTGTGGAGGCGCAGCAGGGGGCTGTGCTGGGGCAGGCGGCACTGGAGGCCGAGGTTGAATATGGGCAGAGGGGCTGGTGGTGGTGCTTGTGGGCGTGGTCTGTGAAGTCCACACGCTGTAGAGACCAGGGAGAGGCTCTCAGGTGTGGGCGGGGCTTAGGCTGTGCGGGAAGCGGGGGCCAAAGAGCACACCTCCAGTCCCCACCAGACCCAGAGGTCCCCTGAAGACCAGTGAGCTCTCCCACCAGCCACCTGGGGCCCAATGCCAGCTCCCTTTCACCCGGGCCAGCACTTTGGCTAGGGAGGAAGCCCAGGAGGCTGATGGGAGTTTCGATCCAGGCCCCTCCAAAGGCTACCTGGGAGTTGTAGTTCTCACCCTTTGAGGGCTGATGGGAATTGTAGTTTCTGTCCAGGGACCCCAGTTATCAGCCCTAGAGAGGGGGAGACCTACCCTCCCCCACAAGGCCCTCCCCACCGGTTCCCCTGGGCCCTGTTTGAGCAACTTTACCCTCCCAGGTGGCTGTGTATGTATTTTCTTTTCTTTTTTTGCTTTCTTCTTTCCGTTGTTTTATTATTGTTTTAACAACAATAAGAGGGCCAGAGGGGTCAAGCCCTGGCCAGGTCCTCGCGGCCCATGGGGGTTCTGGGGAGGGGGAGGTGGGAGTCAGTGGGGGTCAGCGGTGGAGGGTGAAGGAAGAGGAAGTTGGGGAGTTAGGCTGAGCTCAGGAACCAAGTGGCCCTGCCCACCTCCCTCCCTCACCCCCCCTCCCCACCTCCCTGCCTCTACACTGGCCTCCCAGAATCCCTTGCAGCAGGCCTTGTTCCAGCGTGCTGACCCCTTCCCTCGCACCCTCAACATCGGCCCTCTGGGGGGCAACAGCCCGTTGGCCTCCAAGACCCTCCACGGGCAGCCCCTCCGCAGCCCGGGTGCTCCCCTAGCAGTTCCGGCCCGGCTGCCTGTCCCCGGCCCCTCCCTGCCCGACCCGCTGACACCCAGTGGTGGTAAGAGACCTCGGCCCAGCCTGCAGCGCGAGGCCAGCTCTGTGTCTGACCAGGGGGAGAGGGAGGAGAGAGCGTCCAGCAGGAGCGGATGTCCAGAGAGAAGAGCGAGGGAGGGAGATGCCAAACAGACAGGAAACGGTGTACGGAAAAGTTGTTTTTTCTTATTTTTTCCCGGGAGAACCCGCTTACACAGCTCTGTTTGTAATTTTTTTCTTCATGCTAAAATCACACGGCCTATTTGTTGATGTAAGTTGCCTGACTCCGTGGTATGCTATCTTCTTTTTTAAAAAAAAAAGCAAAAGCAAAAAAAAAAAAAAAGCAAAAAAAGAGAAAAATCTAGAAAAAAAAAGCCCTAAAAGTTGTTGTTGTTAGGTTGTTTAAATGCTGCTGTTGTATCTGTTTTTAAGCCTTTAAGCCGTAGAGTTTTTTTTTTTTCTGTTTCTTTTCAATTTCCTTTCCTTTTTGTTCCTTTTGGTTTTCTTAAGACAAACGAACCAAAAAAAAAAAAAAATGAGAAAAAAGAAAAAATCAGTAAAGCAGAAGCCAGGGAGCCGCCGAGCGCGGGCGTGGGCGCCCAGGGCACCCGAGCCGCCGCCCCGCCGCGGACGGCGCTGGGCTCGGGGCGGGCGGGGGGCGCGGGCTGCGGAGGTGGGGGCCGGCGCCCGCGCCGCGGCCCGCGCTGACGCCCCCTCCTCTCTCTTCTCTCTCTCTTCTAGGAGGGGAGTTAATTTTGCCCATTATCACGGAGGACTCCCTAGACCCCCCTCCCGTGGCCACCCGCTCCCCCTTCGTGCCCCCGCCCCCCACCTTCTACCCGTTCCTCCCGGGCGTGGGCGCCACGCAGGACACCCTGCCCCCGCCCGCGGCGCGCCGCCCGCCCGCCGGGGGCCCCTGCCAGGCCGAGCGGGACGACAGCGACTGCGAGGAGCCCATCGAGGCCTCGGGCTTCGCCTCCGGGGAGGTCTTTGACTCCAGCCTCCCCCCCACGGACGACGAGGACTTTTACACCACCTTCCCCCTGGTCACGGACCGCACCACCCTGCTGTCCCCCCGCAAACCCGCCCCCCGGCCCAACCTCAGGACAGACGGGGCCACGGGCGCCCCCGGGGTGCTGCTGGCGCCCTCCGCGCCGGCCCCCAACCTGCCGGCCGGCAAGATGAACCACCGAGACCCGCTGCAGCCCCTGCTGGAGAACCCGCCCCCGGGGCCCGGGGCCCCCACCGCCTTCGAGCCGCGCCGGCCCCCTCCCCCGCGGCCCGGCGCGACCTCAGCCCCTGGCCTCCCCCGTCTGCCCACAGCCAGCCCCACGGGGCCCGGGGAGCGCGGCCCGCCGGGCGCCGTGGAGGTGATCCGGGAGTCCAGCAGCACCACGGGCATGGTGGTGGGCATCGTGGCGGCCGCGGCGCTGTGCATCCTCATCCTGCTCTACGCCATGTACAAGTACCGCAACCGCGACGAGGGCTCCTACCAGGTGGACCAGAGCAGGAACTACATCAGCAACTCGGCGCAGAGCAACGGCGCCGTGGTCAAGGAGAAGGCGCCGGCCGCGCCCAAGACGCCCAGCAAGACCAAGAAGAACAAAGACAAGGAGTACTACGTCTGAGCGCACCTGCCGCCCGGGCCCGGGGTGCGGCCTCCCCGGCCCGGCCTGCGGACCCTCGCCCTGGCTGCCTCAGGCCTCTCTCCTGGAGAGGAAACGCAAAAAAGAAAAAAAGAAAAAAAAAAGGGAAAGGAAACCCCCTCCCGCGCCGGCCCCCTCCCGCTGTGCACCGCGGCCCTGCTCGCGGCCCTGGGCTGATTTATTTTTTTAAGGGGTGAAATTTTATTTGGGTGGGGTTGGGCGGGAAGGCCTGGGGTTTTGTATCGCGTCCGCTCCTCCCGTTCAGTTTCTCCATTTCTCTTCTTCCTCCCTCGGTCCCCACCGCCTAACCTAGTTTTTTGTTTTTTGTTTTTTTTTTTTGGGGGGGGGGGTGTATCTGGTTTCTCCCTTTGCTCCCTTTGGGTTTCCAGAGTCGATGGGAGAAGGGCGGGAGGGCGGCACCTTGGGCAGGCAGTGGGGTCGCTCCAGGGCGCCGGGGGAGGCGCTGGCCTGGGGCCCCCCTCGAGCCCCGTGTGCCCCAGCATTGGTGGGGAGCCGCTGGAGGGGCAGGGTGGGGGCGGGGGGAGGGAGAGGCAAATACAGATATTTATTGCAGATACTCTAGAGCCAGGGGCAGCGGCCGGGCACCTGCTGGGCGCGGGCACTAGGAGGGGCGGGAGCGAGGCGGGGGCTTCGAACTGCTGGGCTCAGCCCTCGCCCTCGGGCTCCCTGCTCCCCCACATTTTTTTTTCTCTTTGTTAACAAATGTGTCTGAGTCTTGGCAAACACCCCAACCCCGGAAATGTGTGGGAAAAAGAAAACAAAAACTTTCCAAATTCTAACAGTCCCGTGCGGTTTGTTCGGGCGGATGCCGTGGGACACTGGTCCTCCTTGGCTTTGGGCTCAGGTGGGGGCCCAGACGGAGGCTCACGGGGGCTGGCGAGACCCCCTGGCGCCCAGACTTTTGGGATGAGCACGGCTTTGGGCTGCAGGGGCAGCCTGGCTGGTGGCTCGCTGGTGACCCCAGGGGCCTTGTCTGCTCCTTGGTGGCTGAAGAGCACCCCGCCCCCTCCCCGGGCCTGCGGGTACCGGGCCCTGACACCAGGTGGATTGGACCTGGGCTCTAGAACCTGAGCGGCTAGCCCACGGCTGAGTCCAGACGGCCTCCGGCTTTGTCCAGCGCCGTCTCAGGGCCCAGGACCCCGCCCTCCAAGTCCACCCTGGTTGAGCAGGGCTGGGACTGCAGGCGGAAGCACCCCAGGGTTGACTGCTTTGTGGGGGCCCTGCCAGGCCCTTGGCCCCCAGGGTTAAGAGATGGTTTGGATTTGCTAAGGCTTTCGCCGCAGCGAGGAAGAGGCTCAGGAGAAGCGGCCGTCGGGGACCCTGGTGCACGTCCTCGGGAGGGCGGGATGGAGGGTGGGCCTGGACCGGGAATGGCAGTTGGGGGGCGTCACTCGCTAGAGACGCTCAGTCGCACTTCTGTCACCGGGGGCCTCTTCCCTGGTCCTGAACTTCTGTGCCTGCCTGCTGCCCCCCACCCCCACCCCGGCTGGCCCCACCCTTGGCTGCCCTGCTCCTTCCGGGCCAGGTGGCTCCAGCCGAGCCTGGTGCGGGTTTAGGCTGGGACGCCGAGCTGGCACCGGAGCCCCTGCTCCATCAGGGGACGGTCTCCTGGTGGCAGCGCAGGCACTAACCTGAGCCGCCGCCCCCCTCCCCTGCTTCCCTCCATCCTGGAGGAAGCTTTTGTCTCCCCCCACCCCTCCCCACGGCGCTCCCTAGGATGTCTCGAGGGTCCTCCCCACAGAGTCCCATCCAGTGTGGGCTCCCATGGACTTGACCTCACCTCACCCCGGGCTCAGCCCTACTTGTCCCTGCGCCATGGGGAGGTCAGCTCCGACCTGTGGGGGTCCAGGAAGGGCCCTGAGATGGGGCAGCCCGGCCTGTCCGTGCTCACGGCGGCCTCAGCCTGGGCTCCTCTCGCTCTCTCTGCCTGAGGGACGGTGGGGGTGGGGGTTCCCTTCCCCCTCTTCCCCCATCACCACTAACCAGAAAAAACAAACCAACCTGCTGGTTCACCCCCAAACAGCCACTACAGCTGGGGCTGGGCCAAGCGGAAGCCAGCTCCAGGAATTCCATCCGGGTCTCCCATGTGGGTGCAGGGGCCGAAGCACTTGGGCCGTCCTCCACTGCATTCCCAGGTGCACCAGCAGGGAGCTGGATGGGAAGTGGAGCAGCCGGGACTTGAACCAGTGCCCACAGGGGACACCAGCGTAACACAGGTGGCCTAGCCTGCTGTGCCACAACATCGACCCCTGACTTTTTTTAATGGTTTATTTTATTTATTTGAAAGATAGAGTTAGAGAGGTAGAGGCACGCAGAGAGAGGTGTCTTCCGTCCTCTGGTTCATTCCACAAATGGCCACAGCTGCCGGAGCTGAGCTGATCCGAAGCCAGGAGCTGGGAGCTTCCTACAGGTCTCCCACGTGGGTGCAGGGCCCCAAGGACTTGGGCCATCTTCTGCTGCTTTCCCAGGAGCATTAGCAGGGAGCTGGGTCAGAAGTGGAGCAGCCAGGACTTGAACCGGTGCCCATATGGGATGCTGGGCACTGCAGGCTGGGGCTTTAACCTGCTGTGCCACGGCGCCGACACTGGCCCCTGAAATTTTTTGTAACTAATTTTATTTGAAAAGCTGAGAGAGGAGAGAAGAGAGATCTCCCAATCCAGTTACACCCCAGACGCCACAGCAGCAGGCGCTGAGCCAGGCTGAAGCCAGGAGCCGGGGTCTCCGGCCAGGTCTCACGTGGGGGCCGGGCCCAGCTGTCTGGGCTGCTACCTCTGCCTCCCAAGGTGTGCATTAGCAGGAAGCTGGAGCGTGGAATCGGGATTCGAACCCAGGCACGCTAACAGGGATGTGGGTGTCCCAAGTGGCGGCTTAACCGCTAGCCCAAATGCCTGCCTCGGCCTGTGCCTTTGGTGTTGAACTTGGTGTGTGTGCCGGAGCTGGGCTTCTTAGGGCCTGGCTGGCCTGGCAGTGACCTCAGGAGAGCCCCAGACAGTGTCTGGGGGTGGCTGAAGTCCCAGGTACCCTGGCTCCTTGACGGGTGGTCTTCACGGGGCGGTTAGGAGGTTCCCCCTCAGGGAACCAAGGACAGGGGCTTTGGGAAGCGCTGTGGCGGAGCGGATAAAGCCACTGCCTGCAGTGCTGGCACTGGTTCAAGTCCCAGCTGCTCCTCTTCTTCTTCTTCTTCTTTTTTTTAATTAAAAAAAAAAAATTTTTTTTTTTGACAGGCAGAGTTAGACAGTGAGAGAGAGAGACAGAGAGAAAGGTCTTCCTTCCATTGGTTCACCCTCCAATGGCCGCCGCGGCTGGCATGCTGCACTGATCCAAAGGCAGGTGCCAGGTGCTTCTCCTGGTCTCCCATGCGGGTGCAGGGGCCCAAGGACTTGGGCCATCCTCCACTGCCTTCCTGGGCCACAGCAGAGAGCTGGCCTGGAAGAGGGGCAACCGGGACAGAATCCGGCGCCCCGACCGGGACCAGGACCCGGTGTGCCGGCGCCACAAGGCAGAGGATTAGCCTAGTGAGCCCTGGCACCGGCCAGAAAGGTCTTTCTTCCGTTGGTTCACCCCCCAAATGGCCGCTACGGCCGGAGCTGTGCCGATCCAAAGCCAGGAGCCAGGTGCTTCTCCTGGTCTCCCATGCGGGTGCAGGGCCCAAGCACTTGGGCCATCCTCCACTGCCTTCCCGGGCCACAGCAGAGAGCTGGACTGGAAGAGGAGCAACTGGGACTAGAACCTGGCACCCATATGGGATGCTGGTGCCACAGGTGGAGGATTAACCAAGTGAGCCACGGCGCGATCCCCTGCTCCTCTTCCAATCCCACTCTCTCTGCTGTGGCCTGGGATAGCAGTAGAAGATGGCCCAAGTGCTTGGGTCCCCGCACTCACGTGGGAGATCCAGACGAGGCTCCTGGCTCCTGGCTTCGGATTGGCTCAGTTCCAGCCATTATGGCCATTTGGGGAGTGAACCAGCAGATAGAAGACCTTTCTGTCTGTAACTCTGCCTCTCCAATAAATAAATCTTAAAAACAAAACAAAAAACCGGGGCGGTGCTGTGGCACAGCGGGTTAAAGCCCCAGCCTGAAGCGCCGGCATCCCATATGGACGCTGGTTTGAGACCCGGCTGCTCCACTTCTGACCCAGCTCTCTGCTGTGGCCTGGGAAAGCAGCAGAAGATGGTCCCAGTGCTTGGGCCCCTGCACCTGCGTGGGAGACTTTGAAGAAGCTCCTGGCTCCTGGCTTCGGATCGGTGTAGCTCCAGCCATTGCGGCCATCTGGGGAGTGAACCAGCAGATGGAAGACCTCTCTCTTTGTCTATACCTCTCTCTGTAACTCTGTCTTTCAAATAAATAAAATAAATCTTAAAAAAAAAAAAAACCGCAATTTTCACCATTGGAGAGAAAAATAATTTAAAAAGTGACTGATGCCCTGTGACCTTAAAGACCCAGCCTGGTCTCGTGGGGCTCCGGGCGGGGGGCACCGGCCCTCCCGGCAGGTCGTCCTGGGTGAGCTGCCGGCCGGCCTGGCTGGCAGCAGTGGGAGGGACAGAGTCTTTTCCCGCTCTTCCTCTGCCCCCCCAGCCTGACGCCTCCACCTCCACGTGGGTGAGACTGCCAGGGTGGCCATGGCCCTTCCTCCCACCCTGGGCCCCTCGGCTCTGGGCGCACTGTGGTGGGCGTTGAGAGGGTGTGTCCCCGTGAAGACCCCGCCCCCAGCGCCCAGGTCCTGGCCTGTGCCTGGATGGTGATGTGCGCGGCCAGCTGATGGGCCCTGGGGCCTGCAAAGACTCAGGCAGGGCCTGGGGGGGGGGGCAGGGGACAGCGCTGACCCCCTCGGCCCCGAGGATGTGAGCACGGGGCGGAGCACGGCTGGGGCTCGGCTGGGCGGCGGGCAGATGGCCGCGGGACAGGGCCAGGCAGAGGCCCAGCGGCTGCAGCTGAGGAAATCGGGCCAGGGAAGCTCCCTGTCTCCAGGGGGCAACAGCTGTTCTGGGTCTTCCCATTGACCTTCCTGTGTGTGCGTGTGTGCAGTACATGCATGTTGCATGTGCGCACGCCCACACAGGTGTGTGCATGCCACTGATGTGGGTGCACGCACATGTATGTTGTAGGCACACGTGCATGTATGTTGTGTGTGCATGCCTGCACAGCTGTGTGCATGTTACTGGTGTGTGCACGCACATGCACGTCACATGTACACATGTATGTTGTGTGTACAGACATGCACAGCTGTGTGCATGTCACTGGTGTGTGCACGCACATGTATGTCACATGTACACATGCATGTTGTGTGCGTGTGCAGACACGCACAGCCGTGTCACTGGTGTGTGCGTGCACCGGGATGCACACCTCTACCAGGCCCCTGGGAGCAGCAGTACAGACCCTGGCAGACACAGGGGGGCCTGGCTGTGAGCGCCCTGCTGGGTACCGCCCAGCGCCTGCTGCAGCTCCGTGGCTCCCCACGGGCGGGGCCAGAGAGCCCTGCGTGTTCCTGGCTGATTCGGAGGGACAGGGAATCTCGTCACTGCCCTGGGGGAGTGTCACCGTGGGCCCCGACTGTGAGGCTGGAGGGCAGGCTGGGGGTGTCGTGGCCAGAGCTTGTACCCTGGCTCTGCTCCCTCCCAGCGCTGTGCCGCGGGCAGTTTATTTAAACCTCACTTATCCCATCTATAAAATGGGCCAACACCTGCCTCCCAGGCTCAGGGAAAGACGGAATGAGATGACGCTTTGGGGCACCCAGTGTGGTGTCTGGGCCCCGCAGAGGCTGGGAACTAGCAGCAGCCATCCCACACCCTCAGGCCGGGAGCCCCCGCACACCCCACTCTGCCCACCGGGAGACCCCGCACACCCTGCTCCGCCTGCTAGGAGCCCATCCCTGGACCCTCAGGCCAGGAGCCCCCCGCACACCCGCTCCATCCGCCGGGAGCCCCCACACACCCCGCTCTGTTCAGCCGGGAGACCCCGCACACCCCGCTCCGTCCGCCGGGAGCCCATCCCTGGAGTCCAGGAGGGGAAGGCGGTCACTGGTACTTGGTCTTTACTCAGTTGTCCCAGCAAACCCCCCAGGCTCTGCCTGGGAGCCTGACCCTTGGGACACCCAGGCTGGAGGGTGGGAGGGGTCAGGGCTGGCCCGGCCTGGAAGGGGGGGGGAGTTTGCCACATACAAGGTGGGAGGGGCCCGAGGGGGCGGACCAGGCCACCGGGAGCCTGGGGGGGCCTGGGGGGGGCGGGGGGCTGAGGAGTCGCCCTGTCCTGTAAGCATCAGCTCCAAGCTGGCACAGGTGGTGGGTGGGGCAGTGAGGGGGAGGGGCTTGCCCCTCTCCTCCCTGCAGCCAGGAGGGGCCAGGGGCCGGGGTGAGTTCGGGCCAGGCATGGCAGCCGGCCACTGCCCCTTCCGGGGTGCGGATGATGAGAGAGGGGCAGTCCCGGGAGGGGAACAAGACGCCCGAGACACCCGAGACGCCGGAGACGCCCGAGGGTGGTCCTGGGCCCCTGGAAGGTGAGGCCACTTCTCTAGGGGAGCGGAGCAGCCTCCTCCTGCAGTCCATGGCGCCGGGGGGCTAGAGCCGCGTGCATTTCAGGACAGAGGTCCCCGCCGAGCCCGCGGTGCTGGCCGTGGCCTTCGCCCCCACTCTGTTGGGGAAGACAGGGATGGGTGTGTCTTGGGGTGCAGAGCGACCTTTGGCCTGTGCCTGTCCTAAGGACCTGGGGGTACGACCCCGGCTCCCCGTCTGGGGATTTTGGTGGTAGAGGCCCGGGACCCCCAGCAATGGCCATCACAGTCTGGGGGCTCCCCGCTCACAACCCCCTGGGCCATCTGCAGGTGGACCTGGGGTGAGCTGGACCTCCACTCTCCCGACACGGGGTGCATGGCCGGGCCGCCCTGTCCTGGGAGTCCCCGGCAGGCGCAGTGGTCGGAGCTGCACTCACCGGCCCTGCAGGTCCTGCACGGTGTCGGGCAGCGGCAGGCCCCGCGTCTCGGGCAGCAGCAGCGCCGTCAGGCCGCTCAGCACAGGCACCGTCCCGTACACCAGCAGGGGCAGCGAGGACCCGTGGGTGCCCAGGAGCCGCACCAGGGGCCCCAGGATGGCTCCCCCGCGGGCTGCCATCTGGCCCAAGCCCACGGCCGTCATCCTGACGGGGCAAATGCACCTGTGAGGGTCACTGCGCCACCCACAGCCTTGACCCCCAACCCCCACCTAGCCCAGAGCCCACGTGGAAGGGAGGTGGCCTGCCCCCAGGCCAGGGTTCCCCCTGCCCGGGCCCTGCCTCACCTGAGCACCGTGGGGAAGAGCTCGCCACCATAGATGCTGATGCAGGTGAAGGCGGCCCCCAAGGACCCCAGCCCCACCACGGCCAGCACTGAGCGCACGGCCCCCATCTCTGTGGGAAGACGGGTCAGCCGGGCGGGTGTCGGGTCTGTGGCTAGGGACCCCTAGAGCCAGCCCCGGGGCGTCCCCCGCCCCCGCCGCCCACGGCCCAGTGCTCTGCTCCCCACCGCTCCCCGGAGCCCCTGCTCTGTCGGGGCCCCTGATCCTGCCCCACCCCAGCCCGGAGCGCTGCCCGGAGGCCTGGCCCTGGCGCCCGCTCACCATGGGGCACCAGCGTGTTGGCCAGGACACAGAGGCCGGGCAGCACGAGGGACGCGGCCTGCGAGGGCCGGCGGCCCAGGCGGCTCAGCAGCAGCAGGACCCCGGCCTTGGCCGGCACGTCCACCACGCCGATGAGCACCTGCAGCAGGAAGACGTTGCTGCCCAGGGCCTGCAGGTCCAGCGCCAGCCCATAGAAGGTGAAGCCAAAGGCAAACCTGGGAGGGCGGACGGGGTGTCAGCGGGGAGGGAGGGGCGCTCTTCCCCCAGAGGGCTGGGGGGGGGGCGGGGAGGGCCCGGCGGACGGTGGCTCCCAGGCCCGCTAGCCCTGCCCTTGCCCCCTCCTGCAGGCTGCCCACCCACCCAGCACGAAGCCCGGGATTCCTTCTGCCGGCCTGGGGGGATTCCCCGTTCCCTGCCCCCCATCCCCTGTCCCCTGTCCCCTGTCCCCGTCCCCGAACCCTGACAGATCCAGGGGAGGTGGGCCTCTTGCTGGGGCACTCTCAGCCTGGGCAGGGGGGGGTGGTGGGCGGGGCAGGGGCGGGGCGTCACCAGCACAGCATGGAGATGCAGGTCCTCAGGCGAAGTCCCGGCGTGTGGAGCAGGGTGCCCAGCCGGGCCGGCGCGGGGCCCCCACTCAGCTCCTCCCGCGTGGCTGACAGCAAGACCTGCGGGGCGGGGGCGTTGTTGGCCCGGAAGCACGGGGCAGGCCCTCCTCCCCGAGACCCTCCGGTGGAGGGGACAGGGTCTGGGGGCGCCCGGCCCTGCCTCACCTCCATGGTCAGTGCGCCCCCCGCTGCCGTCTTCCCGTTGATGGCGGCCACCCTCTGCAGCTCCCGCAGGCCGCGGTCCAGCCTGCCCGTGGTGAGGAGCCATCTGGCCGACTCCGGCAGCCACCTGCAGTGAGGGGGCTGTGGGAGGGACCTGGCCTGCACCCGCCTCAGCGCCCCTGTCCCGTCCACCAGGGGGCCCGTCCGGCTTGGGGCAGCCGAGGCCAGTGGGCGTGGGGGGGTCATCCCGCCGCCCCTTCCACAGCTGGCGGCCCCTCTGCCCTTGTCCTCCCTGGAGATGTGGTGGGGTGGCCCTGGGCTCTCACGTTCCTGGGCTGGCAGCCGGGGTGGGGAAGGGAGGAGAAGCTATTACAGAGACCACAAAGGGAACAGTGGCCGGGCCAGCACGGGGCCAGCACAGGAGAGGAGGCCCGCGGGCGGAGCAGAGCGAGCGTGCTGGACCCCTGAGCCGTCGGGGTAGGCTGGGCGCTCTGGCCCCCAGCGCCCCCAGGGAAGGCAGCGTCTCCCCGGCCACCCTGCGTGGGGGGTCTCCGCCTTTGCGGGGGGCGGGGCGCAGCACCCACCAGGAGTACGCGAAGCAGCAGAAGAAGGGCACGGACACGGCCAGCTGCAGCAGCGACCAGTGGCGCACGCCGTAGGCCACGGCGCCCGTCAGCACCTGGCCGATGCTGAAGCCCAGGGAGTTGAGGGTCATCAAGAGGGGCCGGGCCTTGGTCGACGTCCACTCCATCACTGCGGGGGGTGGGGGGACAGAGGGCTGAGCACGGGGCCTCGCGGCATGGGGGCGGGGCAAGGAACATGGGGGCGGGGCTTGGGGCGCGGGGCTCTGGGCACGGGGCGGTGGGCGGGGGCGGAGTATGGGGCGGGAACGGGGCTTGGGGGCGGGGCGCGGGACTCTGGGCACGGGGCAGGGGCAGGGCAAGGAACATGGAGGCGGGGCTCTGGGAACGGGGGCGGGGCTTGGGGCGCGGGGGGCTGGGGGCGGGGCTCGGGGGCGGGGCGCGGGCGCGGGGACCCACGGAGGGTGCCTGTGTTCATCATGACGCCAGCCACGGAGAAGGCGGCCAGGAACCGGAACAGGCAGTACAGGGGGAAGCTGGGCGCGAAGGCAGCGGCCGAGCCCGACACGGCCATCTGAAGGTAGCTCCACGTCAGCACCAGCCGGCGCCCGAACCTGCGGCACACACGCACAGGCACCCGCGGGAGGCCCGGGGCCACCGTGGCCCTGAGCCGGGCGGGTGTCCGGGGCGACCCCCAGGCGGGGCGAGGGCGGGCAGGCTGCAGAAGGGGCTGCGGGGGCTGCGCGCTCCAGGGGGCGGTGGGCGCAGCCGCCGGGAAGCCGCACCCTTAGCTGGGCGCCTGGGCGCCTGGGCGCCTGTCCTGGCTCCGCGGCCGGCCCGGCTCCCTGCCGACGTGCACCCTGGGAGGCAGCGGGTGATGGCTCAGGGACTTGGGTCCCTGCCACCCACGTGGGAGACCTGGATTGAATCCCCAGCTCCTGGCTGTAGCCCGGCCCAGCCGCAGCCCTTGCAGGCATCTAGGGAATGGGCCAGGGAGGGCGGGTGTCTGCCTGTCTCCCTGCCTTTCAAATAGATAAAAATACATCAAGAAAAATAAAAAACGGAAAAGGGGTCCGGGACATGGCCCCACCCACCGTTCCCACCCCGGCCCCGCCCAGCAGGGCCATCGCCTAGGAGTGCCTGGGACCTCCCTGCTCGGGGCGGGGTGGGGCACGCACCTGTCTGAGGTGTGGCCGCACACGGCAGCTCCCACCAGGATCCCAGCGAGGTAGATGGACTGGGCCATGGGCCTCAGGTCCCGGAAGTCGCACACCAGGTCCCACTGTCGGGAGAGGCGCGGGCAGCCGAGCTCAGGGAGCTGTGAGAGCCCGGCGGGAGGGGCCGAGGTGCAGCCACCAGGTGTGGGCAGGGGCCTGGCCACCTCCAGCGCCATGGGCAGGGCCCTGCACACAGTGAGGGCAGCCCCGGGTGTGGCTCGGCCTTGGGAGGAGAATCCTCTGTCCCCTGGCCTAGGCCCCTCAGGGCCCCTATTGCCCAATGGGCCAAGGGTCAGCTCCTCTCGGGGGCCCAGCAGCCCCCCACACTAACCAATCCATCCCAGCGGCGCCCTCCCCCAAAGGTGGCTTCCCTCCCCCTTCCAGGGAGGCAGGTGGGCTTCAGCCAGGGGGAGCCCCGGGGTGGGGTCGCGGAGCACCAAGCCGGGTGGGACTGGCTGGAGCCCGCACAGGCAGCTGCGGGGTCAGGAGCCGCCAGCGCTCTCAGGAGCCTGGAAGCCATCACAGGAGAGGGCCGTGTGGCTGGCGAGAGGCTGAGAGCTGGCCCCAAAGCAGAGGGGGCCCTGGGGAGCAGGGCCCTCCCAGGACTGCCCAGAGCACTGTGACCTATGGCTTCGACCTCCCAGATCCAGGACTTGGCGGGGGGCCTCACCTCGGCCACGATGGTGGAGGCAAAGGTGCTGCGGTCATAGACCCAGCCGTCCACGCACGGCTCCGTGGCTGCCTCGCTCCAGTTGGCGGCCGTGGCGTTGGGGTCCAGGAGCTGCCACTGAGGTTGGCGGAAGCGGCGGCACTGGTGTGGCTGCCGGTCGGGGCCCGGCGGGATGACCACGGCCAGGAGGGCCTCTGGCCGCGGGGCCCCGGTGACGCCGGCCTGGGCCGTGCTGTTGTCCAGGAGGGGCACCCAGCAGCGGTGGCCGGGGACAGCGCCCGAGAAGTTCTCCAGCATGTTCTGGGCCGTGAGCCACGTGATGGGGACCACCAGAGCCATCATCTGCAGTGCCTGGAACCTGCCCAGGCTGCCCACGCGGTCCAGGAGCTCAGCAAATGCCATGGAGGCCGCCTGGGGCGCGCCGGGGCAGGGGAGGGCCCGCTTCACAGAGGTCGGCCCAGGGCTGAGGGGCCGAGGCCGCCTGCTTGCTGCCCCTGCGCTGGCCAGGACTGCGGCCCCCGTGGTCCCGCAGCGGGGAGCATGTCAGGTGCCGCTGGCCTCGCTCGCTCCGGGCCGGCGCTCTGCAGGCATCCCTCACTCGGGGCGGCTCCAGATGGGATCCGAGGCCCCTGACATCTGCCCACGGGGCAGCCTGGAGACCCGAGTCACCCCCGGCTGGAATTAAAGTGTGACCAGGCGACACCGCACAGTGTTCAGTAACATTTCCCAGTCAAAGTTTAACTGGGCCCCTGGGGGTGGAGACGCAATGGCTCAGGAAGTCCCCCGCCCTGTGCGGGCCGAGGGCCGGGGCCGGGGCCTGGGGGCCGGCCTGGCTCCTGTAGGCTCTGGCGGGAGCAAAGCCTCGTGCTTCAGGACAGACGTGCACGTGTGTGTGTGTGTACACGTGTGCGGTGTGCACGTGCGTGTGCCATGCATGTGTGCATAGACATGTGTGTGCACATGGCCTGCGTCGCCCCAGCCTCTCTTTCCCTCTCTCTCTCCCCTCCCTCCACCTCTGTCACTGCTTTTCAAATAGGTAGGTAATTTTTTCCCGACCCTACTTAGAAGCCAGGCACCCAGCATCCTCCATCTGGACACACCCGGCCCGCGCTGCAGGTGCCTCCTCCGGGGGACCCCCTTGCCCGTCATCCGCGGACCCCATCTCTGGTGTCCGGTCTGGCTGGTTTGATTTCCCTTCTCAAGTCTCTTTGGACTCTGACGCCGACTTAGACCACAGCCGGGGGCTCCGTGAGGACTTGCTGAAGTGCGTGGTTGGTTTTTAAACAACTGTTCTTTCTCTGGCTATAAAATTAACTGGCATACCTCTCCCCCGAGCCCCACAGCAAAACTCTAGAGGCCCAGACTCACCGGCTGTGGCCACGCCGTCTCCTTCCGGGTATAAATTCATTCAGGGTGCTTTGGGGAGGGGGATGTTCGGCTCCATCGGCCTGAATTGCCGAACATGTGTAGTGTTTCCTTCTGCGATGTTTTGACCAGCGATTTTAACCTGTTAACATTTATTTTATTTTTTTTTATTTATTTTTTTTTATTTTTTTTTTATTTTATTGACAGGCAGAGTGGACAGTGAGAGAGAGACAGAGAGAAAGATCTTCCTTTTGCCGTTGGTTCACCCTCCAATGGCCGCCGCGGTAGCGCGCTGCGGCCGGCGCACCGCGCTGTTCCGATGGCAGGAGCCAGGTGCTTATCCTGGTCTCCCATGGGGTGCAGAGCCCAAACACTTGGGCCATCCTCCACTGCACTCCCTGGCCACAGCAGAGAGCTGGCCTGGAAGAGGGGCAACCGGGACAGGATCGGTGCCCCGACCGGGACTAGAACCCGGTGTGCCGGCGCCGCAAGGCGGAGGATTAGCCTGTTGAGCCACGGCGCCGGCCTGTTAACATTTATTGTGGTCGCTCACACCGTGTGTGGACTCACGCATGCCCACCGTGTGGTCCCTTTAAATCTTTGCTTCCTTCTGAATTTATTGAGTTTCCTTGTCCTGTCTTTCTAGTCTCTTGGTTTGGCAGCCATAGATTTTATTTCTGCTATCCTTGCGTTTCAGACCATCTCCTCTCTGTCTTTGTTTAAAAATATTTAGTTATGTATTTGAGAGGCAGAGTTAGAGAGAGAGAGAGAGAGAGAGGGAGAAAGTCTTACATCCGCTGGTTCACTCCCCAGATGGCCACAACAGCCAAAGCTGGGCTGATCTGAAGCCCAGGAGCCAGGAGCTTCTCCTGGTCTCCCACGTGGGTGCAGGGGCCCAAGCACTTGGGCCATCCTCCACTGCTTTCCCAGGCCACAGCAGAGAGCTGGATCAGAAGAGGAGCAGCCGGGACTCAAACTGGCACCCATATGGGATGCCGGCACTGCAGGCCGTGGCTTTACCCGCTACACCACAGCGCCGGCCCCAGTCAAGGACATTTTAATTTCAGAATTTATAACTTGCAAACCAGGACTTGGTTCTTCTGTAACGGCCTGTTCTCGTTTCCGAATTTCTGTGTCTGTTTCGAGGATGGCTCATCTCCGTCTTCCTCCTAGAGGACACCCAGTAGGCTCCGTCAGCAGGGCGAGCCTCTGTGGGGAAGATCTTACTGCTTGTTGGCAACGCACCTTCCGCTGCCCTTATCCCACGCCCTTGCGTCATGGCCTGAAGATGTGCAAGTGGGAAGCAGACACGTACGGATGCTACAGGAGTCGTGATCGCCATGAGGAAAAACAAGGCAGCAAACGGGGGCAGGGGGCTATGGGGCAGCCAGGGACGGCTTCTTCGTGGAGGTGACACTGGAAGAGCATGAGCCAAGGTCCTGGGGTAGGAATCTTCACGTGTGCTCAGGGGCTGGTAAGGAGACCGGCGTGGCTGGGGCAGAGAGACGGGGACAGCAGAGCCTCTGCGGGCCAGAACCTGTAGAGTCTTTTAGGGTTGGGAGAGAAGCACATCCTATTTGATGCAATTAAATTTTTCTTTATTTATTTGAGAGGCAAAGAGAGATACAGAGAGCTCCCATCTGCTGAGCTCTCTCTCTCCAAATGCCGGGTGCGGCCAGAAGCTGGGAACGCCCAGGTGTCCCCCGTGGGCGGCAGGAACCCAACTACTCGAGCCACACTGCCGCCTCCCAGGGTGCGCGTCAGCAGGAAGCGAAGGTGGGCCTGAACCCAGGCACGGCCAGGTGGGCTGTGGGTGTCCCAGCTGGTGACCTAACCACTAGGCCAAATGATCGCCGTGGCGGCCGGGTGGGGAGCGGGCAGAAGAGCAGGCAGTGGTGGGGACCCCGCGTGAGCGGCAGGCAGGGTCGGGGGAGCTCCTTCCACTGAGAGCCGCTTGGGCTGGGGGCGGGGCAAGGGGAGGAGCCCAAGCCATCCACTGGGGCGGGGCCTGGAGAGGCCAGCGGGGAGCAGGAGTCCTTTGGCTCCCGAGGGACGTGGCTGTCAGGGGTCCAGGTGGTGGCACCAGGAGCGACCACGAGCGAATGACCAGGGCACGCAGGGGACACACTCGCCTGGGAGTGACCTTGCAGGGCCAGAGCCGGGGCTCGGCCGTGGAGGCCAAAGCGGAGGGGGTGCACAGAACCAGGGTGGCCTGAAGCCCCCACAGCTGGAGGGGAAAGCCTCCCGTGGGTCCGGGCACGGCTAGGGTGCGGGCAGCGCCGGCTCCTCCGCGGGCTGGGGCGCGGCTGGGAGTGGTGGGGACTTGGACAGGCGCTGGGCTTGGCTTGGAATAGACAGTGTGGAGCTGGCTGCCGGAATACACAGACCCTGAGGGCTAGCACCTCGAGCACAACTAATGGTCATTTCCTTTCTTAAAAGATTCGTTTATTTATTTATTCCAGAGAGAGAAGAGAGAGAGAGGGAGGGAGAGAGAGGTCTTCTATCCGCTGGTTCACTCCCCAAATGGCTGGAATGACCGAGCTGGGCCAGGCCAAAGCCAGGAGCCAGGAGCTTCTTCCAGGTCCCCACGTGGTGCAGGGCCCCAGGTCTTGGGCCATCTTCCGACGCTTTCCCAGCTGAATTAGCAGGGAGCTGGATCGGAAGTGGAGCAGCCGGGATGCCGGCATGAAGGCGGGGCTTTACCCCCTGTGCCGCAATGCCGGCCTCCACGTTTGGTTTTTGTGCAAAATCCTACATGGCTGTCACCCGCCATCACCATCAGCTGACAGCCCTCCCTCAAGAGGCATCTGGGACCGTGGCCTCTTCCCTCCTGTGGCTCTGCACCCGCCCAGGCCGCGGTGCCCTGTGCATGAAGGCAAAACCAGGGGGGAGGGTGGCGAGTCCACCTGCCTCGGGCGGAAGTGCCGCGCTGTGAGCCTGTTCGCTCTCACTGCTGAGAACTTAGTCCCGGCGTGGTGGGAAGGCAGCTCCTGGCCGCAGCTCTAGGAGGGGGACAGGACCCCGGTGCAGTGGAAGCGGGGCCAGGGGTGGCCCCTGGGGTCTCTGATCAGGTGTTGTGAGTGAGACCAGTGGGGAGGCCTAGGTGTGTCCTGACCACTGCGCGGGGGGGGGTGTCTCGGAGGGGGGACAGGAAGTGGGCAGAGCAGGGTTTTACAGGCGAGGGGGAGCTGGGAGGCGGGCAGTTGTCAGTCTGGCCAAGACTGTGGGGTGAGCAGAGGGTGGAAGACGAGGTTTTGGGAGGAAGGAAGGTCACGGATGGGAGGAGAGGAACCGGTGAAGGGAGACCAGCCCGCCCCAGCCAGCCTGCTGGAACCCAGACCCCGTTCTGCAGCGACGGCAGGTTGTGGGCAGCGGGCGTGGCCACTGTTGGTCAGCGTGGATTTTTTTTTTTTTTTTTTTGACCTGGGATGCACCGCGGGCGTCTTTCTGGCCGGAAGCTGCAGCAGGTTTTCTGCGGTTCCGTGATGCCCTGCGGTGCCAGCAGCTGCCTCTGGTCTCGGGCCAGCCAGGAAAAAGGGCAGGCGGGAGCTGACTGCCGGTGACTCAGCACAGCCGTGCCCTAGCCAGGCTGTGAATCCAGGCAGGCGGCTGGAGGAGGCAGCTCCTAGAGCCTGGAGGGTTTGCTCGGTGCCCGCCGGGGCTCTGCACCCCTGAGCTCTCTCCCTGGGGGCTGGGTTCTTTGTGATGGAACCGTTCTCCCAGCAGGAAGGCCTGGGTTGGGCCTTTTTGGGGACTCTGCCAGCCTCCAGATGGTCACTCTTTGCTGGAGCCTGGGCTGGCTGCCCAGCACTCCAAGGAGAAGCCCAAGCGCCCCGGAACGCTCTTACCCCTTTGCTGCCTGCTTGCCTGGTGCCAAGCTCTTCTTGAACACGCCCTCTGCCCATCCCCCTCCGGGCCCCTCCCCCCTGCCTGAATGCCCTGTGCCCATCCCCCCAGGCCAAACCCACCCCTCGCTCACATCCTCCGCTCCGGTCCCTGAGCGCCCGCGGCAGGTCCCGGCCCTCTGCAGGCGCCCATGCAGGTAGCTGCGGGTTCCGTAACCCCAGGTCCCGGGCACAGGCCATGGCCCGCAGACCCCGGCAGAGGCAGGCCTTAGCTTCGGAGTGAGCCCAGCCTTGCTGTGGGCGGGCGCAGTGCCCCCCGCCTTGAGGACAAGACGGCCTGGTCCTTGGGGGTCCTCACTCTCTCTAGCCTCCGGGCGAGCACAGCGGGAGCCGCAGCCCGTGTGGCGCCCATGCGGCGCCCATGCTCCGGCTGCCTCCCCGGAGCCCCTGCTGTCCGCTCGCCTGGGTGCTGCTGCCTCACCCTCCCCGAAGCCTGGACCCGCTTTCTGAAGGCCGCGTGGACTCTGCTCCTGTCACTGCCACCTGTCCCTGCTCTGAGCTGGGCTGGCTACAACGCGGAGCCCCCCAGGGCAGCTGAGAAGGGCTGGGTGCTGATGAGGGGGGTGGAGGTGTGGAGGTGGGGAGGTGGTGGAGGTGGTGATGGTGATGATGGTGGTGGTGATGGTGGTGGTAGTGATAGAGGTGGTGATGGTGGAGGTGGAGGTGGTGGTGATGGTGGTGATGGTGGTGGTGGTTATGATGGTGGTGGTGGTGATAGAGGTGGTGGTGATGGTGATGGTGGTGATGGTGAAGGTGGTGGTGGTGGAGGTGGTGATGGTGGAGGTGATGGTGGTGGTGGTGGTGGTGGTGGAGGTGGTGGTGATAGTGGAGGTGGAGGTGGTGGTGATGGTGGTGATGGTGGTGGTGGTTATAATGATGGTGATGATGGTGGTGGTAGTGATAGAGGTGGTGATGGTGGTGGTGATGATGGTGGTGGTAGTGATGGTGGAGGTGATGGTGGTGGTGGAGGTGGTGGTGATGGTGGTGATGGTGGAGGTGGTGGTAGTGGTGATGGTGGTGGTGATGGTGGAGGTGATGGTGGAGGTGATGGAGGTGATGGTGGTGATGGTGGTGGTGCAGGTGGTGGTAATGGTGATGGTGATAATTATGGTGATGGTGATGGAGGTGATGGTGGTGATGGTGGTGGTAATGGTGATGGTGATAATGATGGTGATGGTGGTGGTAGTGATAGAGGTGGTGGTGGTGGTGGTGATGATGGTAATTTTGGTGGTGGTGATGGTGATGGTCACTGAGTCTTCCCTGTGTGTTGGCCACCAGAGTCCTTTTCTTTCTTTTTTTTTTTTTAAAGATTTATTCATTTATTTGAAAGTCAGAGTTACACAGAGAGAGGAGAGGTAGAGAGAGAGAGGTCTTCCGTCCGATGGTTCACTCCCCAGTTGGCCGCAATGGCCAGAGCTGCGCCGATCCAAAGCCAGGATCCTCCAGGTCTCCCACACGGGTACAGGGGCCCAAGGATTTAGGCCATCTTCTTTCCCAGGCCATAGCTGGATCAGAAGTGGAGCAGCTGGGTCTCGAACCAGCGCCCATATGGGATGCCGGTGCTTCAGGCCAGGGCGTTAACCCTCTGTGCCACAGCACCTGGCCCCAGAGTCCTTTTCTTGTCTCACTCACGGCACCCTTCCAGCAGGCCTCCTCATTAGAGACCCAGCCTCACACCCGTACACCCTGACACCCACCCGTACACCCTGACACCCTCACACCCACCTGTACACCCTCACACCCTCACACCCACCTGTACACCCTCACACCCTCACACCCTTGCACCCACTCTTACACACGTGGAGCAGGCTCAGCAAGCTGACCCCAGGCCACCAGTTGCTCTGAGGCCGAGTCGGGACCCCGGCCGAGCTTTGTCTGGGGGCTCGGGTGCCTGGGAGCCCCTGGGAGCCGCCTGTGGGCGCCTGTACCTCACATCCTGCCCCCCTGTCCTCTGCAGTGAGGTCCCCCGTGTCCTCTCTAACCCAGCCCCAGGCAAGGGGGGTTCCTCTGGACCCAGCACCTCCCCAAGGACCCCCAGATCAATCATCGTCCTGGTGCCTGCCCGGGACGTGTCCCTCTCTCCCCCTGCTACTGGCCCCCCTTTTGACCCAGGCCCCACGCTAGTTGCACGTCTGTGTCACCCAGAGGCCCAGAGAGAGGTGTCCCCAGCCGGGGACAGCCTTTCCACGGCCCTCGTCCCCGCTGCTGCCGCTGTCCGGCGCGAGGCCCCTCTCGGCCTCCAGGGTCGCTGAGTCACCAGGACCCTCTTCCTGCCCCGTCGTCATTCCGGGCACTCAGCTGGGCCCTGGGGGCAGGCGGTGGCCGGGCAGATGGGGGAGGGGCCGTCGGCTGGGCGCCAGCTCAGATGGAGACCAGGGTTGGGGCGGGGTGCATGCGCCTGTGGGTTTGATGGGCCCCCTCGTGGGCGCTGCCCTGACCAGAGGCCCACGCTGAGCACAGACCCCGCGCCCCCTCCCGTGAGCCCCGGCCCAAGGGGCTGCTGGGCCCCGCTAAGTGGGTCAAGGAGAGCGGCCGGCCGGCCCTGCTCCCCTCCCGCCCCTGTGCCCTGCGGCTCCTGGAGCCTGGCCTGGCCGCTCGGAAGGGACTTCGCTCTCCTGGCTGTGTCAAAAAGATATTTCATGTTAAAATTCAACGGAGGAACGGGGACCAGCGGCCGGCCGGCTTCTCAGGAGGGGAGTGGCGCGAGCAGGTTGAGCTTTGCCCGTACTGGATGCTGGCGGGGTCTGGCCTGCAGCCGGCCGCGGCCAGCGGGGGTGTCAGGGCGGGGGGTGAAGGCCGCCCCACAGCCTCCACACCCCCTTCCTGGGGTCTGGCCCAGTGCCGCTCCCAGGGTTGTCACTGGGCCATGTTGCAAGCCGGTTCCTTAGGGACCCAGGTCTCCAGCTGACTTGGGAGCTGCAGCCCGGGTTAAGAGGGGCGGGCCTGAGTGAGGGCTGGGACCAGAGGGCCGGACATGGCTCTCGGCCATCTCTCCCATCTCCCTGGCACACACACGGCGGGCTTGTGAGCGCCGGCCTTCTGCTCTGCTTCTGTGCCTGGAGGAGGTGCATGGACTGAGACTGCAATCCCACAATCCCACGCATGCTCCCAGGACAAGAGGACAGTGTGGCCTGGTGGTTATACACACAGACTCTGGTGTTAGGCTGCCTGGGTTTCAATTCCTGTTCCGCCTATGCTGTGTGGCCTTGGGGAAGTCCCTCGCCCTCTCTGTGTGATAGAAGTGATAAGGGAGAGACAGAGAGAGAGGTTTTCCATCCGCTGGTTCACTCCCCAGATGACCTCAATGGCCGGAGCTGGGCCAGTCTGAAGCCAGGAGCCAGGAGCTTCTTCCAGGTCTCCCACACTGGTGCAGGGGCCCAAGGACTTGGACCATCTTCTACTGCTTTCCCAGACCACAGCAGCGAGCTGGATTGGAAGAGGAGCAGCCGGGACTAGAACCAGTGCCCACATGGGATGCCAGCGCCACAGGCGGAGGATTAACCAAGTGAGCCATGGCGCTGTCTCCGCAGCCCCCAGAAGTTTAACCTGAGCCAGGCTCTGGGGGAGCGGGGCTAGACGTGGGGTCCGACCATGCAGGACCCAACCACAGGCTGCACAGTGAGGCCGGCACCCATGGAGGTGGAAATGGGCCCCATCTGCCCATGTGGCTTCCATGCGCCGGCGGCTCCAGCAGAGACCCTTGGTTTTCTAGAAAGAGCCCCTGCGTTGCAGGTGCCAGGGGAGCCGCTCACCCCCTCACCCCCAATTCGGGCAACACCCAGGAAGGTCTGGAGGTGAAGGCGAGGGTGGGTGTGGCCTCAGCTCTCCCGATGCCTCCACCCACCCCCTCGCCGCCCAGCAGGGACTCTGTCCGGGGCGGGTCATATCCTGGAAGCATGGCTGTCAGTCACTGGCCTCCACGCACACAGATGCACACGGCGCATGCGCAGGTGCACCTGTGTGGGCACACACGCGCGCTCGTGCACCACCTGCCCCAGTCCTCCCTCGGGCGCACGGCCCTGGGCTGTGCAGCAGCCAGGCCTGGAAGCAGAGGCCATACCCTGCCTGATGCGTGCCGGTCCCCGACTGTGCCCACGGCCCCGGGCCTTCCCCGGGCAGCCCCCGCTTTTGCTGTCATGGCCTGGTGTCCCTGGTGCCTGTCACCCTCTGTGGCACAGCTGGGGCTGCTCCCGCCCCGCCCCCAGAGGAATTCGGTTCTCAGCGGTTAAGACCTACAGATGCTGGTCGGTGCCGCGGCTCACTAGGCTAATCCTCCGCCTGTGGTGCCGGCACACCGGGTTCTAGTCCCGGTCGGGGCACTGGATTCTGTCCCGGTTGCCCCTCTTCCAGGCCAGCTCTCTGCTGTGGCCCGGGAAGGCAGTGGAGGATGGCCCAAGTGCTTGGGCCCTGCACCCACATGGGAGACAAGGAGAAGCACCTGGCTCCTGGCTTCGGATCAGCGCGGTGCGCCAGCCATGGCGGCCATTGGAGGGTGAACCAACGGCAAAGGAAGACCTTTCTCTCTGTCTATCTCTCTCTCACTGTCCACTCTGCCTGTCAAAAAAAAAAAAAAAAAAAAAAAGACCTGCAGATGCTGACAGTGGCTGGTGGCCAGAGCAGCCACCCCCCTGGGGCCGGCCACGCCCCTCACCCGGACCAAGGGGAGGAGGTGGGGGGGGGGCAGAAACCCTACCACCTGCTGCCTCCAGGGTGGGGGGTGTGCTGAGCACAAAGTGGCACCAATCCCGAGCACTGCCATGTGGGGTGGGGGCCCCGCCCCGCACAGCGTCTGAGCCACTAAGGCAAACGCCTGCACCCTACTGAGCCAGGCCCCAGCAGAGCCCTGGGGACCCCGGGGGACCATTCCCGCCTGCTGGTGGTGCTGGGCGGCGGGGAGCCGAGGGCCGCACTGCGCAGGCCGGGCAGCAGGCTCCGCGGATCCAGAGGCCGGGTGTGGACACCCAGGGGTGGGGGGCCTCACAAGGAACGAACCCAGAGGTGCAGGGGGAGGCGGGACTTGGCCTGGGTTTCCCGCCTCTGCTGTGCAGGGGCCACCAGGTCACTGCTGGCGTGGGTGTGACCTGCTGTGCCGGGCCCGTCCCCAGGTGCCCTGGCCAGGGTGTCCTCCCGCGGCACGACTGCAAGAGGCGCGTGTCTGACACGCTTGGGGCGGCCCAGAGGCTGGGTTTTAAGGGAGCACCACTGGCAATGTCCCGGATTGCACTCTGCACTGCCCCCTGGAGGTTGAACCTTGTACTACCCCTGCAGATCGAGCCCTACACTGCCCCCAGGAGGCCGAGCCCTGCACTGCCCCCTGCAGGAGACTGCTACTAGCGAACACCAGACTTTACTCAAACTTCGTGCATCTTCCCGGTGGTCTTTTGCTTCCCGGATTCAACCTAGGGCACGGCGCTGCAATTCTGCACTAAGCCTCCTTGAGCCCGTGGAAGTCTCTCCATCTGTCCTCATCACAAACTGGACAGGCTTTTTAAAAAAAGATTTTAATTACCTAATTGATTTAAAAACAGAGTGTCAGGGAAAGACAGAGAGAGAGAGACAGAGATCTTCCACCTGCTGGTCACTCTGCAAATGGCCGCAACAGCCAGGGCTGGGCCAGGCTGAAGCCAGAAGCCAGGAGCTCCATCTGGGGCTCCCACGCGGGTGCAGGGGCCCGCGTGCTTGCCATCACCCATGCCTTCGCAAATGCATCAACAGGGAGCTGGGAGCTGGATTGGGAGAGGAGCAGCCAGGGCTCAAGCCACACTCCGAGAGGGGGCGCCGGCTCTGCAAGTGGCAGTTAACCCCTGCCGCACCACAGCGCCAAGCCCGCAACCTGGAGCAGTGGGCAGTGTTGGGTAGAAAGGGCCTCGCTCTGGGGTTGTGTGACGTCTCCCTCACGCGTAGCTGGGGGGCTGGGGGTTTCCAGTAGAAGACCGGCCCCCGGGCCCTCGTCAGCCATCAGATCCGGGTGCCTGGGCAGGCACCGCCAGGCATGTGGGGGAGGGGGGTGTCTGCCAGGTTTCCCGAGGGCTTTGACAGAAGCCGGCACGTGCACCATGCCTGCCCCCTCCCCCCAGCAGCTGACCGTGGCTGGCAGGAAGGCACACGCAGCCCAGCTGCCAGCCCCGCTCTAAGTCCCCGGCCAGACCCAAGTGGTCCAGCGCAGGGCAGCCCACTGCTTCCTCGTCTGCCCCCTCCCCACTCTTTGCTCGCCCCCTCCTCTCCCCACCCCCCTCCCTCGGAGCCTCCCCCACGCGCCCGGCCCCTCCAGTCCCTGCACCCCAGGAGCTACATCTGGAGGCAGCACTTGACCTGTGGGCCCTCATCCGCCTCCCGCAGAGCCACGGCCGCTCAGACGGAGGTGAAGGAAGGGGGTCGTAGGAGACCCAGGGACCCCACCCACGCAGCTTACTGTCCAGGGACATCCGGGGGCATTGCGAACAGCTCTTGGAAAAGTAGTACTAAAATATATGCTCAGGGCCGGCGCCGCGGCTCAATAGGCTAATCCTCCGCCTGCGGCACCGGCACACTGGGTTCTAGTCCCGGTCAGGGCGCTGGATTCTGTCCTGGTTGCCCCTCTTCCAGGCCAGCTCTCTGCTGTGGCCCGGGAGTGCAGTGGAGGATGGCACAAATGCTTGGGCCTTGTATCCCATGGGAGACCAGGAGAAGCGCCTGGCTCCTGTCTTCGGATCAGTTGGTGCGCTGGCCGCAGTGCGCCAGCTGCGGCGGCCATTGGAGGGTGAACCAACGGCAAAGGAAGACCTTTCTCTCTTTCACTGTCCACTCTGCCTGTCAAAAAAAAAAAAAATATGCTCAGGGGCTGGCGCTGTGGCGTAGTGGGTTAAGCTGCCACCTGCAGTGCCGGCATCCCACATGGGCGCCCATTCAAGGCCAGGCTGCTCCGCTTCCGATCCAGCTCTCTGCTATGGCCTGGGAAGGCAGTGGAGGATGACCCAAGTCCTTCAGTCCCTGCACCTGTGGGAGGCCTGGAAGAAGCTCCTGGCTCCTGGCTTCTGTTTGGTTCAGCTCCAGCCGTTGCAGCCAGCTGGGGAGTGAACCACTGGATGGAAGACCACCCCCCCTCCCTCTCTCTCTCTGCCTCTCCTTCCCTCTCTATGTAACTCTTTCAAATAAATAAATAAATCTCTCTTTTTTTTGGTGCAAGTTTTTTGTTTGAGATCCAGGTGGGGTTTTCCATTGTGTTCGTTTCCCGTGGAGGTGGCCAAGTCCCCTCCTGGAAGTCTCTGTGAGGCACTCAGGAGAATCCGGGACAGTGGTGACCTCAGAGGGGAGGGGACAGGAGGGGACGCCCCGCGAGGCTCCAGGTCAGCAGCCAGGCTGGGCTTCACGGGGCCTTGTTGACGGCACTCCTCACCTGTGCTCCTAACTGTATTGGTGTGTCTGAGCGGCAGAGAGAGCCAGAGTGACCTGGAGCGCGCGACTCCCTGCAGGTCCCTTCCCCGATGACTGCGGTGGCCGGGGCAGGGCCAGCCCAAAGGCCAGAGCCCGGAACTCCACCCAGGTCCTCCACGCAGGTGGCAGGGACCCAACCAGCGGAACCCTCACCTCTCTCTCCCAGGGCCTGCATTAGCAGGGGCTGGGGTCAGGGGGAGAGCTGGGCGTTGAACCCAGGCACCCCGGGCTGCTAACCAGCACTAACCTAGCCACGAGGCCAAGCCCCGCCCCTGCGATTTCTCACTCCTAGGTTTTCCTGAATGTCCCTAAGCGAGCAGCTTCCTGGGTTTGGGGCGCACGTGTCCCCCATGAAGCCATCCTGGTAACCAGGAGTGGGGGCAGAGTCATCACCTCCCTCGTCTCCCCTGGCAGACCTCGCCCTGCTTTCTGTCCCTACGGACCCCTGTGCGGGCTCTAGAATTTTCCACAAATTCTGTCCCAAAGCGGGTTCGTGCAGTCATCTGGTGACCCACATTTGGGTCGCTCCCGGGCCTGGGCGGCTGCAGACGGAGCTGCCGTGAACATCTGTGCACGGAGCTCTGCTTGGAGTCCGCTCCCGTTTCTTTTCAAGATTTAATTTATTTATTTGAAAGGCAGAGTGACAGGCAGAGAGAGGCAGAGTGACAGAGATCCTCCATCCACTGGTTCACTCCCCCGATGGCCGCCACAGCCGGGCCTGGTCCAGGCTCAAGCCGGCAGGTGGTGCAGGCGGCGGCTCCACCTGGGTCTCCCGTGTGAGTGGCAGGGACCCCGCCCTCGAGCCCTCCTCCCAGGAGCATTGCGGGCAGCTGGATGGGAAGTGGAGGCAGAGCCGGGCCCACCCAGGCACCCCAAGCTGCAGCCTGCTCTTCCGTTTTTGTAACAGTGTCTTTCCGACAGCAAAACTCTGGATTTTTTGAAGTCCCCTCGAACAGGTTTTTGTCATGCTCCCTATTTGGTGTCCTTTGTAAAAAATCTTCGCCAAACCCGAGGTTCCTAGAATTTTCTTCTAAAAATTTTATCATATCAGCTCTTAGATCTAGGACAGAAAGTTAATTTTTGGATTGGAGTGAGTCGGGTTGATCTGGTGTGCGTTGGGTTGACTTGGTGTGAGCTGCTCCTAGGTGTCCCCTCCCCCTCTCCCACACTGCTGGTAAATGAGATTGTATAAAAATGCCCAATTTGGGGGTAGTCATTTGTACACAGACGAGATGTTCAGGCGTTGGCCCAGTGTGTCCCCTAGGGGATTCTACCCAGACGCTTCTGTCACCTTCGTAAACACCCTGCGGTGCCTTCTTGCTCCAGTGAGAACCCGGGATGACTGGAGGTGGAGAGAGCGGACGTCCAGCCTCGCTCCCATCCCCGGGGGGAAAGCGTCCAATCTCCCACCGTCAAGTAGGGTGACAGGAGACCCCGCCTGGGCAGAGGAAGCTCCCTGTGCTCCGACTTTGTCTTTCTGCATGTAGTAGGATGAACAGACCTTCGTCCCTTTTCTGTCTGGTTAATAACCGAGCTTGGCAACCTTGACTTTCAGATGTTAAACCGCTGGGGACGAAGTCCACCTGTCACAATGCATTGCCCTTTACTAAGTAGATTGTGGTATTCAGCAGGATTTCTCTATGTCCATGCTGGCTTTTGTGTTCCTTGCTTGTAATTTTTTTCTGGCTCTGGTTTTGGGAGGAGGCTGGCTTTGTGGGATGCGTGAGGGGAGTGGTGCCTCTTTTTCAATGTTCTGGACAGTTTTGTGTAGAATTGTTTTCATTTCCTGCTCAAACATTTGGCGGGATTCACTGGTGCAGCCGTGTGAGCCCGGAGTTTTCCCTGTGGGGGGGTTGGGAGCCATATGTTCCGTTTCTAGAATCTGTGCAGACATTTAGGGTCCCACCCACTCTCTTCCATGAGCTTGGCCGTTTGAGTCACCCAGGACACTTGTGTCCGATGTATCGGTAAAATCCCACTGGCCCCTGCCCTCAGCCCCAACTGCGCGTCTGTGGGGTCTGTAGTGGTGCCTCCTGTCTCCTTGCACTGCTGATGGGTTATCTTCTCTAGAAATCTCCATCTTCTCCATCAGCTTTAGGTCGAGTTGATTTTCTTTTCTCTTCTTTTCTTATTGTTGACAGGCAGAGTGGACAATGAGAGAGAGAGACAGAGAGAAAGGTCTTCCTTTGCCGTTGGTTCACCCTCCAATGGCCGCCATGGCTGGTGCACCGCGCTGATCCGAAGGCAGGAGCCAGGTGCTTCTCCTGGTCTTCCATGAGGTGCAGGGCCCAAGCACTTGGGCCATCCTCCACTGCACTCCCGGGCCACAGCAGAGAGCTGGCCTGGAAGAGGGGCAACCGGGACAGAATCCGGCGCCCCAACTGGGACTAGAACCCGGTGTGCCGGCGCCGCTAGGTGGAGGATTAGCCTGTTGAGCCATGGCGCTGGCCTCGAGTTGATTTTCTTTATTGTTTTTCTATTTCTCCTGTTAATTCTTTCCTTTCTTTAGTTTCTTTCCATGGAAGATGAGGTCCTTGGAGATGTTCTTCTGTTCTGATAGAAGGATCTAAGGCACAGGCCAGCCTTGTGGTACAGGGGGTAGAGCTGCCTCCTGCAGCACCGGCATCCCATGAGCGCCAGTTCGAGCCCCTGCTGCTCCACTTCCAATCCAGCTTCCTGCTAACGCGCCTGGGAAAGCAGAGGAAGATGGCCCAAGTGCTTGGACCCCTGCACCATGTGGGAGACCCAGATGGAGTTCCTGGCTCCTGGCTTCAGCCTGGCTCAGTCCTGGCCACTGGGGCCACTGGAGAATGAACCACTGGATGAAGGACCTCTCTCTCTCTCTCTCTCTCTGTCTCATCCTCTCTCTGTGTAATTCTGCCTTTGAAATAAATAAAACTTTAAAAAAGAATCTAAGGCTATAAAATGTCCTCTAGTCACTGCTTTAGTGTTGATACACCATGTTTTCATTTTCATTTAATTCAAATATTTTCTGCTTTCCTTTGTGATTTTTAAAGATTTATTTATTTATTTATTTGAAAGGCAGAGTCACAGAGAAGCAGAGGCAGAGAGACAGAGAGAGAGAGACAGGTCTTCCATCCACTGGTTCACTCCCTGAGTGGCCACAACAGCTGGAGCTGGGCCGATCCGAAGCCAGGAGCCAGGAGCTTCTTCTGGGTCTCCCACACAGGTGCAGGGGCCCATGGACTTGGGCCATCGTCCACTGCTTTCCCAGGCTGTAGCAGAGAGTTGGATTGGAAATTAGGCAGCCAGGACTCAACCCAGTGCCCATATGGGATGCCGGCACTGCAGGCGGTGGCTTTACCCACGACACCACAGCGTTGACCCCACGATGATTTCTTTCTTTCTTTTTTTTTTTTTTGACTCATGCAGACATGTGGTGTCTACTCCAGAGAAGTTTTCTATGAGTCTCTCTGTTTCCGACTTCTAATCCAATTCCATGATGGTCCGAGAACATTCACTGTGTGATCTGAATCCTTCAACATCTATTGTGGTCTGGTGTCGGTGCTGTGGCGTAGCGGGTAAAGCCACCGCCTGCAGTGCCAGCATCCCATACGGGTGCTGGTTCCTGTCCTGCACAGCTCTGGCCGTTGTGGCCATCTGGGGGGTGAACCAGCAGATGGAAGCCCTCCTCTGTCTCTGTCTCTGTCTCTGCCTCTCTCTCTCTGCCTCTCTCTCTCTCCCTCTCTCTCTGCCCCTGCCTCTCTGTAACTCTGCCTTTCAAATAAATAAATAAATCTTAAAAATCACTGTGCGATAAGGCTGGGGGCTCCCCAGGGCCTCCCCCGGGGGGGGGGGGGGTCCGTGACCCTATCCCGAGGGTGTAGGCAGGGCGGGACTGTGCTGTGAATTGTGCTTCCGGGTGAGAACTAGGGCTGCTGGGTGGAGTTCAGCCCGGACGCCCGGGACCAGGTACGATGGTGGCAAGGACCGGCCGGGCCCCCAAAGCAAAGAAGGAGGTGGACTTGGAGCTCCGAGGAGGTGACACTGAGTGGGTGTGTGCCAGGTGGGAGGGCTCAGAGGGGACCGAGTGCCGTTTCTGTTGTCCCTGCCCTGTTTGCTTCAGTCTGCAGCCGTCTGCAAACCTGTCAATCATGCGCTCCCTCGGGAGCCACCCCGCCCTCCGGATGCCAGGAACTCTGCCTCCCCCCCACCCCGTGTCCACTCTGTCCCTGGGTGCGGCCCCCAGTGGCCCTGCTTGGGTACCAGTGTGGTCCTCCTCGCGCAGTGAATACAGGTGACAACTGAACAGCCAACAGCCTCGTCTCGCCCGTGTTAGGGGCCAGGAGTGCGGCCACCCACAGCCAGGGCAGGAGGCCCACGGAACTGGATGGGAGGTGGCAGCCAGGGTGCGCTGGGCTGGGAGTCACCTTTGGGGTGGGCACGACCTGGACACCTGTACCTGGTGACCCTGGGGCAGGCTGCATTTATTGAACCGTGACCTGTGCAGAGATCGGAGACCCCACAGCCTCTCCCACTTAGAGGTGAGGGCTCCGTGGGGGTGGGGTGAACCTGGAGCCCCAGGCTGAGTTGGGGTGCGAAGCTGGGAGGCCGGCTGGGAAGGGTCACGCGGGCAGGTGTGTCCCACTGCCCCAGGCTCCTGCGGGACCCGGGCAAGGTGGGGGAGAACAGGTCGGGCGAGCAGCAGAGCCACGCCCACCCTGCCATGCGGGGTCCGGGAGTCTCCGCCGCTTCCACCCAGCTGCTCCGGCAGGCGGCCATTCTAAAGCCAGGTGCTTTCCATCACGGCCACCTCGCGCCTGCTGCCCCTGGCCTTGGCCGATCTCCTGGAACGTGCAAAGAGACAGCAATGACCTGTGACCGAGCGGCCGCACTCGGGGGTGTGGGGCAGAGCTGGGGTCAGCGGGGAGCCTGGGGGTGGAGCTTCAGTGCCCACTGCACCCCACCCCTCCCCCTCCACTTCCACCCTTTCCTCTCCCCCCTCCACGCTTCCCCCCTCCCCCTCCCCCCCCACGTCCCCTCCCCCCCCCACGTGGCCTCCGTCACTCACTGGCCCTCCAGGTCCTGGATGGTGTCGGGGAGCGGAAGTCCCTGGGTCTCGGGGAGGAAGAGCAGGACTCCTAGGCTGGAGACGACGGGGGCCAGGCCGTAGGAGAGCGGCGGCAGCAGCGGCAGGGCCTGGCGGGCCATCCTGACCAGGGGGCCCAGCATGGCCCCGAGCCGGCTTACCGACTGCTGGAGGCCATCTGCGGTCATCCTGCAGGCGAGGGGGGTGCAGGCCCCGTCACGGCCGCCACTGGGTCAGCACGTGGGGCAGTCGGGCTGCGACTGGGGTGCCCGGGGATGGGGGAGGGAGCTGCCTGTTCAAGGCCTCCCTTAATGCCACCTCCTCCATGCAGCCCACCTAGATTTGTCCACATAGCCCTTCAGGGCCTAGGGTCCACCCCTTTCTCTCTGTCATTAGGACACCAGAGTCTAGCAGTCTAGATTTTGATGGGATATAAATGAATCAATATACATTTGCCGGCGCTGTGGCGTAGCGGGTAAAGCCACCGCCTGCAGTGCCGGCATCCCATATGGGCGCCGGTTTGAGTCCCGGCTGCTCCGCTTCTGATCCAGCTCTCTGCTATGGCCTGGGAGAGCAGTAGAAGATGGCCCGAGTCCTTGGGCCCCTGCACCTGCATAGGAGACCCGGAAGAAGCCCTGGCTCCTGGCTTTGGATTGGCCCAGCCCGGCCCTCCGGTCAGTCAGCGCCTACCCTTGAGCCTCAACTCCCCCCACCCTCCGTGGCTAATTGCGGGTCGACATCTCCCCGTCTGTGGCCTTGCGTGTTTGCTGCAGCCTTGGGGTGTGCGGAGACAGGCGGCTCCCCGGGGCCCGGAGGGGAGGTCCTGGCCACATAGGAGGTGTCGCCCCAGTCCTGGTGTTCCCGAGGGGGCGGGGGCGGGGGGCCTCCTGTGCTGCTCTGGAGAGGTCCCCCTGGCTCCAGACCCCCGACCCCTCGACCCCCCAGCGCCCCGCCCTGCCCGCGCGGCCCCGCCTACCGCAGCGAGGTGGGGAACAGCTCGTTCTTGTACAGGGAGAGGCAGGTCAAGTCCGTCCCGAAGCAGCCCTTGCCCAGCACGGCGAGCGCCACGCGCAGCGTCGGCCAGTCTGGGCGGAGGAAGCGGGCGTGAGGGGCCGGGCCCCGGGCAGGAACCCAGGCCGGCAGGGACAGGGCCCGGAGAAGCCAGGCTGCGGCAGGACCACCGCGGGGGCGCTGGGGGCCTGGACTCCCCCTGGACCGCTCCCTGGGCAGCTCCGCCTTCCTGCGCCCTCGCGGGGCGGCCACAGACCCCCAAGGCAGGGATTTGCCCCGCGCCGGGCTCCGCCTGCGGGCGTCTCCCTCCCCTGTCCTCCGCCGCCCCAGGACGCGCATCCCGGGCCTTCCTGAGCCCGACAGCGGGACAGGCGAGAAGAGACGCGCACGCACCTCCCTGCGTGCACACATGTGTGCCCCTGTGTCAAAACGCACACACATGTTTGCACGCACATGCACACCCACACGCAGGCCCAGGCGCGCCCTGTGCACGCCCACACACGTGTGCCCGGCTGCCCTCCCGGCCTTGGCCTCACCTCGCGGCAGCAGCGCGTTGGCCAGGATGGAGGAGCCGGCCAGAGCGTGGGAGGCGGCCAGGGTCGCCCGGCGGCCCAGGAGCCTCAGGAAGAAGGCGGTGGCAGCCCGGCCCAGGAAGTCCACGGCGCCGAAGAGGATCTGCAGCAGGAAGATGTCGCTCCCCAGGCTCTGCAGGTCCAGGACCAGCCCGTAGTAGGAGACGGTCAGGGTGAAGCTAGGGAACAGAGCGGGTGCCAGGCTCCGTCCCCAGGGCAGCTGGGCCCCCAACACCTGCCCCGTGGCATCGCCTGTCCCCTGAGCTTGTCTGGGCTGGCGGGCCTACCTCGAGGTCCCCAGGGAGCAGGCAGAGCTGGGCTTCCAGTTCCAGCCCTGCCCACAGCTGCAGCTCCCTGCCGGGGGTGCCCTGGGAGGCCGCCGGTGAGGGCCCGAGGACTTGGGGTCCTGGCACTACCGGGGGAGGTGGGTGGAGCTCCCAGCGCCTGGCTTTGAGCCGGCCCAGCCCTGGCTGTGTAGACATGAAGGAACAAGCCAGCAGGTGGGAGAGCTCTGTCTCTACTTGTCAGTCTGTGTCCGGGCCCCCCACCCTGAAGTTCTGAAGTTCTCACGGGCCATGTGGGGGAACAACTTGGCTCGGGCTCAAAGGACGTTCTAGAACCTTCCATGGAAACAAGTGGGTTAACCACGGATGGCAACAAAACCCAACGGGAACGGCAGCTCCGGTCTCCCGTCCCTACTCCCGTCCCCAGCCTGTCTCCCTGTCCCTCCTCTGTCCCCATCCCTGTCCCCCACCCCCCACCCCCTTCCCCAGTCTGTCCCCTAGTCCCTGCCCCTGTCCCCAGACTGGCCCCCTGTCCCTCCTCTGTCCACATCCCTGTCCCCCACCCCCACCCCCTTCCCCGGTCTGTCCCCTAGTCCCTGCCCCTGTCCCCAGACTGGCCCCCTATCCCTCCTCTGTCCACATCCCTGGCCCTCTGTCCCTTATCCCCACCCCCACCCCGGTCCCCAGCCCTGTGCCCCCTCCCCCACCCCACCCAGGCCCCAGCCAGCCTACTTCACTGCCATCAGGGTCCAGGTCCTGCAGCGGAGCTCAGGCACTCGGAACAGGTCCAGCACAGACCTGTGGGCCTTCGCAGAGGCCATCTCCTCCATGTTGGACAGCAGCACCTCCGGGGAGAACAGGAGCACAGGGAGCGGGCGGGTGAATGGCCCGGCAGGGCGGGGGGAGTGGTGGGGGTGCCGGCCAGGCCTCTGGCTGGGGGCGGGGCAGTGCAGAGGCTTCCGCAGGCTGTGTCCCCGGTCCCGGCAGCAAGTCCTCTGCTGACACTTGCTTCCTCCAATGCCCGCCTTTAAGTAAGTGCGGCCTGTTTGCCCCAGGGCACCGAGCAGTCCCAGGAGGTGAGTGTGCAGTGTGGGCTGAGTCTGCTTACCTGGGGAGACACAGTGCTGGTGGTGCTGGTGGTGCTGGTGGTGCTGGTGGTGGTGGTGATGGAGGTGATGGTGGTGCTGGTGGTAGTGGTGATGGTGGAGGTGATGGTGGTGGTGGTAGTGGTGCTGGTGGTGCTGGTGGTGCTGGTGGTGATGGAGGTGATGGTGGTGATGCTGGTGATGCTGGTGGTAGTGGTGGTGATGGAGGTGATGGTGCTGGTGGTGCTGGTGGTGCTGGTGGTGGTGGTGGTGATGGAGGTGATGGTGATGGAGGTGATGGTGGTGATGGTGGTGATGGTGGTGGTGCTGGTGGTGGTGGTGGTGATGGAGGTGATGGTGGTGGTGGTGGTGGTGATGGTGATGGAGGTGATCGTGGTGGAGGTGATGGTGGTGGTGGTGGTGGTGGTGGTGGAGGTGATAGTGATGGAGGTGATGGTGGTGGTGGTGGTGATGGTGGAGGTGATGGTGGTGGAGGTGATGGTGGTGGTGGTGATGGAGGTGATGGTGGTGATGGTGATGGTGCTGGTGGTGATGGTGGTGGTGGTGGTGATGGTGGAGGTGATGGTGGTGGTGGTGATGGTGGTGATGGTGGTGGTGGTGGTGATGATGGTGGTGGTGGTGGTGCTGGTGCTGGTGGTGCTGGTGCTGGTGCTGGTGGTGATGGAGGTGGTGGTGATGGTGGTAATGGAGGTGATGATGATGGTGGTAATGGAGGTGATGGTGATGATGGTGGTGATGGAGGTGGTGGTGGTGATGGTGGTGGGGTGGTGGTGATGGTGGTGGTGGTGGTGGTGATGGAGGTGATCGTGGTGATGGAGGTGATGGTGGTGGTGGTGGTGCTGGTGCTGGTGGTGATGGAGGTGATGGTGATGGTGGTGATGGTGGTAATGGAGGTGATGATGATGGTGGTAATGGAGGTGATGGTGATGATGGTGGTGATGGAGGTGGTGGTGGTGATGGTGGTGGGGTGGTGGTGATGGTGGTGGTGGTGCTGGTGATGGAGGTGATCGTGGTGATGGAGGTGATGGTGGTGGTGATGGTGCTGGTGGAGATGGTGATGGAAGTGATCATGGTGATGGTGATGGTGGTGGTGGTGATGGTGGTGCTGGTGCTGGTGGTGATGGAGGTGATGGTGATGGTGGTGATGGTGATGGAGGTGATGGTGATGGTGGTAATGGAGGTGATGGTGATGATGGTGATGGAGGTGATGGTGATGATGGAGGTGGTGGTGGTGATGGTGGTGGTGGTGATGATGGTGGTGGTGGTGGTGATGGTGGTGGTGATGGTGATGGTGGTGATGGTGGTGATGGTGGTGGTGATGGTGGTGGTGGTGATGGTGATGATGGTGGTGGTGATGCTGGTGATGATGGTGGTGGTGCTGGTGGTGGTGGTGCTGGTGATGGTGGTGGTGGTGATGATGGTGGTGGTGGTGGTGATGGTGATGGTGGTGATGGTGGTGATGGTGGTGGTGATGGTGATGGTGGTGGTGGTGATGGTGATGATGGTGGTGGTGATGCTGGTGATGATGGTGGTGGTGCTGGTGGTGGTGGTGCTGGTGATGGTGGTGGTGATGCTGATGGTGGTGGTGATGATGGTGATGGAGGTGATGGTGGTGGTGATGGTGATGGTGATGATGGTGGTGGTGATGGTGGTGATGATGGTGGTGGTGATGGTGGTGGTGGTGGTGATGGTGGTGGTGGTGGTGATGATGGTGGTGGTGATGGTGGTGACGGGGTTGGCCGTGGGGTGGCTGGCAGTGTTCTCCCTGACAGTACCTCTGGGCTGGCCTTCCTGGGTCAAGTCACACTCCGAGGCACAGAGGGCAGTGTCTCACCTCCATGGTCAGTGTCTTTTTGGCTTCCTTGTGCCCATTGATTCTCGCCACCTTGGTGAGCTCGCGAAGTGCTCGGTCTGGTTTGCCCGTAATGATCAGCCACCGGGCAGACTCGGGCAGCCACCTGGGAAAGAGCAGGGGCTGGGCTGGGTCTGTGCCATCGTGGTGCACACGGGGCACTCCCCGCAGTCCGTGGCGGGGAGGTGGTGGGCAGGGGACCCTCCATGTGCGCCATCCCTCTGTGCAGCTCCAGCCAGGCTGGCAGACTCGCAATCCAGCTGCAAGCCAACTTCTTCCCATGCCCCCCTCTCTAGCCTCTCGGGCTGCTGGACACCTGCCTGCAGGGCACGGGCTGCCCGGCCATGGGTGTCCCAAGAGCCGCCTGCTACTCCAGTGGGGCTGGGGTCGTTCTGTGACAGAAAGGCCACCCGGTTCTGAGTTTGGGGTTTTTTGTTAAGCCCCTTTAAGACATCACAGCTGGGCCAGGGCAACCTCGGGCAGGGGCGCTGGCCTTTCTGAGCCCGATCATGGTGACTGGGGGGCCCAGGAAGGGTCATCCCGGCTCGGCCTTCCTCCGTGCTGGTTATGTGCTGTGACCTCCTCGTGGTCAGGGGCTTCTTGTTTGGGGGCTGTCGGGTCTCCCGGCCTAGGGCAGGGGCCCAGGACACAGCAGAAGACGTGTGCCTGTCGATTCGCCACGCTCCTGCCTGGAGCTGTCCCAGCCCAGGTCCGCTGGGCTCCGGCTCAGGACACAAGAGAACTTAGGGGGCCACGGTCTGTGCTGACTCCTCGGCCCGCTCTCCCCGGTCCCCGCTCAAGGAGGCGTCTCCGGACCTCGGGGGTTTGCAGCTGCTGATGCTTTCACACCCAAGCTCGGCGCTCACGCACGCCGACGCGCGGGGCTGTGCAGCAGGGCAACGGGTCGGGGGGCCGCTGGGGTGTGCGGGAGAGCCCAGGGCCACAGCCTCAGCCCAGGGGCCGGGGAAGCAGCTGCCACTCGACTGGAGCCCTGGAACTTCCAGTTTTTTAAGAGAAGATAAAATATTGATTTTCTTCATTCTCGCTTGTTTTCAGATACGGTCTGACTTTCCAGTGTCTAGTTAGATATTTGCTTTAAAATCACCATTCGAGGGGCTGGTGCTGTGGCGTAGCGGATAAAGCCACTGCCCACAGAGCCAGCATCCCATATGGGGTACCTGTTCAAATCTCGGCTGCTCCACTTCGCATCCAGCTCCCTGCTAATGTGCCTGGGAAAGCAGTGGGGGAATGGCCCAAGTGCTTGGGCCCCTTCACCTGCATGGGAGACCCGGATGAAGCTCCTGGCTCCTGGCTTTGGATGGGTACAGCTGTGGCCATTGCAGCTGTTTGGGGAGTGAACCAGAGGATGGAAGACCTCTCTCTCTCTCTCTCTCTCTCTCTCTCTCTGTAACTCTGCCTTTCAAATAAAAAAAAAAAAAAATCACACGCTGTAGGGCTGGCCAGTGACAGCCAGTCGGGCTGGCTGGGAGCTGTGGGGCTCGGCTAACAGGCTCGCTCTGCATCATCTCGGGGCCCTGGGGCCAGCCAGGGCGACGGGAGTGAGGGGACGGCCTCCCACCCTAGCCGTCCCATGGGAAGACGCCCCGGGTAGCACAGACCAGGACATCAGAGCGGCAGCAAACAGCGGCACGGACAGGGCCAGCTGGAGGGTGCGCCAGTCCCGCAGGGCGACGGCCAGGCCGCCCAGGGCCATCTGGCCGGTGCTGAAGGTGCATCCCAGGATCGTCATGGTGACGGCCCGCCTGCTGGTCGTGGTCCACTCCACGGCTGCAAGGCAGGGAGGGGCCAAGTGAGGGCCCCGCCCCTGCCGCCACCCCCACCCCAGCCCAGGCAGGGGCCCACCTGGCACTCACTCAGTGTCATCAAGACCAGGATGAGGCCAGCCAGCCCGAAAGCGCTCAGGAACCGGAGGCCGCAATAGACCGGGAAGTTCGGAGCAAAGATGGTGGCCGTGCCGCTCGCAGCCACCTGCAGGCAGCCCCAGGTGAGCATGGGCTTCCGCCCCAACCTGTGGGGGGACACGGAGAGGCCTGGAGAGGGCCCCCCCCCCGCAGGCAGCTCCTCCTTCTGGAAGCTTCTGGGAGCCCCTGCTGTTGGCCTTGCTCTCCCAGGACAGTGCAGCCTGGTGGTCACAAACACGGGTTGTGGAGCGAGCGCCCGGCACATCGGTGAAGACCCTGGTGCCCCGTATCCGAGGACCTGGGTTCCAGCGCCCGCTGCCCGCTCACGTACATCCGGGATGGCAGCCGGGACGGCTCAGGACTCGGGTCCCTGCCACCCACACCCGAGACTGGACTCCTTCCCGTTCCGGGCTTGTGGGTTTGGCCTGGCCCAGTCCCAGCTGTTGTGGGCATCTGAGAAGTAAGGCAGCCAACAGCTGTCTGTCTGTCTGTCTGTCTGTCTCCCTCTCTCTTGCTCTCCCTCTCTTTCTTTGCCAATCAGAAAACAGCACCCATACGGCTTTGGTGTCCCCCTTCTGCCCTCAGTGGGTGGCCCTGGACACGCAATGGGGGTTTTCTGTTGACTCCTGGGTTATGGCCACCAAGGCACGGAGCCAGCGACGGTAGCAGAGAGGCCAAGTGCACGCGACCTCCAGCAAGACCACTCCTCACCTGTGCACGCGGCCGAAGGCCCACGGGAGCCACGCGGCCCCTCAGCCTGGGGCCTGTGTGCCCTGTGTCTCTGCAGCCACCAGGCCGCTTGCCCAACGTGTGCACTGCTACAGTGTGCCTCGGCCCTGCCTTGCCTGTCTGTCCAGCGCCCAGGAGCAGGGACCCCGGCCCCCGCGGGAGGGCCTCAGCCCTGACTCCTGCCATGTGTCTGACTGCACGGGCGGCCCCAGGACTGCGGGCTGTCGGCCCCTGACTGTGAGCTGGACCCCTGCCCTAGGCTCAGGCTGCCATGGTGACAGCAGCCGCTGCCCCTCCCCCCCCCCCCCCCCCCCGTGTGCGTCCGGTGGAACTCGTCCTCCCCTCGGCAGCTCGGCGCGCCCACGCCACCAGCTCAGAGGCGTCCAGCCCCGGCCATCTGCCCCTGTTGCTCCCGGTGGCCAGCGCCACTTCCTGGTGGCCTCCTCCACGGATCGCTGGCCAGTGCGATCCGGGCTCCCCCCGGCTCTGAGCTCTGAGGGCACAGGCACGGGGCTCCTGGCCGCCCCCTGCCCCCTGCCCACCCATCCCTGCATGGCGTGCCTGGCTCATGTGAGCATCCAGGGAGGCCTCGGGCCCGGGAGGGGTGGGAGAGGCCAGCAGGAGCAAGGGCAGCTTCACAGGAGGGCGAGCGGGGAGGGGCCAGGCGAGAGGCAGGTGCAGGAGGCAGGTGCGCGAGGGAGGCAGTCGGGGCCTGGGGGGACCCGGAACAGCTGGGTGGGCATGGGGAAACCGAGGGGCAGGAGGGGAAGGGCGTGCTGTAGGGGGCAGGGCTGTCCCTCCGTGGCTGCCAGGGGTTGGGCCCCATGTGTGGGGCCTGCCTCAGCTCCCAAACCCAGCACACAGACGCTGCGTGCCCTGGGCAGGGGGAGGGCGAGGGCAGGAGACGAGGCTGAGGGTGAGCGTGAGCGAGGCAGGGGCTGGGGGCTTCGGAGGCCTGGCGCGGCTTCACCTGGCCCCCCGTGCCCCCGCCCCGCCTCAGACCCCGGCCTTTGCTTCCGTCCAGGCCCCTGGGATCCGTGAGACTCCACCCACTCGGCCTCTTCTCCCTCTCTGGCAAGTCTCAGCCACCCCTCAGGTCTCCGCTTAGACGCCGCTTCCTCCGAGAAGCCCTCCCAGGTGCCGGGATGGGTCCCGCCCGTCCCTGCTCCCGTGCCTAGGGTTGAGAGACAAGGGCCTGGGGCTGCCAGGGGGCAGGCTGCGCCATGCCTGGTATACAGTAGGAGCTCAGTCAGGCTCGGCAACAGCTGAAGGTGCTATTCTCGTGCAAGCTGACATGGCACCAAGGTTTGGATGCCAGGGAGGAAGTGGGTGTCCCGTTAGGGAGCACGGATGTGCAGGGGCGGCCTTCCCGTCCCCCCGCCCCCACGGCTGCACTTGCTTCCGGGGAGCGACACTCACCGGGAGGAGAGGAGGCCGAAGGCGGCGGCTCCCACCAGGATGCCCGCCATGAAGATGGACTGGCCCAGGGGCTTCAGGCCCTCAGAGTCGCACACCAGGTCCCACTGGAAGAGAGAGACCCGGGACCCGGGAGCTGGGGGCTGAGGCCCCTGGGGGGGGTGCTCCTGCAGCCTTGGCCGTGGCCCCCTGATCCCCGGAGCCAGGCCACTGTCTGCTGGCGGTGGGACCTTGCACCCGCTCGGAGCCCTGCTGCACACCGTGGGGCCCAGCCGTGGTCAGGGGCAGGAGGGACCCCAGGGAGCAGGAGAATGACAATGGCAGTGGGGGGAGCAGGGGCCGCAGGGGTCAGCCCCAGGCCTGAAAGAGAGCTGCCGTGCCATCACCCAGGACTCCTCCCTGCTCCCTCTGCTCCTGGAAGAAACCCCACCCCCACCCCACCCTGCCCGAGTCCCTGTGTCCCGCCTCACTGGGCTCCTGTCCCTTCAGACCCAGGGACCTTTGTCCCCCGCCAGGCTTTCCTGGTGCTCACAGGACTGTGTCCATCTCCCACCCACCCCCTCGGTTGGAAGGAGCCTCCTGTCCCCTCCCCACTCCCACAAAGGACTCGGTGTTGGAGCTGTGTGTCCCAGGGCAAGTCACGGAGCCTCTCTGTGCTTCTTACGACGTCTCACGGTTCAGACAGCGGCAGTAACAGGACCCCCGCCACGCCCACCCCTACGGGAGCAGCACTGGGACAACACCTGCTGCGGGGCGGGTGCAGGGTGGGGTGCGCTGTGACCCAGCCCTGACCAGAATCCGGGGTGGTCCGTGCAGACGTGTTGGGTGACAGGGGGTTGTTTGCTTGGCCACATGTCAATTAGGCCCTAGCCCTGACCCTCAGCTGCCCCTGTGCCGTCCAGTCCTCCAGTCCAGCCGTGTCCTCTCCCCGGCTCCTCACCGCCCTCCCGCCCCAGGTGAGGTCTGCCTGGCCAGAACCTTGCTGAGCCCAAACCCTCCCCAACCCCGGGCCGCCCACAGACCCATGCCGCCCGCCTGCTGCCCCCGGGTCAGGATTGGTCCTCCTGCCCCCTCCCCCCACTGCCGGCCCTGTCGCCGGAGCCCCTGTCCCTGGTGCTCCAGCCTGCCACAGCCATCAGGGGACAGTCCTCCCTCGCTGGTGGTGGGGAGCCGCTGGGGTCACCCCGTCACGGGCGGCCGTCTGGGGAGGCCTCACCTCGGCCACGATGGTGGAGGCAAAGGTGCTGCGGTCATAGACCCAGCCGTCCACGCACGGCTCCGTGGCCGCCTCGCTCCAGTTGGCGGCCGTGGCGTTGGGGTCCAGGAGCTGCCACTGAGGTTGGCGGAAGCGGCGGCACTGGTGTGGCTGCCGGTCGGGGCCCGGTGGGATGGCCACGGCCAGGAGGGCCTCTGGCCGCGGGGCCCCGGTGACGCCGGCCTGGGCCGTGCTGTTGTCCAGGAGGGGCACCCAGCAGCGGTGGCCGGGGACGGCGGCCGAGAAGTTCTCCAGGAGCATCTGCGGGGGCACCAGGAGGGCGGGGAGGACGAGGGTGAGGACCTGCAGGGCCTGGAAGAGCCCCAGGCCCCCGGCCTGCTCCAAGAGGTCCTCAAACGCCATGGACAGAGGCGCCAGGAGTCCGCGTGCGGCCACCGCACCGTTGCCAAATCCCAGATCCAAGGCCACCGAGACCCCAGGAGGCGCGGGGCAGTGCCTGCTACGTGGACGGCTCAGCGCTCTGCAGAGGGGGCACTGGGGGACAGGGGCTGTCCCGGGACCCGAGCGGCCGGCGGGGCGAGCTGCCCCCCACCAGGAGGGCTCAGCCACCCTCTGGGTCTCCCCCAGGGCCGGAGCAACCAGTCCCTCAGATTTTTAGGAAAAATGAGACAATGTTGCGATGTCACTGAGTGACAGCTGTGGGAGGAACATCAACCAAGCCGGCCCCTCCCCCGGCTGGTTAAACGTTAACCTCGGCGTGGGCTCCGGAGACAAAGCAGCCCAAGGTCTAGGTCACTTCCTGGGTGCTCTGAAATCTCTCTTCCCACCCAAGCGTGAAGCCCCCTCCTCAGTTCGTTTTGCTGAAGCCAGAGGTGTGGTCTTCCTGGCTGATGGGGGGGGGGGGGCGTGGCATCACGCTAGGGGAGGGGCCATGAGCCTCTATGCGCACCTGCCAGGCAGCAGCTGGAGTCTGGCTCCAGACGCTCTGTAGGTTCCCCTGGGGTGGGAGCCGGGGCCCCATAGCCCATCACCTCTTAGAAGCCGCTGGTGGGCCGGCGCCGTGGCTCAACAGGCTAATCCTTCACCTAGAGGCACCGGCACACCGGGTTCTAGTCCCAGTCGGGGCGCCGGATTCTGTCCCGGTTGCGCCTCTTCCAGGCCAGCTCTCTGCTGTGGCCCGGGAGTGCAGTGGAGGGTGGCCCAAGTGCTTGGGCCCTGCACCCCATGGGAGACCAGGAGAAGCACCTGGCTCCTGCCTTCGGATCAGCGCGGTGCGCCAGCTGCAGCGCACCGGCCGCGGCTGCCATTGGAGGGTGAACCAACAGCAAAGGAAGACCTTTCTCTCTGTCTCTCTCACTGTCCACTCTGCCTGTCAAAAAAAAAAGAAAAGAAAAGAAAAGAAAAGAAAAGAAAAGAAAAGAAAGAAGCCGCTGGTGGGCTGGAGCTGAGGGGCAGGCAGGGTGGGGGATGAGCAGGGCTGTGCCCAGCGACCCAGCGTCTCAGGTAGTGATGGTGACTGGGCCAGCCAGGTCCCAGGGCTCTCCTACCTTGGCGACAGCTGACAGCCAGGGCTGGCGGTGTGCCCTGAGCACTCCCTCCCTCCCTGCTGTGGCCCGGGAGAGCAATGGTGCTACCCCCCCCCCCAAACAAGGAAACCATGGGCTCCGAGAGGGCGGGCAGCCGGCCTGGGGTCACCCACCGAGTTCTCATCCCGGCCACAGTGGTCAGGGCTGGGCCAGGCAGAAGCCAGGAGCCAGGAGCTTCCTCCGGGTCTCCCACGTGGGTGCAGGGGCCCAAGCACTTGGGCCATCTTCTACTGCTACATTAGCAAGGAGCTGGGTTGGAAGTGGAGCAGCCAGGACTCGAACTGGAGCCCGGCGCCCATACAGGATTCTGGCTTTGCAGGCAGCGGCTTACCCCTCTGAGCCACAGCGCCCGCCCCCAAGCCAACTCTCAACACACAAAGAATTGCACTCCACCATGGGTTGTGCAAGCAAGCAGTGTGCTAAGAGGGGGCGCTGGGCCCAGCGGGGACCCTGGGCAGCGGCCCCTCCCTGGCGCCAGGTCTCTGGTCAGTGGAAGGAGGTGCCGCTCCCTTGGTTTTGTAGTGGAAACCAGAGACGCACAGGTTAAATGCTGGTTCCCCAGCCCCTGCCGGGGCCTGGGCTGGACCCGGGGACTGGCATCTTAAAATGAGCCTCCCGGTGGTCTTGCCGCCCTGGGACCCCTCAGAGGCTAGAGGCGGCGGCTGAATTCCCGCCATCGGGAGGGAGCCCCCCCCCTCCATATGCTGTTGGGAGGCTGGACTTCCTCCCTGCCCTTTGCCTGTCACGACACCCCGGGCTTGCTCACAGCAGAAGGTCAAACCTCCCGGATTTGCCAGAAGGCTCCCGGAATCTCCAACTGACTTTCCACTTCCAGGCCAAAGACATTTTCATTTGTATTTTCTGGTTTTTGGGGGACTGCTGGGGGCAGGGTTTGGTGCATCTGCTCCGCCACCTGGTGGTCACACCTGGGACTGCAGCATCTCCAGAACCAGGCTCATCCGTGGTGTTAGGTGCCCAGCCCCCAAGGGTCCCCAGGCGGAGGAGAGAGAGGGGATTCAGAAGGGACACAGCCTCAGCTTCTAGCTGCCAAGCCCTCCACGGCGTCCTTTTAAATTAATCTGTGCGACTCGGACACAGAAGTGCCATCACGGCTGACCTCCCTGAGCCAAGGGCTCTCATCCGTGAAGCAGAGGCCAGGGCCAAACGCCCTTGGGTGGTTCACGTCCCTGAACTTCAGGGTCCACAGCCCTACGGTGGGGCTTCCTGCTGCAAGTCAGAGGACTGAATGAGAGGGTGAACGGTCCCGCAGTACATCAGCCACCCCCACTGAAGATGTCCACCGCCAGCATCGTCATCACAGTAGCTCAGACCCAGCCCAGCTCCCCGGCCCCTTGCTTGGCTGCGCCCTGCCATGCTGGCCGGCGCTGGGGTTGGCAAGGGGCGAGGGTACCCCTGGGCTCACACTGGGTGAGGACAGAGGCCCCCCGGTGTCCCAGGACCCGAGTCCTGAGTCTGCTGTGTCCCCCACACCCTGGGAAGATGCCCAGTGGTCCATCTGGAAGTCAGAGAGCCGGGGGCCATCACTGTCCCCCCAGCAGGATGGGGCGGGACCCCGGCCTCAGCGCCCCACTTCCTCCCTGAGGGCCAGTGCTGGGGGGGGGTTTCCTGCAGGACACTGCACACAGAGTCACTTCTTCCTCCTTGAGCTCCCCTGCGAGATGGCGCTGCCGCCAACACTCGGCCCTCGGTGCCCGGCAGGGGCGTCCTGACCGCGGGTCTCCTGTCGCTGTGCCGGCCGCCGACCTGAGCAAAGGACGGAGGAAAGCCGCCCCTCCCCGGGCCCTCCGCGCTCACCCCTTTCTCTGCGGATTGAGTCCATCAGCGGCGAGAACCACCGTAGCGCGAGCGGCTGCTCCTCTTCCCATCCAGCTCTGCTGTGGCCTGGGAAAGCAGTACAAGATGACCCAAGCCCTTGGGGCCCTGCACCCACGTGGGAGACCTGGAGAAGCTCCTGGCTCCTGGCTGCAGATCAGCGAAGCTCCGGCTGTTGCAGCCAACTGGGGAGTGAACCAGCAGATGGAAGACCTCTCTCTATCTCTCTCTGTCTCTCTGTCTCTCTCTCTCCCTCTCTCTCTCCCTCTCTCTCCCTCTCTGCCTTTCAAATAAATAAATAAATCTTTTTTTAAGGCTCCAACGAACAATGCTACGAATGCACTATTGTGGATGTGTTTGCAGGTTCGCAGGGCAGATCCCGCTGACGGCGAGGGAGCTGTGGCTGTGCGAGGCAGCCCCGCCCTCCGCGGCCCTGGCCGTGGTCCCACGTCGCTGCTCACCCAGCTGCCTCCAGCCAGCCGGTGGGCTTCGCCCAGGCTCACAGACGCCCAGCGGTGTCCCTGGGTCCCTTTATTTTGTATCTTGCTTCTTTTCAGAGAGGCCGAGCATAGTTTTGTATTTTTATTTGTTTTCATTTTATTTGAAAGGCAGAGAGAAGGGGGGAGGGGGGAGAGAGAGAGAGGGAGAGAGAGAGAGGGAGAGAGAGAGAGGGAGAGAGAGAGAGGGAGGGAGAGAGAGAGATTCCATCCACTGATTCACCTCTTCAAAGCCTACAACAGCCAGGGCTGGTTCCAGGAGCCTGGAGCTCCGTCCGGTCTCCACGTGGGTGCGGGGCCGAGCACTCGGACGGCCTCCTGCTGCTTTCCCGGGAGCCGGGTCGGGAGTGGAGCAGCCGGAGCTCTGTCCGGTCTCCACGTGGGTGCGGGGCCGAGCACTCGGACGGCCTCCTGCTGCTTTCCCGGGAGCCGGGTCGGGAGTGGAGCAGCCGGGACACCGGTGACGCAGGCAGCGGCTTTACCCACTGCGCCTCAGCGCCGGCCCCTTCGTTCGCCTTGGGTTTGAGCTTCGTCCACTCCTGTCCGTTTCTGGCCGGTTGTCTGGTCTGGCATCGCGGGAAAGGGCTGGGAGGGGCTCTGTCCCAGCTCGCACCGGGCGCGGCTCTCCGGGCTGTGGGCCACCTGCTGCGGCATAGCCGGGGCCGAGCTCGGACCTGGCGGAGAGCGCGCCAGCCGGGCCAGCAGCGCCCGCGGGCCGGGTTTAACCGCTCCCCCTTCCCGGCCTTCTTTCTCCTCCGTGGGCACGGCGTGTTCTCATTCCCTGAGCGCCCTCACTGCCCTGTGTCCGGAGGAGCGGGGAGCGGACGCAGGAGGAAACGGGCGGAGTTTCCTGCTGGCCGCTCCTGCTCCCGGCGAGGCTGCGTTTTCCCTTCATCCCAGCCGGCCTGGGGACGGCAGGCCCTCAAGTCTCCTCTGGCTCTGTGGCTGCGGGACTCATGGGGTCTGCGGGGAGGAGTCAACCATGGAGGCAGGACCAGCGGATCCACTCCCGGCTCCCGCGCCGGCCACCATGCTGGGTCCTGGGATCCAGGCTCAGCTCTCACACCGGCTGCCATGCTAGATCCTGGGATCCACGCTCAGCTCCCCCGCCGGCCGCCATGCTGGGTCCTGGGATCCAGGCTCAGCTCTCACACCGGCCGCCCGTGCTAGGTCCTGGGATCCACACTCAGCTCTCACACCGGCCGCCATGCTGGGTCCTGGGATCCACGCTCAGCTCTCACACCGGCCGCCATGCTGGGTCCTGGGATCCACGCTCGATCCCACGCTGGCCGCCCGTGCTAGGTCCTGGGATCCACGCTCAGCTCTCACACCGGCTGCCATGCTAGATCCTGGGATCCACGCTCAGCTCCCCCGCCGGCCGCCATGCTGGGTCCTGGGATCCAGGCTCAGCTCTCACACCGGCCGCCCATGCTAGGTCCTGGGATCCACACTCAGCTCTCACACCGGCCGCCATGCTGGGTCCTGGGATCCACGCTCGATCCCACGCCGGCCGCCCGTGCTAGGTCCTGGGATCCACGCTCAGCTCTCACACCGGCCACCATGCTGGGTCCTAGGATCCATGCCCGACTCCCATGCTTGGCCGACACCTTGACCCTGGACTTGTAGCCAGCAAACCTCTGCTGATGTCGTGAGCGCCTGGCCCCCGGCTCTGCACTGCCCCCCCCAGCCCTGCACTGCCCCCCCGGCTCTGCACCGCCCCCCCCAGCCCTGCACTGCCCCCCCGGCTCTGCACTGCCCCCCCCGGCTCTGCACTGCCCCCCCAGCCCTGCACTGCTCCCCCCCGGCTCTGCACTGCCCCCCCCAGCCCTGCACTGCCCCCCCGGCTCTGCACTGCCCCCCCAGCCCTGCACTGCCCCCCCCCGGCTCTGCACTGCCCCCCCAGCCCTGCACTGCCCCCCCGGCTCTGCACTGCCCCCCCCAGCCCTGCACTGCCCCCCCCGGCTCTGCACTGCCCCCCCCGTTGCTTCCCACGGCTCTGCACTGCCCCCCCCCAGCCCTGCACTGCCCCCCCGGCTCTGCACTGCCCCCCCAGCCCTGCACTGCCCCCCCGGCTCTGCACTGCCCCCCCCGGCTCTGCACTGCCCCCCCAGCCCTGCACTGCTCCCCCCCGGCTCTGCACTGCCCCCCCAGCCCTGCACTGCCCCCCCCGGCTCTGCACTGCCCCCCCAGCCCTGCACTGCCCCCCCCGGCTCTGCACTGCCCCTCCCAGCCCTGCACTGCCCCCCCCGGCTCTGCACTGCCCCCCCAGCCCTGCACTGCCCCCCCCCCGGCTCTGCACTGCCCCCCCGGCTCTGCACTGCCCCCCCCAGCCCTGCACTGCCCCCCCCGGCTCTGCACTGCCCCCCCCCGTTGCTTCCCACGGCTCTGCACTGCCCCCCCCCCCCGTTGCTTCCCATGGCTCAGAGCCCAGGGCTGCGAGAGAACTCAGCAGCACATCCGCTGCCGGGGTGAACCCTCAGGGAGGGACGGCACAGTCAGGCTATGCAGTACCGGCCGGACCCGCAACCCAGGGACAAGGGTGGACGACCTGGCAGAGGCCACGTTTCTGAGGATCGGGGAGCAGGGGTTGGGGGGCATCCCAGCAAGAGCACTGCCAGGAACTCTGGGAGGAGAGGCCCTGAGCCATGTGGGCGCCGGTTCAAGTTCCGGCTACTCCACTTCCGCCAATCCAGCTCTCTGCTATGGCCTGGGAAAGCAGTAGAAGATGGCCCAAGTGCTTGGGCCCCTGCACCCACATGGGAGACCTGGAAGAAGCTCCTGGCTCCTGGCTTCGGATCGGCACAGCTCCGGCCATTGTTGCAGCCAACTGGGGAGTGAACCAGTGGATGGAAGACCTCTCCCTCTCCCTCCCCCTCCCCCTCCCCCTCCCCCTCTCCCTCTGCATAACTCTGACTTGCAAGTAAAATAAATAAATCTTTAAAAAAAAAAAAAACTTTACCGCTAAAAATGCTAACAACCTGCTGAGCCCCTGCACTGACAGCCCGCTCCCCCCAGGGCTGCCCTGCCCCGGATCTGTGGGGCGAGGTCAGAGGCACTCATAGCCGGCACACCTGTGCCAAACGCGGGACAGTAAGTGCCTGCCCTGCCTGGGACCCGGAACCCCCCCCCACCCCAGCCCCACTGTCCACCCAGCTTGTGTGAGGCTCATCTGGCTGCTGCCCGGGGCCCTCGGCGTGTCACGGCCTGTCTGAGTGACGGTGACAAGGACTGCGGTGTCACCTGGGCCCCGGGGAAGCCGCCCCGCACACCAGAGGCTTCACATCTCGTTAGGCGCGTCCTGCTCACCCATGACCTGATTCATTTTCAGCTCATCACGCTCTCGGCGCCCAGGGCCACAGGCAGGGAGCCACGGCTGGGTGCTTCTGGAGGGGGCAGGGAGGCGCCCCTGTGGGGGGCTGGGGGCAGGGGGCTTGGGCAGCCCTCGGGGTCCTGGGCGGGGGGGACAGGAGGCGCGGCTCAAGTCCGCGAGAAGTCTCCTCTGCCCTTGGCAGCTCCAGCTGCCCGGTTTCCTCCCGCTGCTACAGCAATGGACACAGACTGCACAGCACCCCCTCCCCGCCCCGCCAGGGCTCCCAGTGGGGTGGGGGCTGGGGGACAGCTGGGCAGCCATGCGGACGGGACTTCCTGGCCCAGGGGGCTCTGCACCTTTGGGTTTCCTCTGGGGCCAACGAGAGCCCCGTCCTGCAGACTTTGCCGCTGAGACCTTGTCCCTACTTGCCCGTCAGCAGCCCTTCCTCTCCTAAGTCCCCGCTGAGTGTCCGCTACGTCCTGGGGGTGCCACACAGGGTCGGCTGCAATCCCGGGAAGAGGAGACAGCCCCCAGGAGGGCAGGGCTGGCCAGGACCAGCCCAGGATGCCCCCTGGCCCAGAGCAGGAACATCGGCCCCACGCCGCCCCCTGGTGGAGGGGGCCTGGCAGTGCTGGCTTCGTGCCTCCCTGGCCTGCACTGCCCTGGCCATGTCCGCCTCCCTCCAATGATGGCCACACTGCCAACTTCCCCCATGCGGGGACACCAGCCCAGGGGGCAGAGCCCCAGTCTCGGGATTTCCACCTGAGGCTCCCCCAGTGCGTGGGGGGGGGGGCATGTGGCTCTGGGCAGCACCAGCACCAGGCCACCCAATGCCCGGCGAGAGGCCTGGGTTTCTGCCCGGATAGCTGTTTTGGAAAGGCTACACGGGAACAAAGTGGCACCCTCGGCCCCGAGAGCCTGGGCCCTGCTGGGCGCTCACAGCACAGCCAGGAGCCAGCCAGGCCGCCTCAGCCCCGGCTCTGCCTTGACCAGCTGGGTGACCCGGGAGCCTGTTTTCCCCATCATCGCCCCCTCTGGTGGCCCCGAGCCTCCTCGCGCTCCAGCACACCTGCCCGCGGCCTCACCACCCGTCTCGCCCCACCGAGCAGGTGCAGGGTTTCGTGAAATTTGAGGAAACCAGCAGACAGTGTATAAATAAATAAGGGAGTCGGGGCTCCAGCCCAAACAGGAGGCCAGCGGGCAGCGACCCGGAAAGCAGCCCCGGGGGGAGGCGAGGCCCAGTCCGCTCCGCCCAGCCCCGCCCCATGCACCTCACCTGCCAGCCCAGGTGGTGACAGCACGCCAGCCCCGCCCCGGCGCAGGTAGGACCCGGGCGAGGTGGGCTGCCCATTGGCCAGCCGGGCGTGGTCCCGTCCCCAGCTGCGCCCACGACTGGTGCACGCTGCAGGTGCAGCCCCAGGCAGGTGGACGTCGCCCGCAACACCCGGGAGCCCGCAGGAGCAGGGCGGGCGGCGCGTGGAGCTGGGCACGGGCGAGCCGGCGCTAGGCACCTGCCCTGGGACAGCCCCGGGGCGCCCAGAGCCACGCGTGGGCAGAGGCCAGCCCGGGGCGGGGTGGAGCAGGACAGTACAAGGGACAGAGGCAGGCCGACTGCGATCAGTCCGGAAAACCAACCCCTGGGCTCCGCGGCTCTGGGCCCAGATAGCGGGGGCTCCGTCTGTCACCGCCAGAGAGCCGGATCTGCCGCCTGACCAGACTCCCCGGGGCCAGCCTGTTAGCCGCCTGCAGCTCGCCCGCCCTGCCCTCCCCACCTGAAAACTTCTCCCCCGAGGCTCTGCCAAGGGCAGGTGACCCTGGCGCACTGCCGGTTCTAGCAAATTCTAAGCCAGCAGCCTTTGTTTGCATTGCTTGCTCTTTGCCTGCTTTCCCAACAGTAAGAGTGGGAGCTGCATACGCAAAGCTAATACTCTTGGGAGGCGCCCTGCAGGTTGGTGCTGGGCGGGCCAGGGTCCGAGAGTTCCTTCTGGCCAGCGCAGTGGACACCTGCATCCCGCAGCGGAGCCCCGCCTCCGCCCGCCCCCCCCCCCCCCCCAGCGGACAGAGGTAGACATGGGAGGCAGCAGAGGACGGCTCGGGCACTTGGGTCCCCGTCACCTTCGGGGAGACCTGATGGAGTGCCTGGCTCCTGGCTTGGGCTCATCCTTACTGTTGGGGGGGGGGGGCGGGATCGGGATGGAAAATTCTTTCTCTCGCCCTCCCTCTCCCTCCTTCTCTCTAATTCTCTCACTCTGCCTTTTAATGAAATAAAATGAATTAAGCTTACAAAAGAGAGGGAGAGACCTGGGTTGGGCGAGCCACGCGGAATCCCCACCTGGCCGCACCCGGTGAACACGGTGCTTCTGCCGCCTGGCTTGGGATCCTGCACAGGCAGAAGTTTCAGCCATAGAGCCCTCGTGTCGTCTTCCTAGACTTGTACCCAAGGATGTTGCTTCTTGGAGCTGTGGTGAATGGTACCTTGAGCAATGGTTGGTTTCCGGTTGCTCGTTGCCAGTACCGAAATGCAGCTGACTTTGTGGGTTGACCTGTGATCTTGCTAAACTCATGTATTGGCCTGAGGGGGGTATTTGGGGTATTTTGGTAGATTCTCAGGGTTTTCCGTGTAGATCATCATTTTGGATGCAACTAGAGGTGGTCTGGTGCCTTTTCTGTCTCTCTCGTGCCCTGCTGCGCCGGCAGTGCTCACACGGAACAAGAACGGTAAGAGCGACGTCCTCGCCTGTTCCTATCTTGCAGGCAGGCAGTCTTTTTTTTTTTTTTTTTAAAGATTTATTTTGGTTTTTTATTTTATTTTAAAGGCACAGTTACAGAGAGGAAGCAGGGAGGGAGAGAGAGAGTCATTCCCCAGAGCTGGGCCAGGCTGAAGCCAGGAGCCTGGAACCCCATCTGGGTCTCCCATGTGGGTGACAGGGACCCCAGTACCTGGGCCATCTTAGCTGCCTTCCCAGGCTCATTAGCAGGGAGCTGGATCAGAAGTGGAGCAGCCGGGACTCGAAGCGGCACCCCTATGGGATGCCGGCGTCAGAGGCGGCCCCACCCGCTGCCCCACCACGCCGGCCCCAAATGTCCGGCCCTTTTGCCCTTGGGTACAATGTTGGATGTGGCTGGTCTCTCCCCGTCCTCCCCCACCAAGGCCTTTCTCAGACTCGGGGTGCTCCTTTCTGCCCCCAATTTCCCGAGGCTTTCACAGAAATGGTGCTGGATTCGCCGATGCTTTCTCTGCGTCTGTGGATCTTGCAAGAGTGATGTCGCAGCCCGGCTCGGGGCTGTGGCTCCCTAACCCGAACCCCAACCCCAACCCTAACCCTGCCCCACATGAAGGACGGACAGCCGGGGAGGTGGCACACGTGGGGGTGTGGCACAGGCACAGGCAGGAGAGCACAGCACCGGCGTGGCGCGAGCAGGTGGCATACGACTCGGGGAGCACTGAGACTCTCGGGGACCCCCAGGTCTGAGCCCTGGGCCCATACCCATGCTCGTCCCTGGGGGCTCACCCTGTGCTCTCATTCATTCATTCAGCAAACATTTCCTGAGTGCCTACCCTGTGACACCCCTGAGGGTATGACACACAGCCTGTCCCAGAAGCCCCTGCTGCAGGGGGAGGGTGGGGCCGGGCCTGCGAGGGGAGTCCCTCAAGTCAGGGGTGCAGGGCTCCTGAAGAGCCGACATTGGAGCAGATGTGTAATGGCGTGAATGAGGGGTCAGCCATCAGGGTATCAGCAGAGGGAAAGGACAAAGGTCCTGAGGCACGGGGGGGGGGGTGACCGGCAGATGCTGCGGTGCCCTCTCACCCCACCCCCTTCAGAACCAGGCCCTGGCTCTGCAGCTCCAGGGGTGCCAAGGACCCAGAGAGGGGCCCCTCCCCAGGAACCACCCGCACCTGCACCCCAGTGAGCCCCCCCCCCCCACTGATTCAGGACAACCCCCACCCCGCTGATTCAGGACAACCCCCCCTCCTGCCTGCCGGCTCTCTCCGTTGTTCCCGGGTGTGTCCAGAGCCTGCCCGGCGGCCTCAGACACGCGAATCTCTGCCCAGAGCCCATCTGCCTCGACGTCCCCGCCTGGGGCCAGAGTGCATTGTTCCAGCAGCTGCCTGCCCGAGGGCGGAGGTCCCGCAGGTGCCTGTCTGAGGGCGGAGGTCCCGCAGGTGCCTGTCTGAGGGCGGAGGTCCCGCAGGCGCCTGTCTGAGGGCGGAGGCCCTGTCTGCCGCTGTTGTCCTTTGCTGTGCTGCCTTCCTCTCCTTGCTGAGGCTCGGGGTTTGCCTCTTACCTCCCTTCGCTTCAGCTAAAATAAACACGGTCGTCCGTGGACCTGTGTAAGGTGTGCGTGTCACGTGAGAGCATGGCTGTGTGAGCGTGTGCGTGTGCAGAGGGGGAAGGTGGACTCAGCCTTTGAATCAGGGCTGCTATTCCCAGACTGCTCTCTGGTAAGGGCTCCCATATCTTGTGGAGCGAGCGAGCGACTGAGTGAATGAGTGAGTGACTGGATGAATGAGTGAGTGAGTGAGGGAAGTCCCTGGCTGCAGAGTCGGAGTCGCACCTTCCCACAATCCACAGCGGGGGAGTCGGAGTCGCGCCCTCCCCACAATCCACAGCGGGAGAGTCGGAGTCGCACCCTTCCCACAATCCACAGTGGGGGAGTCGGAGTCGCACCTTCCCACAATCCATAGCGGGAGAGTCGGAGTCGCACCTTCCCACAATCCACAGCGAGGGAGTCGGAGTCGCACCTTCCCACAATCCATAGCGGGAGAGTCGGAGTCGCACCTTCCCACAATCCACAGCGGGGGAGTCGGAGTCGCGCCCTCCCCACAATCCACAGCGGGAGAGTCGGAGTCGCACCCTTCCCACAATCCACAGCGGCAGAGTCGGAGTCGTACCTTCCCACAATCCACAGCGGGAGAGTCGGAGTCGCACCTTCCCACAATCCACAGCGCCCGTCCCCTGCACGTGGCAGCCCAGTGGGCAGTTTCTTGCCCTCTCCCAGCTGCCAGCGGACGGCGTGTGAGCCGCCAGCCTGCCCGTCCTCCAGGCTCTCCTGCCACCTGTCCTCTCCGGGGGAGACCCTGGCGGTCCCCAGCCCCAGCTGTGTGCCTACAGCCTGTCCCCAGGGCAGGGAGGGGCCCAGGCCCGGGGTGGGGGGCGCAGTCTCCGCCCCCCTGTGAATTGTCCTCGCCCAGCCCCGCCCTGAGGGTCAGGGAGACACCCAGAGCCCAGAGTCGCTGCCTGCTGGCCCCGGGGGACGGCTCGCTAGAAGGCCGGTGTGGGCCCGGTCCTATGTAGATGCACCTCCGTGGGGCGGAGGCTGGGGGTGGAGGCTGGGGGCGGAGGCAGGGGTCGGTCCCGGATGCCGTCCAGGGTTAGAGGTAGCTCTGGCGTGGGCCTGTCTCCTCCACTCGTGCCTCTGTCCAGCACGGGCGCAGCGGCAGGGCAGCCAGCGACAGCACCGGGGACAAGAGCGGTGGGGCAGCGAGGTCTGGGGACGCCATGGAGCTCAGCTTCGCGAGGGGCGGCCTGGCTCGCAGCGCCTGGAAATCCAGATGCGGGGACAGCCCTGCGCTGGGGCCCTCCCTGCACCCACGTCTCGGGGTGCCCCGGGCCCCTCCCCAGCACCCACGTCTCTGGGTGCCCCGGGCCCCTCCCAGCACCCGTGTCTCGGGGTGCCCCGGGCCCCTCCCCAGCACCCGCGTCTCGGGGTGCCCCGGGCCCCTCCCCAGCACCCGCGTCTCGGGGTGCCCCGGGCCCCTCCCCAGCACCCACGTCCTGTTTTCGCTCTGCACTAGGATCGCAGGCCTGGCCGGCTCCACTGGCGCCGTTTCTGGGAACACACCCCTCCTGGGAATTAGAGCTTCCGGATCCTTCCCTCAGCCCACCCCACCGTGGGTGCGAGGAGTCGGCCTCCCTGGGGAAGCTCTCAGGTGAGGGGCCGGGGAGGGCACTTGGCGGGGGGGGGGGGGGGGGAGTCTCGAGCTGTGAGAGCAACACCATGTGTGCCCTCCCCCCAGGCACCTTGCTGATCTGCCAAGGCTCTGCCCTCCTGGCCGTGGCGGGAGTCACAAACGCTGCCCCCTCTGTCCCCAGAGCCGCCTCCTCTCCTCTGAAGGCCACGCCTGACCCCCTCTCCCATCCAAGAGCCTCACGGCACCTCACAGGCCATGGGTCAGTGTTGGCAGTCAGATTCATGGTGCCAGTGCTCTCTTTGCTCCTTGTCTTCACAAAGACTTCAGCGTGGCACCGGCGCGCTAAGCTGCGCATAGTGGAGCGCTGGTTCAAGTCCCGGCTGCTCCTCTTCTGCTCCAGCTCTCTGCTGTGGCCTGGTAAAGCAGTAGAAGATGGCACAAGTCCTGGGGCCCCTGCACCCACATGGGAGACCCAGATGAAGCCCCTGGCTCCTGGCTTTGGCCCAGGTAAGCCCTGGTTGGTGTGGGCATTTGGGGAGTGAACCAGCAGGTGGAAAATTTCTCTTCTGTTTTTCCCTCTCCCTCTCTCTGACTCTTGAATAAATAAATCTTTTTTAGAAAGAGTTCACGGCATCACGCCCACTTTAGGTCTGTTTATAAATGCATGGTACCCCTGTGTCCGGGGGGTGCACCCCAGGACCCCCAGTGGGCGCCTGAAACCACAGCCACCCCCTGACCCACTCCAGGCCGTGTGTCCTCCCCATGACTGCGACGGCACTGAGTGACCACGGAGACACTGGACAAAGGGGCCTCGTCACGCCACTCAGGTGCCATGACTTCAGGCTTAGCCGTTGTTCATTTCTGGAACTTTCCATGTAGCATTCAGGTTGACCACAGGTCACTGCTACGACAGAAAGGGAAACCACAGGGAAGGGCCGCCATGGGCCCAGCGCCCAGGGGCCGCAGCTGAGCCGCAGGCACCTTCCCGAGGGGCCGAGAGCCCCTCCACTGTCACAGGCCCAGGTGGGGGTGCAGACCAGGGACTCCCCGCGAGCCTCAGTCTCCCGGATGGTCTCCAGGGCAGGGCTCAGATCTCAGTGATCGCTCCATTCTCTCTGCGCCCCCATGGGCAGGCAAAGTGGAGCGCCGTGGGGAGGGGTGGGCAGACCTCCGCCCTGGACCTTTGTGGGTTTGACATTGAACGTATGCAGGTGCATGTGAGGGGGTGGGGTGGGGAGCAGTGAGAACCAAGGAAAAAGAAAGGAGTGGGGGCTGGGCTCTGCGCACCCAGCCCTGAGCCGTCCTCTATCTCCCAGTGCCCCTCAGCCCCCCCAGGACACAGGTGCTGTGGCTGCAGCCCTCAGACCACAGGCCCCGTCTTGTGCATTGTTTCCTGTGCCAGGGTCTGGGGTCTGCATTGCCCCTCGATGCACCGCTCGCCACGGCCACTGCCCCGCACTCCGGGGCCCCGTCTGGAAGGCAGCCGGGTCGGCCTCAGGCCTGCTGCCCTCGGGCCCACCCCCAAGGGTATTTCTGGTGCCGTCGAGGGCTGCTCTGGAGCAAAGCTCCCAGAAATAGTCCGGCTTTCACAGCTGCGCTCTGCGCCCTGGTTCCTCTTTGAGCTTGGATTTTGCCCACCTGTTCTGGGCAGGGAGTTTGAATATACCGCCCCTCCCCCAAGTCCCACGTAGTCCCCCAGGTCTCACGTGATTGGGCAGGGGATAGGGCGGGGGCTTCGAGAGCGGACTGGATCCCATAAGGCTGGTGACTGGACCCTGGTCGTTTCCAAGAGCCCACGGGGACTGACCTGCGCACCCTCCTGGGGAACCTGCCAGCAACACTGTCGTCACCGGAGGCCAAGCCGACGGGGCTGCCCAAGCCACAGCAAACCGTCCGAGTGGGCGCCTGGCCCACCACTGACCCACGCTGGACTCCCGGCCAGCTCCCTGCTGACACAGACCCTGGGGGCGGTAGTGAGTCCCTGCGGCGCGCACTGAGTGCCCTGGACTGAGCGCCCAGCCCCGGCCCAGCCCCAGGCCAGCCCCAGGCCAGCCCCAGGCCAGAAGTCCATCCATCCATCAGTCAACTCGGAAAACAAAGTACAACAAACCCCAGGCATTTTGTTACAGCGGCGAGGAGCTGGCTGGCCCAGGGCAGGGCGCCCCCTGGAGACCTCCCCTGCACGGCCCCCGAGGGACGCCGCGGCGCCCTGGCACAGACGCCGGCCTCGGGCTTGTGCGGGGCCCAGACTCCAACTCCCTCCACCGGCAACTCCCTCCCCTCCCCCCCCCCCCCCCCCAGCTTCAGCTGCAACTTCTGAATCTTATTCTATGAATAGAACCAGCAAATTTTTACAATCATTTTTGGGGAGAACTTTGATTAATGTTTGTACCATTTACCTACTTAGTTAATTAAACTCCTTTAAACATCTTAAGCTGCAATCAAAATTTATTATACTGAGTTGTCTACATTTTTCAATTATCTGACTAACGAATTTTCCCGAGTTCTTACCTGAATCTTACAAATCAGATATATTAAACATGCAATTATGGTGATTTTTAAATATTCAAAAACTGTTTACCAACTTGGGAAGATTTCGACTTGCAATCAGAGGTAGAAATCAACGACTCAAGGGCCCATTTAAAATTAGAACCGCGGGTCTGACGCTGGCACTCAGACTGCCAGATTCTCTCGAAGTTTTACCTCCTTCAGCCGCCAAAAGCTGCCCGCGTCCGAGCCCAGCACAGCAACGCACAGGCCGCCTCCCGCCTCCTCGGCACCGCTTCGCTCAGCTCCAGATTCCTCCTGCTGGACCTGGCGTCTCCCTCTCGGGGCGTCCGTGCCCAGCGGGTGTTCCTGACGTTCTGGTGCCCAGCGGGGTAGAGCTGGTCAGCTCTGACACGGGCACCCCGTCGGGGTCTGCACCCCTCGCACCCCCCGCTGCACAGCACCGCAGGAGGCCCCCAGGGCGCCACGCCGAGTTCTCACCAGGCCTTCCGCGGTGCAGGCACGGCTGTGACCACAACCACCCACGGGCTGGGCATCGCCCCGGGCTCCAGACCCCCCCACCCCCGTCCCGCACAGGAGTGGTCGTCCAGACCTGGGCAGCCCCACCCGAGCTCTCTCAGGCCTGCCCTGAGGCAGACAAAGGCAGGAGCCTGCGCGGGGCACCACCGGCCCAGGCACATCGCCAGCTTCCCACCCAAGGGAGCCTCCCCGGCTTCTCCCACCCTCCGCGGGCCGCCTGCCTCTGCACTCGGATTGCAGCTCAACGTCCTGCGCAGGTGCCGTGTGCTCAGGAGGGAGTGGAGAAGCCTGACGGGGCATCCGGGGCGTCCCCGGCCGGCGGCGGGGGGGGGGGGGGGGCTGCCTGGGCGTGAGGGTAAGGGGAGGAGGCGCACGGGGCCGGGACTGGGACCTGGAGTGAGTGTGTGTGTGCGTGTGTGTGTGCACGCGCACAGTTCCCATGACCACAGAGCCCCTACTTCCAGACCCAGCCCAGGGCTTCAGGGTTGTTCTAAATCACTCGGGACGGCCCAGTTACCCACTTTGCAACTGAAAGAAGTAGAAGCGGCCCCAGTCAAGGAGGCAAAGTCCGCTGGAGGAGGGGGAGTCTGGGGAAGCCGGTGCTCCCTGGAGGAAGGGTGCACGTGCCGCCCCTCCTCCCGGTCCTCCTGTCCTGAAAGCAGAGACGAAGCCTGGCGCTGTGGTGGTGGTCATGTGACCGGGGGGACAGCCACGGCTGAGATGCCGGATAGAAAGAAAGAATCTGGCCTGGGCAGCACAGTCAGGTGACTCCATCCGGAATCCGGCCCTCGGTGGCACAGGTGACTCCATCCGGAATCCGGCCCTCGGTGGCACAGGTGACTCCATCCGGAATCCGGCCCTCGGTGTAACACTCTCCAGGTGGGGCTCAGTCGCCCACGAGAAGGAAGCCCCCGTCGGTATTAGACAGACCTGGTTGGGGTTTTGTTCTGCTGTTTGTAACCAAACACACCCCTCGGGAGCCTGAGCCGAGACGGGCAGCCCGTCAACAGCCACAGCCCAGAGTTCACAGTGTGTCACACCCACTGAGCACGACCAGGAGTGTTTCTGGAAAGAGTTCCGGAACCATTCGCTGGTGCTAGGGCGGAGGATAGACCCCTACCTCACACACACACACCAAAAATAAACTGCACAGGCACTGGGGGCTGCAGAAGTCTAGGGGGAATCCCAGCTGCTTACAAATAGAAGCAACAGGCAAAAGTCACAGAGGGAAAGCAGGCTGCGGGGGCCGGGCCACCATGGCTGCACCATTGCAGCTCCGCACACAAGTGTGACCTCAAACTCCACGGGATTGGCAACTCCTCCAAGTCCCCAGAGACCCCCTACAGCCCCGGGAGAGGGGGTGGGTAGAGGAACTCAGTCATTTGAAACACCTGGAAGGTGAACCCCTGTTCTATTCACATGGCAATAGCTCACCCTGTGTGACAGGAACCGGGGGGGGGGGGGGGGCGGCGCTGTGGTGTGGCAGGTAAAGTCACCGCCTGCAGCGCCCAGCATCCCATATGGGCATCGGTTCTAGTCCCGGCTGCTCCACTTCCAATCCAGCTCTCTGCTATGGCCTGGGAAAACAGTGGAAGATGGTCCAAGTGCTTGGACCCCTGCACCCACGTGGGAGACCCGGAAGAAGCTCCTGGCTTTGGATCAGTGCAGCTCTGGCCGTTGTGGCCACTGGCGAGTGAACCAGTGGATGGAAGACCTCTCTCTCTCTCCCTCTCTCTGTAACTCTCTCACAAAAAAATTAATTAAATTAAAAACCAAGAGGAACCATGACGATTTCTGCTTCCTACGTTATCAAGGACTTGATGGGCCGAAAACAGCAACGGGAAGAAAGGCCGTGAGACATCAAAACGCGGGTGCAGCACCACAAACGCCCTGGCCGCCGCGCGGCTGGGCTCCTGAGGAGGGGAAGACGGACTCAGGGAGGAGGAGGAGAAAGCCAGAGGCCAACACGGCCAGGGGCGCCTGGGGGACGGCAGCGAGGTCCTCTGGGGATGAGAACAGAGCCCCGAGCCCAGGGAAAGCGTCTCCTCCCCCACACGAGCCCGGGACCCTCGAGAGGCTGCTCCTCCTGAGGGGTGGGCCAGGGAGATGCCCCCTGCACCGGGACTGCGTTGTGGGCCAGACTCCGCCTGGCCGGCTGGGGAAGGGCCCCAGGCTGCCGTGAGAGGGGACAGAGACTGCACAGCCAGAGGGTGGGCGTGGCCACGTGTCCTGGGCCGGGCCAGGGGTGGACACCAGGTCGAGGGAGGACCCAGCATCCCACGTCCCGGCAGGGGCGCCCTGCTGCGTGACCAGCCGGAACTCTGGCCTACAGAACACGAGCAGGAGATGCCAGAATGCCCGGCAGGTGACCAATGGAAGTACCCGTGGCAGAGGGATTCGTCCCGGAAAAGCAGAGAACTCACACACACTCTGGGGCCTCCCAGATGGCCGTGGCCGCCACCCGCAGGACATGGAACGCGCCGTCGCAGTTCAGCGTGGGAAGCGAGAGGAGGGAATGGCCGGAGGGGTCCAGAGCTGCAGGGATGTCATGGTGGAATGAATGTCAAGATGGCCACTGGCAACAGGCTGTGATTGGATGGCTTTGGAAACCACATGACAATGGAGCCTCCCTGGCAACAGGCTGTGATTGGACGGCTTTGGAAACTGCCTGGCAACAAGCTATGATTGGTTAGGGCATAAACCACCCCTTGACCGGATTGGCTGCCTTGACTATATAAGCAGCTGCACCACCTGAAATAAACGAGTCTGCGGGCTGCTCCCCTCTGGCCTCCTGGGGTCTGTGTGGTGACTCCGCGCCTCTTGCCCCCACCACGCTGCTCCTCTCAGAACGAATCCACCTCAACAATGAGTGATGGAGAAGCACAGGCCGTGGTCCTGCCAGAGGCATCGACCGACGGTAAAGGCAAGCACGCTCTCCTCAACTTCCAGACCCGAGCCAGACCCAGCCCCCGAGCCCGCACATGGGATGGAGAAAGGTGTTCTCAGGAAGGACCCAGGAACTCCATGCAGGAGGCTCCCCCCTCGGCTCCCCCGTGCCTGTTTACCAGCCTCTGCACCAGAGGAAGGGCTGCCCAGGCTTGGGAGGAGTGCTGGACACGGACCTGGGCTGACACGGTACCAGGGGATCAAACACCACCGTGGTCCCCTCCGGGGGGTGGGGCCTCTGGAGGCGACGATGCTCTACAGCACGCCTGCCCCGTGTGCGGTACCTGGACACAGCCTCGGGGGGACCTGGAACAGAGCTGTGGATCTGGGGGGTGGGGGGGCGCCCTTTTCAAACCCTGCCTGACGCGATCCCCATGTACCTGGAACGGACAGCACACGCGTCGAGGGACCTCGGTCACCCGCACACCTCCCTGAAGGTTTGCTGTTCATCGGACCCGGCAGGCAGGAAGGGGGAGCCCCCAGAGGCACGGGGAGCCGCGGGGCTTTGGGAGGGTGGGAGACGAACCCCACGCAGGCGGTCCGGCGCCTCGCCGTGCTTTCAGCCTCACATGGCCCCAGACACTTGCGACCTGGAACTCAGTCTTGGGTGTGCACTACGAAATCCGATGGTGTCTGGAGGTGCGATCCTGGAAGCGACTGGATTAGGTCATCGGCGGACAGACCCGTGCTTGGATCCTGGCGGCATCGTAGGACAGACACGGAGCCCGGCACACCCCTGCCTCTTGCTATGTGACGCCCTGTGCTGGCGGCAAGCAGTCGGCACCACACGAGGCCCTGGACGGAGCCCCTGCAGGAGGCCAAGCAAAGGGAGAATGGGAGCCTCTTCTGTTCAGAGCAGGCCGGAGCCTGGCGAATGCAAACCGAGGGGAAGCTCCCAGGAGCCTCCCAGGAGCCCCCGTGCATCTTCTACCCCTTAGGAGACGGCTCAGGACCTGGCAAGGCCCCCGGACTCTGGGAGTCCACCTCCCCAGGACTCTGGGAGTCCTGCCCGCAGCCGGTCATCAGCGCCGCGGAGGCAGAGCAAGAAAGGGCTCTCCGCAGAAGGCTCCGGCAGCCTAAGCACCTTGGGCCACGTCAGCGCTGACCCCTTGGGCCAAGTCAGCGCTGACCCCTTGGGCCATGTCAGCGCTGACCCCTTGGGCCATGTCAGCCCCCTCCCCGCACCCAGCCCGGTACGGGGCTCCCCTGACTGCGTGTGCCCCCGTCCCGGGAGCTGGCCGCACCCCGGGCGAGAGCCGGGTCTCCAGGACCTGCCCCAGACCAGGTGCTCCCAGGGGGACGACCAGGAGGTCGGGGAGGGGAGCTCAGCCTCCCACCCACCCCGGGCGCGTCTTCTGGTCACGTGGGGAGCCAGGCGGAAAGTGGAAGCCTCCCTTCCTTGCCGTGGGCAGAGGTGACGCCGGCCGTCCGAGCGGTCAGATCCCAGGCCCACCGGAAATGGGCTTCCTCACGCCCCCTCCCATCTGGGTGGCTTCCGGCCACGTCCTGCTGAGGCTCCCGCCCCCGCCAGTGATTCCGGAAGCTCCCGCCCCCCCCCGCCCCCGCCAGTGATTCCGGAAGCTCCCCCCCCCCGGCCCCCGCCAGTGATTCCGGAAGCTCCCGCCCCCCCCCCCCGCCGGTGCCTCCGGAAGCTCCCACCCCCCACCCCGGCCCCCGCCAGTGATTCCGGAAGCTCCCGCCCCCCCCCCCCGCCGGTGCCTCCGGAAGCTCCCACCCCCCACCCCGGCCCCCGCCAGTGATTCCGGAAGCCCCCGCGCCCACTGCCGGGATCCCCTCCTAAACCTAAGTTCACAGGCGCCGGGGCCGGAAGCGACGGACGCGGAGTTTTCCACCGACTCTGGTTCTGTGCCCGCAGGAGGGAAGGGTGTTGGACCTCTCAGTTGCAGAGATGCCCACTTGCTCGGGAGGACGCCCAAAGATCCAGACTCCAGACGAGTTGATGCAAAAAGCACGAGGTTTTTATTGAACGTTTGCGCAAACGGGCCCCCACCTCAGGCAGTGAGGAGCCCTGAGCGGCAGTTTCACACAGGTTATATAGGCAACGAATTAGCATATTCCTAATGCGCATGCATAGGATTGGTCAGTTCAGAGGGACCATTAGCATATGGGAGAATGCTGGCGAAGAATGCTGGTGGAGAGTGCTGGTGGAGAATGCAGAGGTGGCACGGGATTGGCTGGTTCAGAGGGACAATTAGCATACCAGAGAATGCTGAGGGAGAGTGCTGAGGTGTTACAGGATTGGCCGGTCACAGTGACATCATAAGTGCGCGCCTAGAGGCTCTCTGAAGGGGAGGGGCAGCTCTGCTCTGGGCGCGCCCAGAGGTTTCCCGGAGGGGAGGGGCAGCTCTGCTCTGGGCGCGCCCAGAGGTCTCCCGGAGGGGAGGGGCAGCTCTGCTCTGGGCGCGCCCAGAGGTCTCCCGGAGGGGAGGGGCAGCTCTGCTCTGGGCGCGCCCAGAGGTTTCCCGGAGGGGAGGGGCAGCTCTGCTCTGGGCGCGCCCAGAGGTTTCCCGGAGGGGAGGGGCAGTTCTGCTCTGGGCGTGCCTAGAGGTTCTCTGAAGGGGATTGACTTTTCCTTCCCAGAGAATGTCCTGCCCGCTAGACTCTGGGGAACATCTAACCTCTTAAGAAGCCCCTGATATTTGCCCAGGCCTAGTTTCTTGTCCCTCTCCCCCATAAGGGTCCTTCATTCCCCCCTTTTCTTTTTGCACAGATTTTAATCCTAAAATCTATTGGACCTCGGAGGTCTTTGAAGCTTGACACTGGTACTGTTGGGTCAGCACCAGGGTTTGGACAAGGAAAAGCCTCTCGCGGGTAAACGGGAGCAACCTGTTAAGAATACATGGGCCAAAAGTTAAAAGAAGGAATAGGATGAGTAGGGGGCCCATTATGGTTGATACTAGGGTAGTTAACCATGGGGATTTAGGAAACCATCCTTTATACCAGCTGCAATGGGCCTCTCTATCCCTTTGTCTCTTGTGAAGCCTCTCCCTGAGCTTTGACATAGAGTCCCTGATTACCCCAGATTGGTTTACATAGAAGCAGCATTCCTCTCCCAGGGCAGCACACAATCCTCCCTCCTTAAGAAAAAGTAGATCTAAACCTCGTCGGTTTTGTAGTGCGACTTCGGCAAGGGAATCTAGGGATTGCTCTAACCTTGTAATGGATTGCTGGAGTGCTCTTATATCCTCAACTACCGCAGCCCGGAGCTCAGAATAAAGTTGGGAGCCCCGTGCTAAAGCTGTCGCACCAGTGCCTACCCCAGCCGCTACCCCCAATCCCAGTAGGACAGCCAGGGTTATCGAGGTGGGCTCTCGCCGGCAGCGAGTGGGCCGTCCATCATACCAATCAAGCAGAGTGTCAGCTGGATGGTAATACACTCTGGGCATTACTCTTACCAAAACGCAGAAGTCGTTGGTATTATTTATTGCACGCCCACCAAGTGCCTGCCTCCGGAACCAGGTACAGGCCGTCTCGTATAGTAACATTGTGGGTGACATTGCACAAGTGTCGGTGGGACAAGGGAGGATTTCCTACACAAGTACCTTGTCCCGACACCTCTGTAAGAGTGAGACGCGGCCGAAGGGGCAACAGGCAATTATTTGCCTCTGTAGTGCCATTCCAGGTCCTGGGGACCGCGAGGCCCTCGTAATAAGGTGGACTTGGGGCTAGGCATAGCCAGCAGGACTCGGTCAGCTCTGGATTGGTCTGGTTGAGGGCCAGAAAGGCCCCTGTCAAAAGGTTAAACAGCCGCTGTCCGGTTGTACAGGGGCTCGAAGCGTTTGGAGTTAAAGAAAGGGTGGCTGGCGGGAGGGGTGGCCTGGGGAGAGCCTGCCTCACTGGAGGGAGGGAACTCTGTTCTTGCTGGACTGGGTTAGGTCCCACTGACTGGGGACCGGGAGCCTGAACCTTTAACCTTACGGTGAACCAAAACCCAAAGTCATACCCTGTGACATAGTATCTTATCCCCATGTTCTTCCTTTTATCCAGCTGGAGAGTGTAGAAACATCAGAAATATCCCTCCCTCTAGTAGTGAAGGAAATATTCAGCAGGATGCAGTAATGGGTTTCATCACAGGGCCCCAGGGCGTAGCAGTAGTTTTTCCCTTCAGGGGTAAAGTTTCGGAGTACTGTAACCCAATCCCGACTAGAGGATGGCTTCCACCAGGCGGATCCGGTGGTCTCACACCCCAGGCTTTACAATATAGGGACTCGGGTCCACCACACTGCCATTTTTGTTGGTTGTTCCTGTCATCCTTGGGGCACACATAAAACTCCGTCTGACGGCGTTCTGGCATCCGACATTGAAATGGGAGCCATACACGCCCCAATAGTTAAGACTATTTCCAGGGATTTTTGTCAAATTATCCTGGTCAGGTACATCCCAGGTATCTAACCAGTAACCAGTTGACATACGTCCGGGTATAAGGTGGGCCACCACGCCCCGGGGGTATGTAACCCAGTAACAGACCAGGCCACCCGTCCTGTGGAGGAAATTACTTCCCACGTTAACAATTGTGGAGCATGGGGATTGGAAAAACAATGGGGAAAGGCCAGGAACATCACAAATATTAAACAGTTATTGAAAGTCTTAGCTTGAGTGGGTTCTGAGTGCGCTGGAGCTTCCATTTGGCTGGTCTATCCGGATCCTCGGGGCCCTGGGGAGGTGGTGCTCACTTCACGTGTGAGGCGTGGACCCAAGCAGCGATTCTGTCGACCTTGAGAGCGGTGGGAGTTGTCAACAGCACAGTGAAGGGGCCTTTCCACCGGGGCTCTAGAGTCTTAGATTGGTGCCTTCGGACATACACAGCGTCACCGATTTGGAAAGGATGTGGGATGGTTGTCGTCTTGGGTTGGTAGGCTGCTGCAAGAGGTTTCCAGACCTGGTTCTGGATGATCTGGAGCGCTCTCAACCAGGCCTGTAACTTAGGGGCATCGGCAACGGAGTCACTGGCAAGGTCAAGCAAGCCTGCTACTGGTGGGGGCCCTCCATAAAGGATTTCGTATGGCGTCAGCCTGCAATGAGACTGCATGTTTCAGACCCGGAACAACACCATAGGGAGGAGTTGGACCCAGTCTTTAATGCCAGTCTCCAAAGCTAATTTGGTCAAGGTCTCTTTAATTGTTCTGTTCATTCTTTCTACCTGTCCTGAACTTTGGGGTCTATAGGCACAGTGCAATTTCCAATTTATTCCTAATGCTTTGGCCACCAACTGACTTACCTGGGAGACAAACGCCGGGCCGTTGTCGGACCCGGTTACCTTAGGCAAGCCGAACCGGGGGAAGATCTCCTCTATGATCTTCTTGACGACCACCCGGGCAGTTTCCCGTTTTGTGGGGAATGCCTCAGTCCATCCGGAGAAGGTGTCTACAAAAACTAGAAGATACTTATTCCCACAGCTGCCTGGCCTTATCTCAGTGAAATCGACCTCCCAGTTGATTCCTGGTCGGTCTCCTCTTACCCTAGCTCCCTCCGGGAGCTTGAGGTGTCTGGCATTTACCTTGGCACACGGAACACAGGATTCAGTCACCTGCTGGACTAAAGAGTCAAGTCCGGGGATGTAATAAGACTGCCTATCTTCCTGTAAGGCTGCTTTTAGCTTTTTGTGTCCCAAATGATCCATTGATGGAGGTTGGTAATTATTTCTTTAGCCAATTGGTGTGGCAGGACTATTTTCTCTCTGAGCCTCCAAACCCTTATTTGTTCGTCATACTCCGCACCGAGCCACTGGATCGTATCTAAGTCTTGGTCCAAATAGAGGAAAGGTGGTTCCCTCGATACTCGGGTGGGCTCAGCTGTCTTTAACAGGAGCACCTGTTGGCCCAGGGCTGCCGCCCTAGCGGCCTCGTCCGCCATCCTGTTTCCCCTTGCTACGGGGTCGTCTCCTCATTGGTGCCAGGGGCAATTGATTATACTCAACCTTTTGGGCAGGAACAGGGCCTGTAGAAGATCTAGGATTTCCTGCTTATTTTTAATGTCCTTGCCTGCCGAGGTTAAGAGGCCCCTTAGCCGGTATATCTCCCCACGTACATGGGCAGTGGCAAAAGCATACCGACTGTCTGTGTAAATGTTGACCTTTTTGTCTTGTGCCTGTTTTAAAGCTTGAGTTAAGGCTATGAGCTCAGCTTTTTGAGCAGAAGTTCCAGGCTTTAAGGCACTTGACCAGATAACGGTTTTTCCATCCACCACCGCCGCCCCAGCCCTCCGCTCACCATTCTGTAGAAAGCTGCTCCCATCGGTGAACCAGGTCAGTTCGGCATCCAGCAGAGGCTGGTCAGTTAGGTCTTTTCAGGTGTCGTGGGCCTCAGCCAGGATTTGGTGACAGTTATGGATTACCTGGGCCTGGAGCCCCAGTTCCGGGAGCAGGGTGGCCGGGTTTAAAGAGGTGGCAGTCCCAAACCGGACCCACTCTGAGTTTAATAACATAGTCTGGTAATGAGTTATCCGAGCATTTGAGAGCCACCGATCCGGTGGCTGGCGGATAACTGTCTCCAGAGCATGAGGTGCCACTACAGTGAGAGGTTGGCCTGGAGTCAATTTGTCCGAGTCTTTCACCAGAACTGCCACGGCTGCTATCATGCGGAGGCACGGAGGCCAGCCGGCCGCTACATTGTCTAGCTTTTTTGAAAAGTATGCCACCGGCTTTTTCCAGGGCCCAAGCATTTGCGTTATCACTCCCTTCGCCACTCCCTTGTTCTCATCCACTATAATGTGAAGGGCTTGGTCATATCAGGGAGGCTCAGGGCTGGGGCTGACAATAGGGCCTTTTTTATGTTGTCAAACGCCCGCTGTTGCTCTTCTCCCCATTGAAAGGGAGCGTTGGACTTTGTGAGGAGGTACAACGGGGCTGCCAGCTCTGCAAACCCAGGAATCCAAAGGCGGCAGAATCCCGCACTCCCGAGGAATTCCCGCATCTTTCTGGCATCGGTGGGGGGTAGAATTAGAGCAACCGCCCTTTTTCGGCTCTCTGTTAGCCACCATTGCCCTCCTTCTAGGAGGTAGCCTAGGTAGGCCACCTGTTTCTGACATATTTGGGCCTTTTTCGCGGAGGCTTGAAAGCCCAATTCCCCCAGTCTCTGTAGTAGGGCCCCGGTACCTTTTAGGCAGTCCTGCTCTGTTTCGGCAGCAAGGAGGAGGTCGTCCACATACTGCAGGAGGACCAGGTCCGGATGGTTGACTCGGAAGTCGGCCAAATCTAGGTGCAGAGCTTCGTCAAACAAGGTAGGCGAGTTTTTAAATCCTTGGGGCAACCTTGTCCAGGTGAGTTGTCCTGAAAACCCAGTCTCTGGGTCTTTCCACTCAAAAGCAAAGATGGATTGGCTCTGAGGGCTCAGTCTTAAACAAAAGAATGCATCTTTTAGATCTAACACAGTGTACCATACATGGGTCGGAGGCAAGGTACTTAGCAGATTGTAGGGGTTGGGCACTGTGGGATGCATATCCTCCGTTCTCCTGTTAACCTCCCGCAAGTCCTGTACCGGGCGGTAGTCAGCCGTACCGGGCTTCTTTACTGGTAGTAGGGGGGTGTTCCAAGGTGAACGGCAAGGTTTTAAAATGCCTAGGTGTAACAGTCTCTGGATATATGGCTGGATACCTTCCTTAGCTTCCTTGCCCATCGGATATTGACGAACTGACACGGGAATGGCCGTGGGCTTCAGATCTATGATCAAGGGAGGCCGGTTGATGGCCAGCCCTATTCCCGCAGTCTCTGCCCAGGCCTGAGGAAAATCTGCGAGCCACTTGGAGTCCAGGGGAGCCATGGTGGACGAGGGCCTCTCGAATAATCGGTGTTCGTCCTCCAAGCGTAGTGTTAATTCCTGGAGGGGCTGCCCCCCTGAGTCTGTGATGGTAGCTCCTTTCTCATGGAAGTGAATTTGGGCTCCTACCTTCGAGAGTAGGTCCCTGCCCAGGAGGGGGTAGGGGCAGTCTGGCACTAGTAAGAACGAGTGTGTCACAAGTCCTGTACTCAACTGGACCTCTTGGTTGGTTGTCCAGCGATATAACTTCCCTCCAGTTGCCCCCTGAACCCAGGAAGTCTTGGAGCTTAAAGGCCCTTTTTCTGAAGTCAGTACCGAGTGCTGGGCTCCCGTGTCAATCAGGAAGGTTACCGGTCTGCCCCCCACTTCAAGGGTTATCCTGGGCTCGGGGGTGGGGGGGCTCCTGGCCCTGACTCACCTAGTCGTCTTCTTCCAGGGACAGGATTGGAACTGGTCTCTTCTTTGGTCCCTGTGGTTTCTTCGGGCAGTCTTTGACCCAGTGTCCTCTTTCTTTACAATAGACACATCGATCTCTTCCCACCCGAGGCTTTCGCTTGTCTCCCAAGTCCCTATTCTGTCCTGGTCTACTCCTTTCTGTATCCTGCACTACGGTGGCCAAAATTCTACTAAGCTCTCGATTACGTCTTTTGTCTCTTTTGTCTTCCCTTTCCTCCTTCTCCTCTTGGGTCTCCCTTTTGTTGTAAATCTTTTCTGCCTCCTTCATTAAATCTTGTATAGTATACCCCTGAAGCCCCTCTAGCCGCTGCAATTTATTGCGGATGTCCGGCGCTGACTGTCCTATAAAGGACATGATTACATCTCCCTGCCGGTCCTCTGCCAGGGGTCAAACGGGGTGTACATACGGTAGGCTTCCATTAATCTTCCTAGGAAGCCTGCCGGCGTTTCCTCAGCCCCCTGCACTACTGCACGTACCTTGGCCAAATTGGTGGGGCGCTTTCCAGCCCCTCTGAGACCCGCAAGGAGAATCTGGCAGTAAAGACGAAGTCGCTCCCTACCAGCAACGGTGGTGTAGTCCCAATCAGGACGGGTTAAGGGAAACGCCTCCTCGATTTCGTTTGGCAGTAGGGTCGGTCGGCCATCTGCTCCAGGGATGTTTTTCCGTGCCTCAAGGTAGACACGCTGCTTTTCCTCAGTAGTGAGGAGGGTCTGCAGAAGCTGCTGACAATCATCCCAGGTGGGCTGATGAGTCAATAAAATTGACTCAATCAGCCCAGTCAGAGCCTGGGGGTCCTGAGAGAAAGAGGGGTTATGGGTTTTCCAATCGTAAAGATCGGAAGCGGAAAATGGCCAGTACTGCATCTGGCCAGCCACCGAACGAAGAGGAAAGGTCTGTGAAGTCCAGACGCTTCCCGAGCCCCCTGCCTGCCCCCCACGGAGGCGCAGGCAGCTGGAGGGTGGGGAAGGCACCAAGACTTCTTCCCCTGCCCTTATGGAATCAGGGGATGGTGCAGAAGGTTGCACATCCCGCTCTGGTTGTTGTGGGGGTTCCTACGGGGGAGCAGGCTGGCCGGGAAGATAGGGTGGGGGAGAGTCAAAGAGCAGAAGGTCCTGATCAGCCGGAAGAACCGGTGGCTTGTCAGGTTTTGGATCTCGAATCTCCTTCAGAGGGTATAGGGAGGAGGTTGGCACAACCGGGATAGGAGGAGGGGGTAACAGGGTCCGTATGGGCTCCGTCGGGAAGGAGAAGGGTTTTATCCAGGGAGGGGGTTACATGAAAGATCCTCCCACGTGGTAATGTAGGGCACCTGATCAGGGTGTCCATTGGATCCTGGCTGAAAGACTCGCGCCTTAATCTGTAAAATAATATCAAGGTTAAAAGTGCTGTTCCTTGGCCAGCCGACCTCGAAGGCCGGCCACTCTGAGGAACAGAATTTTGCCCATCGTTTCCTTTTAACCTCCACTGAGAGGTGGCGCGCGCGTTCTCAAACATCCTTCCAGTGATCTAGAGTGAGACTTAAAGGGGTGGTTATTGTTGACCCATGGGTGCAAGGATTTCAGCCCAAACAAAAAGAACAGCCAATACACAGACACATACAGTAAACAAGACAAACCGCGCGCACCAGCTCTAGGACAAATCGACAATGCTACCTCAGATGGGAGCGGCCGCTTGGCCAGGCTTTTCCCGGGAAGGAGGGAGACTTGGTCCCCGGCCTTCCTCCAGACCATTCCAGGCACGTCAAACCAAGCAAAAAGAATAGCCAACAAAACCGCACGGCAACAGACCTACAACAAATCGAACGCTATTGCGCTATTTTTGGGAGCGGCTGCCTGACCAGCCCTCCCCGGGAAGGAGGGAGACTTGGTCTCCGACCCACCTCCAGACCACCCCGGGAGCGTCTTCCGGGGGAACGGACCGAGGGTTTCCCCTACTGGTCTCACAAACCGGAGCATCCTCCGGGGAACGGACCAGGGGTTGCTGGGCACGCCTGCCTCCCCCACTGGTCTCACAGAGTCAGGTACTGGCCAGTCAGAACACTCAAGACGAAGAACAACAAACAGAAAACACTTAATTGTACCTCCAACTGGTCCACGGGGAATGGGTCTGAGGGCGACCTAAAATCCCGGACGAGCCCCCAAAATGTTGGACCTCTCAGTTGCAGAGATGCCCACTTGCTCGGGAGGATGCCCAAAGATCCAGACTCCAGACCAGTTGATGTAAAAAGCACGAGGTTTTTATTGAACGTTTGCGCAAACGGGCCCCCACCTCAGGCGGTGAGGAGCCCTGAGCGGCAGTTTCACACAGGTTATATAGGCAACGAATTAGCATATTCCTAATGTGCATGCGTAGGATTGGTCAGTTCAGAGGGACCATTAGCATATGGGAGAATGCTGGCGAAGAACGCTGGTGGAGAGTGCTGGTGGAGAATGCAGAGGTGGCACGGGATTGGCTGGTTCGGAGGGACAATTAGCATACCAGAGAATGCTGAGGGAGAGTGCTGAGGGAGAGTGCTGAGGTGTTACAGGATTGGCCGGTCGCAGTGACATCATAAGTGCGCGCCTAGAGATTCTCCAAAGGGGAGGGGCAGCTCTGCTCTGGGCGCGCCCAGAGGTTTCCCGGAGGGGAGGGGCAGTTCTGCTCCGGGCGTGCCTAGAGGTTTCCCGGAGGGGAGGGGCAGTTCTGCTCCGGGCGTGCCTAGAGGTTCTCTGAAGGGGATTGACTTTTCCTTCCCAGAGAACGTCCTGCCCGCTAGACTCTGGGGAACATCTAACCTCTTAAGAAGCCCCTGATATTTGCCCAGGCCTAGTTTCTTGTCCCTCCCCCATTAAGGGTCCTTCATTACCACCAAAGCTAATTGGCCACACAACATCAGGGGAGGGGAGGACAACTAATGACAAGTGTATAGACATGTGGTTGGTCCTGTAAAAAATCGCCCCATAAAATGACCTTTTAAGTAATTGGTTGGTCCTTATGCCCTGCCCCAATAGTCCTATGGTTTCATGCTTTAAAAGGTTTTGCTACGCACGCAATAAACGAGTTCTTGCCTGACTTGGCTCCCCGCTGTGTCTGACTGTCTCTGGGATCAAGGGAGGCTGGGGAACGGGCGAGCGGCGCACTTACCTTTCCTTGGACCCAGTCCATCCTCGTTCGGGTGGACTAAGACCCTACATCTGCGCCCAATGTGGGGCTCGACCAGGGGTGCGTCGGCCGAGGCTAAGTGGTCTCTCAGGGTAAGTGAAGCCCTCAGTATGGGTAATGCAATTTCGTCCAAAGTGGACCAGGCCTTAAAGGCCTTACAAGACTTGGGAGAGCCCAGAGACTCAGAGGAAGATGGCGGGGAAAGAGAATGGGCTCAGTGAAAACGAAAGTAAAAGTCACCCTGCCTAGCCCATCCGCCCCAGAAGGACCAGAACCCGCCCCCATACCTCCGGGGGCAGAGGCGGCCTCCCTCTATGTAGAGCTGCAGAGGGATCTAGACCCTTGTGATTGCCTGGGAAGGAGGGAGGAGAAATGAGGTGACCTATGTGGGAGCAGCCGCTGGCATGGCAGTGGCCATGCCACTCACTCTGCTGGTGCTGCTGCTCCTGGGGCCAGGTGGCTGGGGCCAGGCAGAGCCCCCACACAACACCATGTGGGAGGATCACCCCGCTGCCTTCCTGGGATGTGGCCACCACCTTCCAGGGCCCCCGGGCACGCCTGCTGCGCTGCCTCACCAACCCCGCCAAGGGCTGCCAGGCACTAGCCGCACACCTGCTGGCACTGGGCCTGTGGCACACCGCACACCCCCACGACACCTGGACGCACCTGCTACCCATGCTGGCTGTGCGCCTGGCCGGCCCAGACCCCGCGCAGCCACCGCCAGAGCCATGCGAGGAGCTGCGCCTGGCGCTCGTGTGTCTGCTCGGCCTGGCTGTGGAGCTGGGTGGCACCGCGGCCGTGTCACACCCAGATGACGCGGTGTGCGTGCTGCGCTGCACCCCACAACACAGCGCATGAGCCCTGCGGGGTCCACCCGAGCTGGAGCGGCGGCGGCAGGGGCGGCCCCGGGCCAGCAGTGGCCTCAGCACGGGGACGACGGCTGCCGCCCACCCGGTCGAGCGGCGGCACGGACCCGGAGGAGGACGATGGCGGTGAGCGCTGGGGCCGGCGGCCCGGGCAGGGGCCCCGGCGCGGGGGGTGGGGAGGGCTGCGGCTCTGGGCTCCGGGCCCCTCTCTCCGCCCTGTCCCCTTGGAGGGCTCCCCCCCACCCCGAGGGCTGAGCTCGGGACCCCGCTGTTGGAAACCGGGATGCCCCTGTCGACTCGGGGCCTCGCACCTTCTCCCCGGGGCGCGCGGGGCTGGCCGAGGCGAGGGGGCTTCGCCCACAAAGGCGGACGCCCCCTCCCGCCCGCGCATCCTCGCTCTCCTCCTCTTCGGAATTGCTGCCCCGGGGCCCCAGTTCGTCAGCCCCAGCAGGACCAGCTCCAGCTCCTCGTTCGCTCCTCCATGGAGCCAATTCTCCCTTCACCACCAGGTCCACACCTGGGACCCCCAGCCTGCCCAGCCCGGGAGACTCCGCCGCTCCCACCTCCGCGACCCCTTCACCGCTGTGCGCCACAAGAGCTGCACGTGCGCTGCCGCCCTGGCGTGGACCACACCGGACCACTTCCACCTGCAGGCCAAGGCCCTGATTGCGCCGCTGACGCACCACCATTACCCACCACCACGTACCAGGACGTCACCCTGGGCAGCCGGAAGACCCACGCAGTCTACCTGCTCCACACAGCCCTGATCAACAGCTCCCACAACCTCAACCTCCAGCTCAAGTGGACGAGACCCCCAGAGAGCGAGGCCCCACCAGTGCCCTTCCTGCCCACCCAGCGCTATGTGAGTGGCTACGGGCTGTGGAAGGGGGAGCTGAGCACCCTGCTCTACAACACCCACCCGTACCGCGCCTTCCCCGTGCTGCTGCTGGACACCGAGCCCTGGTACCTGCGGCTCTGTGCACACGCTCACCATCACGTCCAAGGGCAAGAACAAACCAAGTTACATCCACTACCAGCCTGCCCAGGACTGCCTGCAGCCCCACCTCCTGGAGATGCTCATTCAGCTGCCCACCAGCTCGGTCACCAAGGTCTCCATCCAGTTTGAGCGGGCCCTGCTCAAGTGGACTGAGTACACTCCAGGCCCCAACCACGGCTTCTATGTCAGCCCACCCGTCCTCAGTGCCCTTGTGCCCAGGGTGGTGGCAGCCACACCAGTGGACTGGGAAGAGAGCCCCCTCTTCAGGACCCTGTTCCTGGTCTCCAACGGCTCCAGCTACTTTGTGTGACTGTACACGGAGCCGCTACTGGTGAGCCTGCCCACGCCGGACTTCAGCATGCCCTACAACGTGATCTGCCTCATGTGCACCGTGGTTGCCATGTGCTACAGCTCCTTCTACATCGAAGGATGTGCACTGGCGGCCTGGCCAAGAGGCTGGCCTAACGGAACAACTTTTACAACAAAAACGGGGGACCAGCCCCCATCTCAATGGGGGTGTGAGACTACGGGGCCGGGTCATTGGATTAGTCAGAGGGTCTCAGGAAAAATTCTGGAATGGATGCCAAATTGTTAATGAGACCTTAAGCCAGTGGGTGGCACCCCAGAAGGGAGGGATGTTTGGGCTATGCAGGGCTACAGGATCCACACCTTGTATTTTGATAGGAGTATTGGTACACAGCAATGATTCCTGTGTGCTAGTGACCCTCATTCCCCACACACTGTATCACCCAAACGAAGAAGTGGTAGTGCGCCCACACCAGCGTCAGTGACAAGAGGTTATGACCGCTGTGGTGGTAACCACACTCACAGGTTTGGGTGCCACAGGGGTTGGCTTAGGAGCTTCATTTTTAATAAAACAAAAAAGGAGGGGTTCCAGGAAGTACAGGCTCAGATAGATTCAAATCTGGATAAGCTGGTCCAACTTATCTGAGCCAAAACGGAACAAATCCAACTCATGACCCTCCGAATACATTATAACAAAATTAAAAAAAAAAAAAAAAAACCCTCCGTGTAGCCGGGACGTACTTCCCAATGGAGGTGTCCGTATGCTCAAACCTCAAACGAGGTGGGCAATCGGTAAAACAAAAAAGGGGGAACCTGCGGGGAAATGAGGCGCAGGAGCCAGTTCAAAGATGGCGCCCAAAGGAAGTAAGGTGGGCGGAACCCAAGGTTGTTTACCACCAAAGCAATTGGCCACACAACATCAGGGGAGGGGAGGACAACTAATGACAAGTGTATAGACATATAGTGGGTCCTGTAAAAAATCGCCCCATAAAAATGACCTTTTAACTAATCGGTTGGTCCTTATGCCCTGCCCCAACAGTCCTGCGGTTTTGTGCTTTAAAAGGCTTTGCTACACACACAATAAACCAGTTCTTGCCTGACTTGACTCCCCGCTGCGTCTGTCTCTGGGATCAAGGGAGGCTGGGGAATGGGCGGGTGGCGCACTTACCTTTCCTTGGACCCAGTCCATCCTCATTCGGGTGGACTAAGACCCTGCAGCACAGGGCCAGGTGGGGGCGGGGGCGGGGGGCGCAGAGCCTCCACGCTGTCCCCAGGCACTCCCTCCTGGCACGCTGGGCTCCCGGAGGCCGGCGGACCCCTCCCTGCACACACGCGATTGGAGCAGGCGCGCCCGTGTCCAGCCGCGACAGCACAGGAGGCTCAGGGTGACTCTGGTGGCCGGGGGAAGCCGCGGGGCTGCCTCCCCCAGGTCTCCCGGGCCTGGGGCTTTCTCTTATCGCCGGCCCCCGGGGCAGAGAGCAGGGACCAGGAGTTTCTATGGCCGCCTCGGGGAGGGAGTTGCTACGCAGAGTCGTGGACAAAAACCAAAATCCATGCACGTGAAAAGGTGGAGACAACCCACGTGTCCCGCGAGGGCTGGACGGGTCAGTGATCCCCAGCTGTGGCAGCGCGGCCTGGGTCTGAGGCCAGAGCGGCAAGACATTGGGAAGGGGGAAGCTTGTGCCCCAGGCACCCTCCCCGCGGGCTGTCATCCCAGGACCGAGGTCCAGCGTCAGCATAGAGAACACAGCGAACAGGAGCACGCCGTCCACGCGGTGACGTCCACGTGGCTACCACCCCGCCGGGACCAGTCACGGAAGGGCAGGTCCTGGGTGACGTCACCCGACAGAAGCTCCTGCGTGGGCAGAGCCAGGGCGGCGGAGAGTGGAGCGGGCTCGTGGTGGCCAGTGGGCTAAGCCCCTGCGGCACGGCAGCACCCCCACGGGCGCCGGTTCGAGTCCCGGCTGCTCCGCTTCCGACCCAGCTCCCGGCCAACGCGCCTGGGACGGCCGTGGAGGGTGGCCGAGTCCTCGGCCCGATGCCGTGCTGGCTCCTGGCTTTGGTCGGGCCCCGCCCTGGCCACTGCGGCCGCTTGGAGACTGAACCGGTGAGTGGAAGATTCTCTCTCTGTAGCTCTCCCCTTCAAATAAACAAATCTCAAACGGAGTGCTTATTCATGGCTACGACGGCCAGTGCGGCTGTGCGACCGCTGCCACGGTGAGGCCGACGCCGCGAGCCGCCCTCCCTGCGCCTGGCCTGCCCCTCCGGGGCTCCTCCCCGCGCTCCCCCGGTGACTGGGATGCGTTCCGGGACGACTACAAATCGACTCACATAAAGCACACTGGGGACAGGGATACGATCGACGGGGTCGCGGGGGGTACGGCCAAGGCCGAGTGGACTCAGGGGTCCAACTGAGCGCTTCGTACCTCGTTCTGGGCAGCAGGGACCGCTGGGCCCAGCTGACCACTCGCCGTGCCCCCCCCAGGGCCTCCGCACTGGACGCACACAGCACCTGCTGGCGGCTCCCCCCCTCAGGGCCGTGCGTGTCCGGGTGGGGTTCTGCTTCGGGGAGAGCGAGGGGCACTCGGGGAACCAAGGACACAGGACAGAGCCTGACCTGGACACCCCACAGCGTCAGGGAGCAGAGAGAGGTGGGCTCCTGTGAGAAAGGTGGGCTTCCGGTGTGGAGAGAGGCGGGCTTCCGGTGTGGAGAGAGGCGGGCTTCCGGTGTGGAGAGAGGCGGGGTTTCCTGTGAGGAGAGGGAGAGGCTTCCGGTGAGGGGAGAGGCGGGGCTTCCCGTGTGGAGAGGGGCGGGGCTTCTGGTGTGGAGAGGGGTGGAACTTACAGCGTGGAGAGGGGCAGGGCTTCCTTGAGAGAGGCGGGGCTTCTGTGAGGAGAGAAGTGGAGCTTCCTTGAGAGAGGCGGGGCTTCTGTGAGGAGAGAGGCGGGGCTTCCTCGAGAGAGGCGGGGCTTCCTCGAGAGAGGCGGGCTTCCTGTGGAGCACCGGAGAGCCTCGTGCGGGGGCTCGCTGAAGGGCCCCCGAGAGAGCAGTGTTAGCCGTGGGTCCACGGCAGCCGCACGGTCAGGGGCCGGAATGCACGCAGCCTGCGGGGTGGAGGTGCAGAAGGCGAGGGTGGCCGCGGCAGGGCCGAGCGGGAGGGCGGGGTGCGGGAGCCGCGGGCCGGAGCGGCGCCGTGGGGGTGGCACCCATCAGCTTGCGGCGTGGGGTGCCGGCTTCCTGTGGGCCCTGCTTCTGATCCGGATCCAGTGGAGGATGGCCGAGTGCCCGGGCCCTGCACCTGCTGGGAGGGAGGCCTGGAAGAAGCGCCTGGCTCCCGGCTGTGGCCCGGCCCGGCCCTGGCTCTCGCAGCCATTTGAGGAGTGAGCGGGTGGATGGAAGACCTCTGTGTGTCTGTGTCTCTCTCTCTGCCTGACAAATAAATAAGTCAGTTTTTTCTATGAAAATCACACCACGAGGTGTAAACTGGCAGCCGTGGTCAGCGCCACCAAGGCGAGGCTCCCGCCCACAGGAGAGCAGCCCTGCTGGGCCGGGGAGGCAGACAGCTCTCGGAGGGAGCAGGCGAGAGCGTTTCCAGCAAACGCGGCAGCACACGCCAAGGTCCTGTGGCAGCTTGGGGTGGGGGCATTCTGGGAGCCACAGGAGGAGAACGGCTGGAGGAGGGGGAGGGGTGGGTCTAGAGGAAGGTGACGCGGCCTCATTATCTGCCAAGGCTGCAGGCAGCACCCACGCCTGACTCCCAGCCACGCGCCTCCAGCCCACCCTGTGCCTGAGGCCCGATTCACAGCAGCTAGTTGGCATTGCCACCACCGGGATGCCTCACGGTGCCTGGCCTCCCCACCCGGCTGCGGGGGACCCGCGTGGCCTCCTGTGTCCCCCTCTTCTTCTCCCACCCACTACCTCGAGCTCCTGGGACCACTGTGCCCAGCACCCACCAGAGCCAGAAGTGCCTGGGTGTTTCCATGCGTCGGGGCAGCCCTCCGGGTGACTGACAGGTGCAGAGGGGCCGGAGCCTCTGTGCGCCCTGGTGAGACAAGTGCCAGAGGGTCCCGCGGGCTCAGGCAGAGCCCAGCTGTCCCCTGTGTGCCTCTGTGCGGCCGCCTCCTCCCTGTCCTGCTCCCCCTGGGAAGCAGGTGCACTGAGCACTGGCCAGGTGAGTCCCCCCACTCAGCCAGCAGGGGGCGCTGCGCGGTCATTGCAGGCTCGGCAGCCAGCGGCAAGGGGCGCCCAGGGCTCAGGACGGGGATCTGGGCGGGGCTACAGCGTTCTAGAAGGGACAGGAACAGAGCCCCGCTGCCCCCATCGACTCCTCCTCACCTCGCGATGCTGTCTGCCTGGCGCGCTCCTCAGTTGGGGCTGGGAGTGTGGGGGCTGTCCTGCACCCCTGTCCCCCCAGTGAGTCTTTGGCACGAGGCTTGCGGCGCGTGGTCTCCCACGAGAGGCCATCCAGGACCCCTCAACCAGGCTCCGACCGACTGCTACGACCCCGGTCTGGAACACTGCTGGGGTCTCCCCGCCTCCACTCACAAGGGACCCACCGGCCACGGCCTCCTCTTCCAGCTCCGGGCTCCCACCCAAATCGGGACCCTCTGGGGAGACCGCCGTCGGCGTCACCAGTCTGCCCAGGCTCCCGCCGCGGCCCCTCGGCTTGCCGTCTGCCCGGGCTCCTGCTCCAGCCCTTTGGCTTGCTGTCTGCCCGGGCTCCTGCTCCGGCCCCTCGGCTTGCCGTGAGCACCGCGGGGTTGCTCAGCACAGCACCGGCCAGGACAGATTCCGTCCACATGGTCCGAAAGGAAGCCCCTCTGATGCCTACGAAAGCCGAGCAGCAGAGTGGTTCGCGCACCAGGCCGGGTCAGCCTGGAGTTCATGACCACTGGCCAGCGTCCTGCCACGAGACACTCAGGGCGCAGATGGGACGAGACCCCGGCGGCCACCATGGTGTTTCCATGTGACATGCGCCCTCGATGCCGTGGCCTCAGCGACACAGGTGTCCCCACCTGTCTTCAGGAGCCAGGCCTTCAGTCTCCCCCTGCCCAGCCTGGAACCGGCACACAGCAGGGGCTGCCTGGGGCTCACGGCGCAGAGCAGGGGCTGCCCGGGGCTCACGGGCACAGCCGGCCGGGGGGCTTCTCAGCCGCCAGAACCGCGGGGGCCGGCGCCACGTTGGAAATCGGCAGACCATGGGAGGGGTCGCTGCGTCTGGGAGGAGGAGGGCCGGGCAGCGGCCATGACGTCGGTCTAGGGCATCCCCAGCACGGATGGGCCACGTCCAGCTGGCTGAGAGCGAGGGCTGACTTCCCCTCCCTCGCTCCGAGGACTCACACCCGGGACCTGCGGGCCCCAGGCTTCTGCACTGGGCTGAGCCTCTCGCCCGGCCCCCGGGGCCTCCGGCCTGCAGGTGGCTGCCCCGGGTGTGAGCCGAGCCCCCTGTGGTGTAGCCTGGTCTACACTGGCTGTTTTCTCTGGGGAACCCCGACTCACACGGGGTTGACAGATGCGGGTGTTATGCCCAGTTCAATTGTCCCCAAAGACCACCAAGGAGCTGATACCCTGTAAAGCACACGAGAGTTTTATTGCAGGTCCGGGCCTGGGCTCTCAACCAACACCGACGCAGCGGGTCTGAGCTGAGAGCCCAGACCCTTCAGTGAACAGGGTTTGTGTAGGGTTTTCAGAGACATTCTATACCTCATGGTACCATTTAGCAAAGCATCTCATCCCGCGGGAAATTCAAAGGCCATCTCCTAGAACTGATCAGTGCATCCAGTGGCGGGAACGGACCTACGAAAGGTGGTTGGATGGCTTTGGGGTTGATGCCTTTTGAACTGATTGGCCGAAGCACAGGGTCCGAGCTGCTGGGGTCTCGGGTAGCTATCAGTCACCTTATCTGCCCTGAGAAGACACTAGGAACTCTAGGTGTTTCTCTGTTATCCGCTGATCGGCTGTTGCTAGGAGAGTTTATCGCAAGGGGAGTTCATTTATTTACTTTTAGGAGCTTCTGGCTCAGGGTTCAGGGCCTGGTCGGCCCAAGTTACAAGATGGAGGCTTAATTTAAAACAGTTGCACCTTGATCCAGGCTCAGGTCTCACACGGGCACAGAGGTGGCCGCAGGTGCAGACCCAGAGGCAGAAGCGACAAGCAGCCAGTCCTCCTCCCTCAAGTCCACTGGGCACCGTTCCCGACGCCCGGGCTGACCTAGCTCTCGCGGCTCCGACACCCGCAGGGGAGAGCAGGCGATACAGAGCCGGTGTACAAAGGAGCAGATTCCCCGGCACACTGGCAGGCGGGAGAGCCGCCCAGGGAGACCACGTGGTGCGGCTGCAGTCCTCAGTAGGGCAGCCGCGCTCGGCCTCACCGAGAAGGTGGCGTCCGAGAGCCAAGGGAGCAGGCCAGGCCCCTGGCCCCTGGCCCCAGGCCTGTGACTGGGTGCAGGCGTCCAGGGCGGAGGCGGAGGCGGAGGCGGAGGCGGAGCCGTGCGCGGGCCCTCGGCGGGGGCGGGAGGTGCGGTCACTCCCTGCAAGCCGCAGGGGCTGTCCGGGCATGACGTCATAGTCTAGGGCAAGACAGATGGCCGCACAGAAAGGCACACCCAACGCCCTTCCTTTTAATGTTTTCCAATGTTGGACATTTACAACTCATTTTAAAAACGCATTTGGAACTCTGGGAAAGCTTGGAAAGGGCGCGCCCTGCAGAATCAGGCGGCAGGGAAGGAATCTGGGGACCCCGGCTGCACGAAGGCAAGATGGCGCCGGCTCCTGCGGGCCGCGTGCTGATGACGTCAGCCATCATGTGACTGAGCGGCACCAATCAGAGAGCTGGGCCCTGAGCGAGTGAGCCGGCCTCTCCGGTCGGGCATCTGGGTCCAACCGAGGAGCCGGAAGTTCGTCAACATTCCCCAGCTTTCCTGTCGCCAGGGAGGAGGACGGAGGGGCTCTCTGTCCGCGCTGGGATCTCCTGGATCTCGGAGGATGAACCGACCTCTCCCCTTGTTCCAGCTCTCCGGACCCCAGCGTCCCCCCTTAGTGTTCCCGGTCGCCCCTGGTCGCAGGAGACCCACAGCCTCAGGACCACCGGCAGCCTCGGCGGAGCCCTGGCTCCCCACCCCAGGGGAGCGGCACTGCGCCCCACGGCTCGGTCTGCGGGCTGGCCTTGCTCCCCCGCCCACCGTGGACCCCGCCCGTGGAGAGCACGCGCCCCAGGGAGCCCCGTCTCACTGGGGAGAGGGAGCGGGGCCGCGGTGACTGCGGGGGCCTGCGGGGCCCTGCGCGTGACTCCTGAGGGCCCTGGTGGGGCTCCGCTGAGCAACATGTCCCCTGCCGCCTGCAGGGGCGCAGCACTTGCGGCACTTAAGACACCGCTGTGCGTGGGTCACTGCACCCCACATTGAACGTCAGGATTGGAGTCCTGGCTCTGCTCCCGGTGCCAGCTCCCTGTCACGGGCACCCTGGGCGTACTGGGGTCCCCGCCTCCCACAGGCTTCCGCCTGGCCCAGCTCCAGCTGCTGTGGGCATTTAGGGAGCGAACAGCAGATGGGAGCATCCCTCCCTCTCCCCCTCTCCTCTCCCCTCCCCCCACCCCTCCCTCTCCCCCTCTCCTCTCCCACCTTTCAGTAAATAACTGGATAAATCCACAAAGTCTGTATCCCCAAATTTCATTTTAGGACAGGGAAGAAGGCGCTTCCTAGCCCCTGCTAGAAAGCGGGGTTGTGGAGTCACAGAGCCGGGGACAGAGACGGCCCAGGGGGCCTGGCGCTTCCGTGGCCGCGTGGTTCGTCCCCCTCCCTGCTCTGTGCCCACACGGCGCACAGCCGCCTCCCCACAGGTTCTCCCAGCAGGTGCAGCCGCTGTCCCCATCACAGCACCAGCTCCAGCCCCCGGCACGCGGCCCCTGATCAGCTCGCTGCTGACGCCTGGGAAGCAGTGGATGGTGGTCGAGTGCTTGGGTCCCTGCGCCCGCGGGGGCTCAGTTCCTCGCTCCTGGCTTCAGCCTGGCCCAGCCCCAGCAATCGCGGCCCTTTGGAAAGCGAGCCAGCGGATGAAATCTTTAAAATAAGAAAAACAGTATTTCTCAGCGTCACCGGAGAGAAGTGGCATTCTTGTCTTTGCTCAAGGGGTGAGACAGCAGAGTAGCAAGGTTTGTTGGGGGACAGGGCATCCGTCAGGACGGAGCGGGCAGAGAGAGGGCGCCCTGGACGGGGAGGGCGAGGTTCCTCGTTGGATGGAGAGAGTACACCGGGCGGGCCGGGCGGGCGGCTCAGCAGAGCTGAGCAGGCAGTCTTTGTGTAGGCCCCCGGTTTTTAAGGGGGTCTCTCTCTGTACCCCCCCCCTCCAGGACAAAGGCTCTGTGGAGTGTAAGTTAGAACCTCCCTTCCCCGGTCTGGGGAGCCCTGCACCGGGCAAAGCTTTTCGATGGTTTTACTGCTTGGCGTTATCAGGCCAGGAAACCCATTAGGTCCTGGGGAGAGAGTTCTCTGGGGGCCTCGCTGGGGGCAGGGCTGGGACCACCTGGACGTTACCAGGGTCTGGGTAGGACTGAGGGGCGGATGCTGGGCTGCTTCCCGAGTGGGCGTCTTCCTGAGGCCCCGCTCCCTCACACAGGCTGATTTCCAGCTCCCTGTCTAGTACCAGGGCCAGCAGCGTGGCGCGGCAGGTGCTTAACTGCTGCCTGAGACGCCACGTCCCATAGGCGCCTCGGTTCAAGTCCCGGCTGCTCCACTTCTTTTTTTTCTTTTTTCTTTTTTTTTTTTTTTTTTTTTAAGATTTTTATTTACTTATTTGACAGGTAGAGTTACAGACAGAGAGAGAGACAGAGAGAAAGCTGTTGGTTCACCCCCCAATGGCCTCTATGGCCAGCACTGTGCTGCGCTGATCCGAAGCCGGGAGCCAGGTGCTTCTCCTGGTCTCCCATGGGGTGCAGGGCCCAAGCACTTGGGCCATCCTCCACTGCCCTCCCGGGCTACAGCAGAGAGCTGGACTGGAAGAGGAGCAACCGGGACAGAATCCGGCGCCCCGACCAGGACTAGAACCAGTGCCCATGTGGGGTGCCGGCACTGCAGGCGGAGGATTAACCAAGTGAGCCATGGCGCTGGCCCCTGCTCCACTTCTGATCCAGCTCCCTGCTAATGCACCTGGGAAAGCAGCAGAAGATGCCCCGAGTCCTTGGGCCCCTGCCACCCACGTGGGAGACCCAGATGAAGCTCCTGGTTCCTGGCCTCAGCCTGGCCTGCCCTGGCCATTACGGCCATCTGGGGAGTGAATCGCCAGGTGGGACATCTGTCTTTTTAAATAGCATTTCTCAGTGGCGACATTTGGGAATTTGCAGAAGCTGCTTTGGTCCCTGCAAGGTGTTAGTGCCAGGGCGGAGCAGTGCTGCCCCCCGTGCCCACGGGACCGCACACAGTGACAAAGTCCCCTGCTGCCTGCATGCATTCCCAGTGCCCGGCAGGACAGCCTCGCGGGGCAGCCCTGGTGGACAAGTGTCTGCGCCCAGAACCCCCCGGAACCTGACTCTGTCCTCCCCATCCAACCAGAGTTGCTTCTGTGCCGAGCCACGGCTGCCTGCTGCCACGGCCCTAGGAGAGCTGGGGGAGTTGGCTGGGGCACCCAGAGGGGTGGACGCCCTCGGCAGAGGGGGCTGGCGGGGCCGCCCCATTCCCCAGGCTCTGAGAGGGCAGCAGGTGGGCACAGGGATGGGGGCATCGCCCAGGGCAAGGGGCGGCAGCCGAGGGTCTCCCAGGTGCTCAATGCCTGGGGGGAGGGTGACAGCTTTAAATCCCGCAGACCCCAGGCCACAGAACTCAGGACAGTGTCTGCCCTGCCGGCCCTTCCCGCCCCCTGGGGGCTCCTCCTGGAGAAGAGGGAGCCAGAGAGGGGAGACACTGAGCAGGCACCCCCCCACCCCCACCCCCAGCCCCCGGGGCCCTGGCGGGACCAACACAGACACCCTGGGTCCCTGAACTGGGACGGACAGAGACTAACGGACACGGCTCCCTCACAGCGGGACCTAGGCCAGTAGGGCCCCGCCCCCACCTCCCGCCATGCTGGGCGCAGCAGTGTCCCGAGAATCCCTGCCTGCCCCCCCCCCTCGGATGTGATCTCGTTTGGAAATGGATCCCTGCGGAGGTACCCACAGCGCAGCCAGCCTGGATCGGGGGCAGGGTGGACCCTAAGCGCACCAACCGCGAAGGGAGCAGCGGTGGGAGCCACACGCCCCCCACCCCAGGTCCTCAGCAAGGCCGGGAGGTGGGAGTCCCAGCTCTCCAAAGTCCCGGCCACTCAACAAACTTCAGCGGCCCGTGGGGGACAAAAAGATGCTGTGCGCGCCCCACCCCAGGCTGGTTCAGCTCACGGCGGCCTGCAGGCTCCCCACCCCCACCCCGGTAACCCCGAGGCTTGGCTGGGCCGCCCACCTGCCCGCGGGAACCGGGCTTTCCGAGCGCAAGCCAGGGTCCGCAGCCTGGTCTGCCCAGGCCCTCTGCCCCCAGCCCAAGCCGAGAGCTGTGAGCCAGGGTCGCTCGCCGGCCCCCTACCCCCAACAGGGTCCCCCGGCGCTCTCCACTTTTGAATCCAGCTCATCGATGGCTGTAAATCTCATATCCCGAGGCTTAAACAAGAGCCCTGAATTTAATTAAAATCCAGCAGCCGCAAAGCCGGCGCCACTCCCGGGACCCCTCCCGTCTGCGAGCGGTGCGCTCCTCCCCGCGCAGGGCCCGGCCGACACCGCCTCGCCTTCGGCTCACTCGCGCCGGTCCTCTGTGTGTCTCGGACTCCGGGTCCGGTCTGCCCGTGGGAACCAGCCAACCGGGAGACTCTTCCAGCCTGGGAGTCCCAGGATCGGGAACACAGCCCCACGCTGGGGCCTCCTGTGTGGACGCCTGGGGCGCTCGGTGTGCCTCCAACTCCCGGTGCTGAGTCCCCGCTCTCGGAGAGAGAGGCAGAGTCCGCCCAGGCCCAGGTCATCGCCAGCTCGCCAGCGCCGGCGGGCCGGCTCACTCCACATCACAGATGGCGGCTGCGGGCGCCCAGGGCAGGGCCAGGGAGCAGGTGCCTATGTTGGACGTGGCCATGATGGCGGGTCCTGCTCCACTCTCCCCGGTGTCCCGGTGACCCCCAGAGGCACTGGGGAAGGACTCAGAGACGCAAGCCCGGGAGGGCACAGCCACCTGGAAGCCCGGCACCAGGCCTCGGGGAAGCCACACCTGCCGGCGCCTTGACCTTGGTTCTTGCAGGCTCCGCAAGTGAGGAATGAGTGCCCCGGCCGAGGAGGCTCAGGCACCCAAGGTCTGCCCTCCAACACCGGCAGCTTCCTGTTCTCTCAAGGTCAGTGTCGGGGCCGGGAGAGCCCTTTGCAAGGCACAGAAGCACCGACTGCTTGGGGGAGATAAGAAACGTGGTGTCCGTCCACGGGGCCACGTCCCCGGCAGGGGCAGGGGCAGAGCCGGGCCAGGCAGAGCCAGAGCGTCGGCTGAGGGCTTGAAATGAGCCCCCCAAAGCCAGTGGGGCCCCGGCGGCGGGGTGGGGACCGAGACCACCTGGCAGGGACTGTGTAGAGGCCAGGGAAAGGTGCCCCCTGCAGCTCGACCTCACACAACCGAAAGCCGCTGCGGTCCCAGTGTGGCTGACGCCAACAACAAAAGCTCAACAGGGAACTGGCCCAGGGGAAACCATGTGACAAGAATTTCCAGCCACTAAAGACCCTGCTGGGGCCGGCGCTGTAGTGTAGCACGGAAAATCCCGGCTTGTGACGTTGGCTCCCACGTGGCCGCCAGTTCCAGTCCCGGCTGCTCCACTCCTGACCCAACTCCCTGTTGATACGCCTGGGAAAGGCCCAAGTCCTTGGGCTCCTGCACCCACGTGGGAGACCCAGAAGAGGCTCCTGGCTCCTGGCTTTGGCCTAGCCCAGCCCTGGCTGTTGTGGCCATTTGGGGAGTGAACCAGCAGATGGAAGACCTCTCTCTCTCTGTCTCTTCCCCCCCCCCCAACTCTGCCTTTCAAATAAATCTTTTTAAAAAGAAAAGAACCGAGGCCCCAACAAATCAGTAAAATTCATTATTCCCGAGCAAACACAGAACACAAACAAATATGGACCATTGACGAGGTCGAGGAGGAAGTGCCAAAAAACGTGACGAATTCACATCTCACAGGACAGCGCCCAGCACGATGGACAGACTGAAGGCCACACTTAAAAAAAAAAGAAGTTCTAGCCCCACTCACTTGGAGACAGAAATTAGCCCTGGATGAGTGCAGGTGATAAAGGAGCCCACAAATAGGACAAAATGTTTAGACACAACGGCTATGAAAGTGCCCGCTGTCGGAACCTGCGGGGTGCAGCCACGGTGTGCCGGCATCCAACCTGAGAAGCCAGAAGAGAGTCAGAGAAAGTGGAAGGAATGAGATAAACATGTTAAAGAAAACCTAAACTAACAGGCACCGTGCAGTACTGGAGATGACGAGGGCAGGAGAGGCCGTTTGCTCCCTGCCTGGGTTCCCTGCCCGGCCTCTCTCCCCCCACACCCCTGCCCCCTGTCTCCTGGGGACAGGAGCAGGGAGACACCTGCCACCTGCCTGTCCCCGCTTCCTTTTCCCCCTCCCCCTACCCCTCTTCCTCTCCTTTTTTTTTTTTTTTTTTTTTTTTTGACAGGCAGAGTGGACAGTGAAAGAGAGAGAGACAGAGAGAAAGGTCTTCCTTTACCTTTGGTTCACCCTCCAATGGCCGCCGCAGCCAGCGCGCTGTGGCCGGTGTACCGCGCTGATCAACACCAGGGGCGAGGTGCTTCTCCTGGTCTCCCATGGGGTGCAGGGCCCAAGCACTTGGGCCATCCTCCACTGCCCTCCCGGGCCACAGCAGAGAGCTGGCCTGGAAGAGGGGCAACCGGGACAGAATCTGGCGCCCCGACCGGGACTAGAACCCGGTGTGCCGGCGCCGCAAGGCGGAGGATTATCCTGTTAAGCCACGGCGCAGGCCCCCAACAGTTTCCAAGAAGGAGGTACCAAGACCGGTAAAGCCACAATAATGGAAACAACCTGACAGCGATCCAGGGCTACAGACACACGGAGAACATCAACCCGGAGCTGGACGTAACAGACTCTGATAATACAGACGGATGACAGACGTTGTGCCTGGTCAACCCGTTGTTCCTTAAGATCAGTGCAGGCCGCAGCCCCACACCGCAGTGGGCACCGGGTGCCCTGACCTCTGCCCCACACCGGCAGCCCTGACCTGGTGCTCGAAACGCTGTCCCCTGCCCACCCCTGGGACCCTCGGAGGCCCCGCAGGAGCAGCTGCTGGAAGGCTGGGGCTGGGGGCCGCAGGCGCCACCGCCACTGCTGGCCCCTGGGCGGGGCTCTCCGCCGCCTCCCCCAGCAGTGGCAGCTGCTCGCCAACGCCCCTTCCTGGGACCCCGCCCCTTCTCCGCCCAGGGCCGGCGTCCAGAGGGGCAGAGCCGGGACCCCGCCCCTTCTCTCCCAGGGCTGGTGTCCAAGAGGGGCAGAGCCGGGACCCCGCCCCTTCTCCAGGGCCAGCGTCCAGAGGGGCAGAGCCGGGACCCCGCCCTTTCTCCGCCCAGGGCCGGCGTCCAGAGGGGCAGAGCCGGGACCCCGCCCCTTCTCCGCCCAGGGCCGGCGTCCAGAGGGACAGAGCCGACTTTGCGGATATTTAGAAGGGGAGGCAGGAGGCGAGGAGAGCCTGCGACCGCCAGGGGCGGGACGGCAGGAGGCGGGAGCCGCGCGCCAGCGAGGGCGCACGCGGTGCAGGTGCAGGCATTGGCGCGCGGCGCTCCTGGTCCAGACGCCGTCACCACAGGGAAGGAAGCAGCGCAGGGCGGGGACGGTGCTCCACGCTCGGACTGCGGGACAGGAAAACGCGGGCGCGCCCGACGCCGAGAGGCAATGCCATGCAAATGGGAAAACAGACCAACAATGCGCATCGAAGCGATGAGCTCTGCGCGTTTTACCCGCCAGCTCGGCAACATTTTGGGAGAGGGAAGCTGAGTGCAGGGGCACCAGGACACTTGCCACACTCTCTTGGGAGCATTTGCCGCTGTCTACAAATTATTTGATCAGATTTTTTTATTTCTTTGAAAGGCAGAGTGACCAATTGAGAGAGAGAGAGAGAGAGAGAGAATCTATCCACCGGTTCACTCCGCAAATGGCTGCAACAGCTGGGGCTGGGCCAGGCCAACGCCAGGAGCCAGGAGCTCCATCCGGGTCTCCCACGTGGTTGGCAGGGACTTGGGCATCTTCTGTTGCTTTCCCAGGTGCATTAGCAGGGAGCTGGATCGGAATCAGAGCAGCCAGGACTCATATCAGTGATGCCAGCATTGCAGGGAGCATCTTAACCCACTGCACCACAAGGCATGCGAACCAACCACCTCAGTTCTAGAATGTTCCAGAAATGACAGTGCGAGGACCATATAAAAATATATATGGGGGCCGGCGCTGTGGTGCAGCAGGTTAAAGCCCTGGCCTGAAGCCTCAGCATCCCATATGGGCACCGGTTCTAGTCCCAGCTGCTCCACTTCCGATCCAGCTCTCTGCTATGGTCTGGGAAAGCAGTAAAAGATGGCCCAAGTGCTTGGACCCCTGCCCCACGTGGGAGACCCAGAAGAAGCCCCTGGCTCCTGGCTTCAGATGGGTGCAGCTCCGGCTGTTGCGGCCAATTGGGGAGTGAACCATCGGATGGAAGACCTCTCTCTCTCTCTCTTTCTCTGCCTCTCCTCTCCTCTCTCTGTGTAACTCTGTCAAATAAATAAGTAAATCTTTAAAATACATATATAGAGAGAGGTTTTCCTGCCTCGTTAGTGCACAGGAAAATAGGAAGGAGCCGAATGTGTCCCCATAAGGAGCTCCGGGGTGACAGGGCTGCACTAACCAAGTGTCACAGAGCAGGGGGAGACGCGGGGTCTGTCCACGCGGCGGAACGTTACTCAGCCTGGAGAAGGAAGGACGCGCCCAGCACGGGGAAGTGAGCCTGTTGGGAGCGGCCGCACGCTGGACTCCACTGGCTGAGCTCCCGAGGCAGACGGTGGGGGGAGGGGAGCGGGGGCTGGGGAGGGGCACTGGGAGTCCCTGTTCAACGGGGCCAGGGCTCCGTTCCGCCAGAGGGCGCCTGGAGCTGCGTGGCGGTGACGGCCGCACCGCGCGTGTGCTGGGTACATTCAGCGTGGTCACAGGATCCCCAGCAGCCGTGCGTGTGTTTCCCACGCTTTCCTCTCGGCGTGGTGGCCTTTCCTATAACGGGGACCTGGAACACCATGGGGTCTGGCGAGCCTGTGTCCTGGGCACGGCTGCCTCCTGACACGCAGCCTCTGTGTCACCACACAAATGGGCCCAGGCAGGGTTGTCACGTGCTCAACACGCTGCCCCACACCCGCGGAGGCCCCTGGACGCTGGGTGGGAGAAGGTACAGGTGCATTGGCCCACCCCTTACGTGCCCGGTGCTCGGGGTGCCTTGAGAGTCCCCTGACGGGGCAGCCCCTGAATCCTTCTGCGTCCCCTGACCCTCGGGAGCACACGCATCCCCCGAGGCTTCCCGTGTACCCGCTGCTCTCTCTCCAGGGCCGAGGGACCCGCCGTGGCTCCCACAGGGACCAGCAGGGCAGTGCACAGGCCGGGTACAGGAAAAGATGGACAGCCCGGGGACAGGGCCATGGGAGTGCACGGCGGCCAGCCCCACAGCATGCGCTAAGCAGTTGTGCCAAGCTGCCCGTGCTCCCTGGAAGCCGCACTGGAGCTGCCTTGGTTAGGCAGCGCCCCCCACTCCCACCCTCCTGCCCTCTGCCATCACCCTGGCAACCCAGCAGAGCTGGGCTAAGACCCCCTGCCCCTGCAAGGGTAAGTCGCAGACACAAGACTGCCTTGGACTTACTGTCTTCTGGGGCAGTGGGGAGGAGGAGGGGGTAGCAAACTCCATTCTAGGGGCTCCCACCTGGCCTCAGCGAACACAGCAGCTCACATGTCCCAGGTCAGAGGGCCAGCACGGGCCCGTCAGCGCCCTGGGTATCCGCTCCACTGGGGAAGTGACTCCCAGTGGTTTCTGCACACGCCAAGCCCTTGGCAGGGGGGACCTAAGCCAGGGCTCTGCCTGTCACCTGGTCCCCATTCAGCCTCGCTCTTCTCCACATGATGGCCCTTGGGCATCCGGGTGTCAAGGTCAAGTTGCGGCCTAGGTCCTGCGGCCTTCAAAGAGCTGAGTCACCCCTCGGGGCAGCCCTGGTGACATTCTGCTCACTCCCTCTTTGAGAGCGAGCCCAGCACGGGGCCATGAGCCGGCTGCCTCCACAGCGGAGCCTCAGCATCCGAACCCCAGGCAGCTCCCAGACAATGGTGGCACCCAGGAGAGTGGCCCCTGGCACCAGTGGGCAGTGTCTGCTCTCACGCCACCTGCCGGGCCTCCCAGCCACCCCTCCCCCACACACTCTCCAGTGTCAGTGCCTCGCAGCCCACTCCTGCTCCCTCTCCCGGTTCCCCTTCCCAGGTGCAACCCCCCAAATCCCTTACACCCCCAATTCCACCTCTGCACTGCCCATATCCCCCAGCCTGAGCCGTGCCTCTCCCCAGGGTGTGGCTGCGGGAGGAAATGGCCAAGTCCCCCCAAACGGGTTCAGTGGTGTCCCCCACAGAGGAGGCAGTCCTAACCCCGGGGCCGTGAGTGGCCTCGCATTCAGAAGCCCAGACTGTGCAAATGAGGGAGTAAGACGTGGTCACCAGGTTGGGCCCCATCACTGCCGTGCAGAGGGCGCCAACGGACACAGTGATGGCAGGGGCAAAGGGAACTTCGCGGGAAGCGGAGGGCGGAGACTGGGTGGCAGCCAGGGGGCGCCACCAGTGGCCGCAGCCAGGGGGAGCAGGGAGTGCAGCTGCCCCAGAGGCCTTCGGAACTAATCGAGCTGCTGGCTGCGGCCCGGCCGGACTCCGCGGAAACGCCCAGGTCGTGGCCGTGGTCACAGTGGCCTCCGGGAGCCACACAGTCCCTTAGGACTGGGGAGTCCCAGCCTGTACCCCTGCTGCGGGGGTGGGGGGCCTTCCTCACGGACCGCCCCCTCTCTCAGGAGACGGACTCCGAGTTTGACAGCGACTCAGAGTCACACCCCGGGTGGGGAGGGGCCGTCACTGTCAGCTGATTGGTTCCGGTCCAGTTTTGGTCATGTACATTCAGCGAAGTCTCACTGGCTGCCCGGATCGCACCCCGAGCCTGTCCGCCAGCCACCCCCGGGCACCCTGCAGAGCAGGCCCCCGGCTGCCACCCCAACCTCGGGCCATTCTGCACTGCACACACTGCTCGAGACAGGTGCGGCCCTCCGGCCTTAGTCCAGAACCTACCGTCCGTTGCCAATAACACCACCACAGACTGGGGACCGCATCAAAAAGGGGCTCGGGGGCCGCCGCCTGCACTGCTGGCATCCCATATGGGCACGGGTCCACATCTACTTCCAAGCCAGCTCTCTGCTGTGGCCTGGGAAGGCAGTGGAAGATGGCCCGAGTCCTTGGGCCCCTGCACCCGTGTGGGAGACCAGGAAGAAGCTCCTGGCTCCTGGCTTCAGCCTGGCCCAGTGCTGGCCACTGTGGTCATTTCGGGAGTGAACCAGTGGGTAGAACTCACTCTCTCACTCTCTCTCTGCAACTCTTTCAAATAAATAAATACATGTAAAAAGAAAATTTAAAACATGAGGTCCATCCTGGCTCGCGGCTGTGGTCCCAGGCTGAAGCTGCACTGGCCTTCATGCCGTCAGAACCCAGGCAGTGCCGGGCGCCAGAGCCGAGAGCCGGGGCGGGAGAGACCCGGCCACGCCCCTCTTCCAGCCAACTGGCTCCAGAGACGGTGTCGGCCCACCCCTGAGCGCTGTCACTCACAGGGAGGACGGGGCCCTGACCGCCTCTTTACAGCCACCCTGGCCCACATCCTCGGACTCCTGCCCAGGGTCTGGATTTTTGGCTCAGCTGCCGAGGACGGCCACAGTGGGGCTGCTCAGCAGTGCCCACCGCGCCTCACCAGGCCTGTTAGGATCTGGGTAAAATGCGGCCAGCCAGGGGGCTTCCCCCTGCCCCCCAGCGAAGGTCCATTCCCCCACTGCCCCGAGCCCTGGCCACCTTCCTCCAGGGCTGTTTGACATCACCACTGTGAACTGTACACGGCCCCTTCTCCAAGCTTCCATGAACCTCCTGGTGCCGATCCGGGCTGCCTCCCGGCACCACCACAGGCCTCCAAGCTGCAGTGCCCTCCCCAACTGACGAGATCCGGCACCGGCTCCTTCCAGCCTCGCGTGATCCAGAACCTTCCAAGCGCGGCCCTCCCAGTCCCTCCAAGAGCCCATCAGCGTGCTCCTGCCGCCCCTCTGGGGGTCACCCTCTCCTGTCCCCTGGGAGAAGCCCTCTCCTGTCCCCGAGCAGGTCCCCTGGGGCTCACTCTGGTCCCCCAGCAGGTCCCCTGGGGGTCGCTCTCTCTGGTCCCGAGCAGGTCCCCTGGGGGTCGCCCTCTCTGGTGTCCAAGCAGGTCCCCTGGGGGTCGCTCTCTCTGGTCTCCAAGCAGGTCCCCTGGGGGTTGCCCTCTCTGGTCCCCAAGCAGGTCCCCTGGGGGTCGCCCTCTCTGGTCCCCAAGCAGGTCCCCTGGGGGTCGCCCTCTCTGGTCCCCTGGGGGTCGCTCTCTCTGGTCCCCGAGCAGGTCCCCTGGGGGTCGCTCTCTCTGGTCCCAGAGCAGGTCCCCTGGGGGTCGCCCTCTCTGGTCCCAGAGCAGGTCCCCTGGGGGTCGCCCTCTCTGGTCCCGAGCAGGTCCCCTGGGGGTCGCCCTCTCTGGTCCCAGAGCAGGTCCCCTGGGGGTCGCCCTCTCTGGTCCCAGAGCAGGTCCCCTGGGGGTCGGTCTCTCTGGTCCCAGAGCAGGTCCCCTGGGGGTCGCCCTCTCTGGTCCCAGAGCAGGTCCCCTGGGGGTCGGTCTCTCTGGTCCCAGAGCAGGTCCCCTGGGGGTCGCCCTCTCTGGTCCCCCAGCAGGTCCCCTGGGGGTCGCTCTCTCTGGTCCCCGAGCAGGTCCCCTGGGGGTCGCTCTGGTCCCCGAGCAGGAATCCTGGGGTTGCTCTCACTGGTCCCTGAGCTGGTCTCCCTGCAATGTGCCCCTTTTGCATCTGGTGGTCGGGAGGGGGTGGTAGGGTGCGCGGGGGCCCCTGGGAAGCTTGGGCAGGAGGTAAGGCCTGCAGCCCGTGGGCACGGCCATCTGCCAGTGGGAATGGGGAGAATCTGGGGCTCCGGGCCCTGGCTCTGCAGGGAGACCCCTGCGCTGGGTATTCAGCCATCTCTCAGTGTGGAAGGGACGAGCTTCCTTCAATGCCACCAGGAGCCAGGACTTTGTGTGACAGCTGATCTCCAGCCTTGAACTTGGCACTGTCTCCCTCCAAAGCCTCAGCCTCCCCGCCCCCCCACCTCTGCAGCCCCAGGGATGTCGCATGAGCCGGGGGTCCCTGTCCCCAAGTCCTTGCCCAGGTCACCCCGGGTGCCGGTCTCAGCAGCCGCTCTGCCTTCTCACGCTGGGGCCCCTTGGGGACGGGCTCCTGGTCAGCAGAGGCCAGCGAGGCACCCCCACAGAGCCCAGCCGGGGGTCGGCCTCCGGGCACCACTGCTGGCACTCTCCGGCTTCGGCGGTCTGGAAGCAAAGCCCCCCGGCAGCCCCTTCCTGGGGAGGCTCGGCTGGACAGCGCCCAGGACGCGGGGGCAGGAGGACAGGGAAGGGCGAGGGCCCAGACGCCGCCATGGTGTGAACACGGCTTCTCACGGAAACTCACTAAGAAGATGAACCCCTGCAGGAGAGGGGAGGAGGTGGGGCCAGGCGGGAGCTCTGAGAGTCAGGAGTGGAGGAGTCCACCCACGCGATGGATGGTCGGTGGGTGAACGCGTCTGCTGTGAACGCCGGCATGGCTGGCTCTCGTCACGAGCCGCCTGGGGCCACTGCGGCACTCTGGTGGCCCCCGGCCTTGGACCAGAGCCCCTCGTCCTTCTAACTGACCCAGCCTCTCTCTGGTGTGGGTCACGGGCAATAGGACACATTCCAACAGTCAGGCATGGGCTCAGTGGAAGCCCAGCCCATGAGACACGGGGACCCTGGGCACCAGTGGGACAGTGGCCCACCCTGAGCCAAGGGGCAGCCAGTCACTGGCTCCGGGCGATCCCTGGTGGATCCAACTTGCAGAGGAGGAGGCGGGGTCTCAGGAATGGGGGTTGGTGGGAATCCAAGAGCATCTAAAAACAGGACTCGCACACCCCCAACCCCAGCAGACACCACACAGGGCACACGCGTGTCCCCAACCCCAGCACAGACACCACACGGGGCACACGCATGTCCCCAACCCCAGCAGACACCACACAGGGCACACACGTGTCCCCAACCCCAGCACAGACACCATGCAGGGCACACGCGTGTCCCCAACCCCAGCACAGACACCATGCAGGGCACACGCATGTCCCCAACCCCAGCAGACACCACACGGGGCACACACGTGTCCCCAACCCCAGCAGACACCACACGGGGCACACGCGTGTCCCCACCTCCAGGCCTGAGGCTGGCCCACCGATCGCCGTGTCTCTGTCCCTGGTGCCTGTCACCCCTCCAGCGCTTCCCCCGGTGCTGGACACCTGCCATCTCCAGAAGACGTCAGCCCCTGCGACTGCCAGGAAGGAAGGGGTGGGGGCGCTCACAGGCCACCCCGCCCTCTCTCTAGAAAGTCCACCCCGTGACCCCATGACCCTGCACCGGGCACCTGGGCACGCTCTCGCCTCCTGGGGAACATTGCCTGTCCACACCTGTTTTCTTAACACTAAGCAAGGAAGCAGAAGAGCGGAGGCTGGTCCTCACGGCTGCAGTAGGGGACTCCCGCTCCCCGCTCCCACACCTCTAACCCGGCGCAACAGGCCCTCCTCCCGTTCCCGGCCCCCAAATCCACAGACCCGGAGGCCAGGGCTCGCCCCACCTGGCCCCCAAGGCAGCCAGGCGGAGGGACGGCGTGGCGGAGCGCGCCATCTAGTGGCCACCAGGGGAAAGTCACCGACGGCCAGGAGCGCAGGACACAGGGCAGGGAACGGGACAGGGCGGGTACTGGGGACGCAACGCCGGACAGCGAAGGACACAACGGGCAGGGCCCAGACACGCTGGGCAACAAAGGGACTTGGCTGAGGACGCCAGGAGCCCCACCACAGGCCTCTGCCCTCCGGGAGGACGCACCCTGGCTCCCGCCAGCCAAGGTGTCCACCCCTGTCCCCTCCTTTGATGTGGGGGGGGGGGCGCCGATTTCTCGAACATTCTGAGACTCAATCCACTTGGGCCTGGTGTCTGCTTGATTCTCATAAAAAGGCTTGGGAAAATTGAGAAAGGGGAGAGGATGTCCCTCTCAGCTGAGCCCTGGGGGACGCTGGCCCAGTCCATCAAGGTGGTCCCTGGGGCCCTGCGGGTCGGGAGCTGAGCTGGGAGTCAGTGCACAGCCAGCCTCCTGCAGACCCAGCGGTGGGGCCGAGAGGAGGGGCCCACAGGGCCGCCTGGGGGCAGCCACCAGGACCCCTCGGGAAGCAGCAGGGAGGCCCACAGCTCAGTCGTCCACTCCCCCCTGGGGTGCTGACTCCTGCTCTGAGAGCCTGGGTTCGAGCCCCAGCCGTTCCACTTCCCACCCAGCTGAGACACCCTGGGAGGCGCAGGTGGGCTCAAGCACGTACCTGAATCCCTTTGGTCCCGGCTCCGGCTTCAGCCTGGCCCGGCCCAGGGTTGTGGCCATCGGGGGAGTGGACCCGCGGCTGGGAGAAGTCTGTCTCTCCCTCTCTGCCTTTCAAAATGAAATCTTTAAATAACGTTCACAGATGTTTCCTCCGGTGCATTGTGAAGTTCATGCACACAAGGATCTTCACGGTTTGTGGGAAATGCGCGTTAGGAAAGGAAAAAACCAGGCGTGGTTTTCAACAAATCTTTGCACCAAAATAAACGATCTTTCCACCCATTTTCTGGCAGCTTTCAAACGCCGTCACAAAGGCTCTCGGGGGTGAAATGAAAGTTGTGGCGGGGACCCCGCTCAGGGCGAGGGGAGCGAGCGCGGGGGGCTGCAGGCAGAGCCTCCACCTCCCCCCATCGCCGTGGGACCCCGGGGGTGGCACTTTGGTTTCCACCAACATGCAGCTGGGGACGAAAGGGGGGGCGGGAGCCGAGCCCCAGGGGAGCCCGCGGCGGCGCTCAGGGGAGACGGGGCCTGCAGCCTGGGCCGCCCAGCCCCACCCTGCGTGCCGGGCGGGGCTCCAGGGAGTCCGGGGCTGGGACTCCTGGGACTCCGTCCGGATCTCCCGCGCGGCCGCTGGGCCATCACGGCTGCCTCCCAGGGCGCCCCCTGGCGGAAGCTGGAGTCGCGAGTGGAGTGGGCGGAACCCCGACACCCGCGGCGGCGGGGCGTCCTGACCACCAGCTACCTCCGCCCGTGACCGGCCACCGACCGCAGACAGAGTCATTTTCTTCTGTTGTTCCTGTCGTGCATTGGCTGGCACTGTAATAACGAAGCAGCACACGGGGGGGGGGGGGGGTCCGACGCCACGTTTTTAAAGCCTCCCACGTGGGTGGCAGGGACCCACGCATCTGGACCGTCTTCACTGGCCTCCCGACCACACCGCAGGGAGCTGGGGCGGAGGGAGAGCGGCAGAGGCTCGGGCAGGCACTGGGCCCCGCCCCGCCCTGAGCAGGTCCCAGCCAACCCACTGGTTCGGGGGGAGGCAGGTGCAGGGAGCTGGCCCTGCACCCCGAGAGCTGCCCACGCCGCCTCCGCCAAGCCCCAGCCCGCCTGGGCCCCCAGAGCCCAGCACTGCTCTTCCAAGCGGCCGAGTCGGGGCCTTAGAACACAGCACCGGCGACAGCTGACACACCGCCTCACCCAAGGAACCCCTGTCCGGGCCACACGGCCACGCGGAGGGGCGCCAGGCTTCCTGGGCGGGAAGACGCCCCCCTCCCACCCTGGAGTCCCGGCCTCCACCCAGGGAGGCAGCAGGTGCCAGTGCCTCGGCCCCTGTGCCCGCGTGAGGCGGGCTCCAGCCCGCACCAGCCCCGGCCTCCGCGGGCGTCCCGAGAGCGCTCCCCGCGAGCAGCCGGGACTCGAACCGGCCGCCGTGCGGGAGGCAGAAGCCGAGCCCGCTGTCCACAGAGAGCAGCTCCCCAGAGGAGGTGCCGCGCGGGCGGCCCCGTGCGCCCTCCACGCTCGCGCAAGGTGGAGGCTGCTCCGCCCGGCCCCCCGGACAGCGGCCCCCCGGGAGACAGCGGCCCCCGGCCCGCCCCGGCCGCCCGTCTTTATCCGGGGGCCTCACAGCCTCAGCAGCCCGCGGGGCCACGGCCCAGCCACGGACGAGGCCGGGCGCCCACAGCGGAGCGGCTGCGCCGAAGGCCGACTTCCGGGAGGGAGGCCGCTCCACGCCGCCGGCGGGGGCTGCGGGGCCGCGACACGCGTGGGGCAGCGCGGCTCGGCCCGCGGCGCGGAACCCAGAAACCCGGAGGCTGTGAGGATGCGGGCTGTGGTGAGGGCCCCGCGGCACGTGGCTGAGCGCATGCGCAGGGAGGTTCACACGTCGACCCGGAAGTAGAGGACGGGGGCGGGCCCTTCCGGGACCTGAGGCCCCACCCCCTGAGGAGTGACTCCCGCCCGATAGCGCCCCCTCGGGGCCGGGCCCGGGGTTGGGGACCAACGCGGCGACCCCGCAGGGGCAAGCGTGGCCGGATCCAGCCCCGGCGCGCCCGCGGCCGCCATGTCGCCCAGCGACCTGGGTGCCCCCTCGGCTAGCACACAGAAAGCGGAGTCTCCGTTTGCTCCAGAGCCCTTCCCAAAGCCGAGCCGTCCCCATTCACCCGGCCCGTCACTGCCGGTATGAAAGAAACCAGAGGGGCGGCGCTGTGGCGCAGCGGGGTAACGCCCGGGCCTGAAGCGCCGGCACCCCATGAGGACGCCGGTTCGAGACCCGGCAGCTCCACTTCCCGCCCAGCTCTCTGCTGTGGCCCAAGACGTTGGGCCCCTGCACCCGCGTGGGAGACCCAGAAGAAGATCCTGGCTCCTGGCTTCAGATTGGCGCAATTTGGGCCATTGCTGCCAACTGGGGAGTGAACCAGTGGATGGAAGGACCCCCCCCCGCCGCCGCCGCCTCTCCTCCCTGACCTGCAACTCTGACTTGCAAATAAATAAACAAATCTTAAAAAGAAAGAAAGACACCAGAAAGCTCACGGACAGGGTTGGGGGAGGAAAGCCCCTTTGGTTCCCCAGCTGTGGACCCCCCCCTCCGAATACCCGGGCCCGTCGCGTCTGCTCTGGGAAGGTTCCCCAAGAACCAGCCAAAACCCTGCTCCGAGCGCAGCCCCTCCTGTGCCCCGACAGCCAGGCTCGGTTCTGGGAGAGGACGGAGACACCAACTACTGAGAAATCACCGCTCCCGCCGGCCCTGGCTCCGCCTCGCCCCCTCTCCCTCCCGTCCTCCTAATTCTGCGTGGCCAAGTCCAAGAACTGGCGAAGAGCGAGCTCAGTTCAAAGGGCAGGGACGCGGAGGACGGTGCCCGGGTGGGAGGCGGGGCGGGAGCACCCAGCAACACCCACAGTCTCTGTGACATGAACCCAGGGCGGGGGGCTGAGGGCCCTGCCCTTATGGCTGGACTCAGCCATCCCGCACAAGTGATGCCTGGCAGGAGGCACAAGTGCCTGCTCCGCTCCAAATAGAACCCGGGCCGCTTTAGCCCCGGAGGCCACCGGGAGCTGGGTGCTCCCTCCCAGACCCCCCCCCCCAGCAGCTGCACAGCTGGGCGGCAGGAGGAGGGGCCCAGCGTGGCCGCGCCCACCTGCTGTGGTTCCAGTCGCTTTGTGCCCTGTGGAGATGCAGTCCCCCCATGGGAGAGGAAGAGGCGGGATCCCACGGGCCCCGGAGGGGGGCTAAGGCCCTGTCCTTATGAATGATTAGTGCATTTAGGAGGTTCACGGATTCTCGGACTAGTGGGGCAGTAGGGTACCACCACAGTGGGGCTGCGGTAAAAGGTTTCCAAGGCAGATCCGTCACCACCCCCTGGCTCTCACGTGATGCCCAGCAAGGGGGCCGAGGCCCGGCGGGCACTGGGGTGTGGTGGGGAAGTCGCCCCTCAGGACGCCGCGCCCCACGTCAGAGTGCCTGGTGCTGCTCCATGCTGCCCACCCAGAGGCTGACGGCCCCCGTGGGGGAGACCTGGGTGAAGTTCCGGATTCCTGGCTTCAGCCTGACCCAGGTCTGGCCATGGTGGACATCTGGAGAATGAACCAGGAAAATGAAAGAGCTTTCTCCTCCCTCTCTTCCCGTCACCTGGCCTTTCCAATACATAAATAAAAATATAAAAGAAAAGGAGGAGGGAGCAGTGTTGTGTGAGAGCTGCGGAGCGGGGGAGCCCCACCGCCCGCTGGTGGGCTCGGCTGCTTCCCGCGCCCTCTGCGTGGAACCCAGCTCCCCTCTGCCGCCCCGGCAAACAGCAGACCCCCGCCCCGCATTTGTCTCTGGGTGGGAGGGGCAGCGGCCCTCATGTTCTTTGTCTCTGTGCTTTAACCAGGCTTTGCCTTTGTCCGAAGAGAAAACAGAATCTAAGGTCCTAATCAGCCAGCCCCTGTAAGGTTCCCCGGATGGGACCCGAGCCTCGGCTGCCGCATCTGTACAATGGGCGCCACAATGGTGCCGTCTCCATCTCAGGTTCCTGGGGCAGAACTGAAAGGTGCCAGGCGGAAGCGGCGAGCAGGGCTCCGGGTCGGAGAAGAGGTAGGAAGGGCTGCTCCTCCCTCCTGCCCCGGGGCGGGAAGAGCCTGGGGGGAGGAGGACGAGGAGGCCTGGAGCAGGAGGTGGCCCCTGGGCCACTCAGTGTTGCCACAGGGAGTGGGCTGAATCTGTCTGCATTTCCGGTCCCAGACAGAAGCCAGATTCCCGCCGCTTGTCTCCAGGGGGCCACTGTGATTGGCTGAGGTGTCCCCAAAACAGTCGGTAAGAACCCAAATACGGGGAGGGGGTGCTGGGGCCAGGAGTCCCCGAGGGACCTCAGCAGAGACCCCCGGGGCCTTGGAGAGAGGCTGCAGTGTCCCAGCCCCCAGAACCCAGGGAAGGGGGCAACCGTGATGCCGCTAAAGAGACTGCCCCAGAAACCACAGGAGACCTCGGCATGGCGGGGGCAGCTCCGGGTGAGCCCAGCCAGGCCCCTGTGGAAGTGGGGGAGGAACGTCCACCCAGGGTGGGGCCAGGTTCCCTGCTGCCCTGGAGCCGGACCTGGCTGGGCGTAGAACCCCGCCGGCGTGATGGCGAAGCAGATCGGGGAAGGAGTCCCACCTGTCACCACCAGAGCCACTGCGGCCGCAGTGAGCGTCCCCTGTCCACTGGGCTGCCGTGAGCGTCCCCTGTCCGCTGGGCCACGGTGAGCGTCCCCTGTCCGCTGGGCTGCCGTGAGCGTCCCCTGTCCACTGGGGCCACCGTGAGTGTCCCCTGTCCACTGGGCCGCAGTGAGCGTTCCCTGTCCACTGGGCTGCCGTGAGCGTCCCCTGTCCGCTGGGCCACGGTGAGCGTCCCCTGTCCGCTGGGCCACGGTGAGTGTCCCCTGTCCACTGGGGCCACCGTGAGTGTCCCCTGTCCGCTGGGCCGCAGTGAGCGTCCCCTGTCCGCTGGGCCACGGTGAGTGTCCCCTGTCCGCTGGGCCGCCGTGAGCGTCCCCTGTCCGCTGGGCCACGGTGAGCGTCCCCTGTCCGCTGGGCTGCCGTGAGCGTCCCCTGTCCACTGGGCCGCAGTGAGCGTCCCCTGTCCGCTGGGCCATGAGCGTCCCCTGTCCGCTGGGCCTCAGTGAGCGTCCCCTGTCCGCTGGGCCGTGAGCGTCCCCTGTCCGCTGGGGCCGCCGTGAGCGTCCCCTGTCCGCTGGGCCGCCGTGAGTGTCCCCTGTCCACTGGGGCCGCCGTGAGCGTCCCCTGTCCGCTGGGCCGCCGTGAGTGTCCCCTGTCCGCTGGGCCATCAGCGTCCCCTGTCCACTGGGCCGCCGTGAGCATCCCCTGTCCGCTGGGCCGCCGTGAGCGTCCCCTGTCCGCTGGGCCGCAGTGAGCGTCCCCTGTCCGCTGGGCCTCAGTGAGCGTCCCCTGTCCGCTGGGCCGCCGTGAGCGTCCCCTGTCCGCTGGGCCGCCGTGAGCGTCCCCTGTCCGCTGGGCCGCCGTGAGTGTCCCCTGTCCGCTGGGCCGCAGTGAGCGTCCCCTGTCCGCTGGGCCTCAGTGAGCGTCCCCTGTCCGCTGTGCCACGGTGAGCGTCCCCTGTCCGCTGGGCCGCAGTGAGCGTCCCCTGTCCGCTGGGCCGCCGTGAGCGTCCCCTGTCCGCTGGGCCGCAGTGAGCGTCCCCTGTCCGCTGGGCCGCCGTGAGCGTCCCCTGTCCGCTGGGCCGCAGTGAGTGTCCCCTGTCCGCTGGGCCTCAGTGAGTGTCCCCTGTCCACTGGGCCATGAGCGTCCCCTGTCCACTAGGCCATGAGCGTCCCCTGTCCACTGGGGCCGCCGTGAGTGTCCCCTGTCCACTGGGGCAGGCAACGCCAGCATCCCCTACCTGAGCCCCGGTTCCAATCCCAGCTGCTCTGTGTCCCAACTGGCTCCTGCTAATGTGCCTGGGAAGACAGCAGAAGACGGCACGAGTGCCTGGGCTCCTGCCACCCAGGTGGGTGACCCGGATGGAGCTCTGGGCTCCAGGCTTCGGCCATTTGGGGAGTGAACCAGCGGGTGGAAGATTCTGTGTGTGTGTGTGGACATTTCAAAGCAAAAAAAACTCACAGAAGCAGGTCCCTAGCCCGTGGTCACACATCCCTGAGCCCGGACCCCCAGGCTGTGCTGCCCCCCCATGCCCATAGGGGGCGCTCAGCTGCAGGGACCTGAAGACTAAGTGTGGCCCCCAGCACAGCCTCCCACATGACAAGGCCACTCCAGGCCACACTGTCCCAGGAGGGGAAACATCGAGGGGGCTGCCCAGGGCAGCCGGGTAAGGGAGGGCGCCCACCGCAGGTGGCCCAGGGCAGCCGGGTAAGGGAGGGCGCCCACGGCGCCCACGGCAGGTGGCCCAGGGCAGCCGGGTAAGGGAGGGCGCCCACGGCAGGTGGCCCAGGGCAGCCGGGTAAGGGAGGGCGCCCACGGCAGGTGGCCCAGGGCAGCCGGGTAAGGGAGGGTGCCCACGGCAGGTGGCCCAGGGCAGCTGGGTAAGGGAGGGTGCCCCTGGCCGCTTCTGCGTGACCCTGCCTCCCTGCAAACCAAGCCACATGTGGGCCAGAACCACCCTGGCCCTTGCCCAGCACCCCTCCTAGCCAGGGCCCAGAAGACGCCATGGTTGTGCGCGGGAAGGTCCCTCCCCACGCAGGCGTGCACCTGCTGGGCCGGGTAAGCGACTCGGCCGTTGTGGGGACGCGAGCGTCCTTCAAGGAGCTCGTGACAGATGTGGAAAAGCTATGCGTGGCTTCCAGACATTTTTTGGCACCAAAATGAGCTTCTCCTTGAATGGCATTTTCCATGAACTTTCTGCAATCCCGGGGTGTCTCAGTCATGTTTTCCTGGCACGGAGGACATCCTGTTTACAGGCATTTCCTCCACGGGTCCACAGGCCAGGGGCCATCAGACACCATTGAGGAACAAATGGCATCTGTCCAGCACCAGGGAAAACGGCAAAGACCCAGCACAGCGCGGCTCCCCTGCGCCCACCGCACCTGCAGGGCTGAGACCCACGGCCAGTCCTGCCCCAGACAGAGCTCGGACATGCCCGGCTCCCCAGCTGCTGGCGCCCAGTGGACCCCTTGTACACACAGAGAGCCAAATGCAGGGTCACACGGGATGACGTGACAGGGCTGCACCAGGGACCCCAAGCTCCAGGCACACTGAGGGGCACCTGGTGGCCAGGGGCTGTCTGAGGACCTCCTGAGGGGCGGAAGGCGGCAGGCGTGAGGCAGAGAACGGAAAACGCAATCGAAGCCGGTCCCACAGCACGGACACAGTCACCAGGGCAGGCCCCCGTCACCCCCAGGCTCTCCCAACCCGCAGCCTCCCTAGGGGACGGGCCTGTGAGCTGGCTCCGCCGGCGACAGCGTCTGATTTCAGCAGGACAAGAACCAGCGTCGGCACAGGGCCTGGCGTGACTTCGCCGTTTCCTAGGAAACCACATCCCTGGTCCCCTCCTGGGCACCGTCTGATCTGTCCCCGTCTTCGCCTGCAGCCTTGATCCAGGCCACAGATGCAGGCGAAGCCAGGCCGCCCCTTGGAGGGGGGACATCAGTGGAGAGGAGGGACCTCCAGGGCGTGTGTCAGGGCCCCCAGGAACCGAAGGAGAGAACGCCTGCTAATAAACACCGGGAATGACGGAAACACACTTCGCAGCCCCTAGTAAAACGGGTGATTCCGGCGACGGATGAAGCGCTCAGAGGTCCAGTTAGTAGCAAGCTCGCTCTCCTGTGGAGCTGCCGGGGGTCTCCTATGGGGGTGGCAGGTGGCAGCTGGGGGGCTCATGTAGGAAGACCCCCCAGGATGGCTCCACCGCTCTCCTGTCTGATGCCTCGTCTGAGTCGGGGGACTGGTGAGCACCCCTCTCCATGGGACCTCTCAGCCAGCTTGGGCTTCCTCGCAGCGTGGCGGCCCCAGCACAGCCACAGCCCCTGCGTGGCCGCTGGCTTCCGCCGGAGTGAAGGCTGGAGTCCACGGTGGGGTTAGAAGGCTCCTGGGGGGTCTGGCCTCAGGACTCACACGGCGCTCACCCTGCACACTGTGGTCAGAAGCCAGTGACCTGCCCGGTGGAGGATTACTGAGCCGTGACTAAGAACGGTGCCCTGGGCCGGCGCCATGGCTCAACAGGCTAATCCTCCGCCTTGCGGCGCCGGGTTCTAGTCCCGGTTGGGGCGCCGGATTCTATCCCGGTTGCCCCTCTTCCAGTCCAGCTCTCTGCTGTGGCCTGGGAGTGCAGTGAGGGATGGCCCAAGTGCTTGGGCCCTGCACCCGCATGGGAGACCAGGAGAAGCACCTGGCTTCTGGCTTCGGATCAGTGCGGTGCGCCGGCCACAGCGGCCATTGAGGGGTGAACCAACAGAAAAGGAAGACCTTTCTCTCTGTCTCTCTCACTGTCCACTCTGCCTGTCCAAAAAAAAAAAAAAAAAAGAACGGTGCCCTGACGTTTGCAGCAAACCTGATGGAAGCCGAAGTCGTCATGGTCAGCAAAATAAGCCAGACACAGACGAACACCGAACGCCGTGTGGAAGTTTTAAAAAAATGGTTGATCCGAATAGAGAACGGCGGTTACCAGAGGCCTGGAAGGGAGGGGGCGGGGCTGGAGGGAGGCTGGAAAATCGGCAGCAAACGGGTCAGATGGCGCGGGGAGCGCAGGTGCCCGGCTCTGAGGGGCGACCTCCAAGCACAGCCATGCCTTAGGCTCCCTGCGAAGAGCTGGAAGCCAGGAGGCGAGGCCGAGCGACCGGGACTCTCCAGCCAATGGCTTCAGGCCAGGATTCGGAGCCGGCCCCGTGGGATGCCTGCAGGAGTCCCCGGTGCCATCCCCCTGTTCCAGCTGCCTGCCTGGCCAGCGCCCTGAGAGGCAGGGGAAGGCTCAGGTGGGGAGCTCCTGCCCCGCTGTGGGAGGCCTGGATGGAGCTCCAGGCTCTCTGATTTGGCCTGGCCCAGCCCTGGCTGTTGTAGGCATTTGGGAAGTGAACCAAAGAATGGGAGCATCCTCTCTCTCTCTCTCTCTCTGTCTCTCTCATTAAGCAAATAAATAATAAATAATTAATCAATCAAATGGAAGGAGGAAAGAGCCCGAGAGAACAAGGAACAAACAAGAAAGCGCCGCCCGCGGGCCTTCTCCGGATCAGAGCCCTGCAAGCCAATCACGGCCTAAAAAGACACTTTGGAGGCAAACAGGGAAATTTGTTATGGACCGAGTGCGAGCTGATCCCAAGTAGCTAATACCATGACACTAGGATCCAGTAGTTACTTATTTATGTTAAAGGTTTCTTTGTTTATTTGAAAGGCGGAGTTACAAAGAGACAGGGAGAGAGATCTTCCATGTGCCAGTTCACTTCCCAGTTGGCTGCAACTGGATCAGAAATGGCCGATCCGAAGCCAGGAGCTTCTTCCGGGTCTCCCTCGCGGGTGCAGGGGCCCAAGGACTTGGGGCATCCTCCACTGCCTTCCCGGGCCACAGCAGGGAGCTGGATGGGGTGGGGAACTGATGCCCCTCTGGGACGCCCCCCTGGGACGCTGCAGCCCTGCATCCCAGCTCTGCCCTGACACCGGCCCCTGGGGTCCAGGAGGGGCTTGTTGGCCTGACAACGTAAGCAGAGGGTCTGTTTGGGTCTGTTTAGTTTTTTTTTTTTTTTTTTTAAGAGAACCGTGCAGAGGTGCAGCTGTTGTGACTGAGATTCTGATTTCAATACTGACAGAGGGGAAGGTGGAGCCATCGTGACGGAATCTTTCTACCCCTAGGCCCGGGGCTGGGTGGTGGTAATTAAAAGGAAAATGTCCACGGGGCCATTGAGAAGGAGCCCTGTTTCCCATCGCTGCCGACAGCCCGGCCTCGCGCAGCTCGCCGAGAGCACACACCGCCTCTCCGAGCCCTCGCTCCGCCTTTGCCTCCACCTCTGCCATCGCTACTGCGGCCCGAGCAGCCGAGCGGCTGGTGCAGCTGCCCCAGAACCGCAGGTCTCCCCGCCTCGGGTCACCCGTGCCCAGGGTCCGTCCCCTCTGGCAGACCCTGGGGACCACCTGCTGCATCCAGGCCGGCTTGGAGCTGACAAGAGGAAAAAGGTCAAATGTACCACACATACAGCCCGCAGGTGCCTGCGAGGGAGAGGGGGGAGGGGAGGATTCACGGGCCACAGCAGCCCGGTTGCCGGCTCCATGCTGCTTCTTTGTCTGTGAGAACAGGGGACAGACCAGTGCCCTTGGCCCCAGCCATTTGGCCCTCCCTGGAGCCATGTCTGCACTGTGGATTTCCACCCCGCCTGTGTTTGAAATCCCCTGGGGATTGCAAGGTCATGGGCCCAGAATAGCATTGGAGGCCCCCAGGGCCTGTGTGTAGGGAGCCTGCCTGGGTCTCAGTAGGGCTGGCTCAGACCTGGGAGCCATGGGCAATGAGGCCCACCGCTGGCTGGGAGCCAGGAGCCCCAGGCTCAGACACACGGCACCGCACGGCCCCGGGCCAGCGTCTGCTGCCGGCACCCACCGCCTCTCCACGGGGAACCCAGGCAGGCAGGTGTCTCCCCCCGGGAGATGGCATCTCTGCCCCAGGTCTCGCCGGGGCACACGGGAGACTGAGCTTCACGGAGAGCGCACCTGGGCTCCAGGTGAGCCCCGTCCTGGGACACCCGCCGAACACAGAATGCAAGCCCTGTGCGTCCACCCAAACTAACCTGCTGGGTTCTGTCCCGTAGCTGGCTGTAGAACCAGGCGCCCACCGGGCTGCCTGTGGCTGGGCGATATCGGGGCAGCAGAGCCGAGCGCACACCCAGGTCCTCACAGTTTGACGGGAAAGACACAGAGCCACTAGCCCGAGACAAACCAGGCACCCAGCGCCACCTCTCTGCCCAGGCCACCTCCTGGGGACACCCCTGCCAGGAAGCCCACCCAGCTGGGCCGAGGCCCGCTAGGGAACAGTGCTCCATGAACCGAGGCTCCAGACCCGCCACTGGGGCAGCCCCGAAACCACCAGGGTCCTCCCACTACACAAACACCGCTCACTGATCTTTCAGCGGCAGCTCCTTCAACGCGGCAGGGCTACACGGGAGGTTTTCTCTGCGGTTTGTTGTTTTTCGCTTTTCTGGATTTTCTCCTCCTTCTGTTGCCCTCAGACAGAGCTGATTCCGCCAAGACTTCAGCACCACCACCATGCGGGGCCAGCCCCTCCTTGGCCGCAGGGGCCGATCTGTGCCCCGTGGGTACCGAGCACCGTCGCTGGGGCTGCCCGCTGCTGGCCAGAGCATGGCCCTAGTGGTGACAAGCCCAAAGTGTCCCCAGACGGTGCCAAATGTCCTCGCTGGTTGAGACCCGTGCTGGGACTGCCCTGAAAAGCAGCCCGGGGAGGCTCTTGGCAGGGTGATGGGAGCCGGTGGGGCTGGAGTTGTTGACGCCGGAAAGGGATCGGAGGCCGGTCCCAGAGCGGCTCCAGTTCCAGGCTGTGAAGGTGCAGGGGACCAGGCCAAAATTCCTGGCGGAAATCCCACAACAGGGGGAAGGAGGAGGGACAGGGGCATGGGCCAGTGGAGACCCCTTGGGCATGGAGCCCAGTGACCCAAGCCCGCAGTCCAGGTGCAGGAGAGCAAGGTAGACCAGAGACAGAACAGGTGTGGGTCACAGACCCTGATTCTGCAGGGCCCTCCTCGCCAAAGACAGCCTGAGGGGGGCTTTGGGGAGACCCAGAGAGGGCACCCACACCAGCGGCCACCTAGGCTCGGTGCCATGGCAACTTCATTTACAAGGCAGGTGCCCAGAAGGCCCTACACCACAGGTGGCGAGGAGACAAACACAGCCGGTGCACCTGCTCCGAGCAGTCAGCGAGCACAAGCAGCCGTCTGGGGAGTGAACCAGTGGACGGAAGACCTCTCCATCTACCTCTTAACTCCGTAACTCCTCGGGGTGCTGGTTCTGAGCCCCCGTCCCCTGGCTTCCCTCCCCACCCCACTTCCTGCCTCCCAAGTGCGGCACTCAGAGGTCTTTTCCTTCCCTGGTCTGGCGGCCGCTCTCGGCTTCCAGAGACAGCTGGAACTCACAAAGCTCCTCCTGGTGCTCAGAGACCTCCCGCACGGGGCAGAGCCTGGGAGCGGGACCCCAGGACAGCCTCACAGCCCCCACCCCAGCCCGCTTCTTAACCCGCCCAGAAGGGGCGGTGGGGGCGCGCGGGCAGAGTCAGGGGGAGACACAGGCTGGCTGGTGCATTCCCGGGGCCGTGTGTGGGGCTCAGCCGCCGCACCGCTGCCCTGGGGAACCCGTGCCCACGTGCCCATCACACGGGACAGGGTGCTGGGGCCCAGCCCAAAGCCACTCGCTCGTAACAGGGACTGGAATGGGTACGAGGTTGGTACGACAGGAACACTGGCTCCCAGCACCAACTGCGGCCTTGGCCGCGCTTGTGGGTGAAGCAGAGAGAGCCAGCGGGGAACACAAGGGGGTGGAGCCAAGGCCCAGGCGGAGGCGGTGTTGACGGCCCAAGTGCTTGGGTCCCTGCCACCCAGGGGGACCGAGGTGGAGACCCGGGCTCCTGGCTTCAGCCTGGCTCAGCCCTACCAGCTGCAGGCATTTGGGGAGCGAAGCACAGATGGCAGCACACTCACGTGCACGCTCTCTCTCTCGCTCGCTCTCTCGCTCTCCCTCGCTCTCTCGCTCTCTCTCGCTCGCTCTCTCTCTCGCTCGCTCTCGCTCTCTCACTCTCTCGCTCTCTCTTGCTCTCTCGCTCTCTCTCGCTCTCCCTCGCTCTCTCGCTCTCTCGCTCTCTCTCGCTCTCTCGCTCTCCCTCGCTCTCTCTCTCTCGCTCGCTCTCTTTCAAATAAATAAAAAGAAATGAAGCATGTCCTTTTTAACCAAAGGAATGGACACAGGGAGTCCTGGCGATCCCAGGCACCAGCTTCCCGAGGCTTCGTGCTGCTGGGGCCGTGCGGATGCCCGGAGCCCAGAGTGCAGGACGGAGGCGAGCGCGGCTGGGGACCGGGCCGGTGTCTGCCCCAGCTCACTGGCTTCAGCTGGCTAGAGGCCGCTCGGCAAAGCTGGCCTTACAACACTGAGAGGATCAGACCCACCTACCCCACCCCCCGCCCCAAGTAAGGAATGGCGAAAGCTCCAAGACGCTGGATTAGAAAGGCAGGATGACACAGAGAGAGAAACAGAGAAAACCTCCCATCCACTGGCTCACTCCACAAACGCCTGCAACAGCCAGGACTGAGCCAGGCAGAAGCCAGGAGCCCGGAATTCCCCCCGGGTCTCCCACAAGGGTGGCGGGGACCCAAGCACCCGGCCGTCCTCCACTGCCTACCCAGGCACATTAGCGGGGAGCTGGGCCAGAAGCAGAGTGGCCGGGTCTCGAACCTGCAACTCCAACACGGGCTGCCCCCATCACAGGCAGCCACTTAACCCCCGAGTCCTGTTTGGGATCGGCCTGTGTAAGAAGAGGAGAGTGGCCAGCGCCGTGGCTTAACAGGCTAATCCTCCGCCTGCGGTGCTGGCACACCGGGTTCTAGTCCTGGTCGGGGCGCCGGATTCTGTCCCGGTTGCCCCTCTTCCAGGCCAGCTCTCTGCTATGGCCCGGGAGTGCAGTGGAGGATGGCCCAAGTCCTTGGGCCCTGCACCCCATGGGAGACCAGGAGAAGCACCTGGCTCCTGGCTTCGGATCAGCGCGGTGTGCCGGCCGCGGCGGCCATTGGAGGGTGAACCAACAGCAAAGGAAGACCTTTCTCTCTGTCTCTCTCTCACTGTCCACTCTGCCTGTCAAAAAGTAAAAAAAAAACAAAAATGAAAAAAAAAGGGGGGTCTTCTACATCCTGGACACGCCCCTAACCCTGGACACGCCCCTAACCCCAGACACACCCCTAACCCCGGACACGCCCCTGACCCTGGACACGCCCCTGACCCCGGACACGCCCCTGACCCCGGACACGCCCCTGATCCCGGACACGCCCCTGATCCCAGACACGCCCCTAACCCCGGACACGCCCTAACCCGGACACGCCCCTAACCCCGGACACGCCCCTGACCCCGGACACGCCCCTAACCCCGGACACGCCCCTAACCCCGGACACGCCCTAACCCCAGACACGCCCCTGACCCCGGACACGCCCCTAACCCCGGACACGCCCCTGGCCCCGGACACGCCCCTAACCCCGGACACGCCCCTGACCCCGGACACGCCCCTGACCCTTGCTATAAAAGCCTCGCTGCTCTCAGCTGCTGACGGAGTTCCGCTCCCCGCCGGCTGACTCCCCCCTTGTCCCCTCCCTCGGCCCTGTCCCTCCTGCCTGGGCTGGGCCCCAGCGGCTCCGGTGTCTGCTAACAAAGGGTGAATTCTCGCAGCGACAGCGACGCGTGCGACATGCGTGTCGTCGGGGGGCTGCCGTAACCGAGCCGCCGGCAGCTGGGCGCCCACTGCGCGCTCACTCCCTTCTCCCGGCCCGGAGGCTGAGTGGGGTCAACGCGGCCGCGTGGCCGAGCCTCTCCCCGGCGCTGCCCCGGGCCCGGGCAGGACAGGGGCCGGCTGCGTCTCTTCCGTCGGATCGCAGGGTCTCCCCCTCGTGGCCTGACTACCTCCCGGAGGCCGGGCCCCAGCGGGTAAGGTTTCGGGGTAGGGTTTTAGGGGAGACACCGGAAGCCCCGTCAGAGACGGTGGCCGGCCCCTCAGTGTCTCCAGCTGTCCCGGAGCAGGGCCACCCCTGTCGCTGACCTGGGCAGAAAGCTCCACCCCCCTCACCACCAGATGGACCCAGCAGGGCCCAAACCCCGGGCCTTCACCGTCAAAGTCACCTTAAGTCACACGAAGGCATTAACATAGCCGACCCCGGGCGTGTGGCCAGGAGAGATGCGGGCAGGAGTGTGGGGAAATTAGTTACATGATGGACCCCAGGGGAAGTAAGGTGGGCGGAATCCGAAGTTGTTTACCACTAAAACTGATTGGCTGCGCAACATCAGGGGAGGTAACAAAACTAGTAACAAGTGTATAGACATATGGCTAGTCCTATAGAAAGCCCCCCGTAAGGTGAATTTTTAGGTGATTGGCTGGTCCTTAGCCCTGCCCCAATGACTCTGCAGTTTTGTACTATAAAAGGTTCTGTTTCTCAGGAAGTAAATGAGTCCTTGCTAGACTTGGCTCCCGGCTGCGTCTGATTGTCTCCGGGATCGGGAGGCTGGGGAACGGGCGAGCGGCGCACTCACCTTTCCTCGGACCCAGTCCATCCTTGTACGGGTGGACTAAGACCCAGCATCTGGCGCCCAACGTGGGGCTCGAGCAGTAACTTTTCGGCCGAGGCCAAGCGGTCTCTCAGGGTAAGTGAAACCCTAGTATGGGTAATGCAGTTTCGTCCATTATGGACTGGGCCTTAAAGGCCTTACAGGACTTGGGAGAGCCCAGAGACTCAGAGGAAGATGGCGGGGAAAGAGAATGGGCTAAGTTTGATCAGGAATGCAGAGAGCCTGTTGAGGCACGAACTGTTGAGGTAAAAACGAAAGTAAAAGTCGTCACGCCTAGCCCATCCACCCTAGAAGGGCCGGGACCACCCCCACACCTCCTGGGGGCAGAGGCAGCCTCCCCCTATGTAGAGCCAGGGAGGGAGCTTTGTGATCTGGGCACTTATGATTGCCCAGGAGGGGAGAGGAGAAATGAGGCGACCTTTGCGGAAGCTTATCCTGTGGACATAAAGCAGCATAGGGAAGTGAACTCTGGGCCAGGGAACCTGCTGCCTCAGGCCTACCCTGTTAATTTAGCTCCAGGCAGCAACAGAGCTCTGGAGTGGTATCCCTGGGAAGCGAAGGACTTAAAGGAGCTTCGCAAGGCAGTGGTGGAAGACGGGCCAAATTCCCCCTGGGCCCAAACTCTGCTACAACACATAGCTTATCAACCATGTGTCCCCGAGGGCTGGTTGGACGTGGCCAAAGCAGTCCTCACGAGTTCCCAGTTCATAAAGTGGTGCGCCTTCTTTAAGGAGGAGTGCTGGGTGAGAGCCGAAGCTAACCGAGCAGCCCAGCCAGCTATCCCTATTACATATGCTATGCTGGCTGGGATGGGGGAAGGGTTCTCTACGGGGATCCAGCAAGCTGCGCTACCTGCTCCGTACCGTGAACAAGTGAGGCAGGCCGGACTTAATGCTTGGTACAAGCTGGATGAGGGGCCCACTGAATCTCCCATCGCAGGGGTGCGACAAAAGCCAGGAGAGTCATTGCCAGATTTTGTAGCTAGGGTCGAACACAGTCTCCGTCGTAAGTTGCCAGCTGGGGACCTTCGGGATCAGTTTGTTAAAATTCTTGTTTGGGAAGGAATGAATGCTGATCATAGGACGGCCTGCGCTGGCCTGAGGGAAGCGTCGATAAGTCGATGGATAGTGGCCTCGCAGGATGTAGGTACGCAACAGCATCAAAATCAATCCCTGGCCATGACCCTACAGGCTCAGACGACGGCCATGACCCAGGCCCTCTCAGCCCAGACATCAGCAATGACAGAGGCTATTACTCAGGCTCTGGCCACCCAAAGTTCCAAGTCACTCGGGCAGGCCACTCAGGGAGCCTGCTTCAAGTGTGGGCAAGAGGGGCATTTTAAATGGGAGTGCCCTCAAGCCTCCTTGACTAATAGACTGGGAGGGTCAAAGCTGCCCCGTACCCCCTGCCCTAGGTGCAGGAAGGGATATCATTGGAAAAAGGATTGCAGGTCCAAATTTGATATAGAAGGGAAGCCTTTAAACTAGAGGGGGGGCATCCTCCAGCCCCGTTAACTCAAGGAGGAACCCCATCCAAGGGGAAACCTGGGGTAACCCATACTAGAACAATCCAAGCCCACTGGACTGCCCCCCTTATGGAGGGGCTCCGTCCCAAAATGAGTGTTGTCATAGGTGGAAAAAGGTTTCACTGCCTAATCGACACTGGGGCGGATAGGACGGTACTCCGGGAAGAGGAGGTGCCACCCACCTGGGAGCTGGCGGATGGGCCATCAATATTAGGAGTGGGGGGCAATTCTCGATCTAAGGAAACAGTTGCCCTCATGAAATGGGTCAGTCCTGATGGAGAACAGGGAAAAATACGGCCCCTGGTAGCGAAAAACCTCACAGTTAATTTATTAGGACAGGATATGCTAGGGCAAATGGATGCTGTGGCTACCACTGGCCTTACCTAAAGGAACAAAAACCTTCATCCATTAACCCTTTCCAACCTAATGAGTCTTTATTTGCAGTTAATAAGACTTTTTCTCCAGCACTACGGAAGCCTCTCATTCCCTGCCGCTTTGTTTCAGATGTGTTTCCCTGTCCTAAGCAATGGGCTCCCATGCTGATGACCAGCTCTTTTCTGTGCAGCTGTAGTTAACTTATCTGAGAGTTTGTGCTTAGAGGGTTTCGTGTTTTATTGGATTTGTCTGTCTTTAATGTTTAAGTGATTACCTAACTCTGATCAGATCTACCCCACAGCTTTGATTAAAATACTCAGGTTATACGTGCTAGTTTTTGGCTGAGTGGTTTGACTCTCTAACAGTTTAAATTCTCAAATGGAGTCTAACAACTTTGGGACTTCCAGTAGGATCCCTGGAACTCTCAAAGGATGGGGCTCTAAATTTGTTAAAGTAACAACTGTTTGAGTCAATTCAAATTATGCAAAGTATATTAAAATATTGTGAATAATGTCAGGCCTGTACTGTATTCATGTTCTTGCTTTCCAGCTAGAGTGGCCTTACAAAAATGAGTAAATTCTGTGTATACAAGCCCTTATATTGTTAACTAAAGTAAGCCAATACAGATTGGTTCAGAGAATTAAGTTAATGCCAAAGCCCTTCGGTTTGCTTGGTAGCTCACTTGCTCGGTTTTATGCTTTAAATTTGTTTCTCTTAGCGAAATTTGTTTCTCTTAACGATGAAGATCTTTTCAAAGTTGTAAACATGTACTAGTGTCCATGTTTGCTGTCCAGGAGGAGTTAATGGTGTGGTATTCATTAATAACTCAGTGTCTTATAAGAGAGACTGTTTGAGTTTGTTAGCATGTATTCTCATAGCTTGTCCATACATGACAATTCAAGACTATGTAAAAGTAACTACAGGTATAACGTTTCAGAAGGTGTGAGCAAGTCATGAAAGGTTTTAAAAGGTTTACAACTTTAAAATTGTTTACAGAGTTTTCTTTAAGTTACGTGCTAATGCCAAAATTACATTGACCTAAAGTTGAAGTAAAAAATGTGCACTAATGTTAGTAAATATCTGGAAATGGTCTAAGTCGTATATCTTGGAATCTGTTTTTGCAAAAACTGTAACGTCTATTTTAACAGTGTCTGCTTAATGGGTTACTCTGCCATTTCTAAAGTTAGGTGCTTTTTAGCTCTGTTAAATAGCTCTAAGTTATGTGAGGATTTTGTGTACTAACTCTTATGTTCAAGGTGTTTATTTCTGGTTTATTCAATAACAAAAAACATAAAATTCATGTTCTGTCAAGGTAATCTATTGTGTACTCTACTGTCTCTGTTAAGTTCAAATTGATGAAAAGCATTGCTAAATACCTTTATGATTAGATCTGGTCTAAAAGTGTTAAGATCATCCTGTCTAATAAAGGGCTATCATTTCAGGAATTCTATTCTAACCAGATACTCTAAGTTCTCTTGGCACCTTTAACAAACTTTCTAAAAATCAAAGTTCTAAATTCTCTAAACTTTTGGTATCTTCAAAAGGGCCCCTGGAGATATCAAAAGATATACAGAGATAATAACCAATTGGGATGTTTAAAAGTGCTGTCAAGATGTAAAATGATTCAACACCCTACTAAAATTCCTCACAACCCACAGGAACAGGCTAATGTGGAAAAAAAAAACCATCAATGCCTCAAAAAACAGTTATTAAAACAAAAAGGGGGAGTGGCTACCCCCCATCTACAGTTACATAAGGCCTTGTTTACTATCAATATTTTAGATTTTTCGAAAGGGTCAAGGGAGTCAAGGTTCCAAAAACATTGGGGACATTTAACCGCTAAACCTCAGATGCTCGTTAGATGGAGAGACCCTCTCACCCGACTCTGGAGAGGGCCTGACCCACTGATTCAGTTGGGAAGAGGATTTGGCTGTGTGTTCCCCATAGGGGAGTTGACTCCAATTTGAATACCGGCCAGAAATATCAGGCCTATGCCCGATGCAAGTAACAACCCACCCAGGGAGCAGTTTGCCCCCGAGGGAGATCCCCTTGTCTTTCCTCTTCCAGAAACGGACAGAGATCCAGAGGAGGTGATGATGCGGACGCTACTCTTCACTGTGATCCTGAAGTGCCCGGCCCAGTGACGGGGGATTCGATGACCCAAACGTGATCATCAAAACACTTCAGGAAGACCTGAAAAAGACGAAGAGAACTCCAAGAAAGCCCCCTTTGGACGGGCCTTAATGGACTCTTGCCCTACCTCCTCCCTCTTTTTGGACTGCTTCTCACCCTGCTTTTAATCCTTGCTATTGGCCCATGCATAATGAATAGGCTTATACAGTTTATACAACAGCACATAGAGGCAACAAGGGTAAGACAGGTTGAGGTTCATTACTAGAGGTTGCTAGCCACAAAGGGCTATGATCCCCTGAACTGGAGAAGTGTCCCCAGTGCTCTCCACATTGCCAACGACGGGTAAGATTCCGGATGGACTGGAACAACCTAAGACAGGCGGTGGAGAAAGCTCACCACGCTCCCATAATAACAAGTCACGCGACACCCCAAGACGGGTAAAGCACCCAGCGTCCTGCACCAACCTAAGACAGGGCTCATGGCCAAGCTGCCTGGGTTACCAATGACGGGTAAGGGCAAGGACGGCCAGGGGCAACCTAAGACAGGGACCGCGTGCTAAAACAAAAAAGGGGGAATATGTGGGGAAATTAGTTACACGATGGACCCCAGGGGAAGTAAGGTGGGCGGAATCCAAAGTTGTTTACCACTAAAACTGATTGGCTGCGCAACATCAGGGGAGGTAACAAAACTAGTAACAAGTGTATAGACATATGGCTAGTCCTATAGAAAGCCCCCCGTAAGGTGAATTTTTAAGTGATTGGCTGGTCCTTAGCCCTGCCCCAATGACTCTGCAGTTTTGTACTATAAAAGGTTCTGTTTCTCAGGAAGTAAATGAGTCCTTGCTAGACTTGGCTCCCCGCTGCGTCTGATTGTCTCCGGGATCGGGAGGCTGGGGAACGGGCGAGCGGCGCACTTACCTTTCCTCGGACCCAGTCCATCCTTGTACGGGTGGACTAAGACCCAGCACAGGAGGGGCAGAGATGGGCAGCTCTCTCCGCACCGCGTGTCTCAGAGAATGTTCCGGAAGGGCTCCCGCGGCAGCTTTGCACTCAGGGTCTCCTCGTTGCTAAGCCAAAGCCTCCTCTGTTTTATTAAATTTTAAAAAAAAGCTTTCTGATGAACCTGGAGCGTTTGCATTGCTGTGGGGCACAGCGTGGTGCACGAACGCGGGCACGCGGTGGACACCGAGCAAAGCCGGGAGCCGGCGGAGCAGTGCCGGGAGGTGTGGCTGAGAGGCAGACCCCAGAGCCTCTGTTCAAATCGCCGGCCGCAGCTGCCGCTACCTGCGGGAGCTGAGACTGGGCAAATTCTTTAAGTGCCCGTGTCCCTGTCTCCTCACCTGTGAGAGGCTCGTCACACGAGATGAGGGCATGGGGCCTGGCCTTCATTCCACACTCAAGCTCCCGCCCCCAGCTCCCTGCTAATCAGACCACGGGGTGGGGGCCGCGGGACGGCCCAGCGCCCGGGAGGCCTGGACCGAGCTCCGCCTTCCTGGCCTCGGGCTCCAGCCCCAGCCCAGCTCAGGTGTCGCGGGCACCGGGGGATGAATCGGCAGGAAAGAGCCCTCTGTCTTTCGCTCTCAAATAAAGATAACTTTGAGAAGAAATAAGTTTATTTGGGAACACGATTTGACATCGATGCCTCCTGTCTCCATAGTACCCATTTCCCACTAACGGTGGACGCCCTGGTGCGGTACCCAGCTCGAGGGAGAGTGGGGGAATTCGGTGGTTAACACATGGACCACTAGCACAGGCGCCTGCTGCAAAGAAGGCGCCCACTGAGCGCCCCCTGCTTAAGCTGCCCGATGCCCAAGGACTCGCTGCCCAGCTTTCGCGGGTCCGCACAAAGCAGAGGGAGGCACGAACGCGTTGTGAGTTAGAGATCCTTGGAAGGCAGATCCCTCCGTGGGCAGGAGAGGCCAGTTGGGGTGCAGCCACTGAGGGTGCTGAGCCAGGGCTCGGGGGTGGCACTGTCCACATGATGTGGCTGTAGGGTCAGCCAGCTTCCAGCCTGGAGGGGAGCCCAACTGTGCCTCCAGTGTTAAAATCTGCACAGGGGTAACTGTGTGCACGGCGGGCCCCGGGCAGTAAAGGGTTAACCCAAAGGCTGATGCAGCTCCCAGGCCCCAAGGCCCAAAGAGGATTGGCCCTGGCCTGGCCTGGCTCCTGGGAGGTCAGCTCTGGGCCCTTGGGTTTCCCTGCTCACCCCGGGGCCCTGGGCCACCTGTTAGTGGACACGAGGGCTTCGCCCACTGAGGGTGCTCAGAGGACAACAGCGTTCCTTAGTGACAGGTAAAGGGGACAGTGGGAGTCAAGTTCCCTAAAACAGGGGGGGCCTCCCCAAGCAGTGGCTTTTTTCTTTTCTTTTTTTCTTTTTTTGACAGGCAGAGTGGACAGTGAGAGAGAGAGACAGAGAAAGGTCTTCCTTTGCTGTTGGTTCCTTTGCTGCGGCCGGCGCACCGCGCTGATCCGATGGCAGGAGCCAGGTGCTTCTCCTGGTCTCCCATGGGGTGCAGGGCCCAAGCACTTGGGCCATCCTCCACTGCACTCCCGGGCCACAGCAGAGAGCTGGCCTGGAAGAGGGGCAACCGGGATAGAATCCGGCGCCCCAACCGAGACTAGAACCCGGTGTGCCGGCGCCGCAAGGCAGAGGATTAGCCTATTGAGCCGCAGCGCCGGCCATGCAGTGGCTTTTTTAAAAAATATTTATTTATTTATTTGAAAGGCAGAGTTACAGAGAGGCAGAGGCAGGGAGAGAGGGGTCTTCCATCCGCGGGTTCACTCTTTGGATGGCTCCAATGGCTGGAGCTGGGCTGACCCAAAGCCAGGAGCCAGGAGTTTCATCCAGGTCTCCCACGTGGGTGCAGGGGCCCAAGGACTTGGGCCATCTTCCACTGCCTTCCCAGGCCATAGCAGAGAGCTGGATCAGAAGTGGAACAGCTGGGTCTCAAACCAGTGCCCATTTGGGATGCCAGCATCGCAAGTGGCGGCTTTACCCACTAAGCCACAGCGTCTGCCCCAGCTGTGGCTTTTATAGCAAGGGTTGGGGGTGTCCAGGATGGAGAGAGGGGATCAGAGGCCCTTCACACTCGAGCCACACCACCTGCACACAGCTGTGGTAAAGGAACCTAGCAGTACCTGGATTCAATTCCCCGCTCCACCCCCGGCCTCCAGCTCCCTGCTAATGCACACGGTAGGAGGCAGTGGAGATGGCTCAAGTGACTGGGTTCCTGGCACCCTCGTCAGAGAGCTGGATCGAGTCCCGCATTCCCAGCTTTGGCCTGGCCCAGCCTGGGCTGTGTTAGCCTGTGGGAAGCCAGCCGATGGATGGGCACTCTCGCTAGCTTGGAATATGTGCTGTGTCATGGTCCACTTTCCGTGGCTGTAACAGAAGACCAGAGACAGGGTCTTTATAGAGGAAAGAACTGTATCTAGTGATGGCGGGAGGCTGGCAGCCCCCATCAGGCCACCTGCTGAAGGCCTTGTGCTGCGTCCCAGCGTGGCAGACAGGGGACAGAGTGCAGGGGGTGGACTCGCTTTACCCAGCCAGCTCCCGCATGCATGAACCCATTCATCCATCCGCCCAACCTGATCATCTCTTAGGGTCGCACCACCTCCCAGTCGGCTTCTCTCGCCTTTAGATTTCGATGTGGGCTCTGCAGGGCACGAAGCAGCCACAGCAGGTGCAGAGAGGAGCCCCTGGCACCCCGCCCCCAGGCTCCTGGACCACCCGATCCCCCAGTGTGTGCTGTGCTCAGGGCTCCATCCTTGTGCCAGCAGCACGAGGGGTGTGTCCACTTGGGACGTCGCCAAATGATCGGCCTCGTGCAGGCTGCTGGGGGACAGTTTTCCTTGCTTGCCACAAGTAAAGGGGACAGAGGCAGGCAGAGTTCCCTCCCAGGGGAGCAGCATGCAGGGGCCGTGGTGGCAAGGGCTGGGGACAGGGCCGGGAGCCGTGCCTGCAGCTGTCACCTTCAAACCCTGACTCCGGCGCTCTCCTGCGTGGGCTCCGGGCTCCTCTGAACACAGGGTTGCAGCTTTCCTCCTTCCTCTCTTTTAAAAGATTTTATTTATTTACTTGATAGAGTTACAGAGAGGCAGAGGCAGAGAGAGATCAATTGATCTTCCATCGCTGGTTCACCCTCCAATGGCCGCAACGGCCGGACTGAGCTGATCCGAAGCCAGGAGCCAGGAGCTTCTTCCTGCTCTCCCACGCGGGTGCCTAAGCACTTGGGCCATCCTCCACTGCTTTCCCAGGCCACAGCAGAGAGCTGGATCAGAAGTGGAGCAGCCGGGACTTGAACCGGCACCCGCATGGGATGCTGGCACTGCAGGCCGGGGCTTTACCCACCATGCCACAGCGTCGGTCCCGGCTGCAAGTTTCATGGGAATAATCTGGTGACGCTGTCGGTGTGAGTGGCTCTGGCAGAGGGCACGCCCAAGCCCAGAAAGCTCTGTCATCAGCCCACTGCCAGGCCACCATGTTGCCGGCAGGTGCCACCCCAGAGCCACACGTTGGCCCAACACACAGCCGCGGCAAAGGCCAGTGCAAGGAGGCTGCTGGGCCCCACTGACCTCCTCCACCACCACCGGCCACCATGGACACGGCCTCACCACGCCAGCCGGGCCAGAGGTCTCGGCCTCACGCCCCTCGTTCTGTCCACCTGACCATGAGCCTCCCTTTGGGGAGCACCCACGCTGCACAGGGGCCTCGAATCCTGCACCCCTGCTGAGCTCCGCCTGCTCCTTCCTCGTCGTCACCATCTTCCCACCCAGTCCCGGGCCGGGTCCAGCAAAGCCAGGGGTGGCGGCGGCTTCCTCCACGTGCAGGCTTCCTGTCCAGGTCCTCCATCGTAACCCGGCCACGGCGCCACTGTGGCCTGCGAGTGGCACAGTGAGCAAACGCCGGGTGCCAGGGAAACTTCTATGCACAAAATCAGACGGGGCGGGATTTGGCTGGGGCCGGCCCACCAGCGACTGCCTGAGTGACCGTGGCTCCGTCCTTTGTCTTCCAGCCACAGGGCCTGCCTGCCCTTCACGTCCCTCAGGGCAACCCCTGGGTGCGGCTGCCATGCTGCAGGGTCCCCCTGCTGTCAGCGCTGCCCGTGTAGAATCACCTGGAAATCAGGCGTGGGGCTCCACCCAGCACTGCTCGGGCTCCAGGTGGGGATCGGCAGATGGAGCGGCCACGCGCTCAGCACCGCCCCCTGGAGGACGGATCACCACCTGCAGGCAAACTTCCATCTGCCCACAACAGCCCGAGCCTCCAGGAAACCCCATCCGGGTCCCCCGCCTGGGTGGCAGGGGCCAGGTACTTGGGTTATCAGCCATTGCTTTCCCAGGCACTCAGCAGGGACCTGGACCCAAGCTGGTGGGACGACGGCGTCACCCACGGGGCCACGCTGCCAACCCCAAACTTACCTTTCATTTTTCCATGAGGTTTTCAAAATACCTTCCTCGCTAATTCAGGAACTGGGGCATTAACCCGGGGGGCATCTGTGAACCCGGGGCCCCACAGGAACTTGAACTTGGGTCAGAATCCCATTTATCCCTGGACCACGGTGATTTATCCCTGGACCACGGTGAGCCGGGCTTTACCTGGTGACCACCAGTGCAGAGCAGAGGGCCGCCTGTCGCAGCACAGCAGACCGGGCACACCTCATACAGGGGAAAGGACTGACGTGGGGGGGGGGGGCTGTTAAAAACCAAGCTCCGCCCATGGAGAGCCCAAAGGCGCCAGGTGGCTCCTCCCCTCACCTGCCGCCGCCCTGCCCGGCCCCCAGCCGGGAGCTCACCCAGAGGGGTCCTGGGCGCCAGCGCCTCTGTGATTCTGAGACCCTTCGAGGATTCTGTGGATACCGACCCGAAGGTCAGGGGACTTGGTTTTAAAGGTTTTGTTTTTTTTTTAATTTATTTGACAGGTAGAGTTATAGACAGAGAGAGAGAGAAAGGTCTTTCTTTTTCCATTGGTTCACTCCCCAAATGGCCGCTATGGCCAGTGCTACCAGGATTTGAACCAGGGCCCATATGGGATGCCAGTGTCACAGGTGATGAGTTAGCCTGCTGCACCACAGTGCCGGCCCAAAATCAGGAGTTTAAGAAAACGTGGGGCCAGCACTGCAGCTCACTTGGCTAATCCTCCACCTGCGGCGCTGGCATCCCAGGTTCTAATCCTAGTCGGGGCACCAGATGCTGTCCCGGTTGCTCCTCTTCCAGGCCAGCTCTCTGCTGTGGCTCGGGAGTGCAGTGGAGGATGGCCCAAGTGCTTGGGCCCAGCACCCCATGGGAGACCAGGAGAAGCACCTGGCTCCTGGCTTCGGATCGGCGCAGCACCAGCTATAGCAGCCATTTGGGGGGTGAACCAACGGAAGGAAGGAAGACCTTTCTCTCTGTCTCTCTCTAACTCTGTCAAAAAAAAAAAAAAAAAAAAGAACGAAAGAAAAAAAGAAAAGAAACCATGGGTGTGGGCTGACGCGTCACACCGGGCCGAGGAGCAGCGGGGCCGGGCGGGGCCGGGCTGAGTCCGCGCTCAGCAGCCACATAGTCAACGCCAGGCCGGGATGAGCCGCCTCCTCCCGCGTGTGCGGCCGCCGGGCCCAGGCCCTCACCTGGGCGTGCAGGGCTCCCTCCAGCCCGCTCAGCGCGGCACACCAGGGGCCTCGAGACGCTCGCGGGACATGGAATTGAAAGGTCAATTTACGTCGGTACCAAACCCACCACGACATCTGTGCCGTGAATTTCCCAAGGCCCCTGGGAGTCACGGGGCGCGGGGGCCGAGGGGGTGTCCCCTGGCGCGTGGTCATTCAGAAGGAACCGCTTAGGCCGAGGAAGATGCTTTTGCTTTAGAGAATTGGAAAGGTTGCGGTGCCTTTAAATCCACCTGCCCGGTGTGGGGGGGGGGGAGCTTGGGACAGATGCCGAAGCCGAAGCGGCCTTGATTAACCGCTGAGGGCTTCCAGAGACAGCGCACACAGCGCACAGGTGCACGCCCTCGGGTGTGTTGAAGTTGATGTAGGTGGACTTCTTCTGAGAGGAGCAGCGCGGTGGGGGCAAGAGGCGCGGAGCCACCACACAGACCCCAGGAGGCCAGAGGGGAGCAGCCCGCAGACTCGTTTATTTCAGGTGGTGCAGCTGCTTATATAGCCAAGGCAGCCAATCCGGTCAAGGGGCGGTCTATGCCCTAACCAATCACGGCCTGTTGCCAGGCAGTTTCTGAAACCATCCAATCACGGCCTGTCCAGGCAGTTTGTTGTCAGCGGCCATCTTGGCATGACCTTCTCACCTTCTCATTCCACCACACAGGTGCACACCGCACAGGTGCCTGCCTCTCTCCACGGATTCTGTGCAGCCAGAACACGGTCCCACGAGGCCCTAACAGCAGTGTCAGCATGAGTGTGCAGTCAGTGTGAGTGTGAGCAGGGAGTGTGCACACAGCAGTGTCAGTGTGAGTGTGAGCAGGGCGTGTGCACACAGCAGTGTCTGTGAGTGTGAGCAGGGCGTGTGCACACAGCAGTGTCTGTGAGTGTGAGCAGGGCGTGTGCACACAGCAGTGTCAGTGTGAGTGTGAACAGGGCGTGTGCACACAGCAGTGTCAGTGTGTGAGTGTGAGCAGGGCGTGTGCACACAGCAGTGTCCGTGAGTGTGAACAGGGTGTGTGCACACAGCAGTGTCAGCCTGAGTGTGAGCAGGGCGTGTGCACACAGCAGTGTGAGTGTGAGCAGGGCGTGTGCACACAGCAGTGTCTGTGTGAGTGTGAGCAGGGCGTGTGCACACAGCAGTGTCAGTGTGAGCACGGGCGTGTGCACACAGCAGTGTCTGTGTGTGAGCAGGGCGTGTGCACACAGCAGTGTCAGTGTGAGCAGGGCGTGTGCACACAGCAGTGTCAGTGTGAGTGTGAGCAGGGCGTGTGCACACAGCAGTGTCAGTGTGAGTGTGAGCAGGGCGTGTGCACACAGCAGTGTCAGGGTGTGAGTGTGAACAGGGTGTGTGCACACAGCAGTGTCTGTGAGTGTGTGAGTGTGAGCAGGGCGTGTGCACACAGCAGTTTCAGCATGTGTGAGTGTGAGCAGGGCATGTGCACACAGCAGTGTCAGCCGGGCGTGTGCACACAGCAATGACAGCGTGAGTGCCCTGCGGAGGCTCTCTGGCAGGGGCGGGGCAGGCGGGCGGCCACTTACTGCTGACCCCTCTTCTTCAACTGCCTACGCGCCTGGGGAAGCAGCGAGGATGGCCCCACCCACAGTGGAGACCCACGTGGAGTTCCAGTCCCCTGGCCTCGCCCTGGCCTCGCCCTGGCCCAGCCCCAGCCAGAGCCAGCGTGGTCATCTGGGGAGTGACCCAGCAGATGGAAGACCTCTCTCCCTCTCTCTCTCTGTCTTCTGCTCTCTCTATCCCTCTCTGCCTTCCAAATAAATAGTCTGATAGTCTGAGAAGAAGAGGGGCTGGCGCTGTGGGGTGGCAGGTAAAGCCGCCACCTGCAGCACCGCATCCCATGCGGGCACCAGTTCGAGTCCCGGCTGCTCCACTTCGGATCCAGCTCCCTGCTAATGCGCTTGGGAGGGCAGCTCATGTGCGCACACGCTCTCGTCCATACTCACACTCATATACACTCACGTTCACTCATGAGCAAGCCCGCCCTCCCTCACATGGGCTCACCCATATGCACACTCACCCTCCCACAGGCTCAGTCAGGTGTGTATTCTAACGCTGTCTCACACGCTGACACACACACACATACACTGACACTCACACACACATACACTGACACACACATACACACATACGCTGACACACACACATACACTGACACACACATACACTGACACACACACATACACACATACACTGACACACACATACGCTGACAGATGCACACACATACACTGACACACACATACGCTGACACTCACACATACGCTGACACACACACATACGCTCACACTCACACGCTCACACTCACATACGCTGACACACACACATACACTGACACTCACACACACATACGCTGACACTCACACATACGCTGACACTCACACACACACATACGCTCACACTCACATGCACTCCCATTCACGTGCTGACCCCTCACAAGTGCTCACTCATGCACACGAGACCACACACTCACAAGTCTCTCATGTTCACATGTGCACTTACACTCGTGCTCACTTCACACTCACGCACTCACTTTTCCGTGCACACATGTAACACACGCGTGCAGTGTCCACACTCACAACACACACCCATCCTCCCACTCCCACAGTCCTCACGCTCACACACACCTGCACCCACACCCACTCAGGAGATGCACACACACTCACACGGGTACTCACACGTGCCTGAGTGTGTTCCCCCCCACACACTCCTGGGTGCCAGGCAGGGACAGGGCGACGCTGGCATGTGCTGGGGAGGGCGGCAGGGGCAGCCAGGCTGGCCCGCGCTGTGGAGAGCAGGGCTGTGCCTCAGCTCAGGCTGGCGCTGCAGGGCAGGGGAGCACGCACACACACATGCACACGCACGCGCTCACACATGTGCACACACACAGACACACACTCACGTGTGCACACTCACAGACATGCACACGCGCTCACAGGCATGCACACACGCATGCACACACGCTGCCTCTAGCGTGGCCGTGCATCCCTCCCCAGGTGCGCCTGACCCCACTGTCCCAGTTTCCTTAGCGACGTTTTTGTGAGCAGCCCTCTGTGGAGGTGACCGTGCCAGGCAGCTGGCCAGGGGCTCAGCCGGGCTCGCTCTGGCAACCCGGGGTGGGTGTTGTCGCGTCCCCACTTCACTCAGGAGGCCGCGGTCAGGATCGCGTGGCCGGCAGTGGCAGGGCTGGGCTCAGCTGCTCAGCTCTGCTCGCGGCTCTGGAAGCCCCCGGCCCCCGGCCCTCACTGCACTCCCGGGAGACGCGGCGTCCGTCCACATGGCTGCTCTCCACCTGCTCACAGCCCTCGTGTGCACTGCCAGAGGCAGCCCGGACAGACCCCGGGACGGGGAGGGAAGAGTCCAGGGGCTCTGGCTGCACCAGGACCTCCAGGAGCTCCTCCAGGAAAAACTCGGGCAAGGACCTGGCCGGGCCGTGGGCCGGGAGCCGCGCCATGCCATCGTGAAGGGGACAGCGTTTCTGCCCCCTTGCCCGGCTGTGCTAGACACTCGGCGAGACAGGGTCTGTGTAAGCGCAGGCCGACCCCCTGTGTCCAAGGCCTGCGGGACGTGCAGCTGTGGGTGTCCCGGCCACCTCGTCACCTCCACTTCCAGGAAGGCATCCCCAGGAAATGCAGACCGGAGAGCAAAGGCGTGAGTAGAATGTCCGACGCCCCTGTTTAAAACAGTCAGGAGTAGGGGCCAGCGCTGTGCTGTGGCCACCGCCTGTGGCGCCGGCATCCCCCAGGACAGCGCCAGTTCGAGTCCCCGCTGCTCTGCTCCCGACCCAGCTCCCTGCTAATGCGACTCAGGGAGCCAGCAGGTGGCGGCCCAAGTCCTTGGGCCCCTGCACCCAAGGGAGACCCAGGTGGAGTTCTGGCTCCCGGCTTCAGAGGGGCCCAGCCCCAGCCGTTGTATAATTCGGGGAGTGAACCAGCAGACGGATGCTCTCTCCATCCCTCCCTCTTGCTCTGTCACTCTACCTTTCAAACAAATAAAATACATCTTTAAAAAACATAACAAATAAAATATCAAGGAAAAGGCTGGCACCGCGGCTCACTAGGCTAATCCTCCACCTGCGGCGCCGGCACACCGGGTTCTAGTCCCGGTCGGGGCACCGATCCTGTCCCGGTTGCCCCTCTTCCAGGCCAGCTCTCTGCTGTGGCCAGGGAGTGCAGCGGAGGATGGCCCAAGTGCTTGGGCCCTGCACCCCATGGGAGACCAGGAGAAGCACCTGGCTCCTGGCTTCGGATCAGCGTGGTGCGCCGGCCATTGGAGGGTGAACCAACGGCAAAAAGGAAGACCTTTCTCTCTGTCTCTCTCACTGTTTACTCTGCCTGTCAAAAAAATCGTGGCACACCTTTATAGTGGGACATTGGACAGCTACAAAGTAACTGTAAACTATGCTCACCGCACAGAAAGAGCTCCACAATCTATTTCTGAGGCTTAGGCTACGAGAACTAATTTTAGCCTCATTTTTTTAAGATGTGCTTATTTACTTGGAAAGCAGTGACAGAGGGAGAGGGAGAGGCAGAGAGGGAGGTCTTCCACCCACTGCTCACTTCCCCGATGGCTCAACAGGCAGGGCTGAGCCGGGCTGAAGCCCGGAACTCCACCTGGGTCTCCCATGGGTGCAAGGGCCCAGACGCCCGGGGCCACCAGCTGCCGGCTCCCAGTGTGCAGCAGCAGGGAGCCGGGTCGGGAGCAGAGCAGCCCGGACTCGAACCGGCATTCACGTGGAATGCTGGCATTGCAAGCCGCCGCTCAGCCGTCTGGCCACAGTGCCCCCCCCCCCAGTTTAAATTTTTAACAACTTTATTAGAAGAGAGACTGAGAAACCGCTCTGCCATCTGCTGGGTCGCTCCTCGAACGCCCGCAACAGCTGGGGCTGGCCTCGCCCAGGTCGCCCAGCGGCGGCAGGGACCCAGCCCGAGCCATCGTCGGCTGCCCCCCCAGCGCTCCGGTCTGGGATGTGGGCGTCCCAGACAGCATTCAGCCACCGCACCACACACGCGCGCACTATCAATAAAGGAAAATCTGAAAACGAATGCATCGAAATGTTAATGAGCACATTATCACTTTTTTGCATTTTCCCCTAAAATTAGCATTTAATTAACGTGAAGGTCTTCGACACGCACATACTGCTGTACTCCCTAATTACACACGAAACACGTCTGCGAGGCCGCGCGGGAACCGAACCGGCGACACGGCCAAGGCTCCACAACACAGCACGTGGTGCTGGAGCGCGCCCGCTCGGCCACCGCCCTCTCCTTCCTCCTGTGACCAGTGGGGAGGCCTAGGGCCCCACAGCCCCGACTCACAGCTGCACCTGCTCCCCCACCCCTCCTCCTCCCGAGGGCCTCGTCCAGGGCAGGGGCCGCACCTCGTTGCCCCCGCCCCACCGCCAAGGCCACACTGCCACCGGGCTGGCGGCCCCCAACCACAGCCCTGCCTGCTCCGCCCGGCCCCACGAGGACCCCCGGCCTCCATGTACCTTCTCCACGGCGCGCACCGTCCCGAACACGAGGGGCGGTCCACCATGACAGGACAAGCTCCGGGGAGGTGGCCTAGGGCGGCGACCAGGCGGCCACAGCGGCCTGCGTCACAACCACCCAGCAGGGATCACCCAAGGGGTCTCAGGCGCCCACCAACCGCTCAGGACCACCCAGGCACCTCCTCCCCGCTCCCCGCCACCTCCCACGGCCCGCCCCTTCCGCCCAAGGAGGGTGCAGAGGCTTAGATTCGCGTCTGAGCCAATCAGCACGCGGCACCCCAGGACGCCGTGATTGGCTCAGCACGGGCACGTGACAAGACTGGATCCAATCAGAGTCCTTCCCAGCAGGCCCTGCGCCGACTACAGCGGTTTGGCGCCAGAGTTCAGCCTGGACCCCCTGCAGACGCCGGCGCCCCGGAGGCCTGCGCCATCCTGGCAGCCCCCACCAAGGGGCCCATAGAAGCCGGGCCAAGCGTCACTTGAGACTGAGAGGGCCTCGGCTTTGCCTGGGCGAGTTGAGGCTGGCTTTCCCGCCACAGCCGGGGGACTCCTGCACGCAGCCGGCAGGGCTACCGGGACACACCCGCTGCTCCCCCCAAAAGCCAAGGCCCCGGCACCACCAACGCGCACGCACAGCACTGGGTGGGCTTTTATTTCAAAGTCAAAGGCACAGCCCGGCGTGCTGAGGCAGTGACAGACCCCACCCACCCCCCAGCCGGGAGCAGCTGTGCCATAGGGGAGGGGGTGGGTTGGGGGGGCCTCCTCCCTTAGCCCTGTGGGGGAGAAGCAGGTGACCCAGAGAGGCGCAGTGCCCCAGAGGGTCCCCCAGGGCCTCCTCCTCAATCCCCCCAACACAGGTCTTTGGTGGACAGAATTGCACAGTCCGTAAAGTGACAGCTCCAGGGCGCCCCTCCCAGGAGCAGGGCATGGGGGTGGGAGGGGTCCTGGTTCCCCCCTCCGCGGCGAACTCAGTGCTTAGAAGTGGGGGAGGGGTCCCCCCTCCCCCGCAGGCCCCCTCCCCTGCGGCTCTGACTCCATCGGGATAAGACATAAAAAATTCTCTGCTTATAAAAATACTGCTGCTCTGTCGGGGGCGAGCGGGAGGTCCTGGGGATCTGGGCTCCGGGGTCACAGTGGCGGAGCTAGGAGGGGGACAGGGGGCCGTTGGCTCTGCGCGGGGCCCCCTTGGCGGCGGCCGGCGCGGGGGAGCCGCGGCGGGAGGCGGCCGCGCTGCGCAGCTTCTGCTTCCGCCTCTTGGCCAGCGGCGCGTTCTCCACGCTCTTCAGGAAGAAGCCCTCGCGCTTGCCGCGGTTGAACGCCTGGCAGGGGGCGGGCGTCACTGGGCCGGCCCGGCCCCTCCGAGAGGTCCAGCCTCGCTCCCTCCCCCGCCCCCGGCCTTTACCATGAAGGTGGCGTTGAGCCCGGAGCGCACGGCGGGGCCTGAGGACTCCAGCACGTCGGGGGTCCGCAGCGGGGGCGAGGAGCGCGCGCTGCCATCCTGCAGCCACGAGCTGCTCCGCAGCCCCTCCAACTTGAGCCGCTTGGCCGGGTCCACGGTCAGGAGCCCTGGCGGCGGACAGGGGCCTCGTGGGGAGACTGCGTCCCCCCAGCCGGGACGCCTGACCCTGTGACCCTCCGGCCCCCGCGGAGCCTCCCCCTGCCCACCCGTGACCACGCACCTCGGACCAGCTCCTTGGCCTCCTCGGACACGCCCTGCCAGGCCTCCCCGTCCAGGGAGAAGCGCCCCTCGCGGATCTTGCACATGATCTCAGATGCCTGGCTCTGCCCGCCCTGGTCCGAGGCCCCCTGGAAGGGGACCTGCCCCGACAGCATCATATACTGGGGGGGGGGGGGGGGGGAGTGCAGTGAGGCCAGCCCGGGGCTGCGGGGCAAGTCCTGGGCGGCTCCCTCCAACCCGCCGACCCCGGGTCCAGCCTCCCCCGCCCCCCAGGATGGCCCCGCCCCAGGCTCGGGAGACCCGGGCCCCGCGGCCCCTACCAGAATGACGCCCAGGCTCCAGAGGTCGCAGGACTCGTCGTAGCCCTGCTGCGCCAGCAGCTCGGGGGCCGCGTACTGCAGCGTGAAGCAGGGCGTCTGCATGGGCCCCGCCGGGCTCTGCGGCCGCAGCCGCGCGAAGCCGAAGTCGATGATCTTCACCGGGGCCCCGGGCGCCGCGTCCGCGTACAGGATGTTCTGCGGGGGTGGGGGGCGGCGGTCGGAGACGCGCCCCGCGCCCGGCCCTGCCCGCCGCCCGCGCCCCGCGCCCCGCGCCCAGCCCTGCCCGCCGCCCGCACCCCGCGCCCGGCCCTGCCCACCGCCTGAGCCCCGCGCCCGGCCCTGCCCACCGCCCAAGCCCCGCGCCCCGCGCCCGGCCCTGCCCGCCGCCCACGCCCCGCGCCCCGCGCCCGGCCCTGCCCGCCGCCCGCGCCCCGCGCCCCGCGCCCACCTCCGGCTTGAGGTCGCGGTGCACCACGCCCGCCTCCTCGTGCATGAAGCTCACGGCTGACACGAGGCTGCGCAGGATCTGGCTCGCCTCCGACTCGCTGAAGTGCCGCTTCTGCCGGATGCGCTCCAGCAGCTCCCCGCCCCGCAGCAGCTCCAGGACCAGGTAGGTGTGCAGCTGCGGGCGGCGCGGCCCGGTCAGATCCCGCCTCCCGGAGGTCCTGGGGGGGCCCCCCGCGGCCCCGCCCCCCCAGCCCGGTGGGCGTTACCTGGTCGTGGTGCACCTCGTGCAGATGCACCACGTTGGGGTGCGACTGGCACAGCCGCAGGGCGGCCACCTCGCGCTGTGTGTTCGCCTCCAGCCTGCGGGGCGCAGCAGGCGGGGTTAGGGGTCCGGCCCGCTCCGCGCCCGCCCGCCGGTCCCGGCCCGCGCGCACCTGCGACTCAGGATCTTCACGGCGAACTCCTGGCCGCTCTGGCGCTGGCGGCAGCGGCGACACACGGAGAAGCTGCCCTGGCCCAGCGCCGGTTCCCGCAGGTCCAGCTCGTACTGCTGGAAGAAAGGCGAGTCCTGCGGGCGGGCGCGGGACGTGGTCAGAGGTGCTGCCCCCGCGGGCGGGCGCCCGGGCGGCGGTCCCGGCCCGTCACCTGCATCATGGCGCTCCTGGCCACGGCCGCGCGGCCCGGCCGGTCTCCAGCGCCAGGCGCGTCCAGCACGTCGGTCATCACGGCGTTGTTGCGGTCAAACAGGATGGATGGCGCCACGAAGGAGTAGCCCTGCGTGTGGGGAGGGGGCAGGTGGGCGGAGGCCTCACCCGCTGGGGGTGGGGGCGGCAGAGGGAAGACGCCCAGGAGCGGGAGGGAGAGGTCCTGCCGGCATCCTGGTGCCCACCAGCAGTGGACACGTTTGACCACCTTGGGACCACATCTGCCCCCCTCCCCCACGTCTCCGGCCCAACCTTTGTGGTCACGGCCACCCCTCCCGCAGGCCCTGGCGTCAGTGGTCACTCAGATGACCGGCCAGTGCACAGAAAGACTTTATTCTTCCCTCTTATCTTTATTTTTTAATCTCTTTCCATTGCATTTGAACACGCCGAAGTCGGGAGCCCTGGAGTCAACCCAGGTCGCCCACAGGGCTGGAGAGACCTGAGTACTTGGGCCAGCACCTACTGCCTCCCACGGTGTACATTAGCCGGGAGCTGGAACCAGAAGTGGAGAGGAGGGGCCGGTGCCGCCCACGACGCCAGCATCCCATGCGAGCGCTGGTTCAAGTCCCGGCTGCTCCACTTTCACTCCAGCTCCCTGCTAATGTGCCTGGGAAAGCAGTGGAGGATGGCCCAAGTGCTTGGGCCCCTGTCACCCATGTGGGAGACCTGGATGGAGTTCTGGACTCCTGGCTATGGCCTGGCCAAGCCCCAGCTGCTGCAGGCATTTTGGGAGTGAACCAGTAGCTAGAAGCCAGCTCTCTCCCTCCCTCTCTCTCTCAATCTCTTTTTCTGTCTCTTCCTCTCTAACTCTGCCTGCCTTTCAAAAAAAAAAAAAAAAAAAAAGAAGTGGAGCAGAGCCTCAAGCCCAGGCGCCCCCTTGTGGCCCATGGGTGTCCCAGGCAGTGTCTTAACCCCTGGCCGGAGGCCCTGCCCAGCTTCCCAGCCTGGGACCTCCCCTGTGAGGCGGGGCTACCGGAGAAACGCAGAGAGAAAGGACCATGTCCCAGCGGCTTACGGATTCGCTTCCTCTTCTCTGCCTCAAACATTTACCTATTTACTTATGTGAAAGCCAGAGCCACAGACCGAGGCAGACACACACACACACACACACACACACGGTCCCCCACGTGGCCCCAGCAGCCAGGTCTGGGCCAGGCTGAAGCCAGGAGCCAGGAGCTGCACCCGGGTCTCGCACGAGGGTGGGCTCAACCCGCCGCTCACCAGCGCCAGCCCAGGTTCCGGGATTTCTCCGGGCACCTGGAAGCGTGTGTTCCCTCCCCCTGAGTGAGCGCCTGGCCCTTCACTGTCTAGCCCTGAGAGAGTGAGGAAGGCAGCCACGCCAGCGAGAACTTCCTCCTTAGAACCGAGCCGGGGAAGCAGGCGCCGCACGCACAGCTCTCGGGCTGCGTCTGGGGACCAGGCCGCCCGCACGTGGGGGGGCCCCTCTGATTTGCTATTTATGGACCATGAGCCACGGGCCAGGCCCCGTGTGCGGTCTATAGACAGCTTCTCGGGAGCTTCCAAGACCCGACCGAGGGCCCCCAGGCCCCACGAGTGTGACGTGCAGTGTCCCCGAGGCACGCAAAGCCGCGGCACGAACGCGGGATCGCTTCCCAGGTGTCTATGTAAGCAAATAAAAAATGTGAAACAAGGGGTCGGCCTTGTGGCAAAGCGGGTGAAGCCGCCACTTGTGACACTGGGATCCAGGTCAGAGCAATGGTTCAAGTCCCGGCCACTCTGTGTCTCATCCGGCTCCCTGGAGTGTCCCTGGGAGAACAGTGGAAGGTGACGCAAGTCCTCGGGTCCCTGCCACCCATGTGGGACACCAGACGGAGCTCAGGCTCCTGGCTATGGCCGGGCCCAGCCTCAGCTGCTGCTGCAGGAATACGGGGGCTAAACCAGAGGATGGAAGATCTCTCTTTTTTTGTTCCTCTATCACTCTGCCTTTCAAATAATTTTTTTTTAAAGTTTAATTTTTAAAGCAGGGGCCAGCATTGTAGCATAGCAGGTTAAGCCACTGCCTGCGACCCTGGCATCTCATATGAGCACCGGTTCGAGTCCCAGCTGCTCTACTTCTGATCCAGCTCCCTGCTAATGCGCCTGGGAAAGCAGTGGAAGACGGCCCAGGTGTGTGAATGGAGCTCTGGGCTCCCGGCTTTGGCCTGTACCTTTTCAAACATCAATTTTTAAAGATTCTACCAGTAAATATATGTGACAGTCGAGAGGTGCTGGGATGGAAGGGGAATTAGCACGAAGCTGAAAGGCAGGCATTTGCTACTGTGGTTGAGACGTCAGAGGGCCTGGGTTCAAGTCCTCACTCCACGCCCACAGACCCTGGGTGGCAGCCGATGATGAACCAGGTGCTCCTGTCCCTGCCACCCGCGTGGAAGACCCAGGTCCAGTTCCAGGCTCCTGGCTTCAGCCTGGCCCGGACCCTGCTGGTGCGTGCATCTGGGGAGTGACCCCATGACGTGAACGGAAGACCTCGGGCTGTGTCTCTGTGCCTTTCAAATACATAAGCGAGGGGCCAGCGTTGTGGCAGTGGATTAAGCCGTCACGCCCAGTGCCAGCAGCCCGCATCGGAGTGCTCATTCAAGTCCCGGCTGCTCCACTTCCGAGCCAGCTCCCTGCTAATGCACCTGGGAGAGCAGCAGAGAACAGCCCTCATGCTCGGGCCCCCGCCATCCACGTGGGAGACTCAGAGGGAGTCCCTGGTTTCTGGCTTCAGCCTGGCCCAGCCCGGGCCATTGAAGCCTTTGGGAGGTGAACCAGCAGAGGGAAGATCTGCCCCCCCCCCAGCCTTTTAAATAAGTGTGGGGGGGGTGTGTGGGTGTGTGTGTGTGTATAAAAGATTTTATTTATTTGAAAGGCAGAGTGACAGAGAAAGGAGGTGGGGAGAGAGAAACAGAGAGAGATCGCTCTTTTATCTGCTAGTTCATTCCCCAAATGACCACAACGGCCAGTGCTGGGCCAGGCTGCAGCCAGGAGCCTGGAGCTCCATCTGGGTCTCCCATGTGGGTGCAGGGGCCCGAGCACTTGGGCTGTCTCCTACAGCCTTTTCCATGCATCAGCAAGGAACTGGGTCGGAAGTAGAGCAGCCGAGGCACCAACCGGGAATCCTGAATCGTAGGTGGCGGCTTAACCCACTGAGCCACGCTGCGGCCCTCAAGTGAGTAAGTCTTTAATAAAATGAGATAAAGATAAGCCGTGAGTCATGAGACACAAGCCATGGAGGTCTCTGGGACCAACGACCTGGGAGAGGCCAGGACGGGGCCCACGGGGTACTCCCAGCAGCCAGGGCCGAGGCCGGCAGCGGCGCTCACCTCTCCTGTGCCTGGCATCCCCTGAGTTCTCGCTCACCTGGAAGATTCGGGGGTCCCCCGGCGGGGGGCTCCCGGGGGGCGAGTACACGGGCTCCAGCCGAGTGAACTCCTCTGCGAAATTGCCCACGTCCAGCTCCGAGCGGATCTGGGGCTGGAACGGGGCCGGGATCTTCCTGGCAGCGAGAGCAGCCCAGTCCAGACCCTGGGGGAGACCAGAGGTCAGGGGTCAAGGGCAGGAAGAGAGCCCCTGACCGTGGCGAGGGCCTCTCTCCTGCCGCCCCATTCTCCTGCAGACCGCCCTCCACCACGCTTGGTTCTGGACGTCTGTGCAACCTCTTGTTCCTACCGGACTTAAATCTACAGAACTGCTGGGGGCCCTCTCGGAGTCTGACGGTCAAGCCCTCAGCGTCTCGGCACCTGGACGCAGCCTGGCCTGAAGTCCGACTTCTCCCCAGACTCTCCACTTACGGGAGCTAAACCCTGCCCTGTTGGGCTTTGGTTAACGTGGGAGAGCTCGTTAGTACCCTGCTGCCCAGGACCCCGGTTCCCTGCCCTCCCTAGTGTCACGGCCCCCATTTCACCCCAAGAACCAATACGCACGACTAGAACTTCCTGGCAGCTACAAGTGACTGATGGCTTGTGGGTAAAACTGTCAGGTAGGACCTCAGGAAAGAGCCCCAGAAGGAGGCAGTCGGCCAGTGCCCTGCCTGCCAATCTTCTTCCTCCTGCCCCCTGCCTGCTGAGCAGCTTAGATGGCAAGAGCTCCCGCAGCCACTTTGGGCCCTGAGGCACCTCTGGGATGGAGGCTGGGATGGAAGGAATATTTAAGATATATGCAATATATGCACACTGGCTGGGTTCCTAGAGACCTCTACACAGTTGCCAAACTGTCTCAGAGTGTTTATGTATTTAATTTGAAAAGCAGGCAGACTCCTCCCACCCCCTGGATGCCTGCGACATGGAAGCCAGGAGCTGGGAACTCGATCTGAGTTCCCACATGAGTGGCAGGGACCCAGCTACTTGGAACATCCCGCGGCTGCGTCCCGGGGTTCACGTCGGCAGGAAGCTGGAGGGGGGGGTGCGGTGGAGGCAGAACTTGAACCCAGGTTATCACCATTTCCAGCTAGATTCTTCTGTCCCCAGCAGCCAAGAGGCCCTAGCTGGGCACGAAGACCGGGACTCGGCCACCAGGGGCCTCCAGAGAGAAGGGGGCGGGAACGCCCCTCCCACACCCGCACAGCACCTGGCGTGCGTCAGGTGGGCTTGGGCCGTCTGCTGACGGAGCTGCCCGCTCCCCACCCCCACCAAAGGGAGCCCTGCGCCCCGGAGACCTAGACCCCCCTCTGAGAGCACTGGGAAGCCCCCTCCCGGGCCAGGCGCGCGGGGAGGACGCCCACGGGTGACGCGTGACGCCCGCAGCCAGGCCCCTGCTCCCATGTCACAGAGGCCCGGCCTTGGATGTGACCGCCGCCACCTGGGCTGGGGGACCTCGGAAAACGCCTTCCCCTCTCGGAACCTCAGCTTCCTGGTTTCCAAGGAGACGGCGGAGAAGCCTTGGCTCTGGCACGCTGGCTTCCTCTGGGACAAGCTTCCAAGACAAGGGGACTGGGCCAGGCTCAGCGCATCCCTCCAGCACCCCCCCCCACCCCGCGCCTCACCTGGAAGAAGGCGTGGCTCTTGACGTCCTGGGCCCCCTGGGGCCCCGCGCCCAGCCGCTTCCGGGGGTCCTTGCACAGTAGCCTCTGCAGCAGGTCCTGTGCCACGGGCCCGATCCGGGGGGGGAAGGGAGGGGAGCACTTCAGGATCCGTCTGGGAGGATGGGGGTGCTGTCAGGGGCAGCGGGGGCCCCCCTCCACGGCCCCGCCCAGGCAGGCCCTGCTGCCCCTCGGCCGCCCTCCGCGTCCGGCCCTCCTCACCGGGACACCTCGGCCTGCGTGTTCCTCTCGCCCTCCAGGGTGAAGGGTGAGGCCCCCGTGAGCAGCTCAAAGAGCAGGATGCCCAGGCTCCACCAGTCCACAGCCTGCGGGCCGGAGTGGGTCAGGGCCCCGCGCCCGCGCCCGCCTGCCTCCCACCCCGGCCCGGCCCCCGCCAGCCCACCTTGCCGTGGCCCGCCTTGCCGCGGATGATCTCGGGGGCCATGTACTCAATGGTGCCGCAGAAGGAGAAGGTCCGCTCTTTCTGGGGGGGCGAGAGGACCCGCGTGGATGCCGGGCTCGCTCCTCGTGCCCCCCAGCCCCGGCCCCCTGGGGGCGGTGGGCGGGGGGGCGCTCACCTCCTCCGTGAGGAACTCCTTGCTCAGCCCGAAGTCCGTGAGCACCACGTGGCCGTCGGCGTCCAGCAACACATTCTCCAGCTTCAGGTCCCGGTAGATGATACCCAGCTGGCAGGGCCGAGACGGACACTGAGGCTCCCCCGGCCCGAGCTCAGAGGGCGCCTGGCCTCCTGCCCCCTCCGCCTGCTGCCTGCCCCGGGGGCTCCAGGGTGGGGCTGGGCCGCTGGCTGCCAAAGGCCCGGGGTTCCAGGGAGAGGGGCCTGTGTGTGTGTGGAGAGGCGAGGGAGCCACAGCACAGGCCTGCGTTTGAGGAAGTTCTGGGAGGGTGGCCCCGGGTTCCCTGAGAGAGGAAAGCCCCTTCGAGGAGGCGCGGGGAGCCGGGGGGCGACACCCCAGCGGGCAGCGCCAGGAGGCCTGGGGCGGGAGCGGGAAGCAGCTGCCCACCCGGCCCAGACAGCCCGGAGAGACCGAGGCAGCTAGGCGGGAGCCCCTTGGCCAGGCCCAGCGGCCGAGTGCCCGCCCACCTTGTGCAGGTGCTCCAGGGCCAACACGATCTCGCCGCCGTACACGCGCACCTCGGCCTCCTTGAAGTACTGGCGCTGGTAGAGGTGGGTGAACATCTCGCCGCCGCTCACGTAGTCTGGGGCCACAGCGGTGGAGGTGAGGGCACGGCCCCCCTGCCCCCCGCCCCGCCCCCGGGCCGGCCCGCGCCGGGTCCTCACCCAGGATGAGGTGCAGCTTGGCGTCCGTCTGGAAGGCGTAGTGCAGCGTGACCAGGAAGGGCGCCTGGCGCACCAGCTCCAGCACCGAGCGCTCCGTGCGCGTGTGCTCCTGCGTCTTGGCGCGCTGCACCAGCGCCGCCTTGCGCAGCACCTTCATGGCGTACAGCTTCCCCGCGTCGTGCCCGCCCGCCTTGCGGACCAGGAACACCTTCCCGTAGGCTGCGAGAGGCGAGGGCGAGGAAGGGGGGCCGTGAGTGGGAAGGCGGACGGGCGCGACCCAGCGTGGCGTGCAAACCTGGGGTGGTGTTGGGGAGGTGTTGGGGGGGGCAGCCAGGGGGAGAGGCAGGCGTGCAAACAGCCGGCGCAGGTGTGCACAGCCCAGGAGCGCGCTCAGCAGGGGCCGTGAAGGGATGTGCAGACCGGGCGAGGGAGGAGTGGGGGCGGGGCGTGTGCCAACCTGCGAGAAAGCATGTGGGAAGGACGCAGGGAGGAGGCCGAGCTGCACGCCCGGCCAGGGGAGGGATGTGCAAAGCAGGCCTGGGGGAGTCTGCGAAATCACGTGGGGAGAAGGGGAGGCGCTGTGCAAGGCACTGGGTGGGGTGCAAACCCCCAGGATCTCTGGGCAGCCGCGGGAGGGGGGCATGCATGCCCAGGACCCCGCAGGAAGTGATGATGCCCATATGGAGCGCCCGGGAAGTGGGCACCCAACCCTGGGATGGCCGGGTGGAGCCGGGAAAGGGTGGGGGGCCTTCCCAGAAGCCTGGCCCCAGCCCAGGCGGGCGTGCGGGCAGCAGGCCCCAGGACGCCGTGCCCGGGGCCCAGGGGTGCTCACCTCCTGTGCCCAGCACCTTGAGCAGCTCGAAGTTCTCCACGCTCACCTTCTCCTCGTGCCCGGTCAGGTTGGCTGTGGGCACAGGGGCCCATGAGCCCAGCCCGCCCGTGACTCCTCCCAGCCCCCCCCCCCCCCCGCAGCCGGCCGCCGGCCCTGCACCCACCTTCCGTGATCCGCAGCTCCACGGCGCAGCCCTCGTCCTCGTCCTCGTCCCCCATGTCGGGCGGGGGACGAGTCGCTGGGGCCCCCCGCGCGGCTCGGGCTCCGGGCGGCGCCGGTTACATGGCGGCTCCGGCCGGGGCGGGCGCTTCCTGGTGCCGCCTCCGGGGCTGAGGCGGGCGCCGGCGCCGCCTCCCGGCTCCCCGCCTCGCCGCGGCCGGAGTCAGGCGGCTGGAACGTGACAGCGGCAGGCGGCGGCCAGAAAGGCTTGGCCCAGTCTCCCGAGCGGGGCGGCGGCGGGGGCTGCGGGGGTGGGCGTCAGAGCGGTGCGCTCTGGACCTCAACCAACCCTCCCGGTGACCTGGACACGGCCGGGAGCCCTGGTGGGGGCCCGTGGGTGACCTGGAGGCCCTGCTGGGTGAGCACAAGCCAGGTATGCGCCCCAGGACACCTGCTGCTGCCAGTGGTAGCAAGGACTTTGGGACCGTGCCCCCACTCTTCTACAGACTTCCTTGCACCTGCGCCGGCCTTGTGGACAGCCGAGCATCCTCCTGGGACTTGTGGAGTCCCTGCCAATCACACCGCCCCGTCCCCTTCACATCACTTCTTTTTTTTTTTTTTTTTTTTACGGGCAGAGTGGACAGTGAGAGAGAGAGAGAGGTCTTCCTTTTTCCATTGGTTCACCCCCCAATGGCCGCCGCAGCCGGCGCACCAACTGATCCAAAGGCAGGAGCCAGGTGCTTCTCCTGGTCTCCCATGGGGTGCAGGGCCCAAGCACTTGGGCCATCCTCCACTGCACTCCCGGGCTACAGCAGAGAGCTGGCCTGGAAGAGGGGCAACCGGGACAGAATCCGGCGCCCCGACTGGGACTAGAACCCGGTGTGCTGGCGCCACAAGGCGGAGGATTAGCCAAATGAGCCGCGGCGCCGGCCTCAGCTCACTTCTTGTCCACAGCAAACAGGAGAGCGGAGTGGTGTGTCTGTGTCCGCTTGACAGATGAGCAGCCCGAGGCCGACTGACAACAGCCAGCGCCCGCCGCCGGCTCCTCAGCCCCGCGCCTCGCACTCAGCGGCCCCGGCTCTCTGTGCCGGCCAGGCTAGGAGGGTGCTGGGATTCAGTCCGTGCTGGCCAGGCTAGGAAGGTGCTGGGACTCAGTCCGCGCCGGCCAGGCTAGGAGGGTGCTGGGACTCAGCCCGTGCCGGCTAGGCTAGGAGGGTGCTGGGATTCAGTCCGTGCTTTGTGATCCTGGACCAGCTCTATCACCCCTGGGCTCCTGATCCAGCCTCTCTCCCGCAGTGGCCTGGGCTCTGCAGGGGAGCTGGGGGCTCACCCGCTCTGAGGCCAGGACCTACTACGGCAAGGGGCCAGTACCAAGCCCGGGACCCTGCGGCGGGGAGGGGCAGCCCCCATCCCATTCACAGCCCACCAGAGGCCATGCACACCTCCTTGTCTTGCAGTACCCACCCCAGATCCCAAAAAGGGGCATCAGCGGGGCTCAGGGGAGTCCCCCTCCCATGAGGCCCAGGGCCCTTGGCTGGCCTGTCCTCCCGGGGGATGGTGAGAGGGGGCGGCAGCCACCAGAGGCCTGGGGGGCAGCTTTAGCTCCTCTGTCAGCTGGGGGCAGGGGCGCACCGCCCCACACTGCCCCGCAAAGCCTCTGCGGAGAGGAAGAGGAAGCGGGGCTGCTGCAGGCGCCCTGGGAAGGCTGGGCTGGCTGCCGCCCCGGGCTCCGCACACCTCCAAGCTCAGGCCACCTCCTGTCGGCTCGGGCAGCCCCACCCTGCCCTGGGTGGCCTCAGGTACCCTGACTCACATCCTGCTGCCCTGCCTAATTGCCCCCCTTCCCAGGGCGGTAACCCAGGGGCCCTGCTCTGAGACTCCACCCACCCACCAGGCTTCGAGCTCCCCGGGGCAGGGCTTGGCCCTACAGGACTCTGGGAGAGAAGATGAGGAGGCTGGACAAAGGCAGGGAAGGGAGAGGAGAGGGCGTGAGGGTCGTGGTGGCCGCACCCACTGTCCCCAGCTTGCCACCCCTCTCCCCACCCCTGGAGACGCCCTCTGCAGCTGTTTCTGGGCCGGGCCGGGCTGGGCCGAGCCGCTGTGTCCCCGCTGTGTCCCTGGCACCTCGAGGCTCCAAGATACAGCCAACAGACACGGGGCAGGACTTATCTTTATTCTTATGCCTCCACTGTGTCCCAGGGAAGGCTCAGAGGTCGGCCCAGGACACGGTCCCCAGGGAGTGGTGGGCCTTGGCTCCCCGCCTGGCCCGGGCAGGGGGTTCTCCTGCCCACTCCTTCCAGTCCCCTCGTGCTGGGGGATCCTCCGGAGACCGCCACCTCAGTGCGGGCCGCGAGGCCGGGCCAGGGCCCCAGACGTCCCCCCTGCCCACAGGCTCACCCCAGCTCCGTCCCGGGACCCCCACTTGGGCCGTGGCGGGCTGGAGAGCCCACGCCTCCTTGTCCGAGTGCTCTCCTCGCGCGCCCAGTGTGGACGGGCTCCCCTGGCTCTTGGGCTGCCTGGGGTCCCCCGCGACACACCAGTGGCCAGCAGGTGGCCCTGCCAAGCTCCGGGGCCCCACGGCGTCACTGGCTGAGGGAAGGGGTGAGGGGGTGCTTCTCCGGGTCCTGCTCCTCGAGGCCTGCAAGGCGAGGCTCTGCTCAGGAGGGTCCCCAGGGCCACAGCCTGCCACCCTCCACCCCCACCTCCTCAACTCCGCGGCCCCCACCGCCTCGCCAGTCCCCCAGCGCACCAGGCCCTTCCTCAGCTGTCCCCACCAGGTCTCTGCTCCCAGCCCCACCCAGCACTCAGGTCCCCTCCCCTTGCTCTCCTCCCTGAGCCCAGTCACCGTCGCCTCCCAGTATTCCAGGTACCAGCCGGCGAGAGGCAGGGGTCTGAACCCACATGTGCTGTGGGTGCCATGGCCTCTGGCCCTCAAGGACTCAGTGTGAAGGAGCTCCCTGGGGACTCCCCACACTGGCCACCTGCTGAGTAGCCAAGCCCCGCCTTCACCATGCACCTGACCCCCTCCCTGCTGCTTCTGACGTGGGGCAGGCGTTCGGCCACTTGGGATGTCCCCGCTCTGCTCCCAACCCCAGCTCCCCTGCACCCTGGGAGGGGGTCAGCAGCCTTGGCTCAAGTAGCTGGGTCCCTGTCCCCAGACTGGGAAACCACGATGGGGCTCCAGACTCCTGGCCTTGGCCTGGCCCGGCCCCCCGGCCATTGTGGGCATCTGGGGAGTGATGGGAGACCTTCAGTGTCCGTATACCTGACTGTCTTTTTCCAATAAATAACATTTTTAGGGGCCCGCTTTGTGGGATAGCGGGTAAAGCCACCATCTATGAAGCCAGCATCCCATGTGGGTGCTGGTTCAATTCCCGGCTGCTCCACTTCCGGTCCAGCTCCCTGCTAATGTGTCTGGGAAGGCAGTGGAAGATGGCCAAAGTGCTTGGGCCCCTGCACTCACACAGGAGACTGGGAAGAAGCTTCTGGCTTCAGCCTGGCCCAGCCCCAGCCCTTACAGCCTTTGGGGAGTGAACCAGGCGATGGAAGGCCCTTCTTTCTGTCTGTCTGTCTCTCACTCTGAATTTCAGATGCATGCATGCATACATAAAATGTTTAAAAGAAAACCTCACACGTCGACCTGCGTGTTTCCACGGGACAGCGCTGCTACAGACAATCATGGTTTTGACTCCTGCTGTTTACCATCGCCTCCCCCGGCTGGCACTGCCCGGCCCTTGGCAAAGGAGTGTCGGAGGTCTGCGGGGGTCCCAGGGGCCACGTACCCCCGCTCCTGCCCAGGATCCACTCACCCTCGTGGCTGCCATCTGCCTTGTGTTCCTGGAGGGTCTCAACGGAGCCTTCCCAACCCACGCCACATCCTGGGGGACACAAAACAGCCACTGGAGCCACAGGACGGGACGCCTCTTCCCCAGTGGGCCACAGGGAGGCAGGGCCGGCGGGGGCTGCGGCCCTGGTCCCTCACCTTTGCCATGGGCGCTGGGCGCCCCCAGGGGGCCCGGCCGGCGCTGTCGGAATCGCTGCCGGGGGGTGTCCCCGGGGCTGAACGACTCAGAGCTTCGCCCCACGGGAAACCGCGAGCTAAGTTTCCTTCGCTGCCCACCTGCCAGGGTCTCATCCCGCAGGCAAAGGGAGCTCTGGGCCCGGCGCATGGGTGCTGGTGAGCGCGACACTGTGAGAGGCACACATGGGAGGCGTCAGGGAGCTGGGGGTGTGGCTGGCCCGGCAGAGGGCAGAGCGGGGGCTGGGGGGCGGGTGGCCACAGGAGGCTGGGCCCTGGGCTGGTTCTGACTCTCACTCTAGCAATGTACCTCCCCCACCCCAATCCCTGCCTCAGTTTCCTTAGCTGCTGCCCAGGACAAAGGACCTCCCCCTAAAGTTCCCCGTGGCTCCAGGTCCCAGGACCACTGCGGAGGGAGAACAGGATGGGTGGCAGCACAGGCGGGAGGGAGGGGCCCTCACAGGGCCCAGGGCAGAGAGCAGCCAAAAGCAGCAGGGTTGGCTGGGGGCACTCGGCGAGAAAGCCAGTGGGGGCGCACGTGCAGGCCGGGCAAGAAGACAGGTGCCAAGGCGGTGGTGGGGATACGGGGGAGAGACCTCCTGGTCACCTGGCCCCCAGACCCACCTGTCCCATCCGCCTCCCTGCCCTCGGGGAGCTCCGTCTCCAGGGGGCCTCCCAGGCTCTCGGTGCTGCCAGCCCCATCGGCCCCCAGGCGCAGCCCCCCTTGGGGGCCCCCCTCCCGCCGGGGCCGCATCAGCCTCTTCACCTTGTCTGCCAGCCAGCTGCCCTTCCTGGGGCAAGAGGGCACAAGATGGGGGTGGGGGAGGGCGGGGAGGAAGGAGAGAGAGGAGGCTCATGTTGGGGAACGGCAGAGTCCAGGCCAACCCTCATGAGGCCTGCACTGGAGCTGGGCCGGGGGTCAGAGGGCAGAACAGGGCCCCGCCCCAGGGAGGAGGGGCCTCACTTGGCGCGGGGCAGGGGCCCGGGCTCCAGCACGCGGTACTGGTCCATGATCTTCTCCACCAGCTTCTGCTTCTCCCGGCGCAGGGCATTCAGCTGGTCCCTGTGGGAGAGGGGACAGGGCAAGGTGGACATGAGACCTGGCAAGGTGCCGGGCAGGAGCGAGGCCTGGGTCACAGTAGGTACGCACAGGCACACCTGCCACGGGTGAAGCCGCGCACGGGTGGTCGGCTCCACTGCTTCAGCCAGGACCTCCCCGGGGGGCTCCCCATGACCAGCCCCCCCAGGACCTCCCCAGGACCCCCCCCCCCCGTGACCAGCCCCCCCCGCCAGGACCTCCCCAGGGCCCCTCCCCATGACCAGCCCCCACCAGGACCTCCCCAGGGCCCCCCGTGACCAGCCCCCCCAGGACCTCCCCAGGACCCCCCCCGTGACCAGCCTCCCCCAGGACCTCCCCGGGGCTCCCCATGACTAGCCCCCACCAGGACCGCCCCGGGCCCCCATGACCAGCCCGGCGACCGGCGGCCCGCTCACAGGTACTCGCGCTGCTCGCGGTGCAGGTGGTCACGGCTCTCCAGGCTCCGCTCTAGAAGCTGCCTGTTCTCCCGGCTCAGGGCCTGCACCTCGGCCAGCAGCTGCCGGTTCTCCTCCTCCTGGGCGCTCCGCAGCTCCGTCAGCAGCTGGCAGGCGGGCGGCACGGGTCAGGGTGGAGTGGGGCGCCCGTGGCCTGGGTCTGCCCCTGCCTGGTCGCCCTGCACCCTGGGACGCACCTCGCACTGTGTGCTCAGCCGGCAGGCACTCAGGTCCAGCTGCTGGTTGGACTCCCGCAGCTGCTGGCTCTGTGCTTCCAGCTGCGCCCGCTCCAGCTCCAGCCGCGCCAGGCGGCCCCGCAGCTCCCCGCGCTCGCCCTGCAGCTCCCCCCGCTCCCGGGACACCTCGGCCAGCAGCAGCTGAGCCCTGCGGAGGCACGGATGGCTGCACTCCGGGGGCCTGGGCAGGACCCGCGGGGACAGGGACAGGGGCCTGGTGACTTCCCGCCCCCTGGCCGAGGGGAAGGGGAAGGGGAAGGGGAAGGGCGGGCGGCCGGCGGGAGGTACCTCTCGTGCTCGCTCTGCAGCCTCCGCAGTTCCTCCTCCAGGTCCCGCTGCCGATGCCCATCCTGCATCAGGCGCTCCCGCTCCGCCAGCAGAGCCACCTCCTGCGCCTCCACGTGGGCCCGCTGGGCCTGCAGCTGCTCGTGCCTGGGAGGGAGGAGAGCGAGAGGGCTGCAGGAGCCTGGGGGCCTTGTGCGGCAGCTGCACGGCCTGGACCCGGGCATTGGTCACCTCCTAAGCAGAGCCCCCCATGCCCGCTGCCCAGGCCAAGCCAGCTGCTCCGACAGTGGAGTCGTCCCGGGGATGTGCTGGGTGGTCGGTGCCCGGCGGCAGACCTCCTGGGGAGCCAGGTCGGCATGTGGGGGCGGCTCACCGGCCCTGCAGCTCCCGGTGGGCCAGCTCCAGTGCCCGCATGTTGGCCTTGAGGTCCCGGTGCCGCACCAGAAGCCCCTCCAGCTCCGTCTCCTGCCGCCGCTGCAGCTGGGCCAGCGCCTCGTGGTCCCGAAGCAGGGCCTGCTGCTGCCCACGGGTCTCCTCCTGGGACCGCCGCGCCGCCCGCACCTCCTCCTCCAGCACGCCCAGCTTCCGGTGCAGCTCCTGGCCCTGGGTCTCCAGCACGGACTTCTCGGCCTGGGGCAAAGCAAGGAGGCAGAGCTGGGAGGCGGGAAAGGACAGGGCCAGAGGCAGAGGGCAGAGGGCAGTGCAAGAAGAAGCCGTGGGAGAGGCTGGAGGGTGATGGGGGGGCGGGCAGCAGGCCACTGCAGGCCAGGGCAGAGAGGGGAAGGCACGGCCATGGTTGAGCGCTGGCAGGCCACGGAGAGGCGGGCAGGAGGCTCAGGGCACGGAGGGGACACATGGGGCCGGGCCCGCCAGCTGTGGAGGAGGGGCTGCGATGATGAGGCCATGGTGCCCAGTGAGGAGCCGGGGCTGGGAGGAAGGGTGCCGAAGGGTCAGAGGTCAAGGGTAAGTGGGACCAGGGAAGAAGGCAGGGAGCCGGGGTAAGCAAAGGGGCACGAAACCAAACCAAAGGGCGGGAGCAGCGGGAAGCGGCGGGGACAGGGCCGGGACAGGGCCGGGGACAGGGCCGGGGACAGGGCCGGGGACAGGGCTGGGACAGGGCCGGGCCAGTGCAGGGCCGCGCGGGAGCCGCCCACCTGCAGGCGGCTGCTGTGCTCCTGGGCCTGCTGGCTCTGCAGCAGCAGCTCCTGGGCGCGGCTCTGCAGGCTGCCCAGCTGCCCCTCCAGGTGCTGCAGCTGCCCCTGCAGGGCCACCTTCTCGGCCACCAGCGTCGCGTTCTGCCAGGAAGGGGCGGTGAGCAGGGGCCCGGAGGCGTGGGGGCCCCGCCTGGCCCGGCCCAGCCCCCACCGCGGTCCGGCACTCACGCTGCGCTCCACCTCGATCAGCCGCCCGCTCTGGGTCGCCGCATCCCAAGGCTCCTTTGGGCCCAGCCCCGGCGGGCCCTGGCGCAGCTGCAAAGGAGAGGGTGCAGCGGGGTCACGCGGCTCAGCCGTGGCACGGGGACCCAGGGCAGGGGACGCTGCGCTCTCTGCGGAGCCTCAGAAAAATCCAACACCAGCAACAGAGCTCGCCAGGAAGTAGAGGAGCCAGGAAGTAGGGGAGCCAGGTCGGCAGAGGATCCGTCCGTCCGTCCGTCGAGTGAGGAGGCGGACCAGGCCCCGCGGGGCCTCACAGCCACCTGGCCCCCAGCACGGTGCTCCCTCCGACAGCCCCCAGCGGCTTGGGAGGCAGAAGCGCGGGGCCCGGCCCGGCCTGGCCTCACCTGGAACAGCTCCTCTTCCAGCCGCAGGGCCCTGGCCTTGAGCTCCATCAGCGCCTCCTCCTTGCTGGTGGCCGCCGCCTGCAGCTCAGCTTCCAGCCGCTGCTCCAGGCCCTGGTACCTGCCGGCAGAGGCCTTGGCACCCAGCCCCACCTGCACCCCCGGCCGCCCGGCCATGGCCACCGGGGGGGGGCGGCCCCCACCTCTGCTGCTGGGTCTGCTGTTCCTGCAGAAACTCCTGGCGCTCCAGAGCCGCCCGCTCCAGCTCCCGCTGCAGGCTCTCCAGCCGGGCGCCCAGCTCCTGGCCGCGCACCACGGCCTTCTCCAGCTCCTGCGGGCAGGCAGGGTGGGCTCAGGGTGCGGCCCGAGGGAGCGGGCCAGCAGGCTTCCTGCCCCTGCCCTGCCCCCCTGGGTCTGGTACCTCTCACCCCCCGGGCCTCAATGACCTTATCTGTAAAATGGGAACTAAGCCTGCAGGCTCTGCAGGGCGGGGCTGTGTGGCTGTGCACAGGGAAGGAAGCCCCTGGGCAGGCGTCTTCACCTGTCTGAGTCCGTAGTTTGTCACGGACACGGTGCCGGGGGCACGTGCCCTGCGGACTGCCATGTGAGAGCAGGAGGGGCCCGGCCCAGGGTCACAGGGTGCTGTTGGGCCAGGAACTTGAGTCTCCCCGGGCCTAACCACAGTGAAGGCCGGGGGGGTGGGGTGGGGGGGGCAGGTCAAGATGCTGCCAGCCAGGGCCCAAGGTCTTTGGCGGTTGGGCCGCACCAAGTAGGCAGGAGGTGGGAGGCCGGAGGGAGGTAGACCAAACCATTCTGCCATGCAGGGGCCCAGCTGGGAGGAAGCCCCGGGCAGGGCCGCAGAGGCCGGCCGCCTGCCACATCCCGAAAGCCTCTGTGGCTGCAATGAGCATCCTGACTTAGCCCAGGCCTCGCCCTGGGGCCCTGCACCTCCTAGTGCCCGTGGCCGGGGCCTCTCGCCAGAAAACTACAAGTCCCATGAGGCACTGCTGCCTGGCGGCTGCAGGCCATGATATCCCGACATCAGGGGTAGGAGAGGGGCAGTGCAAAGGAAGGCGGAGGGGCCCAGAGCCCGGCCCGCCCTCCCAGTGCCCGCTCCACCCAGCACATGTGGGCAATCCCAGCGGCCCGTGTTCCCGGGCCTCCCAAAAGCCAGTCACCTCCACCTGTGCCACACCCAGGAAGCACCAGGAAGTGCTCCAACCAGGAAACCTCGCAAAATTCCCCTTCTCCCTCGGGTTCTTCTGCCCGCCCGGCCCCAGAGCTGCCTCTTCTGGCCCGACAGCCCCCCACCCCACTCTGTCTTGTCTTCTGGAGTCCCCGCTCTGTGAGGGGGCCCTGTGAGGTGCCAGGCACCCCAGCCCTGCAGGCTCCGGCAGGGCAGTGCAGTTACTATTCTGCTTCTGCACGTGGGAATCAGAGAGGTGAAGTCACTCGCCCTGAGCCACACAGCTGAGAAGTGAACTCTGGGCTCGCCTTGCTCACACCCTGTAGATCAGACGCCACACCATGCCCCGCCTACCGCTCTCCTGCCCCCCCAGCCCCTCCCTGGGGTCACCCCCCCAACAGTGCCTCCCCCACCCCTTGCCACCCTGAGCAAGCACAGCCTCCCCTCTGAATGTCAGTGCCCTGGTCTGCACAGGAAGCCGTGCCGTTCAGCTGCACGGCCCGGCACAGCCCGGCACGGCCCCCCGCCGCACGGCCCCGCTGGCCTGGACACTCCCCTGCACCGGTGCCGGCCTCTGCTCCCCTGAGGCGGACCTGACCAAACCCTCCGGCGGCTCCCACGCGCGGGAGGAGCTTGGGTGCTGCCTAGGAGGCACCTGCTCAGCCCCCACCCTCTCCTCTCCGCCACCTCGCACTCCACACGGCCTCTCCCGCTGCCCCCAAACTCCTGCCTGAGCCTGCACCCTCTCTCCTCCTCCAGGAAGCCTCCCCTGACCACACCCAGTCTCCATCCAGGGGGCTCGCTGCACTGCCCTGCCTCCACCCCAGCTGTGAGCGCCAGGCCCCCAGCACGTGCCACAGCTGCCCGTAAAACACACCGGAACGGATGAATGAATGGGCTCCCAGGCCTTCTCTCCCCTCTGTCCCCATTCCCACCTGTCAGCCTCGCCTGCCGCCAAGCCCACCGCACAGCCTCCTGACGGCCACAGACCCACCTCCACCAAGGCAACCCCACACAGGTCTGTGCGCACCCCCTGGGCCAAGCTGCCCCCTCCCCCGACTCCTCCCAAGCCCTGAACATCTGGAGGGCAGTGCAGGCCTCGCACAGGCTGTGCCCTTGGCACCAACTCCCTTCCCCAGCTCGTGAGACCCCACCCTGAAGCCTCCTTGCCCCCCACCCCCGTTGTGCAGGGGCGGCCCCGGGGTGGAGGGGAGCAAACCGCCACAGCCAGAGCATCGGGACCACACCCAGCACGCCCCACCAGAGACTACACACGCAGCACAGCGGCCCAGGCCAGGCACTGCCTCGGAAGGCCGGAGTGGCCTTGGTGCTTCCGTCTCCGGAGCCAGCTCAGTGCCGGGCACTCAGGGCGAGCCCAGCCCCCGCCGGGAGCCCCGACCTACCTCGCCCAGGGCCTGCTTCTCCCGGCGCGCCCTCTCAGCCTCCTCCAGGTGCCGGCGGCCCTCGCTCTCCAGCGCCTGCAGCCGCTCCTCGGCAGCCTCGGCCCGGGCCCGCAGCCGGGGCCCCTCGCGCTCCCACTGCCTGCGCTCGCGGCCCGCTGCCGCCAGCGCCTCAGCCAGCGCGTCCCGCTCCCGGGCCGCGGCCTCCAGCTCCCGGCCGGCTGCCTCCACCGCCTCCCGCAGCCGGGCCAGCTCTTGGGCCCGGGTCTCTGCCTCCCGATGGGCTTCGGCCTCTGCCCTCTGCACTCGAGCCAGCTCCTCGGAGAGGCGGGCGGCCTCTGCGCCCCGGGCCTCCAGCCTCCGGCTCTGGGCCTCCAGCTCAGCCCCGAGGGCCACGGCCTCTCTCCTCAATCGCGCCACCTCCTCCCTGAGGGCCTCCTTCTCCGGGACACCGCTGGCCAGGACCCCCGCTGGGACCGGCTCCTCCGCAGTCCGGGCCTCAGGAGCTGCTTCCGACTTCCACTGTGGCTTTGGCTGAGCCGGGTCCCCAGCCGTCCCCACCGGCCTCTGTCCGAGCTCTCTGGCCTCTGTCTGCTGTTGGGGCAGCTCCAGGCCCCCTCCTGGGGTCTCGGGCGCCTTGGGGTGCACTTGGAGGCAGAGCTCCGAGGGTCCTGGCTGGTGTTCAGGGCCCTCCTGCCCCAGCCCGGGGACCAAAGCCTCTGACTGCCCCCCAGGACCCTCCCTCTCCCCGGGTTCTCCCCCTGCCAGGCACTGTGTCTGACTCCGCACTCCTGGATCCTGGGGTGAGGCCGTGGAGGGGGGCGTCCAGAGCGGGGCCCCACGGCCAGCCTTCTCCGGGGCCTCCTGTGTCTCTACAACAGGCTCTGACTCTCGGGGGGCCTGGGGAGCAGTGGCAGCCACCTGCGGGGGCCTCTCCACCCCCTGCGGCCCGGAATCGGAAGCCTGGGGACGCTCAGCTGAGTCTGATGCCGGGGGAGCCAAGTCCGAGGCCCCGGGGTCTTCATCCCCGACCTGGGGGCTGGGGACCGAGGCCGGGACCAGCAGCGTGGAGTCCTCACTCTGCTTCTCCAGCAGGGGGTGCTGAGGGCACAGGAGAGGCAGGTGTCAGAGGCAGGGGAGGGCGGACCAGGCAGGAGAGTGGAGAGTGGGGCAGGGCTCACCTGGCCGCCCGGCAGCGCCCGCAGCAGGTCCCGCAGCTCCCGGTTCTCCCGCTCCAGAGCCCGCAGCCGCCCGGCCTCCACCTCCCGCACCTCCTCCTGCAGGGAGGGCAGCGGCCCTGGTAGGGGTCCTGGGGGTGTGGGGCGAGGTCAGGACCCCTCCCACCCTTCCTGGTTCCCACCCCTGCCCCCCGGGGCCTGGGGAAAGGGGTGAAGCCGGCGCCCCAGCCCTTGTCCTGCCCCCCCCCCGCTCACCGTCCCCGGCCTGGGGAAAGGGGTGAAGCCGGCGCCCCAGCCCTTGCCCCCCCCCTCACCGTCCCCGGGGGAGTCGGGGGGCGGCTCCAGGCTCCGCTGCAGCTCCAGCTCCAGCTCCAGGTTCTCCTCCACCAGCTGCTCCATCTGATGCCGCAGAGAACCCAGCTCCTGGGGGCGGCCAGGGTCAGACCTGCGTGGCCCGAGAGCCACAGAGGTCCCGGGGGTCCCGCAGGAAGCCTCACAGGGCGGGGGAGGGGGGGCACCGGTCAACCCAGGCCGGGTCACCGTGGCAGCCTCACCCCGTGGGCCTCGCCCAGCCGGGCCCGCAGCAGCAGGTTCTCTCGCTGGGTCTCGTGGAGCCGCGCACAGCGCTCCCGCGCGGCCTCCAGCTGCTCCTCCAGCAGCGCCTTGGACGCCTCCAGGGCCCCTGAGAGCGCCCGCTCCTCCTGCCCGGACCGCAGGGAGACCCGGTAAAGCGATGAGTGGGCGCCGCGGCCAGGGGGTCCCACCCCCTCCCCCGCCCAACCCATCTCCAAGCCCCTCTTCCGCTCTCCAAGTGCTCGCCCCTCTCTCGGGGGTCTCTCCAGGTACCGCTTCCCCAGCAGCTGACCACGCCCCTCTCCCCGCAGGCCCCGCCCCCACTCTGCCGTCCCTGCGGTGAGGGTCTTGCTCCAGCCCCGCCTGCCCTGCCCCGGGGCCCACCCCCTTGCCCCGGCCTGACCTGACCAGCCCAGCCCTCCGCTCCACCTGTGCCATCCTCAGAGGCCCCTCCCCACGGTTGCGGGTTTCTCCCAGTCGGGCCCGGCAGCCCCCGCACCTCCAGCCGGCCCTGGCAGGCCTCGGCCGCCTGCAGCCGCTCCCGACAGCGCCGCAGCTCCTCTTGCAGGCGGGGCAGGCGGCCCGCGCGTTCCCGCAGCGCCTCGGCCTCCTCGCGGTACAGCTGGGCCCGCTTGGCCTGCCCCGACAGCGCCTGAGTCTGGGCCAGACGTGGAGCTGGGACCGGCCAGCCTCCGGCGGGGCGGCAGGGGCGGGTAGGGACCCTGGGGCTCCGCTGGGCCAAGGCAGTGGGACGGGGTGGGGGGCCTCTGAGCGCACCTCCTGGCGGAGTCTTCGAATCTCAGCCTCCGTGCCCTGCAGCTCGGCCTGGGAGTCCAGCAGCAGCTCGGCCTTCTCCTCCCTGCGGGGAAGGGGCTCTCCCGGTGTCTGGGGGACCACGTCCCAGGCCGGACGCCTCCTGTCTCCCCCGGGGACTGGGGTCCATGCAGGCCCACCCTGCCCCTCACCCCCAGGTACCCCGCCAGCCCTGGGTACTCACAGCTCCTGCCGGAGGCGGCGCAGCTGGGCCTTGGCGTTGGCCAGCTGCAGGGCCAGGTGGTGGGAGGGTTCCTGGGCCGGAGCCCTGGCCGGAGCCTCCAGGGGCAGGGGGGCCAGCTGTCGCTCCAGCAGCAGGTCAGCCAGCCGCTGCGGGAGGTCAGGGAGCGGGGGTCAGGAGTAATCCAGCCCACCCTGCCCACGTCCGCCCCCACACCACAAGATGGGTGGTTGTGACAGTCCTGCTGGCCCAAGACCCAGACCCCAAACCTACACCTTTCAACATCGAGTCCGCCCCATACCTGGGCCCCCAGGTCACGCTCCCGAGCCAGCCTGGCCAGTGTCCCCAGCAGGCTCCGGGTCAGCGTCTCCAGGTCCGGAGCTGTCAGCTCCCCAGGCTCCGGCCCAGCCAGCGCCAGCACCATGCCTGCCCCGGGCTGGGTCACCTGGGGGACACGGGGGCTCGGTCAGGCAGAAGGGTGGTGAGGGTGTCCCTGGGGAGGCTGGGCCCATCCCAGGCTGTCGCCGCCTCGGTACCTCCTGAATGGCAATGGCCAGCTCGCTCTGGACGTCCAGGCTGAGGCCCCGGATGTGCCGGATGAAGAGCTCCCGGTGTTCACACTGCAGGGTGACAGGGGGCGGCGAGGCTGGCGCGGCCCCCTCCCCCGCACCAGAGCGGCCGGCCCTCCCCTCTGGAGCTCACCTGCACAGATGCCCCTAGCAGGAGCCTCAGGATGGCTTCCAGCTCCTCCACTGCCTCCTCTGTGGACACGGGCCACACGGGGTTAAGGGGGGCTTGGGGGCTGAGGCAGGGGGCGTCAGGGGTGGAGAGTACCTGAGAGGGGGTCCAGCGCCAGCGTCTGGAGGTCGGGGGGCCCAGACAGGATCAGCAGCTGCAGCTCCTCCTGCAGGAGGGCCCGGCAGGTGAGAGGGGCTCCCGGGGGCGGGGCGCCGCGGCTCCCCTCCCCCTGCAGACCCCTCACCTGGTAGAACTCCCGCAGCCGGCTCCACAGCTGGCTCAGGCTGCACAGCCGCCGGGCCGTCGGGCTGTCGTGGCCCGGGATCACTAGAGGCCGCCCCCGGGAGCTGGGGGCACTGCGGGCACACGTGGCCTTGGGTGGGAGGTGGGAGAGACCCCGCCTGCCCTGGGTCTCCCTCCTCAGACCCCTCCCGGCCTCGCCCCCGGCCTGGTGCCCCTTACATGACGCCCAGCACCCGGAGGAGCAGGGCACCGTCACAGAGACGCAGGAACCTCCTCTCGGGGCAAAGGGGCCCCTCTTCCTCCTCCTCCTCCTCTTCTCCCTCCAGCTCCTCCGCCTCTCCCACCAGCCCCGCCAGTCCCAGTGCCTGTGCGGGGCAGAGAGGGGTCAGCTGGGCCTGGGGGGCGCCCCCACTGGCAGCGGCCCGGGACCCCCCTGACCTGCCCCAGTTTTCCCCGGGCACCGCCCCTCCCCAAGCCTGAACGCCTTCGGTCTCAGGCTGCCGGCTCCAGCCCCCTCACCGCAGCCCCCAGGGACATGGCCACCACCACAGCGAGTCCGCCCCTCCCCCCAGCCTCCCCACAGCCCCAAGGCGGCCCTGGCTGCTGCTCACTTCCCCTCCCCAGCCCGCCGCCACCTGCCCCTCACCCAGGTGGCCAGGCTCCCACTCAGGAAGTCCCCGAGCCGGGGCCCCCTGCATCCCTCCATGCCAGGTCAGGGTGTCGTCCAGCTGTGGCGGCTACACCTGCCTGGAGAGGAAGAGGAAGTCCCCGGCGGGGGGATCCCGGGCCCAGCCACAGACACCCTGCAGCTTCCTCCTTCCGGGTCGGGGCGGGCCAGCGCACCCCCAGAGTCCCACCGCAGCCCCCGGCCCCCACCGCCTCCCAGTGCACGCTACAGAGCCGGCCCGGCCCCAGCCCTCTTGGCCCCGCTGTGGTGACGGGCAAGTGCTTCTCTCTGGGCCTCGGCTTCCCAGCTTGAAACCAGAGGGGACAACCTCAACCTGGCCCCCTCCAGGGCCTCAGAAGGTGCGCCGGGCACCCACACGCCAGGCCCCACTCTGGGGAGACTCCTTGCCTTTGACCTCGACATCTCCCACCCGCTCCCCCCTGTGAAGCCTGCCTCTGATGCCGCCTCCCCCAGAAAGCCCTCTGTGAACTCCAGGCGGACGTGAGCGCCCCTCCTCTGGCCCCATCACACCCCCTGCTCTGCCCACAGCGGCCTGAGACAGGGGCATGGGCCTCTGTTTCCATCTGTAATGCAAGCAGGTTGGCTGTCAGCCCCAGAGAGAGCAGCACGAAGCCGTGACCAAGAGCAGGTGCCGCAGAGAGAACAGAGCCGGGGCACGGGGGGACGTCCCCGTTCCCCACCCTGTGCTGGACGCTGCGTGGGATGCTGGGACATAGTAAAAGGTCACCCAGCCCCCGCCTCCACAGGGGAACAGCACCCTGGGGAGACAGCCGCCCTGAGCACCCGACTGAAAACCTAGTCTCACAGCAGGTGCTGGGAAGCGGCTGGTGGGAGGAGGCCTGCGGCCGGGGATGGCAGGGTGAACTAGGCAAAGCGCCAGAGGAGGAAGCGCATCTGAGGAGTGGGAACAGAATGTGCAAGGGCCCGAGGCCACGAGGCGAGGTCAGCATTGAGATCAGAAATGATTCGTCTTCTACCTGTTCCCGGGCACTCTGTGTCTCGTAGTTAACCGCTCCAGGCCGAGTGCTTGCTGACCGACTGCCTGGCTGCCGTCCTGACCCGGTTGTCCGGGCCAGCACATGTCGACAGCCCCAGCGGCAAAATCCCACAGGCAAGCGTGGAGTACCCAGTTCCCGTGGGACCCAAATGGTGGGAGTCCCTCCAGGGTGGGGGACCAGGCTGGTCAGCAACATGGCCGAAACAGGGCAGGGCCCGCTGGCAGCTGGTTCTGCAAGGGTGCAGAGCTGCCCCGGGACCTCCTGGCTGCTTGCGGGAGGGCTGCTCGGAGGAGGAGGCGGAGGTGGCAGGGAAATCCGCCAACAGCATGGCTGTCCGTCAGACAGGTGCGCAGGTGAACCAGTGAGTGGAAGACTTTCTCTCTCCTCTGCCTCTGCCTCTGTAACTCTACCTTTCAAATAAATAAACCTGGGGCCCCGGGGCCAAGGTGGGATTGCCAGCAGAGCAGCACCCACAGCTTCTCACTCCCTCGAAACTTCTGGAAACGGGAATTGGTGCCTGTGACACTCAGGAGGGTTCTGTGGGCCTTCATTCCCCAGCCAGCCTCTGGTATGGTCATGACCATCAGCGTGAGCGACGCCAAGGTCCACCCAGACAGGGCCCTCAGCAACGCTCACACCCACCTGCAGCCCCCCTCCCCCTGGAGAACCCAGCCTCAGCCGCCTGGGACGGGAGAGGGCTTCCTGGGCTGCTACACGTGCCAGGCAGAAGGCGAGCAAAGGTGGGACCCCACGAAGCCTTGGCTAGGGCTGAGTGAGGCGTTCAGAGTGGGGACAAGGATGGGATGGAATCTGCGGCTTTACCGAACACACGGGAACGGTACCGGTCCACCTGCCCTTCCCCGCCCTCTCTGCCCTGTGATTAGGTTTAGAGCCTCTCGGAATTTTTCTCTTATCACCAGGAATTCCTCCGGAGAGCCTGCTCCAGGCTGGCCCGGCAGGTCTGCCCAGATCAGCCAAGTGCACTGACTTAAGGCTCCCCGCTGGCTCCCGGCTGGCCACCGAGCGCGCGCACACACACACACACACACACCCGTCTTGCTCAATATCCCTGAGCCACACCCTTCCTGGGGCTTCGGAGGCGGGGGCTGTGTCACCGATTGCTCTCACATCTGTCACTCCAGACAAGCTTGGCTGCACTTGTCAGCGGCTGCAGGGAGGGGCGAGGCGGGGAGGGGCTCCCTGGCCTGCTGACGCTGACGTCCCGGGATGCCCAGGCTCGATTCCCTGCAGAGGGGCGTTCAGCAGAGCCTGTCGGGGGTCCGGTTCCCCCAGTTAGATTTTTCCCTTTGGAAACCGCTTCAGACACCTGTGCCTGACAGCAATGCCAAGGGTGCCCCGGGGAGTAGAGGGAGGCTCCAGGCTCCCACTCTTCCCTCCGACCCCCCACCCCCCACCCCCATCCTGTCCCACGGTCGCCTGCTTTTTCTTCCTGAGCCCGGGGAGGGGAGCGTGGAGCAAGCATCGCAGCCCGGCACAGGGCAGGCACCTTCCTGGCCTCGCAATGCATTTTGCAACACTTGTTTCTGTTCTATACCAGCAACCTGGGCCTCTCTAACAGCTGCTTTCCTGGAAATGGTCTTCTGCTGATTCCTTTTTATTTAGTTATTTTGAAAGGAGGGGGGACAGATCTTCCATCCTCTGGTCCACTCCCCGAAATGGCTACAACGGCCAGTGCTGGGTCAGGCCAAAACCAGGAGCCAGAGCTTCGCCCAGGTCGCCCATGTGGGTTCAGAGGCTCAAGCACTTGGGCCATCCTCTGCTGCTTTCCCAGGTGCAATAGCAGAGAGCTGGATCAGAAGTGGAGCAGCTGGGACTCGAACCGGTGCCCACACAGGATGCCGGCACTGCAGGCTGCGGTTTAACCGGCCGCGCTGCAGAGTGAGCCCCTGACAAAGATTTCCCAGCGGGCATCTTTGGCTGTTCCGGCAGGGATAGTGACCCTTTCTCAGATGTTTTTTCCCGGTAGCCTGAAGAGGGGGCTCGGTCTCCACTGCCCCACAGCGTGGGGACCTGGGAGGCGGGCAAGGAGCAGAGACAGACAGACGGACAACTGCACGGCACAGCCGACCACTGCCTGCGGCCTGCGCTCGCCTCGCTCACGGCCCAGCCTCCCCGGCTGCCCAGGGAACCCATTCCCCACCCCCTTCTCTTCTGGTTTAGAATTTTCTGGACAGTCCTGGTCCATCCCAAAGGGACCTGGGGCTTGAGGGGCAGCAAGAGGCTAGGGAGTGGGGGTGGTGGGGGCAGTGGGGGCGGTTGGGCCCGGACCAGCAAAAGCCAGGACCCCCCTCCCACCCCGATCCTCGGCTGGGTCACAGAGAGTTTTTTCTCTCTAATCAGACGCTTTGAGGCCCCAGGATCAACAAATAAAAACAAAGAGGCAGGCTTGGAGGTGGGGGGTCTTCTGGGCACCTGCAGGTTCCCACCCACCAGCTGGGGGAGGAACTGGGGGATTTGGAGCAGGACGGGACAGAAATGCCCAATGGAGTGGCCCAGAGGAGCTGTCCAGGCGGGGGGGGCAGTGGGAAGCCAGAACCACAGAGGGAGGGCAGGGCGTCTGCCCCGTGTGCCCAGGGTCCCAGCCACCGTCCCTGCCACCTGCCACCTGCCACCTGCCACCTGCCACCTGGGGAGCTCTGCCTTCCCACCCCCCCAGGGCACCCCACGCTCTGCCCTTCTGGAGCCTCTAAGCGGCGCTGGCGCCCAGGCCCCTGTCTTCCCCCTCTGAGTGGCCCAGCACTGAGCCATCACTCAGACACCAGCTGCCCTGCTCCCAACCTCCAGTGGCTTCTCCCTGCACGTTGAGTCAAGTGCAAGGCCCTGTAGGGGGCCAGTACTGTGGCACAGTGGGTAAAGCTGCCGCCTGCAGTGCCGGCATCCCATATGGATGCTGGTTCGAGTCCTGGCTGCTCCACTTCCAATCCAGCTCTCTGCCATGGCCTGGGAAAGCAGTAGAAGATGGCCCAAGTGCTTGGACCCTGCACCCACATGGGAGACCCAGAAGAAGCTCCTGGCTTCAGATCAGCTCCGGCCATTGCAGCCACCTAGGGATTGAATCAGCAGATGAAAGACCTCTCTCTCTCTCTCTCTCTCTCTCTCTCTCTCTCTCTCTGTAACTCTACCTTTCAAATAAATTAATTAATTAAAAAAAAAAAAGGCCCCGTAGAGAGAGGCCCCAGCTTAGCTCCAGACCTCATCCCCCCCCCACCGCCCACACAGGCCACACGAGTCCCTCGGTCTCCCTCTGACCACTGGCAACTTTGCACCTGCTGTTCCCTCAGCCTGGAACACCTCTCTGTCCCCCTGCCCACATGTATGAACACACATGCACACATTGCACACGGACACACACAGGTACCCTGCTGGCCTCGCCCACCTGCCCCTTCCTTGCACAGGGCAAGACCCCTGCCCTTATCCCACCTGCGTCTGCGCTGACCACCTTGCCCGCCCCGGCTAGCACAGGGACCAGCGTGAAGAGGGGCTAAGCCCTTGCTCAAGGCCACACAGCCTGGACGCGGTGGAGCCAGCTCACGGAAGGCAGCCGCATTAGTGCTTAAAGAGACGAATTCCAGTTCTGAGATGGGGAAACAGAGTCCAAGGGCAACGGGGTCATGGCGGCAGCTGAGGGTAAACCCCAGTCCTCGGGCTCGGGGAGCCCCCTGGGCCCTGAACCCCCTCCCCCACCTTCACCCCCCACCACTGCTCCCAGCCAACCCCATGGCTGCCTGGGGACAGCAAGGCCGGAGCCTGGCCCCCAACTGCCCAGCAAGGCAAGACCCAGCCTCACACAACCTCTACACCTGGGAAAATAGATGCAGAAGACAGAGCTCAGGCCGGACCGGCGCGAGCACAGACGTGGCCCCCAGCCCAGGCGGCCTCCCCCGGCGGCAGTTCCCGGCCCCGAGATACCCCAGAGGCTTCCACCCCGCACTCGGGCCTGTGGGAACACGCACCACAGTAGAAGCCCGGGAGGAACTGAAACGGATCCACGTGTCCCGAGCCGGCCCAGACACGCACCGTCCGCCACGGGAGCCCAGCCGGGCGAAGGCGCAGCCGCGGCCCCGTCTCTGTCCTCACTCAGCCTCCTCGCCTTTGGGCCCTCGTGCAGGCTGTTCCCGCCTCCTGGAACACCCTTCCCGCCTCCGGTCACCGGGTCGCGGCTACTCAGCCGAAGCGAGAAGGCACTCACTCCCTCCCGCAGCCCACGGGGGCAGGCGGAGTGGTGGGCGGGGTGCCCTGTGATTCCACCCCAGCCACTGCCCTCGCCCCTGCACTAGACCGTGAGTGCATTGAGGGGAGACCGCCTGGCTCAGAGAGGGGAGGCAGTGCACGTGGCCGAGAGGCCCCTGGGGGTGCGGGACCCCTGCGCGCTGGACACGGCCGCCTCGGTCCCTCGGCCACTGCCACAGGCGGGCCATTTGTGAGGGAGAGGTTTGCTTTGCATCTCAGCTCTGATCCAGGGTCGGGGGCCGCGTGTGGTGGGGGTCTTCTTGCTGGCGGATTCCGCAGGAAGCTGGGAAAGAGACCGGCGGTGGGGGGTGGGGTGTGTGTGTGCAGCTGGCGGTGTGGCCTTAGCAGGTTAGGCCACGGCTTGCCATGCCTGTGTCCCGTGTCACAGCACTGATGAGGCCCAGCTGCTCCGGTCTGAGGCCAGCTCCTCTCAATGCACCTGGGAAGACGGCTGGCGGATCCCGCACCCGTGTGGGAGGCCAGGGTGGAGCCCCCGGCTCCTGGCTTCAGCCTGGCCCAACCTGGCTGTAAATCAGCAGATGGAAGATTCTCTCTCTCTCTCTCTCTCTCTCTCTCTCTCTCTCTCCCTCTCGTCTCCCTGTCGCTCTGCCTTTCAATCGAATAAATAAATCTTTGAAAGAAACCAAGGCAGGGAGTGCCCCCAGAGGCTCAGCCAAACTGGTGTTTACGCCAAACCTCTCCTCTCACTAACTCATTAACCCTGCATTGCAGAAATGGATTCAGAGCGTAGCCCTAGTCACCTTTGTTAATTAAAAATAACTTCCTGTCTTACTTGGAAGGCCGGGAGACACGAGAGAAAGACGAAGAGACGGACAGAGATCATCCGTATTCCGGTTCACTCCCTAGAAGCCCACAGCAGCCAGGGCCGTGCCAGGCCGGAGCCAGGGGCCAGGAATGCAGTCCGGGTCTCCCACATGGGTGGCAGGGACGCACATTCTTGGGCTGCCCCCGGGCTGTGGTCAGCAGGACACTGGGCTCAGAAGCAGAGCCTGGACTGGAACCAGCCCCTCCAACGCGGGATGCGGGCGCCCCACGGGTGTCAGCCACTCTGCCGAACGCCCCCTGCCAAAGACTGCTTGAAGGCGCCGCCCTCAGTACCGCCTGCTTCAACATGAGTTCCAGGGGTGCTCACCGTGCTCAGACCACAGCAGCGCCGACCCCCGACGTGCGCCAGCTCTGCTCAGCCGACAGAGGAACCTGCCGGCTCAGCCTCCACCTGCGACGCCAGCACCCACACGAGGGCCAGCTCCCCAAAATGGCCGCAATGACCAGGACTGAGCCAGGCCGAAGCCAGGAGCCAGGAGCTTCTTCTGGGTCTCCCACGCAGGTGCAGGGGCCAGGGACTTGGGCCATCCTCCACGGCTATCTCAGGCACATTAGCGAGGAGCTAGATCAGAAGTAGAACAGCCGGGACTCGAACCAACACCCACATGGGACGCCAGTGCTGCAGGCAGTGGCTTAGCCTGCTATGCCACAGTGCAGTCCTTGAATTGCGCACTTTTAAGGGGTAGATTTTGTGAAACTGGAATTGTGTGTCAGTTGGAAAAATCTTTCTTTGGTGCCGCTGAACAGGGTCCACACGTGGACTAGCTCGGAGAAGGGACCGGGAACCAGGCCCCGCTGTCCTCAGGAAAAGCGGCTGACTTGGGGGAGGGCGGGGCCCTGTGGGCGGTGAACATCACCTGGGGGCTGAAGTGGGACCCACAGGCCAGGGGCTGGGGTGACTGTGGAGGTGGAGGTCGCAGGAAAAGGGCACGGAGGCCTGGCAAGAGGCCACTGGAGGCCGGCGCCGCGGCTCACTAGGCTAATCCTTCTCCTGTAGCGCCGGCACACCGGGTTCTAGTCCCGGTCGGGGCACCGATCCTGTCCCGGTTGCCCCTCTTCCAGGCCAGCTCTCTGCTATGGCCCGGGAGTGCAGTGGAGGATGGCCCAAGTGCTTGGGCCCTGCACCCCATGGGAGACCAGGAGAAGCACCTGGCTCCTGGCTTCGGATCAGCGCGGTGCGCCGGCCGCAGCGGCCATTGGAGGGTGAACCAACAACAAAGGAAGACCTTTCTCTCTGTCTCTCTCACTGTCCACTCTGCCTGTCAAAAAAAAAAAAAAAAAAAGAGGCCATTGGGGACACCAGGACCCACAGGGACCTGGGGCAGTCCACGCCTGCCCCCTCCAAAGCTGACGGGGAAAGCAGGGAGGGGACCCCACTTCCTGGAGGCCACGGAGTCCCCGACGTTCCTGTCTCCGAGGTGGCCCCGCCATTCACCCGACCCCGGCTTCCTGGGATGGAAACAGCTTTCTTCCGGCTCCTGGCTCCCGAGCCTCAGGGTCAGGCGCCGACACGGGGGCGGGGGGCGGGGGGCGGCAGTGGCGGGAGAGAGCCCACTGGGCTTTTGTTGATTTTTAAAGATTTGCTTATCGATTTATTTGAAGGGCAGAGTGGTGGGGTCCGGGGAGAGACAGAGGAAGAGAGATCTTCCATCTGCTGGTTCACTCCCCAAATGGCCACAACAGCCAGGGCTGGACCAGGCCAACGCCAGGAGCCTGGAACTCCATCCGGGTGTCCCACGTGGGTGCAGGGACCCAAGCACTCGGGCCATTGTCACTGCCTTCCCCGGAGCATTCGCAGGGAGCTGGATGGGAAGCAGAGGCGCTGGGACTTGAACTAAAACTGCAAAATGGGCGTGCGGGCGTCTCCGGCCGCGCCGCAGCGCGTCCCCTGCTCGGGCTTCTCTAAGCAGCCTGTGGTCAGCACCACCTTCTGAGGTCACAGGGCCCGTGACCCAGGAGCTCCCAGAGGCCCTGCCCCAGACAACCACGGTGCGGAGAGTTCCCGCCTCTCTGTGCCATCCGCAGGGCGGAGTCGGGAGCCGTGTCCTGTTCAGGCCCCGCAGCCCCGTGTGGCGCACCCTGCGCGTCTGTCCGTCCGGCGTCCTTCCTCCCTCCCTCTCCTCTGGTGACAGAACTCCTGGTCTCCGTGTTACACAGCAGCCGGGCGCGAGCTCAGCAGCCCCCGGCCTCCCCTGCACTGTGGCGCCCACGCGACGTGGTTGTGTCCCATGACTGCAAGGAGAAGGGAGATTCCACGGACGCCCCTGACCTGAGGCTGCCGCTTCAGCGACCCGGAAAATTCTAGAAGGAAGCAGCCCATACGTTTCCCATCGTGTGCCTTTCTGAGTGGCTCCACGGGCTCTCCACTCCGTCCCGCCCGGGCCGGGGGTCACCCCTTGGTTCGGTTCCGCACCCGTCCACAGAGGCGCTGCCCGCCCACCGCTCAGAGGCGCCATCTTGGGTGCACCCTGAACACAGCGCGGGCTCCGCGGCCTCACTCCATGTAATAACGGCCCCAGGCACAGGAGCAGGGATGTTGGCGATTTTACTGCAGCTCCGGGTGTTGTTCTAATTGCTCCATTTTATTGCCAGTTACTGTTGTTAACCTCTGAACCTGCCTGATTTATACACTGCACCTGTCTAGGAAGAAATGTGGTGCACACAAGGCATCCACCAGAGGCCCGGGACTCACCTGCTATGGGGAAGGGGAACTGTTACTGCACGGCGGCTTCCAGGAAACCTTAAAATACAGCCGGCCAGGAGCCAGCACCATGGCGCAGGGGGCTAACCTGCAACACCGGCTTCCACGTGAGCGCCAGCTCCAGCGGGGCTGCCCCGGTTCTGATCCAGCTCCTGGATAACGAACCTGGGGAGCAGCAGAAGATGGCCAAGTGCTTGGGCCCCTGCACCCTTGCAGGAGACCTGGATGAATTTCCTGTCTCCTGACTTTGGCTTGGTCCAGTCCTGGCCATTGCAGCCATTTGGGGGAGTGAACCAGCAAATAGAAGGTTTTCTCTCTCTCTCTCTCTCTCTCTCTCTCTCTCTCACCCTGCCTTTTCAATAAATACATAAGTAAATCTTTAAAAATACAGTTGGGGGTGTCGGTGTCATGGTGTAGCAGGTTAAGCTACCATCTGCAATGCCGACCGTTTCAAAATCCGGCTGCTCCACTTCTGACCCAGCTCCCTGCTAATGCACCTGGGAAGGCAGCAGAAGATGACCAAGTGCTTGGGCCCCTGCACCCGCGTGGGAGACATGAAAGAAGCTCCTGGCTCCTGGCTTTGGCCTGGCACAGCCCTGGCTGTTGCAGCCATTTGAGGAGTGAACGAGCAGATGGAAGAATGATCTGTCTCTTTCTCTCTCTCTCTGTAATTCTGCCTTTCAAATAAATAAAAATAAATCATATATATATATATATATATTAGATACAGTTGGGGGACTGGTATTGTGGTATAGCAGGTAAAGCTGCCACCTGCGGGCTGGCATCCCATAATGGGTGCTGGTTTGAGTCCCGGCCGCTCCCCTTCTGAACCAGCCCCCTCCTGGTGGTCTGGGAGGACCGGGGAGGGTGGCCCAGGAATTCGAGCCCTGGCTCCTGGCTCCAGCCTCTTCCTGTCCTGGCTGCTGCAGTCATTTGGGGAGTGAACCAGCAGGTGGGCTCTCTCTCTCATGCTCTAAATTCAAATAAATAAATCTTTTTTAATGGAATAATTTACTTGTAAACAATACTGATCTTATTTTATTCAGATGTATTTATCTATTTGAGAAGCAGAGCTACAGAGAGAGAGAATCTTCCATCCACTGGTTCTCTCCCACGTAGGCGGCAGGCACCCGAGTACTTGGGTCAGCAGCCACTGCTTTCCCAGGCAGGTGACCGGAAACCGAGCAGTGGGGACAAGAACTGGCACTTTGGTAAAGAATGTGGGTGCCGCAAGTGGCAGCTTAACCACTGCACCACGACATCGGCCCCAAAATAAGCTTCTCGCTAATTCTGCTTTTCAGGAACACCTCGAGAGCCCTTGCGTGACAGCAGGGTGACGCTGTGCGCACCTGTTCATGCCCGGAGTCTGTGAGTGCGCACAGGCGTTCCCTGGGCCTCCCCAGCAGCTGCAGGCGTGCAGGCGTCTCTCCGCCCACAGCCGTCCTCCATGCCAGCATGGCCAGACCCCAACCTTAGTGCTCTCTGCGGGGCCTGGAGCCTCCCATGCCCCCGATCCTGCAGCCAGAGGAAGCCAGGACCCGGCAACCTGCTCCTTCTCCCAGCCCAGGTTGGAGTCTCTGGGCCTGGCAAAGGTTCCCCTCAATGCTGTCTTCTCGCCCCCGACACTGTCCAGGCTCCAGACAACATGGGGAGACCCCTGAGGGCAGTGGATAAGAAAGGTCATTCTCAGGGTCGGCGCTGTAGCGTAATAGATTAAGCATCTGCCTGTGGGGCTGGCATCCCATACGGGCGCCGGTTCAAATCTCAGTTGCTCCACTTCCAATTCAGCTCCTTGCTGATGACCTGAGAAAGCAGTAAAGCAAGTGATTGGGCCCCTGCACCTGTGTGGGAGAAATGGAAGAAGCTCCTGGCTCCTGGCTTCAGATCGGCCCAGCTCCGGCTGTTGCAGCCAGTTGGGGAGTGAACCAGTGGATGGAAGACTTCTCTCTCTGTCTGTAACTATGCCTCTCAAGTAAATAAATAAATCTTTAAAATAAAAAAAAAAGAAAGAAAAAGAAAGAAAGGTCATTCTCCCATTACACTGATGTAGACACTGAGGACCAGAGAGGAAGTCACAAGCGTCATTAATGACAGGATGGGGATCTGACCTCTGTCCTCACTCCCAGCTCCTGCTCTGCAGACATGCAGACTGCATGGTGGGGAACAGGGGTTCCTTTTATTTAAAAAAGAGGGGTCAGTGCCAAAAGCCGCCGTCTGCAGTGCCAGCATCCCATATGGGCACTGGTGCATGTCCCCGATGGCTGCTCCACTTCTGATCGGGCTTCCTGCTAATGCACCTGGGAAAGCAGGAGAGGACGGCCCAAGTGCTAGGGCCCCTGCACCCCCGTGGGAGACTTGGAGGGAGCTCCGGCCTCCTGGCTTCAGTCTGGCCCAGCCCTGGCTGTTGCAGCCAGTGGGGAGTGAACCAACGGATGGAAGACTGGAAGAACTCTCTCTCTCTCTCTCTCTCCCTCTCTGTAACTCTGCCTTTCATACAAATAAATAAATGAAGAAGAAGAAAAAGAAGAGGAAGAGGAAGAGGAGGAAGAGGAGGAAGAGGAAGAGGAAGAGGAAGAGGAAGAGGAAGAGGAAGAAGAAGAAGAAGAAGAAGAAGAAGAAGAAGAAGAAGAAGAAGAAGAAGAAGAAGAAGAAGAAGAAGAAGAAGAAGAGGTTCTTGAGCACTTACACGTGCCAGGTGCTGGAGCCAATGCGTCTCACCAATGTCTCGTCGGCCAGCACAACCTCACTTTTAAGATGAGGCCCGGGGGGTCAGGAACACGGAACCTCGAGCCTCGACAGGGGCAGGCCCCTCTGGAGCTCCCGGATGGACTGCAGGGGGTTCTCGAAACCCCCCAGGAGCAGCGGGTCTAAGCACTCAGAGACCCAGAGCAGCTGTGGTTCGGGTTTGCCCGGGGGTTCTGGTGCATGCTGGGATGGGTACGCGTGTGCACACGTGTGCTGCTTCGAGCCGCTGTTTACTGACTTGTGCAGCACGGGGGGGGGGGGGGGCAGCCCAAGGGGCACACACGCGATTCCACTTAACAACCGTTCAGTTCTAAACGTTATATTAACAATTAGTCTTTGTCCTGTTCTTGTTTATTTGAGAGGCAGAGAGACAGGGCGACAGAGAGCCAGAGATCTTCCATCCACTGGTTCAAGTCCCCAAATGCCCACGACAGCCGGAGCCACGCCAGCCTGAAGCCAGGAGCGCCATCTGGGTCTCCCGGGTGGGTGGCAGGGGCTCAAAGCCCTGGAGATCATCCGCTGCCTCCCAGGGTGGGCGCTAGCAGGAAGCTGGCAGTGACCGAAGTTCCGCGGCCCCACCAGCGTCTCCCCGGCCAAGGCCCATTGCCCGCTCCGCGATGGGAGAGGCTTCCCGGGGCAGGGGCTGTGCTGTCTTCCCCAGAGCCCCAGCCTTGGGAAGAGCGGCCCAATGGGAGGCGCTCAGGTCTCTGTGAATGCGCTGGCGTCAGTACTGCGGGGGTAGGTTCCTGTGGCCCTCGTGCCCACTGCCACAGGGCAACACAGCAGGAAGGTCCTCACCCACCATGGGCGCCTTGACCCTGGGAGCTGCACGAAGCAGACCCGTGTCCTCGCGCGCGGCCAGCCCCGGGCACGCCACGGCGTCAGCACCAGAGACGCTGACGACAGGTGTGGGGCTTGTTGTTTGGTTTTGAAATGTGGACACTTCGATCACCAGGGACACCAGGAAGCCACGCCCAGAGCCCTGCAGGTGCAGCCCAGGCCTCCCTGGTCCCCAGGCGGAAGCCTGTCCTGTCCTGCCTGCAGAATTTGCTGGGCTGGTGCTGTTTGCTTGTGGCTGTCCTGGGCCAGGAGGCCGGAGGGGAGCAGCTCCCAGGGCCAGGCCCAGGCGCTCCCCTCAGTGCAAACCGAGCCGTGGGCTCAGCAGCCAAACCCACTCCCCCACACTGGGCTGCCCTGAGGGACCACTCAGGCCCTGGAAGCCCCCCACCCTTGCCTAGTGGTCCAGCCAGTGGCAACAGACCCTGGAGGGGCCACTTCGTCTCCGAGGCCTCCCTGGGCCTCAGTCGGCTCAGGTGAGAGCCCCAGAATGGAGGACAGGGAGTGGGGAGTGACAGAGAGGGGGCTCCCCTGCTGGTGGGAGGCGGGGGCGGCACAGGTGGCAGGACGAGGGAGGGGCGCAGAGGCTGGGCTCACAGGCGCCCTGTGTGCAGCTCCACCCGTTTCCTCACTTTTGCAACCACATGCTGTCCAGGCCTGCGCTGCAATGAGAGTTTAGCAAGGGGAGGAGGAGAGGTGGCCGGGTGTGCGAGAACCACAGGGTCAAAGTTCAGTGGGCAGGACCCAGGCGCTGAGGCCGCCCCTCCACAGCCACCTGCGTAACCACAGCCTCCGCACTTGCACTGACCACCCGAGGCCTGGGGGGAGGGGGTGGCACGTAGGAATGTGACCGTCCTGTGCAAGTCCTGCACTGGCCCCAGGGCCCTCCAGCCTTCCCTCCCCCTCCCTCGCCAGCCACCCCGCCCCGCTGCGCTCCCCCCTCCCCTCCCTGCACCATTCCCACAGCCTCTAAGAGGCCTGCACCTGACCTCTCTGCCCCAGCCGGCTATGGCAGCGCGGGGGCGGGGGGCTGAGCTCTCCAGCACCAGCAGGCAGGGGCTACTCCGTGGGGCCTGGCACCCACAGGGTCCACAGCAAGCAGAGGCCAGCACAGCCCAGGCCAACCGACCTGCTCCAGCGGGGCTCTCCGAGCAGAGTGGCTCCTCACAGCTGCAGCAGCTCCTGCCCTCAACACCTAAACCCCAGGGGCCGCTCCACTGCAGCCTGCACCCTGCCTGTGGCTTCCCAGGGCCTGCACACAGCTACCGCCCCCAGCCGCGAAACCCTGCTGGTGTCCCTGGCTCCTGGCTTCACACCCACCCAGACTCCTCCCCCCAGGGGCCCTGTTGGACCAGCGCTGTCTCCACTGATGGAAGAGCCCCCCACCCTGCTACTGGGGCTGGGGCGGGGTGGGGGGCAGGGGTGACCAAGGCCAAGGGTCCTGCCCTGGGGTGCCCAGCCTGGGATTCAGCCAGCAGCAGCCAGAGATCATGTAAAAGGTCATGGTGTGCGCCAAGTCCGCGGCCACCCGGGCGTGTGCCTGCAGGCTTCCCTGGCCGTGCCTCCCCGCACCCCGCACCACTGGCTGCACCCCAGCTTCCAGACGCTGTCAGGAACCCCCAGACTCTCCCCTTCAGCCCCCGCCCGCCGCCCACGGCTCCGACAGTGCCAAGGCCCACGGTGGAGCTGCGTTCCCAAACCAAGGAGGCGGACGTGAACCGGAAGTGTTTATTGTAGAAATCCGGCCGAGGTTCCAGTGGGAGACCCCAGCTGAGGCTGGGCGAGACCAGATCTGCCCGGCGTCCGGCACGCGGGTAGGAAAGGGGAGAGGGAGGCCTGGGCTGGGCCTTCAGAGCTGCGAGAAGATGTTGGGGGCCAGGCTGCAGGTGAGGCCGGTGCCGTCGGGTTCCACGTTCAGCGCCTTCACCACGCCGTCCTCTACCAACATGGAGAACCTGTGGTGGGGGCCACCGCGTGAGCAGGGGCTGTGCTGGGGCCCACCCCCAGGAGCCCACCCGGGCCCTCCCCCCCTTCACCTCTTGAGCCGTCGGTTCCCAAAGAGCGACACCAAGGAATCGTCGAGTAACAGGTCTGTCTCCTGAGAGAAGAGACAGCGTCAGGATCCCCGGGGGAGGCCTGCGTCCCACGAGAACCTGCCCCGCGGGACACACTCACCTTCCCAAAGGCCCCGGTGGGGTCAGCCAGAAGCCGGACCTGAGACGGCAGAAGGCACAGGTGAGGAGAAAACCCACTCCCGGGCCCCGCCCCCGCAGGCCCCACTCCGAACCTTGCCTTGGGCCTGGTGGGCGCGTCCCCACTGGCCCATGACGAAGACGTCGTTGACGCTCAGACACGCCAGCACCTGCACCCCTTTGGCCCTCAGCGCCTCAGCCTGCTCCACAAACCCCGGCAGGTGAGTCTGCGAGGAGACAGGTGCGCAAAGGGGTCAGCTCCACCGGCCTCCCCTTTTGCCTGGGCCACTAGGAAGCTCAGAGCCCGACTTGTCCTGTGGTCAGGGCTGTGAACTGTGTCTCACTTAGCCAAGGCCCCAGGTCCCTCCCAGACCAGTCACCGAGCCAGCAGGCTCAGGACTACCCAGGACCCGCCGAAGCAGGGGGGGGCGGGGGGGGGTCTCACCTTGGAGCAGCCGGGGGTGAACGCCCCGGGGACTCCAAACAGCACACCCTTCTTGCCCTTAAACAGCTCGGCCAGGTTCACCTTGTTCCCCGGCTCCCCTTCAAACACCTCCACGGAGGGCAGGGCGTCCCCCACCTAGAGAGGAGGCTCCGGGTAAGTGGGGGAGAAGCCGGGGCGGGGCGGCCACCCAGAGCCGGGGGGGAGAGAGACGTTCCCAAGGAGCCGGAGGGCCGGGTGACTCAGGACACAGTCCTTGCCCGGCAAGAAAGTCCAGTCCCATCAGTTACCAACGGTTCCTGCCTGGCCCCCACCCTCCAGGTCTCAAGGTAGCCCTGCTCCTTCCAAGGGCCCACGGGTGACAACGGAGAAAGGGAGAGGCTCCCCAGTGTGGCCGTGGGTCGCAGGAAAGGGTGGGCTAAGAGAAGAGCGCTGCATTTGGGGGTGGAGGGGAGGCCCCAGCAGGCAGGGCAGGAGTGTGGATAAGAAAGGAAGTGTGCCTGGGAGTGCGTGCGGGTGTCCAGGGCCCAGAGGAGGTGGACAGAGGGGAGCAAGAGTCCCCCGCGTCTCAGGGGCCCAAAGGAGGGGCCCTCAGGGCAGGGGCTGGGGCTGGGTCCTGAAGACGCGTGGAGAATGCAGGCAGAAGAGTGGGCATCGCCCTGGAGGGGGCCCGGGGCACCACCGGGCTCTTGGCCAAGGCGGGGTGCGGGGGGCCCAGCACCATCGCAAAGGCGTGGGGGACACGAGGAGGGGAGGCCCTGGGGCAATGGAGATGGCTGGGTGGGGGGGAGGCCATGGGGTCAGCTCCCCCAGAACGGCGCGGCGCCGCAGGCTCGGGGCGGTCCCAGGCAACTGGACACCAGGCCCCTGGAACCAGCGAGAGCAGCGGGCAGCCAGGGGTCCGGAGAGGGGACAAGGCGCAGGTGGCAGGGACTCTAGGGCGGCGGGGAGGAGGGGAGGGGTCTCCGAGGGAACCCAAGGGAAGGAAAGGCGGCGACACCCCAGACGAGCGTGCCGGGGGCGCCCTTGGGGAGACGTGGGGCCAGGGGCGGTCACCTTGATCGGAGCCATGACTACTGTGGCGCCGCTGAAACTGCGGGTTCCACAGCGCGCACGCCCCGCTCCAAGTCGCCGTCTTGCAGCCGCCGCCGCCGCCGCCGCACACTCGCGGACGACCGCACCCGAGAGCACCGAGCCCGCTCGATGTCCCAGGACGCACAGCCCGGCCAGTCCCATGCCCTCTCACGGCCGCAGCAGCCCCGCCCCTCGGTGGGGGCGGGGGAGTGGGCGGGGCCGTGGCCATGTGACCGCGATGGGCGGGGCAGCTGCTGCGCCCCGCCCCCGGCGAGCCGCCTCCACCGCGCAGGCGTGGGCTTCCGGGACGCCAGGCTTATTTGCATTGGGGGCGGGGCTTCGCTCATCGGCACTTGAGGAGGCGTGGTTTACGGGCGGGGAGACGCCGTGTGAGGAACGCGTGGAGCAGCCACACGCGTGCAGCAGCCGCGCCAGCACCCACTCGCATCCCTTGTTCGAGGAGCTTGCGGCGCCAGCGCGTGACCCGTCCGGGTCTCCCACACACCGCCCGTTCCGGCGAACGCGGGAAGCGCCCGCACCTTCGCCACTTCCGGCCCGCCGGGGCCGCCCCGGAAGTGGCGCGAGCGGAGCGGCAGGTCTTCCGGTTCCGGCCTGGCGAGCGCGCCGGCGGCGACATGAAGCTGCTCACCCACAACCTGCTGAGCTCCCACGTGCGGGGGGTGGGGCCCCGCGGCTTCCCCCTGCGCCTGCAGGTACGGGCAGGGCGGCCTCCGGCCCCTGCGCGCGGCTCCCGCCCCTGCCCGACTGACCCTCTCTGCCCCGCAGGCCACCGAGGTGCGCATCAACCCTGTGGAGTTCAACCCCACCTTCGTGGCGCGGATGATCCCCAAAGTGGAGTGGGCGGCGCTCCTGGAGGCGGCCAACACCGTGAGCCCCGGCCGCGCCGCGCGGACCCCGGGGGTGGGCGGCCGAGGCGGGGTCGGCGAGCCGGGGGCTGACGCCGGCCTCTCGCCCGCAGCTGCACCTGGCGGAGGTGCCCACGGAGCCGGTCGAGGGCTACGAGTGCGACGAGGCGTTCCTGCGCAAGATGCACCACGTGCTGCTGGAGGTGACAGCCCGCGCGCGCCCCCGCCCCGCCCCGCGCCGCCCCCGCTGAGCCGCGCCTCCCGCCCGCAGGTGGAGGTGTTGGAGGGCACGCTGCAGTGCCCGGAGTCCGGACGGCTGTTCCCCATCAGCCGCGGGATCCCCAACATGCTGCTGAGCGACGAGGAGAGCGAGAGCTGACCGCCGCCGCCCTCCGGGCAGATCCGGCCCCTCCCCCAGTGACACACGGCACGCGCGGTGGCTTGCGCTCCGTCGTATATATATATTTTTTTCTCATTAAAGGTTCAAAACCAAAAGCGGTTTTTCTTTGCAGCAAATATACATTAAAATAGAGTCTCTGTACAGCCGCGGGCTCTGGGCCCCGGCCTGCCCCAGGCCCCTGCGCCTCCCTGGCCAAACCCAAAAATAAATATAGTGTTATTGCTCTGCAGGGCACAGAGGCGGTGCTGTCCCTGCCCCCTGAGGAGGCGCAGGAGCTGGGGGGGGGGGCCTGGCCACCCCAGGGGTCCAGGGGCTGGAGCCTGCTGGGAGTTATTGCTTCAAGGGGGGCACGAATGCCCAATGCAGATGAGGAGAGGAGCGAGGGGGCAGGGCCTTTGCTCTCCCGGGCCCCTCTGCTCAGGAGAGGGGTGGACTAAGCAGCAGCAGAAGCGTCACCCACTGGGAGCCTGTGGCCTCCATCCCCTTCCCTCCCTGAGATCAGCATCTGCCCCCGAGCCCCGGCGGCCCCCTATGGCTTCCGCAAGGCCCCCTCGGCCTGGGGGCTCGTTATGGCTTGCAAGGGGCAGCTCTGTGCCCAAAGCCTGGGCGCACACGTTCCCAGCTTCCGACACCCCCTAGGAGGGGGAGGGGAGGGTGTGGGGTCTGCTCCCAGGGGCTGATGGCACTGCCCCGGCCCTGCCAGCAGGCTGTGGCACTGCCCAGACCCCAGCTCTGCCCCCTCGGGGCTGACCCCATGCCGGGCAGGTCCCGCCAGCACCCCAACCCGTCCCATCCCTAGCCTTAGTCCATCATGGCCTCGAGCATCTCCAAGAACAACTTATGCATGGGCACCTTGCCCTCCAGCTTCACCCCGTAGAAGTGGGCCAGCACTTTGCCCGCGGTCTGGCGGAGGAGTGGGAGCGTGAGCAGCAGCCTGCCGGCCCGCCGCCGCTCGGCGCCCCCTCCCGGGCCAGCCCGGCCGGCTTCGTACTCCAGCAGGGCCTCGTGCAGGGCTTCTCGGAGCTGCTCCACGGCCTCGGCGTCCTCAATGTGGACAGAGTCTGCAAGGAGAGGGGACAGCTGACGCTCGGGCCGTGGCCGCAGACGCCCGGGCGCGTCGAGGAGGGGCCAGACTCGCACTGGCTGATGGGAGCATCACTCACGGCTGCCCCTGAGCCGGGGCACCCCAGCCGCCTCCTGTCTCCCCCACTGAACTTGACACACGGCTCAGAATCCTGTGTCACGTCAAGGCCTGCCCTTGGTGTGTTCTGTGACTGAGCGAGTCACCATTGCTCCGTAAGCCTCGGATCCCCGTGCTGCAAACTGGGACTGTGCCGCCACCCACATAGGACCGGAGGAAGGGGCCGGCGCTGTGGCACAGCAGGTAAAGCCGCCACCTGCAGCGCCGGCATCCCGTGTGGGTGCCTGTTCGAGTCCCGGCTGCTCCACTTCCCATCCAGCTCCCTGCTGTGGCCTGGGAAAGCAGAAGATGGCCAGGGTCCTTGGGCCCCTACGCCCATGTTGGGGGCCCAGAGAAAGCTCCTGGCTTCGGATTGGCTCAGCTCTGGCTGTTGCAGCCATTTGGAGAGTGAACCAGTGGATGGAAGACCTGTCTCTCTCTGTCTCTCTGTCTCTCCCAGCATTTCAAAAATATAAATAAATCCTTAGAAAGAACCGGAGGAAGCCTAGCACTGAAGGTGCCCGGCTCGCTGGCGGTCCCAGCCCCTGCCTCCTGCTTCCCGCCAGCAGAGCTGGGAGGCAGCGCGGGCAGCTCAGTGCGCTCACGGCCCCACCGTCCACGTGCGAGAAGGCTCGCATGCCCAGCTGGTGCCCGGGGCCCCAGTCAAAGGTGCGAACCAGCGGGTGGGAGCTGCTTCTCTCCCCCTGCCTGTGGGAAGAATAAACCGCAGGGCCTCGTGGACCGGGCAGGGCTGCCCTGGACGCTCACCTGAGTTGGCGAGAGCCAGGGCCTTCAGCAGGACGTACTCCTCTCGCTCCAGCCGCAGCGCCTGCAGTCGCCTGACCAGCTGCAGCAGGGCTGCCCCCAGCTCCCCCAGGCCAGCTGCCCGTGCCCCCTCCTCGTCCAGGACCAGGTCCTCTGCGAAAGCGAGCTCGTCCTGCAATGGCAGTGAGCGCTGGGCCACACCCAGCACCAGGACCTCCATCCACACGCTCTGCAGCACGGACATCTGATCAGACAGCGACAACGACGAGAAGCCTGGAGGGCAGAGGGCGGCAGGCCGGGCTGAGCGAGCGCACCAAGGCCGGGCGAGGCCTGGCCCGCTGCGGGCAGCCCCGGGCTACCGAGGCCCTTTACCTGGGATGCTCTTGGCCCAGCTGATGGTGACCACGATCTCCCGGTCAAAGAGGTCGCAGAGGGTCGCCACGGCCGGGAGGTGTCCGTCGGGGCCCGCCGGGTCAGGCATGGCATACAACTTCTCGGGCTCCACCACCAGCAGGTGAGACACGAGCGCGTTCACTGGGGCTGCGGCAGCGGTGCAAAGACTAGAATGAGGCGCCCTCCCAGCCCGCAGGCCTCACGGGCATCTGCCCAGGGTCTGCCCGTGGCCTTCCGCAAACGCCAGCGGCCAGCCAGGCAGAAAGCGCCACAGGGGGACAGTCTCGGAGTGGTAGAAAGCCTTTTTCCGGGGGCCGGCGCCATGGCACAGAGGGTTAAGCCACTGCCTGAGAAGCCAGCATCCCTCACAGACACCAGTTCGAATCCCAGCTGCTCCACTTCTGATCCAGCTCCCTGCTAATGTGCCTGGGAAAGCAGTGGAGGATGGCCCAAGTGCTCGAGCCCTTGCACCCACATGGGAGACCTGGATGAAGCTCCTGGCTCCTGGCTCTGGCCTGGCCCAGCCCTGGCTGTTGTGGCCATTTGGAGAGTGAACCAGCGGATACAATGTGTCTCTATCTCTGCTCTCTCTGTAAGTCTGCCTTCCAAATAAATAAATAAATCTTTAAACCTTTCTCAGTTTTCAGCCATTCCACTCGGTGCCTGGTGCAGAGAGGCGCACTTGCACAAACACTTCTTGGGGAAGTGGGGAAGTAAATAACTGAGGTCTGGTCCCAGCGCCCAAGAGAATCGCCACGCTGCAGGGAGATGCTTCCCGAGTCTGCCCCAGCCCGGCCCGGAGCGCTGCGGACCCAGGGTGTTCTCACCTGTCTTCCGGGGGCCTCCAGCTACAGCCAGGGGGCCGGCGGGGAAGGGGCCGGGGAAGGGCAGTGGGTCCACCTCTGGTCGCCGCTTGTACTTCTGTCGCCCGCCCCGGACGCGGTCCAGGCGCACTCCTTGGATGGCACAGCAGGGCGAGCGGTGAGCGGGGGCTGGGGCGGCTCGCGTGCCCCTCCCCTCCCCCTCCCCGCCCCCACCCCTCCCCTCCCCTCCCCCTCCCCTCCCCCCCGCCCCCACCCCTCCCCTCCCCGCCCCCACCCCTCCCCTCCCCCGCCCCGCCCCCGCCCCGCCCCCGCCCCCGCCCGCCCGGGGCCCCGCCCCCTCCCCGCCCCTCCCCGCCCCCACCCCTCCCTCCCTCCCCTCCCCCCCCGCCCGGGGCCCCGCCCCCCTCCCCGCCCCTCCCCGCCCCCACCCCTCCCCGCCCCTCCCTCCCCCCCCCTCCCCCCCCGCCCCCCCCCCGCCCGGGGCCCCGTGGCACTCACCCTCCTTGAGCATGCCCACCCGCAGGCACTTGGTGAAGCGGCAGGCCTGGCAGGCCTTGCGTCTCCGCTTGGTGATCTCGCACTCGTTGGAGGCCGGACAGCTGTACTCGATGCTTCCTGCCGGGAAGAGGCAGTGGGCTCCAGTGGCCGCCTCCCCAGGCCCACGCCGGCCCGGTTGACAAGTGGGACAGCCCTGACTCGCCCCGGGGCCGGCAGAGGTCTGGGGTGCGTGAGCAGGGGCCAGGGGAGAGGCGGGGGCAAGCCACACCTCGCAGCCTGCGGCCCTGCGGCTTCTCACGGTCACCTCTGCGTGGCTAAGTGCAATGGTCCACTCAGGCCTCAGCTCGCTTGGCCAGAAAGAAGCCCCCGACGCCTCGGATCTCCCCCTCCTGGAGACACTGCCGCCCTCTCTCTGCGCCTCTGGGACGCCCAGGTCGCCCCCTCTCCTGCCACCTCCCTGGCCACCTCGGGCATCTCCCTGCACCTCCCACCGAAGAACCCCAGTGCCGCCCCATATGCAGACTCCATTGGCCCCAGACTCCCCACTCGCATCCAGCCGCCTCCTAATGGGTCCTCCGGGGCACTCGGCGCCGCGCCCTCAGCCTGTCCGGCCGCTCGGGCAAAAGCCTGTGCCGTCTGATTCCCCCACGCCCCACAGCGGGCCCACGGGCCAGCCTGGGTGGACTGTAGGGTCCAATGCCATCTACTCCCACCCTTGACCCCAGCCCTGGTCACAGCGCCTCCCCCCCGCTGTCTCCACTGAACAGCACAGGCACGGGGAGGCTGTTCCGGGGCGGGAAACCTCGTGTCTGCCGAGGCCCACGTGGGCTTCTAGAGCGTCCTTCGTGGGCACACGGAATTCTCAGCTTCAGAACGAGCCTGTGATAGACTTGAATTCTGAGTGCCGCCTGCACAGGCTCCCTCGGCTCAAACCCTCCAAGTCCAGCCAGGTGCTCCCTTGGGCTACAGGGCCTGCGCGACCTCAACGCCTTCGCCTGTGTCCTCGGGACAGCTGCGTCCTGTCTGGAGCCCCCACACCTCTGCACCCCTGAGGCCCTGCCGCGGCGATGTCCCTCTGCACACAGCTCCTGGCCTCTGAGCCCCGCTCTGGCCGCCAGCGCAATCTAATATGCTCCATCGGAACTCCTTGCCGGGCCCCGGCTCCCCAGCACTGGCCACAGCCTGGGACGCAGTGGGTGCTGGCGGCACGCCCAGCCTCACGGGTTACCGCAGGACGCGACGGCACGAGCAGCCACCACGCCGTCGGCCCATTTCTCCCCACGATGGGCTTTCTCTTAGCCCTGCTCGGGCTGCTGCCCTCGGGTCAAGACACCTCCTCGGGGAAGCCCTCCAGATCACAGAACCAGCCCAGTCCTTTGGCACACACCTTGCGCCTCCCCTTCCAGCACATACCACAGACCTCCCAGGACAATTCCGTGCAAGTCATTGTTCTTGTCTCCCTGCCTCGGTCCCTACTGTGTCCCCAGGACCTAGGACACTCGCCCGAGCAGCAAAAGGCTGGGTTGGTGAACTACCACGGCTTCTAGGGGCTGCCTGGGCCAGCCCAGGTGTGACTGCTAACCACTGTGCAACCTTGCCCTATCCCTGCACCCAGTAAAACCAGACGATTCCACTCTGCAAAGGCAGCTAGAGCATCTGGCAGGGTCACAGCCCCAAGAGCGGGCACACGACAGACACCTGTCGGCAGGCAACACAGAACCAAGGGAGACACCGGGCCTGGGCCTGCGGGCTCGCCGCTCCTCTGAGCCACCAGGCAGCATGGAGTTGGAGACCAGTGCTTTTCCACCAAGGCAAAACAAAACTTGCTGCCATGGCATAGCCAGCCGTCCAAAGTCCAGTCAGTGGCAGGAGGCAGGGGTGGCCGCCAGGCACCGACACTGACCCAAGTTCAAATCCTGGTTCCGGGGCGGTGCTGTGGCGCAGCAGCGAGGCTGGGGTTTGGGAAACGTGCGGCCCGGAGCGGAGTTCCTGGGGACAGGCCCTGCCTCTGCTTCTGACCCAGCTTCCTCCTCACGCCCAACTACGGGCTCAAGTGCTTGGGTCCCTGCCACCCACATGGGAGACTGGGTTACAGTTCCAGGCCTGGCCCAGCCCTGGCTACTGGGGACACTTGGGGACAGGGGTGTGAACCAGCGGATGAAAGATCTCTTTCTTTCTACTTTCAGATAAATAAATCTTAGGGAAAAAAAATCCTGGTTCTGCTCTTTTCTACCTGTGAGACATGAAAAAGACACAAAAGCCCATCTGCACCTCAGGCGCGACACCGGCTGACACCAGGAGGCGGGGGGGGGGGGTGCGGTGGGGTGCGGTGACGTCATGAGAACGTGCAGCAGCCCGCAGCCCAAGCGGGCTTTGTTGTGTTTTACGTTATCTCCAGAGTCACCATAGTTATATAAAAACAAAAACAACAACCCACTGACGTCCGCGCCTCGCTCACCCCCTGAACTCGGACGTGAGGATAAAAATCAACGACTTCCTAGCACACGGATGCCTAGCGGTCTTTCCAAGAGCCTGCCCGGGCTCGGGACAGCTTTGGGGAAATGCAAAGCAGGGGGGCCATGACCCTCTCTGGGCAGAGTCCGCGGCCACCAGGAGCAAGAACAAAGTTTGGGGACATGCAGGGGCCACCTTGGGATCTGGGGAACCCCCGGGAAAGATGAGGGGCTTACAGCACCCAGAACCCAGGAGCCCCCGCGTCTTGTCTCCCGCCCCACCCCAATCCACCTGCAATTCACTTCTAGGGGGGCTACCCTAGAAGCTGCAGGCAGGGGCCCCATGACACCCACAGGGAGCAGGGCAAAGGGCAAAGGGGGGGCTCACCCTGGATGGTCCTCTTGAAGAAGGCTTTGCAGGCCTCGCAGGACGCCACGCCATAGTGGTAGCCGGAGGCCACATCCCCGCACACCAGGCACAGGCGCTTGGGGAGGGAGCTGAGCACCAGCTTGCCCCCACTCTGCTCGCCAGGCCCGGCCCCCTCCCCATCCTCCTCCTCCTTGTGGCCTGGGAGGCAGCGGGCAGGGGCTGGCCCAGGGGCCAGGGTCACGGGGGGCTCGGGCTCAGTCTCCGAGGAACCCTTTGGACTGTCGGGGCTGGCTGGCTCTGCCTTGATGTAGAGAGGCTCAATGCCCACCACCTGGCTGGACATGGCGCTGGTCACCTGCAGGGAGACACTTGTCAGGCCGCGGAAGGCACTGGAACCTGGGTGGGGGGTGGGTGTTGGGGATGGGCTGCCCAACCCTGAGCCCGAGGCCAGGCTCCCAGGCCCCATGGCGGGAGAGACGGGGGACAGAGTCCAAGGCAGGGCTGCCCATGAAGAGAGGGTGCCCCCAGGTGTTGCCATGGGAAGAGACTCCAGTGCCCCCAGGGCCAATAACTGACAGCAGGACTCACTCCTGGGAGGCTGGGAGGAGCTTGGACGCCCCCTGCTCCCCCCAGGCCGGGAGCAGGACAGCCTCAGCCCCCAGGGGAACCACCAGGCACCCTGATGTCCAGGGGACCTCGTGCTCGGCCGTCATCTGGGCCCCTCCATTCAAAGGAGCCCTCCCAGGGGCACCGGCCCACGGGCAGGTGTCCTGCTCACACTCGGGGCCACACCCTCCCACCCACCTGGGTCCCCAGGTGGCCCCAACGTGCCCACACCAGGGACTTTGACACTCACACCTGGCCCTCCCCAAACCCCAGCCCTCGCTCGGGCTCTCCCTCTCTCCCTGCAGGCACGCTGCCCGCGGAACAAACTCCCACTGCAGGTTAGAGCCCCTGCCGGCGCCCACCCGCTCTCCCCAGGCCCGCAGGGTCGCACAGAGCCTCGCACCTGACACCCGGGCCCTCCTGCGCCAGCACGCCCAGTCCCAGATCCCCGGCCGGGCACGCGCGGCCGCCTCGCGGGGCGCCAGCCCCCCACCCCGCGCACACCTCTGCGAAGTTGCCTCAAGTTGCTCGCCTCCCCTCCCCCTCCGCCCGCGGGGGACCTCTATCAGGTTATCAGGAAGTAAACGGGGAGAACCGAAGAGGAAGAAGTCCGCCCCGGCCGGTGCGGCGACCTTTGACCCAGAGCGGAGGGTGGCCCGAGCCCCTTCGAGCGCCCCCACGTGGTCCTCCGAGCCCCTTCCCAGACCGAGAACCCTCCCCATCTGCCTCCCCGGCCCGCTCCGGTGCCGGATTGGACCTGCCCCGGGGCTGGACCGGGGCCCAGGCCCGGCCCGAGCCAGCACCCGCAGCCCAAGCAACGAGCCAGACCCCGGCCCAGGCCGGCCCCCCAGGACCCGGACGCGGATCCCGCCCGGACCCTGACCCCGTCTGGCTCCGGACCAGTCCCGGCCGTGACCCGGGCCGGCCAGGAGCCCGCCCCCCGGCCGCCTCCCCGCCCCGCTCGCACATGGCCCCCGCGCCCCGCCCGCCCACCCCCGCAGCAGCGCTCCCCTCCGCCCCCGGACCTGGGGCTCCGGCAGGGCGGGCGGGCAGGCATGGGGGCCGAGCGGCCGGAGCGGCGGGGTGAGCCGGGGGCTGCGGCGGCCCCTCCTCCGTCGCCTCCGCGGGCCGCGCCGCCCCGCCGCGCCGCGTCCCCTCACTCGGCGGCGCCGCTGGCTGCTTGTAGGACACAAAAGGACATCGCGGCCGCTTCCTACTCCGCTTCCTCCAGCTGACAGCGGGGGCGGGGCCGGCCGTGCGCATGCAAAGCAGGGGGCGGGGCCCGGCGCGCTATGCTAATCAGACGAGCGGGGCGGGTGGCGCCTGCGTGCCCGGCGGAATCAGGGCGGAGCCTGCCCTGCCAGGGGGCGGGCCTTCGCGCAGGTCACGCCCCGCAGCCGCGCGCTTGCGTACGCGACCGTCACAAGGCGGGGCCGGAGGCGCGGCGGGGCGCTGGGAGCAGAACCCAGAGAGGGTGGGGCCGGGAGCGCGCGTTCGTCACGGAGGGGGCGGGGCTCGCTGTACGCGAGAGGGGCGGGCGAGGTCGCTCAGTGGCCGCAGGGGCGGGGCAAGCGTATGAAAATGAGAGGGTGGGGCGAGCGGGAGCCCGGGATATCTGCATATGGATGAGGGGCGGGGCCTACAGCTCCCCCTGCAAGGGGGAGGCGCTGCCCCTGTCTCTCCCCTTCCCCCAAGACGACACCCACGGGCGCTTGAGCCGCAGCCGCGGAGTCCCCACCAAGCTGCGTGGCCCAGGGCGGGAGAAGCCGACCTCAGACGCGCGGGGCGCCCCGGATTGCGAGTCCCGGGAAGGCAGGGCCGTTAGGACGCGGTCGGCGACAGCTCAAGGTCACTGCGGTGACCGAGTGAAGGTCACGGGGAGGGGCGGGGCCACGTGCGTCCGCCTCCCGCGGCTCCCACGCTCTGGCTCACGCACATGCAGACTCTTTTATTGCTTTCGGGCTCGAGGTCTACACCTCCGGGGTCTGGGGAGGGCAGGGGCGCGCGGGCGGGGGCGGGCCGCCCCTCCTGAGACGGCGGTGTGTGTCTCAGTTCGCCGAGACCTGGAACCTCTTGCCCCGGCGCCTCTTGAGCCCTTCGATGTATCGCCTCAGCTCCTTGGTCAGGAAGTGCCCCCTGCCGATCTCCCGCCGGTAGCCTAGGAGGCGGGCAGGGCTCAGCCCGGGGCCGTGAGTCCGGCCAGGCCTCCTCCCCAGCTCTGGGGCCTGGGCTCTCCAAGGCGCTGGGCGTTAAGGGGGAGATGCATGGGGCCAGCAGGTTTGGGGACACCCACTCTGAGCCCTCAGCTGGCCACTTGGCCGGCTGGACACACCTAGCAGCTGCGGGACAAGTTCGCCCAGGTACCCCACTGACTCCCTAGCGCCGCCCCCGGGGAGGGACCCCAGGCCACCACGGCTGTCATCCCGCCTCCCCCACCCCGTTGGGTCCCCGCCAGCTCGGCCCCTCAACTTTGAACTGGTGCGGGGCTCGGGGGCCTGCCGGGGCCTGGAGCACAGCCTGCAGCGCCCCGCGGAATCCACCAGAACCTCTTGTGGGCGCTGGTGGCGGCAGGGGCTCACTGTGCAGGGCCTTGGTGAGGATCTCCAGGGCTTCGTTCTCCATGAGTCCCATCAGGGGCAGCGGCAGCTGCAGGGGCAGAGGGGAGGCTCAGACGCCCAGGGACCCAGCCCTGCTGCCCTGCTCCTCTGGCCGCCCCCGCCCTTCCCAGGCCCCTCCAACCCTGTTCTGCTGCTCTGTCCAGTAGGCTCGGTGGGGGGTGTGCTTGGAGACCCGTAGCACGGACACCAATGAAGACTCTAGGAGGAGAGAGAAGAGGGTTGTGGGTAATGGAGGGAAGCTGGGTGCCTGGCGCTTAGCAGGAGCTCCTGTTCAGAGGTGGTTACACCTGTTACCCTTCCGATCCCTGGTGTCGAAGGGGGAGGGGCTGGCGTTGTGGCACAGCAGGTTAAGCTGCCACCTATAATGCCAGCATCCCATATGGGCAACGGTCTGCTGCACTTCCAATCCAGCTCCCGGCTAATGAGCCTGGGGAAACATCGGAAGATGTCCTGAGGGCTTGGGCCCCTGCACCCACGTGGGAGACCCAGAGGAAGCCATCCCAGCCATCTGGAGAGTGAACCAGAGGATGGAAGGTCTCTCTCCTCTCTGTTTCTCCTTCTCTATATCTTTAAAAAAAAAAAAAAAAGAAGAAAGCATATGGCATCTATACATAAATAAATGTTAAGAAATACTAAAAAAATAAATTGGAGGGGAAGGCACAGAGAAGGCGGATGCTTAAGAATCGCAGCCCACGCCCAGCAGTCGCAGCCTCAACAGGGCAAATCCTCACCCAAGGATGAATTCCCCCCTCGCCATGCCCGCCACGGGCCGATGCCCGGAGCAGCATCGCCGGTAGGGGGCGCTCCAGGAACGTCCGGCCGCGCCGGCGCCCCGCGCCGGGAATCCCAAAAACCTGGGGGTGCCCCACGCGTCCCACCCGCCCCGGGATCGGGGACTCCTGCCAGGCCCGCCACCCGGCGAGGCCGCACTGACCCGTCGTGGTCTTGGACTCGTCGTCGCCCTCCTCCAAGCAGCTTTCCAGGGAGCTCTCGCGGCGCAGCTCCGCGTCCAGCGCCCCCGACTCGACGCTGGCCCCGTCGGCCAGGGCGGCCCCCTGCTCGCCCAGCTCCCACCGGCTCTCCGGGCTGTGCCAGGCGGCCGCCGCGTGGCGCACGGCTCCGCCCTCCTCTTCGAAGCTCTCGCAGAGCTCGGCCAGCGGCAGGTTCAGCTGCGACTGCGACAGCGTGGCCGTGGTCCACAGGTTCCGGATGTCGTGAGGGCTCGCCTGGCCGGAGCTCCGGCGCTCCGGAGGCTTGACCGACACCTGCGGACCACACAGAGCGAGGGGAGCCCGGGGGTCCGGGTCGGGGCTCCGTCGCGCTGGGGGGCCCGGGAGGGGGTGCTGGGAGCAGCCGGGGGTCCCCCGACGGGGTCAGGGGCCCGGGAAGCAAGCCTCACTTTGAAAGGCTTCTCCTCCATGGTTCTGCCCCCAACGGACCCAGCCGCCTCAGGCCTCTCTCGGGGTCACGCTCCAGGAAGTGGGGAGTGCCGGGGGTCTCGCGCCGGGAGAGTTCCAACCGCAGCCCCCACCCTGGCTGCCGGTGCGCTTCTCCACCCCTCGCCCCCCACCCCGGTGTCTGTGCGGAGACGGGAGACAGGCTGACCCCACCGACGGGCCCTCCCCGGGCGCCTCCAGGCAAAGACTCAGGGCGCCGGCCTAGGGGTCGTGGCAGGCCGGACATGCCCCCGCGGTGGCCCGAGGAAAGACCCCGCTCCCCTGAGCGCGCACGCCCGCTGCGGTGCAGACCGGTTCCGTTTATTGGTTGCAGGCTGTGAGGCACTGTGAGGGACAGGCCCGGCCCGGGCAGCGACACAAAAATGGGTGGCAGTGAGGTATGCGCGAGGGGCGGCGGCAGGCACCCCGCGGCCGCCACCCCAGGCTTCGGCGGCCGCGGCGTCGGAAGCGGGCTCTTTGGTCCAAGAAGCCAAGCATGCCGGGGGAAGGGGCAGGAACGGAGCCGGAGGAGAGGCCCGGGCCGGGGGTCCCGCCCCTACACCTGCACGCCTTTGTCCCGGGCACGCCCGGGACCCCGGGGCCGCGCGGGCCGCCTTGGGGGGTTGGGGCGGCGGCGCCCCCGCGGCGCGCGGGGCTGCGCGAAACCGCGCTCGCTTTGCGTGTCCGAGGACTCGTCGATGAAGGCCAGGTTCTCGCTGGGGTAGTCCAGGGCGGAGGCCGTGGGCGGGGACGGCGTCTCGGGCTTCTCCGCGGGCGCGGGCGCCGGGGACGGGGGCTTGCTGACCGGCTGCGCGGGGCAGGGCGGTGGGGGCAGCAAGGGACGCTCCTTCTCCGGCGGTGCGGTGGGCCCGGCTCGCTGGGTCACCCGCGCCGTCACCGTGCCGGTCCAGCTGGCGGCCTGCGCCGTGAGGCCGCCCATCTGCGTGGGGAGGAGACACAGCCCTAGCCCAGCGGGGTCTGGACCGCGGGTCCCCGACGGGTCTGCCCCTTCCCGGGCCGGCCATCGGCCCTCTTGGCCACGTGGTCCTCGGGGCAGCCTCTCTGGAGCCCACGGCGTTTACCGCAGCTCTCCCTCGGACACCCCGCCCGGAGCGTGGCAAAGGACAGGTCCCCCGTGCAATGTGAATTTCGGATAAATAATACCGTTTTAGTAATACCAATGTGCCCTATGCTATTGCATGGGCCGTACGCACACGAAAATATTAACTTGCTGTTGGCCTGAAATTCACGCTTATCAGGCTATCCGTCACCCGGAAACCGGTCTGCGTTCGCCGGTTAGAGCACCCACAGGGGCTCAGGGGCTGTCCCCAGACGCCGCTACGGTGCGTGCAAGGGAGACGGACGGTCAGCACGCTTCGCGCGGGTGGCGCTGCGGGGCGCCACGAGGCGTTAGTGCGCAGGCGCGGCGCCACCACCCCCGCCCCCGGGAGGGGCGCATACCTCTGCCCGAGTTCGCCGGGACACCACTCGCAACCAGTTCCCGATGGTGGTGAGCACCGAGGCGAAGTAGGCCAGGCCGAGCAGGATCCAGAACCACACCAGCGGCTGGTAGGCTGGAGAGTCCTGCCGGGGGTCAGCGCCTGCGACGCGGCCAGGAAAGGCGGGAAGAAGTTGACCGCGCGCGACAAGTGTGTGAGCCGCCCTGGTCCCCTGCCCCTCTCCCCAGCCTTTAGGTTGGGGGGGACAGCGGGTCCGTGCTGGAGAAAGGGAAGTGTGCAAGATAGGAGTACGTGGAAGCATGCGTGGGACACAGGCGTGCAGGAATGTGCACCCGCGTGGGTGCGTGGACAGCCCATGGCATTTGGAGGGACGGGAGCTAGGTAGATGGGGAGGCGCGAGCCCGGGGACGGCGGCCTCACCGGCCACATAGTCGCCGAAGCCCACAGTGGTGAGCGTCACTATGACAAAGTAGATGGCTTCCAGCTTGCTCCACTCCTCCATGTAGCAGAACACGAAGGTGGGCGTGAGGACAAAGAGCAGGCAGCCGATGAGCAGAAAGAGCATCGCCGACAGCACTCGCACCAGCTCCGGGGGCACGTGCCACTTCTGCAGGGAGGGCGGTAGGCAGGGCCGGGCAGCCGCTGCCCGCCTCGCTCCCACACCCCACGCCCGGCTCCCGGGAGTTGTCCGGGGACCTCGGAAAAGGGTTCTGCGAGCCCAGGGCGAGGGCTCACCAGGAAGACCGCTTCGATGTGGCCGATGCCACGGCGCAGGGAGGAACCCAGCCGGTCCCCGACCCCCGCCAGCAGGATCCCGAACAGCGGGATCCCCACCAGCGCGTAGAAGATGCAGAACAGGCGCCCAGCGTCGGTGCGGAGGGCTGCGTTGCCGTAACCTGGGCAGGGAAGTGGGGCAAGAGCTCGAGGGCCGGGCACACCCTACCTCTCCCTGCACCTCCTCCCTGCCCCCCTCCCAGGGAGCCCCTTGCCCCGCCACCCCCACTGCCCCCAGGCCCCGTCCTCTCCCACCGATGGTGGTGATGATGGTGCCGGAGAAAAAGAAGGCGCTGCCCAGGTCCCAGGCCGAGTGGCTGCTGTTACTGGACGAGTTGGTCTCTGGGTCCGCGCCCCCTCCCAGGGCGCCGGCCACCTCCTGCGGGACAAGGCGCAGGGGGAGGAGCCTCAGGCTTCCTTCTAGTCCCGGCCGACTCCCAGCCCCGCCCAGCCCCGCCCTCTCCGGGAGCAGTGCCTTATGGCACACTGGGCGGCCAGACGCACCTGCAGGCTGCCCCGGGTGACCGCCACCATGGTCTACAAACACATACGGGCCCCCTGGCCCCGCCCAGCAGACGTCCGCGCTTCCAGGAGCAGGGTCCCTAGGACCAGCTGCCTGGGTTCAGATCTTGGTGCTGTGTGACCCTGGGCACCTTTTTTTTATTTTTTTTTTGCATTCTCTAGTGGCAGGTGCCTCACAGACAGACGTGTTAAAGCTCTTGCAACAGAGTTAAGCGCTGAACTTGTTAAATGCGTTCCCATGGTAGGGGGCGTACCCTGTGGTCTCCAGCTTTGCACAGACCCCGCCCTCCCGCTGCCCCTAAGGATGCTGACTCTGTCTCTCGCTGAGACATCCAAGTCCAGGAGCTTCCTCCAGGAAGGGTTGCACGCGCACACACACACACACACACCCGAGCCTGATGAGGTCCCAGCCAAAGCTCAGTGGACATTAATACCAGAGTGAGAGGCTGTGTGTCTGTCCCTCTCTCTGTCTCTCTCGCGCAGCCTGTGGGTCCTGGCCGGCAGGGGGATGTGTTTAGAGAGTGCTTGCAGGGAGGGGGTCCTGCCCAAGGGCCCTCCCCCTAGGAGCAGAGCCAGGGCACAAGGGCAGAGCCTGTGCAGAAGGTGAGAAACACCTCTCCCTTCTCGGACCGTAGTCCTCATTAGCAAGACCCAGATTAAAAAGTGATGGCGGCGCCAAACCGCCCTGGCTGCCGCCGTCTGTGGCACAGAGCTGACCTCGCCAGCCCAGCACACGCCCCTTGTTCAGACTGGTCTCAAACCTCCGGCTGCCCAGTCTTCTTCCCCAGGGACCCCAGTTTGCCCCCGCAAGGTGCAGCAGCCTTCCTGCCGGATCTTCCGATAGGCTTCTACTTCCGGTACAGAGCTCTTTTTTTTTTTTTTAAATAAAAGCAAGAAGTGAAGTGTCTGATGAAAAGCGATTTCATTTTTATTTTTGCAACACTTTTTCCAATAAATTCACTCCTGAGGGTGCAAAAAGCCCTTCGTCATCCTGTGTGTTCTAATTTTTGCTCCAAGTGACTGGACATCTGCCACCTTGGGAGCCTGCTCAGCCCTGGTGCTCCCCGGCTCGGCCGCCTCTGTCCGTGCTGTTTCTCTCCCTGACAGTCCCCGCCCCCCCACCACCACCCTTGGCTCACTTCCATCAGCAGCTCTTCCCAAAAGCCCCTGCAGCTCCCTCCGTGCCCCCAGCACCCAGCCCAGGCCCAGCATGCAATGGGTGCTGGACAGAGGGAGGGAACAAGGCTCCCTCTCCACCACACAGGAACTACAGTGATTCCTCCATGGGCTGCGCCCTCCCCTGGAGGGCACGGCCTCCCTGCACCTGCTCCCTCGGGGTCCCACACTGCGTGACAGGGCACACCTAACACGCAGTAGGCCCACATGGCTGCATGACTAACTAACCCGGGGAACGGAAGAGAAATTAAGCAGAGGTCTGCCACCCTTCCGGGTTCCTGCCCCATCTTCTTTCTTATCCAGGGAAAAACCCAGTCCAGTTCTGAAGATAAAGTAGGTCAGGTTGCCGCCCTTCCTCCCTGGGCCCTGTGGTGTGTGTGGCCAGGCACTCTCTGCCCAGACCTCTCTGAACCACAGCCGTGGGGCTTTCTGGAAACGACGGGTCGCCTGTCCCTCTCTCTGTCTCTCTGTCTGCCTGTCCCAGCCCCACCCCGAGTCTCTGTCCCCTTGGGAATCAGATGGAAAACAGAGCCCCTCCCTCCATGAACAGCAGGCAGGGGACAGGGGACGAGGGGTGCTCTTCGAGGGGTCGCAAGTATTCATTTATTACAGGTACAGCTTGGTTTTGTCTTTTTTTATGGCAACATCTCAGACAGCAGAGAGCCACAGAGGGGCTCACCTGACTGTACCCCAAAAGGCTGAGGCCCCACACTTTGGGTCCTCATTCGACCGAGGCTGGCAGAAAGTGGCTCAGGCAGCCGGCCTGCATTTCCCCCACCCCCAACTCGCCCACCTGGGAGGAAGGGACTCCTCTTCCTCCTCCCCCCCCCCACATCCACACTGGCAGAGGGGGGCGCGCCCCAGTCTCCAGCACAGGCTCGCTCGGGGCTCGCTCGGGGCGGGGAGCGTTCAGTGTTGCTGGGCTTCTCCAAGGCATCTGTGACTCCAGAGATGTACAGGAACCACTGGAGGCAGGGATGCCAGTGTTAGCAGAGTGCAATATTACATCGGACCTGCTTGTATTGCAACAGGCACCGGTTGTTCAGCTGACACTCACGTGATAGCTGGGCGGCCTGCATTTTATCTGGAAACCTATGCAGGTGAGTCAGAGCCGGGCAGAGGTCACGCATCCCCCAGGCTCCGGCCATGCCTCCCTCCCTTCCTCTCCTCTTCATCCAGCCCCCAGCACACACGGAAAGACACTCTGGGAACACAGTCCCTGGCCGGCTCAACAAGGAAAACAAATGAGCCCAGGGTGGGAAACACAGTAGCAGACAGCCCCTGTCGGGCCCCCTCCACCACCCCGAGGGATGCTGCCCAGAAGCAGCGCCCCAGCCCACGGCCCCCTGGCCCGCAGTTAGTGCCAGGAGGACCCCGGCAGCTGCCGGAGGGGCTCTGGCGCCCACGCACCTTGATGAAGAGCCCCAGCTGCTGCTGGCTCACACACGGGTGGGCCCTCAGGAACTTCTCGCTGAGCTCACCCAGTTCCCTCTGGGCCTGCTGCTCGTGGGGCTGCTCCAGCGCCCGGAACACCAGGGCACCCAGCACCAAGTACAGCAGGACCAGCGCCAGCAAAGCCAGCAGCGTGGTGCTGCGCATGGCGCGCCCAGGTGCAGGGCCGGCTCCACTGCCCACTTGGGGAGCCGGGGCAGGGGGCTCCTGCGGAGTGGCGGTCACTGCGGGCAGAACCAGGGGGGCTGGGGTCAGTAAGCTGGCCCGAGACCCCACATCCACCCTCGGTCCTTGCCCTGCTGTCCACAACTCCGAGGCTGGACGCTGGGCTGGGGCGCACCCAGTCCCCTCCCCCAACCTCCCCCTTACCTGCCCGGGGAACTGCAAGGTAGGAGAAGAGAGGAGGGCACCGGGTAGGGAGGGGAAGGCGGGTGGGAGGGGGAAATAGTGGCCGAGCCTGTCTAGGGAGAGGCGAGGAGAGCCAGGGAATGCGGGAGGCCTGGCGGGGGCGTGCGGGACCCGCCTTCCGGGAGGAGGCAGAGGGGGCGCCGAGGGAAAGTCGAGGAGAGGTCGGCAGCGCAGGGCGAGACCGGGGCTGGCGGGTCCATCCCCCGCTCGCCGCTGCGGCATCTTGGCCGCTTCTCCCTCCCGCGTCTCCCTCTCCGCCCGGAGCTTCCCGCGTCCCCTGCGCCCCGCTAGGCTTTCGAGGAAGCCAGGGGCAGGTCCCGGCTGCAGCCCAGAGAGCCGGGAGCGGGGGGAAGGGCGCTCGGTTTCCAGAAGGAACGGGGCGCGGAGCGGGAGGGCCGGGCCGCCGCCGCAGCCCCCGGGACGGCTGTCAGCCTCTGGGAGATCGGGAGGCGGCGCCCACGCGCACGCTGGCCCCGCCACGCTCCGCCACGCGCGGGCACAAAGGGCCGCGCGCCCACGCTCCACCCTGCGACTGCAGGTGCACGCACCCCCGCGCACTCCCGCACACTGCGGCGGGGCACCTCGGGGCAGCGCGCCGGCCAGGCAGAGGCATCCTGGACCCGGCACGCACGTGTGCGCTCACGGAGCCCGTGCGCCGCGCCTGCCGCCGACACGGCGCACCCGCCTCTCTCTCCCACCGCCTCCCCCGCGTCCTCACGCCGACGCCTCGGAGCGTGACGGGCGGCGGGACGCGCGGTCACCCCGCTCCAGGAGGCGCCCACGAGGCCGCCCCGGCCCCCGCGTCCTCCCCGCACTTACTGTCGGCCCCGCTGCGGCTGCGGCCCGGACTCCCGCGCGGCCTCGCCGGTGCCGGCTGGGCCGCGGAGGCGGCGGCGGCAGCAGGGGCGGAGCGGGCGGCCGCCGGGGCTGGGACCCCCCCCTCCCGGCGCCGAAGCCCCCTCCTCCCGCGTTTAACCCTTCCCGCGCCGCGCCTCCTTCCGTGCCGCGCCCTCGCCGCCGGCGCCGCCACCCCGAAGCTCTTTTACCTGCGCCCGCCGCGTTCCCCAGTCCCGGCCGGTGGGGAGCAGAAGGTGGTGGAGCAGCCGGAGAGGATTCGCCGCTGGGTCCGACTCCTAGCCTCGGCCCGGACCCCCAGTGCGGCGAGCGGCACGCCCTGGTCCGGGCAGCCCACGTCTCCGGCGGGCACGGCGTTCATCTCCTGGCATCTTCCAGGCCCATTACAGGACCGGGAAAGGCCCTCATCTCCCCGCCCCTGGGGACCGCCTGGCACTTGGGCGCAGCACTCGTGAGGGAGGGGCCCCCGCGGGACAGCAGGGTGGGGGGACCTCGCCGAGGCCGCCCGGAATCGGCCGGCTGGGGACCGGGCGCCAGCACCTCCATGCCCGAGAGTCCGCCCCAGGGGCCTGGGCTGGAGCTGCCTGCGGATCCCAGCGGGAACTGGTGCCAGCATTTCCTCCTCACCGCCAGAACCGCAAACCTTGGCCCTCCTGAGCCGCCCCTCCCGGCTCTCCAAAAACCCTCCTTCGCCTCTTTCGGTCCCGGGGTCCTGGGGCGCTCTCATGGTGGGCGTTTGAAGTCTGGGCTTCACCGCCGACCACCGCCTACCTGTAAGAGGCCTGGATAGGTGCCAAGCCCTCTGCAGTCTCCTTTGGCGGCCTCCAGGAGCAAGGCGACATCACTTCGGGTGCTGAGCTTAAAGCGCTCAGGGCTTACGAATGCTCAGAACAGCCTGGGATGCACAATAATGTACTCTAAAATGTTAGCGATTTTAAAAAAATGAATTTATTTGAAAGGCGGAGAGACACTCCCCAAGTGGCCACAACAGCCCAGACTGGACCAGGTCAAAACAAGGAGCCAGAAGTTTCCTCTGGGTTTCCCACGTGGGTGCAGGGGCCCAAGCACTTGGGCCGTCCTTTTTGGGAGCCGGATTGGAAGTGGAGCAGCCAGGACTTGAACCAGTGCCGGCGTCACAGGCAGCAGCTTAGCCTACCATGCCACCAAGCCGGCCCTAGCAATTTTTATTTCAACAAAACTGATTGTCAAGGCGGGCATTTGGCCTCATGGTTAAAACACCCACATCCTGCATCAGAGTGCTGGTTCGAGTCTCGGCCCCACTCCCCACTCCAGCTTCCCGCTAACGTGCACCTTGGGAGGCAGTGGTGATGGCTGAAGTGGCTGGGTCCCTGCTACCGCCAGGAGACCCAGATTGAATGCCCAGCTCCTGGCTCTGGCCTGGCCCAGCCTCAGATGCTGCAGGCATTTGGCACGTGAACCACCGGCGAGGAGCTCCCCCTGTGTCTATCTCACCCTGCCTCTCTATCTCTGAAGTAAATAATTTAAAAAATTTATTTAGGGACCAGCACTGTGGCGTAATAGGCTAAGCCTCCGCCTGAGGTGCCGGCATCCCATATGGGTGCCGGTTTGAGTCCCGGCTGCTCCACTTCCAATCCAGCTCTGTGCTATGGCCTGGGATAGCAGTGGAAGATGGCCCAAGTCCTTGGGCCCCTGCACCCTCGTGGGAGACCTAGAGGAAGCTGCTGGCGCCTGGCTTCGGATCGGCGCAGCTCCAGCCATTGTGGCCATGTGCGGAGTGAACCAGCGAATAGACTTCTCTCCCTGTCTCCCTCTCTCTGTCTGTGACTCTATCTCTCACATAAATAAATCTTTTAAAATAAAATTTATTTATTTAAAAGGCAGATTTACAGAGAGAGAGAGACAAAGATCTTCCAACCATTGGTTCACTCCCCACATGGCCACATAGGCCAGGGCCAAGAGCTTCTTCAGGGTCTCCCATGTGGGTACAGTGGCCCAAGTACTTGCGCCATCTTTGCCAGACACATTAGCAGGGACCTGGATCGGAAATGGAGCAGCTGGGACAGGAACCAGGGCCCATATGGGATGCTGGCACTGCACGCAGCATCCCAACCTGCCACGCCACAACAGCAGCCCCAATAAATGCTTTTTTAAAAAGATTTGTTTACTTGAAAGCCTGAGTTACACAGAGGAGAGGCAGAGGAGAAAGGTCTTCTACCCGCTGGTTCACTCCCCAATTGGCTGCAATGGCCAGAGCTGCACCAATCCAAAGCCAGGAGCCAAGAGCTTCCTCCAGGTCTCTCACAGGTGCAGGGGATCAAGAATTTGGACCATCTTCTACTGCTTCCCCAGGCCATAGCAAGCTGGATTAGAAGTGGAGCAGCCGAGACTCAAACCGGCGCCCACATGGGATGCCGGCACTGCAGGCGGCAGTGGGCTTTATCCACTGTGCCACAGCACCAGCCCCCATTTAAAAAAAAAAAAAAATCTTGTCTCAGAAAACTTTCATTGTTACAATGACAGGAATGGACATGGGCTCAATTTTCAATAATTTTTTAAAAAAATTTATTTGAAAGGAACAGTGAGAGAAAGATGGAGAGTGTGTACCATCCACTGGTTCACTCCTCAAATGGCTGCCACGGCCGGAGTTGGACCACTCCGAGCCAGGAGCTTCTTCCGGGTCTCCCACATGCGTGCAGGGGCCCAAGCACTTGGGCCCTCTTCTACTGCTTTCCCAGGCCATTAGCAGGGAGCTGGGTTAGAAGTGGAGCAGCCAGGACTTGAACCGGTGCCCATATGGGATGCCAGCACTGCAGGCGGCGGCTTTACCCGCTATGCCACAGCGCCGGCCCCTCAATAAATTCTTTAAAAGTTAAAAGTGTCCACCTCCCCGCTGAAGTCCTAGCCGCCCTCTTGGGGGCCCCACGGGCCTGCTGCCCAGGGCGCTCCTGAGGGAAGAAGGATTTGCAGGCTGGCTCAGCGCTAGGCCCCAGGAACTTGGGGCGGCAGGGGCTGCCTGGGAGACAGACCCTCGGTAAAGGCCTGCCAGCCCCAAGACACATCTGCCAGGGCTGGAAGGGGAGGCAGTCGGAAGGGGGCCCCCAGGACCCCCAGGCAGACACAGCCAGTGCCGTCCCCTGTGTTCTCAGCCACCACACCAACGGCTCCTCTGCAGGTCCTGGACTAACCCCGGCACCCGCAGGCCAGCGTGGGGGTGGCGGTAGGGAAACAGCCCAATCCATGGGGCTATGACGTATTGGCCCCGGAATCACGAGTGGGGGTCCAGCAGGGGGCCTGCAGTGAGATGGGGCTGCCGTGGGCCAGGAGAGCTCCGAGAAGCAAGTCTTTCCCGATGTCCCTTCCCTCCGGGACTGCAGGCTCCTCCCCCTGCTGCCCGCCAGGCCACAGCGTGGGATCAGGTGAGGGGACCCCGGGCAGAGGACCGACAGCGGAAACCGGTGGGGGCACAGACACTTTATTGAGTGGCAGCACAGGAGAGGTAGCTGACTCCGGACGGAGGTGGAGGTGCCAGTCATGCCAGTCATGCCAGGGCGCTGAGGGCATCTGGCAGCCGGGGCTGTGCCCCCCGTCCTAGGGGGGTAGCACAAGCTCACTACGATGGGAGCAGCAAGGAGCCGGCCAGAAGGGGTGGGCGGCCCCGGCCCCGGGATCCTGGGCAAGAAGCGGCAGGTGAACTTGGCACAGGGGCCTGGGGGCAGGGGGGCCGGGGGCCGGGTACCCAGGGGGGTAAGGGGGAGAGTCACGTCTGTGGGGTGGAGTAGAGGCTGTGGTGGTGGCCGCCGGGTCCCGGCACCTGGGAGAAGAGCAGAGGAGTGGTCCTCGCCTGGCTGCCCCCGCACCAGCCTGGCTCTCGCCCGATGGCACCGTACCAGCTGCCAGAACCTAGGCTGCCCGACATGCTGCGGGCAGAGAAACAGGGTCAGTCCCGGGGCCGCGCCCAGGAGCGGGAGGGGCAGGGAGGCTCCTGCCAGAGCTCCTGGGGCCCAGCCTCCTGCACCTGCCCCGAGCACAGACGGGAACAGAGGCTCTAGGTGGCCCCTGAAGCCATGAGGAGCCCGGGGGCTGCGGGCGCGGGGCTCCTACCTGGTGCTCTCGGCCTGGCTGTGTTCCCAGGAGCAGCCCTCATCCTCACACTGCCCAGCCCGGTCGAAGAAGTAGGAACGGGAGCCGAAGCCCTGCCCGCTGAGGATGTGGCTGGCGCTCTGTGGAGAGGGAGCCCCACTGAGGCTTCCCACTGCCACCCCCACCTGCGCCCAGGATGCCCGGGGCCCCACCCTCGCCGTTCGCCCCCGACATGGGGGAAGGGGCCCTCACCAGGTCCTGTGGGGGCCGGTGCACCCGGAAGAAGCCCACCAGCAGGGTGGTGGGCAGCAGCTCCCACACGAAGAGGATGAGGCCGAACACCAGGTAGCCCTTGTTCCCCAGGTCGTTCACCAGGTCCGCCTGTGGGGGCAGGGGCTGTGCCAGTCTGTGACCGAGCCAGAGGGGCGGCGGGATGGGGCCAAGGGCCACCAGGGGTGACAGGTATGCCGACTACCCACCTGGTCAGACACGTTGTACCAGTCGTAATCGAAGGCATCCAGCCGGCTCCGGGGGGCCAAGGCCAGGGCCGCCAGGTTGTAGCAGGCCCGGCTGGCATAAAGCAGGACCATGGCACCACCCATGGCAGCTGCCTGGCACACGCTGGTCCCCTGGCACGGGTGACAAGGGGACTCTCAGGCGGAGGCAGCACCTGGCTTCCTGTGCCCCTGCTAAGACTGCTGCCCAGAGCCCCCAAGGGACACGTGGGCCTGAGGCCACGGAGCCCAGAGCTCCCAAGGGACACGTGGGCCTGAGCCCGCGGGGGCCTTACCTTTGCCTCCAGGTAGATGCTGGTGGAGGGGGCCCGCCGGGCGACCAGGCAGAGGCAGGCAGCGAGAGAGAGGGCGCAGATGACGAAGAGGGAGTCGCTCACCAGGACACGCACCAGCAGCAGTGCCCAGGGCTGGGCCCGGCGCCGGCGGGACAGCACTGCACACAGCACGTTCACCAGCAGGAAGAGGAGCGAGGCCCCCACGAAGGCCCCTCGGACGGCCAGCCTGCAGCCACGCACAGTCAGCCCAGGCCGCCCTGACTCCCTGGGGGGACCCCCCACTCAGAGCACGCTGCCTGAACCGCAGGTGGGGAAACTGAGGCCCACAGAGGTCGGAGGTGCCCGACGAGCACCAGGTGGCTGGTGAGAGACGCGGGCCTGCGCCCTGGCCCTGCGCTGGCCAGCTCCATGACCTTGAGTACCCGACCTCCCCTTGGGAACAGAGATGACAGCCGCCTCCCAGCCCCCCCAGCCCACGTGTGCGAATGAAGGCTCTGGGTGAGCCTCGGGACACTGCCGGGGAGCTGCTCCAGCTGCTCCCCATCACAGGCCACAGGGAGACCCTCCCCTCCCCCAGTCCACGTCCCCACACTCCCCGGGCTGCCCTGGCCTACACCTGGGGGCCGAGTCCACCAACACCCCGGGTACTTACAAGCCGCGGCTCATCTCCGGCCGCCGCTTCGCCTTGGCCTTGAACACCACCTGCAGCAGAGACGCCGTCAGCCCGGGGCCCCAGGGCTCGCCCCCCGACCCGCGCCGCCCCCGTTACCTGCGCGAAGTAGAGGTTCATAAGCGTCAGGGTGAAGAACTGCAGGCAGACGGGGCAGCAGTATAGGAGCCAGAAGGGCAGGGGCCCCAGCCGGTTGGCCCGGGGCGTGTCTCGGAAGTAGAAGGAGAAGAGCGTGGTCCGCAAGGCCGCCCAGAGCAGACAGAGCGCCAGGAACACCGTCTGGTAGCTGAGCCGCTTGTGCCCGTAGAGCAGCACCAGCCAGAGCTGGGCATAGACCGAGAAGAAGAGCAGGGCGTACAGGGTGGTGTAGGCGGCCGTCAGTCCCAGGGTCACCGCCGGCGGAAGCGCAGGCACCAGTCCCGCGGCCGGCACCAGGCCGGACAGGTTACTCTCCATGGCACAGAGGGGGCCTGAATCCAGGAGACAGGGGGCCGGGCGAATAAACACAGAGCCGCGGGTATTTCGGGGTGCAGGGCTCGGGAGTGGAGTGTGGCAGGCCCTTCCTCCTCAAGGAGAGACTCTCGCCCTTGACGGGCCTCTCACTCCATCTCTCTCCCCTCCAGGGCAGACCGGGTCGGGGGTGTTCCCTCCCTCGGCAGGCCCGAGCCGGGGATGCGGGGTGCAGGGGCGTCCCTGGCCTGGGTCTCTCTTGCCGGCCCGGTAGGAGGGGGAGAGCCGGCCGAGGCCCATCGGCTCGGGGCAGCGGCCGCTGCAGGGGGCGACCGAAGCCCCGCTCTCCCCTTCCCCAAGCTGGGGGGAGGGGCTTTCGCCCCTAAAATTATCTAGATGGGGACGGGGCCTCCGCCCGTTTCCTCCGGGTTCCGGACGCCGCCCCCTCCCACCGCGTCCACTCTCCAGCCGCGGGAGGCGGGAAGAGGCCGCTGCCAAGTCCTCAGGCCGTGCGCGGCTCGGGGGAGCCGGCTCCGGTGGCCGGGACCCCGGGCTCGGGCACCCCGGCTCCCGCCGCTCCGCCCCCTCCTGCGCCTGCGCGGGCGCCGTGCGCTACGCCAGTTGCGCAGGGGCCGGCCCCAGCTCTGCGGCCCCGCGCCGCGCCCGGCGTAGACTCAGTCGAGAATCGGCGCGGGGTGCGCCGCCGGCGGGCGCCCCGGGTTACAAGAAGCGGCGGGCGGAGGGGAGGCGGGGGCCGCGCCGTACCCGGGGGGCGCCCGGCTGGGCTGCGCCCTGGACCACCAGCCCTCGCTTGTCTGCGGAGGGCCGCGAGCCCCTCCACCTCTCGCCCCCATCCCCAAATCAGTGTCGCGCCGCCCGGCCGGAGGCGGCAGCGGCCGCCCCCCACTCAGCCTCCGAGGGAAACTTCCGCCCGCAGCCAAGATGGCCTCCGGGCCCCGCCCCCGGCCCCCCAACCCGCGGGACCCCGCAGCTGCCCCCGGGGCCGCCGGCGCGCCCCCGCTCACCTGGCCGGCCGGCCGCCGGACGCGGAGCCCCCTCGCGGCCTGCGGCTCGCCCTCACAGGGGCGCCTGTCCCCTCTCCCGCGCCCGGGCCCTCATCCTGCCGGGGAGGAGGTGCCCGCCTTATCTCAGCGATCCCGAGACGGCGCGAGGAGCGGGCCCCGCGGCGGCCGCCCGAGGCCTCGGCGCGGGGAGGGCGGGGACGGGAGGGGCGGGGGGAGCGGGACTTCCCGCCGGGTCGCCCGCTGCGGGCGCCACAGTAACAATAGCAGCGGTGGCGGCTCCGCCGAGCCCTTTCACCTACAGTAATCACCACTGTGTACGAGTTTCTGGCACTTGGCTCCGGGGAGAGGCGCCTCGCCGCCCCGACTCCGCAGTGGGGGGCCCCAGGGGCTCCCTCACCTGCTCCCACACACGCCCAGGGCGTAAGTCAGGAGCTGGGCACCGCGCGGCCCGGGGGCCGGGAGGAAGGCGGCGGCCCGGGTCGCGGGCGGAGGCGGCCCCGCCTCCGGGCCAAACCCGGCTGCCCCGGCGAGAGCGGATTGGGCCGGGCCGCTGACAGTTCCCGTTGCCCAGGCAACGGAGGCTGGGCGCCCTCGGTCCCGGAGGGAGGCGGCGGAGCCGGGTCGGGGGCCTCGGCCGGGCTGGGGTGAGGCCTGTGCGGCGTCGCCCCCCGGCGGCTTGGGTCGGGCTGGGGCCTGGGTAAGGGCCCGGGGTTGCCCCTACAGCACCAGAACTCTAAGCCGAGATTCGAGTCCCCCTGCCGGGCCAGGCCGGGGGAGAGAGAGAGAGAAAGGCCTGGGGAGACCCAGGGGGCCTCGGGGTGCCGGGGTGGAAGAGGGAGCCAGGCGCACCTGGCCGCCGTCTGCCCCTCCTGTGTCCTGACGCCCTACTGTCTTGTCCCGCAGCCCAGAGCATGTTCCAGATCCCAGAGTTTGAGCCCAGTGAGCAGGAAGACTCCAGCTCTGCCGAGAGGGGCCTGGGCCCCAGCCCCACAGGGGACCAGCCCCCAGGCCCCCGGGGGGACGCCAGTCACCAGCAGCGGCAGCTGAGCCGCAGCAGCCACCATGGAGGTAGGTTCCGTCCCACTGCGGAGCGCCAGTGCCCCTTAACCGCCCCCCCCCAGCCCAGCAGTGGCTCCCCACATGCTGACCGCGACTCACTGAGGGCTTTGGGCAAGGCCCGGCCCCCTCTGAGTCAGTCTCCCCTTTAACACTGACCCGTCGGTTACCGCCATGGCAGGAGCACTGGGTTGCCGAGCAGGTGTATGGAGGAGACACTGGGTTATCAATCTGGTATACCGTACGTGGCCAGGAAAAAAGTCATTGTTATGGTGGGGCGGGGACAGAGCAGTGAGAGGTGGACAGTGACCCAGAAAGGGGAAGTGACTCGCCTAAGGTCACACTCTGGGAGGCTCTGCCCCGGGCTGCTCTCCTGGCCTGGGGTTGGGCCTTCTAGCTCCCGGGTGTGTTTTTCCCGGCCTCTGCTCACACCCAAGGGGAGGCTCGCCTAGCCCAGGTGAGTGGTGTGGCAGGCAGCAGGCGGGGGCGGGGGGGGGGGGCGATAGACGAGAGCCCTGGTAGGCCAGGAGCACGGCTCAGGGGCTCTGAGCGCGGCCTTGGCACCTGGAAGGGCCCACGGAGATCCGGGAACAGCAGCCAGGCCGGTCACTCACCACTCGCCCGCCCGAGCTCGGCCGCTCCCCGTTCCTCTCTGCACGGCGCCTACATCTAGCTGGTGCTCACAGCCCCCGCCTGGTCTCCACCCCCACCTGGCCGTCGCTCCCCATCGGCAGCGTCACAGCTGCTTCTAGATGCAAAGGGGCAGGAGTGCTTGCGTTCCGGGCAGGAACACAAAATGATGTATCCTGAAGGGAGAGCCCACGGGGCCTTGCTGCCGGCCCGGAGAGGGAGGCACCCAGGACGGCGGCGCCCAGGCCCGAGCCCCCGAGAGCGTGAAGCTGCCTCGACAGAGGTGGGCACGCAGGGCGGAGAGGAAGCACAGGAACCCGGTTTGGGCCCAGGTGGAGCCACAGCTGCCTCTGAGGCCTCTGAGGCCTCCAGGTGACAGTCCCAGCACTGGAGGCCGGAGGGGCCAGGCAGGGAGAGAGCAGCGGGCCCAGAGGAGGCCTGCAGGGTGTGAAGGCCCCAGAAGCCAGATTGGGGGGGCCTGCAGGCGGTGATGGTGATAAGGAGCCCACGGGAGGAGGGGCGGAGACAGAGGCCCCAAAGCAACTGATCGCCCTTACCAGGTCCACACAGGTGCCTGGGCCCCTCACGCTCAGCCTAGGAGGGGACAGGCCAGCGGGGAAGCCACTGGCCCAGACTGTGGGGTGCAGGACGGTTCCGCGAGAGCCCACGGCTGTGATCGCGGGGTTCCAAGTTAATAGGGAAAGTGCTAGAAGCTGTGTGGGCGTGGAGGGCAGGGCTGGTTAGCAAGCGTCTGTGCTTGTCCGTGTTACCCGGCAGGGGGTGTTACACGCCTGGGTGCTCTCCCTCGGCTCCCAGGGCCCCGCTGAGGGCAGGCGAGAACGCGAGGGCCCGGAAGCCACGCCAAGGCCTCTGGAGTGTGTCTCAGTCAAGTCCAGGGGGCAGAGCTATCGAAGGTTTGGGTAGGCGGCCGGAAAGGGCTGGTCGTAGGGTGGGGCTAGGCAAACCTTGGCCATAGGTTAACTCCTGTTTTTTACAGCCCCGTGAGCTGACAGTGGTTTTCCCACTTCCCAGTGGCCAACAAAAATCCAAGCTACAGTATTTTGTGACACACGAACATTACATGAAACTCAGATTTCAGAGTCCCGAGGGTGCCTGTGCACACAGTGCGGTGCCTTCATTTACATGTTGTTTATGGCTTCCCTGAAGCCCAGACCACAAAAGCGAGTGACTGTCACCGAGATTACGTGGTCCACAAACCTACACGGGAACAGGCGCCCGGTGCGGTGGACACCCACAGCCTAGATCGGGGCGCCTGGCTGGAGCCAGCTGCTCCGTTCCTCATCCAGCTTCCGCCGAGGTGCCCCCGGGGTGGCTCAGTACGGGGCCCCTGCCGCCCACCTGGGAGACCTGGATTGAATCCCTGGCTTCAGCCTGGCCCAGCGCCAGCTGCTGCAGACTTTTGGGGAATGAGCCAGCCAGGGGGAGATCTCTGTCTCCCTTCTCAAATTAAGTGAAATAGGGGTGGATATTGGTGTCATGGTGAAGCCGACCCCTGGGACACTGCACCCCACGTCGGAGGACCTGCCGGAGTCCTGGCGCCACTGCCTCTACTGCTCTGCATCCAGAGAGGCGGCAGAGGGCGGCTCACGTGCGCGGGAGGCCCAGAGCTCACTCGGGGCTCCTGGTCTCTGCTGGCCCAGCCCTGGCTGTTGCAGGCATGTAGGGAGGGAACCACTGAGGGAGGATCTCTCCCTCGTGTCTCTTTGCCTTTCAAATAAAATAAAAATAAAAATTTTTAAAAGAGAAAGTGAAAATAAATAATATAATTTGTTTTGGTTAAAAAAAAAAAAAAAAGCCCTGAAGTATTTCCAGGAGTGCCACCCCGTATCCAGAGGGTGCCATGATGCGTGGGCGGTACTGAACTCTGGTGTTGCTTCCTATACAAGCATGCCTGCAATAAAGTTCAATTATAAATTAGGCACATGAGATTAATAACTAACCACGAAAAGAAAAATTATAATACAATAAAAGTTGTCCAAAACCTAGGAATCGTTTCCAGGCTTTCCTTTTTAATTTTTTGAAGATTTATTTATATATTTGAAAGGCAGAGTTACAGAGAGAGAGAGAGGGAGACAGACAGATCTTCCATCCGCTGGTTCACTCCCCAGATGGCCAGTCAGGAGCCTGGAGCTCCATTTGGGTCTCCCATGTGGGCGGAGGCCATTGTCCACCACGGTCCCCGGGACACTAGCAGGGAGCCAGATCAGACGCAGAGCCCAGCTGGGATGCCAGCACTGCAGGTGGTGGCTTAGCCCACTGCGCCACAGCGCCAGCCCGTCTGGACCTTTCTGTGTGGCATGTGGGGCCCGAGGCTGGCCACAGACGACAGGGACTGCGGGCGAGCGAGAGCAGACATCTGCCGTGTTAGGGCATCGTGTTTCCTCTTTCAGATTTCTGACTGAGTGGGGCGGGCGTTGTGGCGACAGATGAAGCCACCTATCAGGACACCCACATCCCATACGAGCGCTAGTTCAAGTCCCAGCTCCTCCGCTTCCGGTCCAGCTCCCTGCTCATGCACCTGGGAAGGCAGCAGAGGATGGCCCAGTGCTGGGCCCCTGACACCCACGTGGGAGACCAGATAGAGCGCCTGCGTCAGCCTGGCTCAGTCCCTGCCGTGGCAGGCATTTGGGGAGTGAACCAGTGAGTGGAAGATCCCTTTCTCCAAACTGCGGCCCATCCGCCCCACCCCAGCCCCGGGTCTCTTTCTCTCTCTTTGACACTCTGCCTTCCAAATAAGTAAATAACCCTTTAAAATATTTATTGTAATTTTCCTGAATTTGTATTTTGTAAAATTGTATTTGATAGCCAAAGAGACAGAAATAGACAGCTCAGTCTTTCATCCACTGGTTCACTCCCCAAATGCCCACAGCAGCCTGGGCCAGCTAGGTAGAGGCCAGGAACCCAAGAACTCATCCTGTCTTCCTCGCGGGTGGCAGGGCCCCAGCACTGGAGCCGTCTCCTGCGGCCTGCAGCGTGTGCAGTGGCGGGAACGCTGCGGTTGGAAGCAGAGGCAGGGCTGAAGCCCAGGTGCTCAGCTGTGGGGTGCAGGCAGCCCCAGGCTTTGTCTTTGACGGCTGCACCAAATGCCTCCCCATTCCCATTAGCAGGCCTGGCCGGACCAGGGCTGAGCCGGTGCTGCAAGTTCGCAGGCAGCGCATGGTCTGCACATCCCAGACAGGATCCAGACTTGGCCTGGCCCGCTGGCGAGGCCGCAGCTCGTCATGGTACCCGGGGCACCACTGCGTTTGTTTTTGTTTGTTTGTTTGTTTGTTTTTGACAGGCAGAGTGGATACTGAGAGAGAGGGACAGAGAGAAAGGTCTTCCTTTTTGCCGTTGGTTCACCCTCCAATGGCTGCTGTGGCTGGCGCGCTGCGGCCGGCGCACCGTGCTGATCCGATGGCAGGAGCCAGGTGCTTCTCCTGGTCTCCCATGCAGGTGCAGGGCCCGAGCACTTGGGCCATCCTCCACTGCACTCCCTGGCCACAGCAGAGAGCTGGCCTGGAAGAGGGGCAACCGGGATAGAATCCGGTACCCCGACCGGGACTAGAACCCGGTGTGCCTGCGCCGCAAGGCCGAGGATTAGCCTAGTGAGCCGCGGCGCCGGCCCTGTTTTTGTTTTTGAGAAACAGCTCCCATCCACTGGTTCGCTCGCCAGATAGCCATGAGAGCCGGGGCTGGACCCGGCCAGGAGTCGGCGCTCCATCTGGGTCTCCTAGGTGGGTGCAGGAGCCCACGTTCTCGGGTCGTCTCCCGCTGCTTCCCAGGAGCACGTGCAGGAAGCTGGATTGGAAGTGGAGCAGCTGGGATTCAAACCAGCACTCCGACATGGGATGTGGTGTCACGGACGGCAGCCCCTTAACCACTGGGCCAAGTGCCCACCCCCACGGCTGAATTAAGTGTGTGGGGTGCTCAGGGACCACGAGTATGGACGTGGTAGATTCCACCCACTCACCCAGAAGCCCAGTGGATAAAGAACTTCAAGCTGGAGCTGTGTGGCCCTGCCCGGGACACTTCCAGCCCCGCCCCTCGCAGGGAGGGAGTCACCTGTGCTCACCCTTCCCTTCACAAGAGAGGGGAGAGGCTGGCCCGGGCCCCACCCACCAACCCCCTCCCCCCAGGGAGTTCACAAAACGGGCCCCAGGGTTTTTTTCCCAGTAGATAGGACACTATCCTTAAACATGTATTTATTTTCATCTTATTCAAGATTTAGAGGCCTTCCATGCACTGGTTTATTTTCTAAATGCCCACAACGGCCAGGGCTGGGCCAGGCTGAAGCCAGGAGCCAGGAGCTCCGTCCAGGTCTCCATGGCGATGGCAGGGGCCCAAGCACTTGAGCCCTCCCCTGCCGCCTCGCAGGGCGGGCGTTCACCAGGAAGGTTGGGAAGGGGAGCAGTGGGGCGGGAACCAGGCACCGGATATGGGGTGCGAGGACCTAACCTCTGCCGGAGCCCTCCCTGATGACGCTTAGAATTCAGTCTACACAAGCGGGTGTCATTTGGACCACGCTTGGCACTGGTGACAAGCTACTGCTGCCTAGGATCAGGTGCAGGCTGGGCTGGGCAGGGGGCCCCCGGGGCAGCCATGGAGCCTGAGGCCCAGAGCCCAGCTGGTGGGGTTTGGGTCCGGCTCTGCCGTCCAGTAGCTTTGTGACCCTGGCCGAGTCACTCAGCCTCTCTGTGCCTGAATGTGATGGAGACGAAGGAATTAGCACACGGAGGGTTTCTAGCCTGGCCTTGCTGCCTGCGTGTGGTCACTCCTGGGCCAGGGGCAGTGCTGAGCCTGAGCCGCTCCCTGCCGGCTGCACGGCCTCCACCGGGGTCTCAGGCCCTCTCCAGCCTCATCCGTATTTCTTTTTAAAATGTATTATTTGAAAGGCGGAGCATCAGAGAGGTGGCCTCAATGGCCAGGGCTGGGCCAGGCCAAAGCCAGGAGCCAGGAGCGCCACTTGGGTCTCTCATGTGCGTGGCAGGGGCCCGAGGTGCCAGGTCTCCCAGTGTGGCAGGGGCCCGGGGCACTGGGGCCGTCTTCTGCCGACTCCCAGGCCAGGATGGGAAGTGGAGCCCAGGTTGAAACCGCCTCTGTGCTCCAGGCCACATCCCTCTTGGTGCTTAATGTATCGATTTTCACTTTATTTGAAAGACAAAGGAATCTTGGAGGCACTGGCTCGCTCCGGCCCTCCTGAACCGGCAGCCTAGGATGCATCTGGGCGTGGGGCAGGGATCGTCCTAGGGGGCACGCACGCCTTAGCAGGAGGCTGGGTGGGAGGCAGAGGGGCGGGACCTCAGCCAGCGCTGGCAGGGGACCAGAGGGCCTAACCACTGCCCCTCATGAGTGCGACAGGGCGAACTCGGATCCCTCTGCCTGGCTGGGCAGCCGCGGGCTCCCTGTTCCATGGTGGTCCTGGGAGATGGGGCTGCCCCACTGCCCAGAGGAGAGCAGGCCCTTCACTCGGCTCCCCCCGATCCCTCGGGAGACAGGCTTCCGGCCGCCGTCAGGAACCCTGAGGGGACCCCGACCGGCGGCGGGGAGACCCCCTGGGTGGCTGCCTGGCGCTGTCGCGCCCGGACCTGCAGCCGGGGCCCCTGAAGGCCCGGAAGCTGACCTCCAGGCTCCGCCCCAGCTCTGCCCCGAGCCTTCCCGGGGGCACACCTTGCTGGGAGCGCTGCTTTCTGCTTCCGGGAGTGGTTCTAGGTCTTTCTAGGCCTGGACGGGGGAGGGCTGGCGGAGCCGGCGGACAGACCGGGCGCAGGTGCCCGAGTCGCGCGGCTCAGGGACTGGATTAGCTCCCCGTCCAGGGGCGTGGCCACGCGACACCCCAAGGTGCCCACCTCCTCAGGGCGGCCGGGCGAAGGGCCCGAGTGCTGCGGCGCCCGCACGCGCACCCAGCTCGGCGCGGCCTCTGCAGGGCTCGGGACGGGGTGCTCCCGGGGCACCAGAGGCCCCGCCGTACCCACTCCCGCTGTGCCGGACGCTATGCGGCGCACAGAGCAAACTCGTGCCATGCACGAGGCCTCGTTCGCTACTGGGCCTCGGTGAGGACTTGCGGGACTCCGGATAACTTAACGTCCCTGGTCCACGGAGGGGGCCGGGCGTGCGGCCGGCGGAGGTGAGACCCACGCCGCCGCGCCCCAAACCCCTCTCCGCAGGCGCCGGAGCCATGGAAACCCGGAGCCGCCACAGCTCGTACCCCGCGGACGCGGACGACAGTGAAGGGGCCGAGGAGGAGCCCAGCCCCTTTCGGGGCCGCTCGCGCTCGGCGCCCCCCAACCTCTGGGCTGCACAGCGCTACGGCCGCGAGCTCCGAAGGATGAGCGACGAGTTCGAGGGCTCCGTCAAGGTGAGCACGAGGCGTCAGCCTAAGAGAAGCGGCAGCTCCAGGCTGCTCCCGGCAGCTGGCCCCTTCCGGGGTCCCAGGGCATGCCGGGACCTGTAGTCCGGACCGACGCTCTCTGGGGCGCGAGGCATGCTGGTATCTGTAGTTCTGGCCAGCCCCTTCCGGGTGCCTAGATTCTTTAGCTCCAGCTTCGGAGCCGCCATTTTCACTTTTGAATTGCGGTCTCGCCTTGTAGATGCCAGTTCTCCGGCTCTTAACGGGTTCTAGGCGGCGCCTCCAGTGGGATACGGCTGGTTCGCCAGTTCCCATTCCCAAGGTCCCAGCATCCTGTGCCTCCCGGACCGCTCAGTCAGGGCATGCTGGGAACTGTAGTCTTTAATGTTCCCCCGGGGATCCCGGAAGTGAGAGGACCCTGCCCGGAACCGCCAGGGAAAGGCGACCCACTTAACCCTTTCCTCTTCCCATCCCGAAGGGACTGCCTCGCCCGAAGAGCGCGGGCACAGCGATGCAGATGAGGGAAAGCTCCAGCTGGACGCGCGTCATCCAGTCTTGGTGGGATCGCAATTTGGGGAAAGGAGGCTCCGCCCCTTCCCAGTGACCTTCGGCTCCACAGTCCCGAAACCCAGTCCGCGGCCGTCGCCGGCGGCGGCCATTGCGGGTGTGGGCGGAAGTCTCCCGCGGTCTGGACGCCCGAGCCCCTTGCGGTGCGAGCCGCAGCCGTCGGAGTCGCGGCGTCTGCGGAAGTGGCCCTGCGGCCCCGCCCGGCGCAGGTGGCGAGCCGGGGCTAACGGCGGCTCCGCCGGACCTTCCCCGCGGGGCGGCGCTGCCGACGCGCGCGCCCCAGGGCGCCAATAAAGCCAGCTCTGTGCCGCCGAGTGTCCTCTGTCCGTCATTCGGGGCCCGAGCCCAGGGTCGCGCCGTCTCGGAGGCCGGACGCAGGGCCTCGTCCCCAGGGTGGCGACCGGGAGCCGCGGCCGGGCTCCCCGGGGAGGTCACTGTTCCCATCTGGGTCAGGCCCCGCGAGCGGCTACTGTGCGGCCGGCGGGGGGCCAGCGCGGCTCCAGGACTTACTGGAGCCCCGGCCCCCCACCCCGTCTGTTTGCCCGAGGCTGCCAAAAGGAAAAAGCAAAGCAAACACTGGATCGGCGGAGATCAGGCCCGATGGGAGGCGGCTTCCTCCGGAGGAAGCGGAGAGCGGGGCCTTGGGTGCCAGCCTGCCCTGCCCGCGCCGTCGGCCCTCCCGGCTGGCCAGCGCGCCGGACTTCCGCCCTGGGCCTCAGTGCGCTCATCTGGGAAACAGGCACAGCTCTCGCTCCGCCTTGGCCGGTTCTGAGCTGGCCCAGCCCGCACCGCACCGCACCGCCAGCCCCCGCGCCGAGCTGCCCAGCGGAAGGAGCTGGGTGCTTGGGTCACGCCAGGCCACAGGAAGGGGGGGCGGGGAAGGTTTCCTGAGCTGGGGCCGGGGCCGGGGCGAGCGAGGCCAGCGAGCCCCTGCCCGTGAGGAGCGTCCCGGGGCCTGGCCTGCACCCCGCCAGCACCCACAGCCCCCAGACAGCAGAAGCAGAGCTGGGGCCCCGAAGCACGCGGCACACAGGGTCCCTGAAATCCACGTTTATTCGCGAAGCGTCCCCAGAGACTAGAGAAAGCCCGGGAGCCCCCCAGCGCCCACCTGCGGGACCAGGCCCCTCCCAGGGTGAGGCTGGGGGGGGGGGGTCTAATGGAGCCCCTGGAGCAGGAAGGAAGGGAGTTAGTGTGGGATGCTTGCCCAGGGCTTAAAAAAATAAAATTTCTAAAGATAAAAAGGTTTTTTGGGTTTTTTTTTTTTTTTGGTTTTGTTTTTTTTTTAAAAAAGAACGCATTAGTGTCGTGGCCTCCCGCCACCGCCCGGCGCCACGGCTCGGCCAGTTCACAGCTGCGTGTTCTCCTCCTGGCCCTCGGAGCCGGGGCCCGACAGGTGCCCGCCCCTCCCCGGGGCGTGCCCGTTGCTGGCGCAGGCCCCCAGCCCCTCGAGCGGCCCGCCCAGCAGGCTGCAGCGGATCTCCTGGGGCAGCCGGGCCCGCCGCTCCTGGCACTCCCGGGCCAACTGGGCCAGCAGCTGTGGGAAGAGGCGGCCGTTGGAGGAGGCCGGGGTCAGGCCGGGGTCAGGCCAGGGTCAGGCCCGCGCCCGCGCCCACCGCCCCGGGCCTCACCTCGGGCTCCTCCTCGGCCAGCTGCTGCAAGACCTGCTGCTGCCCGGCCACCAGGCGCTCGAGCCGCTGCTTCTGGGCCTCCTCCAGCTGCGGGGGCACAGGGGCTCAGCCCGGACACATCAGTGCGCAGGGCAGGCCCGGCTCCTGCACACCCGGGAGCCCCAGCATGTGGGGGTGAACCAGAGAAAGACCTCTCCCTCTCCCCCTCCCATCTGCCTTTCACATAGACAATTTAAAAAGCGACCAGCGGGCAAGGGCTGCGACATGACGGCCCCCAGGGACGCGGGAGCCGCTGCGGAGGTGGCTCTCACCACGACGCTGGCACCACGGGGCTGCCGGGTCCAGGGCAGAAGGTTCTAGAAGCCCCTCGAGGGCCGCGCGGCTCCAGGCCAGTCCCCGGGAGATGGGGCCGACGGGGAACCAAGGCCGGCCCTGGGCTCACTCACCCTCCGGATGGAGTTGACCGACTCGGTGATGTGCCTCCGGTTGATCTCGGTGAGCTCCCTGTGCCAGTCAGGCGGGGGAGGGGCTCAGCGCCAGCCCCCCCCGGCCCCGCCCCGCCCCGCGCAGGCCCCGCCCCGCCCCCTTACACCTCCTTCTTGTGCTTCTCCCTGGTCCTGGCCTCCGAGATGCTGTTGTGGCGCTTCCGGTCCAGGATCTTCTGCAGCTCCTTCTTCTCCCTGGCGGAGCAGGAGTGGGAGGGGTCGGCGGCGGGACGGGGGCTCTGCCTCCTCCTCCCGGGCACCAGGCCCCCCACGGCCTCCAGCACCTGTCATTCACTTCCTTCAGCCGCTTGAGCTGCGCCGAGTGCGCGTCCAGGACGATCTCCCGGAGCCGCTGCTGCGCCTGCGGACACGGGCAGCCCACGGTGAGGGCAGCCCACGGTGACCGGCGGCCACAGCGGGGGCCCCCCCGGGAGGCAGGCTCTGCCTGGGCGGCGCCCCAGGCCCGGCTCACCTGTCTCAGGTGCTCCAGCCTCCGCTCGGCTTCTGCGTCAGCCTGAGCCTCCCGCAGCTCCAGCAGGCTCTGCACCTGCTGGTTCTGGAACTCCTGCCGGCGCCTCCCGTCCTCCAGCACGGCAGCCCCGCCCCTGCGGGGGAAGCAGCTTGCGTGAGGGTCCACGGCAGGGGAGGGGCTGGGAGGGCGGGGGCGGGCAGGGGTGGGCAATGAAGGGGACTGGGAGGGCGGGGGCGGGCAGGGGTGGGCAATGAAGAGGGCTGGGAGGGCAGGGGTGGGCGGGGAAGGGGGCTGGGAGAGCGGGGGCGGGCAGGGGTGGGCAATGAAGAGGGCTGGGAGGGCGGGGGCGGGCAGGGGTGGGCGGGGAAGGGGGCAGGGGTGGGCAATGAAGAGGGCTGGGAGGGCGGGGGCGGGCAGGGGTGGGCAATGAAGAGGGCTGGGAGGGCGGGGGCGGGCAGGAGTGGGCAATGAAGAGGGCTGGGAGGGCGGGGGGCGGGCAGGGGTGGGCAATGAAGAGGGCTGGGAGGGCAGGGGTGGGCGGGGAAGGGGGCTGGGAGGGCAGGGGCGGGCGGGGAAGGGGGCTGGGAGGGCAGGGGCGGGCGGGGAAGGGGGCTGGGGGACAGGGGAGGGCAGGGGAAGGGGCTGGGGGGCATCTCGCAGATGGAGGGCGGCCGGGCCAGGCAGACCAGGAGGCCTGTTCGCTGGAACCCGAAGAGGCTGCACTAGGGGACAGGGTGGGCCCCAGTGGGCAAGGCCTGGAGCCCGAGGGACGACCCCTCCCCCAGGGTCCCAGGAGGAGCCCTGGGGGGGCCACCTTTGGCGCTGCCTGGTGCGGAGACCCAGGTGCGCACGCCCCCTGCTTCGTTCACGCCCAGGCACACAGCCCACGCGGCACTTACAGGACGCCGGGCCGGGGCTGGCCGCTGCCCTCGGCCTGGGCCAGGCTGCCCAGCAGGCGGCGGGTGAGCGCGGCCGCCTTGCGCTGCTGCTTCTTGATCAGCTCGCGCAGCTCTCGCTCCTGCCGGCCCTGCAGCTTCGCCAGAGCCTTGTGGCTCCGCAACTCTTCCAGGGGCGTGGGGGTCACTTCTGCAACAGAGCCAGGGTGGCGGGTGGGCGGGGCCTGCTACCAGGAGCCCCGCCCCCAGGAAGGTCCCGCCCCTACCTGAGAGGATGCTGGCGATGAGGTCATCCCGCTGGCCTGGGGAGCAGTGGCCGTGAGCAGCTGGAACAGGTGGCACGGCACCCCCACCCCGCAGCACCCCCCCCCATAGGGGGGCAGGACCAAGGCCCTTACCTGGGCTGCTGAGGGATGTGTTGGCGGGGGAGGTGGCAGGGCCCGCCGGCCGCCGGGGGGATGTGTCCAGGGGGCTAGGGGTAGGGTTTGGGGCCGGCTGGGCCCCAGGCTGCTGAGACTGGGTCTCCTGGCTCGGGTCTGGGCCAGCCTAAGGGGACAAAGCAGGACGCTCCCTCCAGCACCGCTGCCCCCCCCCCCCATCCCAGGGCTCCCGCACCCAGCTCAGCACCCTGGCTGCAACAGGGGCGCTGAGAACTAAGAAGCCTCTCGGGCCCCCTCCCCACGCGGGGCGTGCTGCAGGCACAGGTGCACCAGGCCCACGCGGGAGCTGGGGGCTCCCAGGCCCTTCCAGCCAAAGCCACCCCTGAGCCGTCCCCTCCCAGGTCTGTCCACTGGCTGTCCGTGATGGTCCGCCATCCCGCGCCAGCCACTTAGCTCCTGATTTAATCAGCGGAGGAAGTGACCACAGAGTGGACGCGGCCGCTCCCGCTGACAGCTCCACTCAGCCCCTAATGGCAGCCGCCTGGCCACCCGCCGCAGGCCCCGGGGGGACTGGGCCTGGATGTGCGGGTGAACCCGGCGCCCCTGGGTCTACACTGGGGATGGCAGAGCCAGGCTGGGGGCGGGGAGGCACAGAGCGCTCAGGCCGGGCCTGGCACGCACATTCGGCCTTGGATGAGACAGAAGAAGCCAGGGAGGGCGGCAGGCTCTCCGGGCAGGGGGAGGGGGCCTGCAGCAGGACTGGGGGAAGACACCGGGGCCGAGCCTGGGCGCCTGGGCCGGCAGCTCCACACCGGTGTGGGCGCTGGAGAGCAGGGAGGCTGCCGGTCCTTCTCTGCCCTCCCACACCCACGCCCATAGAAGCCACGGCCCGCGGCCGCAGGGCTCACCTCGCTCTCGCCAATGAGGGCGGCCAGCTGCTTGGCCCGCTGGTCCATCAGGCTAACGTGCTTGATGGGGTTGATGAGCGCCTCTGCGTAGTCTGGGGCAGGTGCGAGAGGGGCTCAGAGACAGACGCCCCGGGGCCCACGCGGAACCTGCCCTCGCAGGCCCAGCAGGTGCAGCCTTGCCTCGCCCCCTCCCCAGCTAAGCCCGCTCACCCTGGTGGTCGTCAGGGATGTAGTCGGAGGCCTCCGTGTAGATGAGCAGGGCCGGCAGGCACAGCGGCTGGTTGGCCTCATTCCGCAAGCAGACGTAGTGGTACCCTGGGGGGGCCGAGGCACTGACGTCAGCCAGGCCCCGCCCAACCCCCAACTCCACCCTGCCCACTGCCCAGGGCCCACGGTGGCCTCACCTGAGCGGATGGCAGACACGGGCAGGATCCGGTGCCCCACGAATTTGCCGCCCTCCTCAAAGGCCGCAATGCGAAGCGAAGCCAGTGTGGGCAGCACCACCTGCGGGCCCAGACGGGTGCTGAGCCACGGGGCCGACCCACAGCTGCGTGGCCACCACGCCACAGCCACCGGCACCTAACGCTCTGATGAGCTGTCGATCGGTCACCTGTGCCACTGAGCAGATGGCTGCCCACGCCTCTGCGGCCCTGGTCCAGGAGATGGCCACGGGCCATCAGGACCCGAGCCGAGAGGGCAGGCAGAGCCTGGGCGTGGCCAGCCCAGAGCTGCAGAGTGAGCTGGGGTCAACAACTGAGGCTGGCCCCTAGCTCTGATTGGCAGCTGAGGCCCCGGGGAGGCAGGGGTCAGCTGCCCGGGCTCAGAGCTCACCTTGGGGAAGTCGAAGGGCTCCTCGTCCCACACGGGGTTGAACGAATTGCCCTGCGAGGTCCGCGTGCGGTACTTGCGGCGCGTGTCCACGGGGAGACCGAACATGTCCACCTCCACGTAGATGCCCACCTTCCTGTCGGACAGGAACTGTCCCGAGATCACCTGGGGGCAGCCGTGGGACAGTGAGGCGGCCACTGAGAGCCTCGTCTCCTCTCCCACCCCCCGGGGACACCCCGGCCCGAGCCCTCCCGGGCCACACCTTGACCCGCAAGGCATTCGCCACGATGCCGTCCACAATGACCTCGGTGAACGGATCGAAGGACTTGTCCGGCCGCCGCATGAACTCGGGCTTGAGCAGGTACCCACTGCGCCCGTTGTATTCAAACACGCCCGCATTCAGCTGCATCGGCACGTCTGGGGGCCACGCGGGCAGGACAGGGTCAGGGCGGGGTCAAAGGGCATCAGGGTCTGGGGGTCAGCCGGGGGCTGCGTGCGTCTGGGTCTGGTTCCAGGTTTCTGGGATTAGACGGGGCCGGAGGTCGGCTCGGGTGGGGCTGGCGGAATCAGGGGTCAGGGGTCAAGGTCGAGGGGGGCCTGGGCTCACCCAGGGTCTGGAAGTTGAGCGCGACCAGCTGGCAGCCCACGTTCCAGAAGAGCTGGGGCATATAGTTGGAGGAGTCCACGCGCGTGCCCTTGGGGTAGATGCGGCTGAGCTGCTGCTTGTTGTATCTGAGGGTGGCAGTCAGGGGCCACACCGGCCTGGAGCCCAGCACCCCGGGCCTGCTGACCCCCTCCCCGGCTTCTGCTCCCGAGACTCCCAGCCCGGCCCAGACCCCAGGCCCCTGTGTCGGGGTCCCCCGCCCCGCTCGCAGCCCTGGGCAGGATACTCCACAAACTCCATGGGGCTCTTGGTGAGCTGCTCCATGGCCTTGGTCTCCACAAAGGACGACATCTCGAAGCACTTGTTCCTCTCTGCGGTGGGAGGTGGGGCCGCGTCAGGCCTGGCGGGGGCGCGGGCCTCCTTCCCCACCCCCCACTCCCGCACTCACTCCGAGCAGCCTCGAAGGACTTGAACTTGACAGGCTCAATGTAGTTGACCAGCGTCGACATCTCCTCGGTTGCATTGACCTCGCTGCTGGCCGTGCCCTGCAACCCCAACCCCGTGTCAGCGGTGCCGGGAGCTCCCGCACCTGCTCTCCCAAAGGAGGTGCTGACCCCTTCCCCGGGCCCTCGCTGCCCGCCCCCTCCCCGCCGCCCAGGGCTTCGGGCACTCATGCACGTGAGCCCCGAGTCTGCATTCCCAGCCATTCCTTCCCATCACCACCCTGCTGCTCCCCTCCAACTCCCGGTCCAGTGAAGGCGACCTCTGGGCAGCCCTGCCAGCCGTCCCCTCTGTGGGCCCCCAAAGTCAGAGCTCACGACAGCCAGTGGACAGACGGAGCTCACGACAGCCAGTGGACAGACATGAGACGGACGGAGCTCACGACAGCCAGTGGACAGACATGAGACAGAGCTCATGGACAGCCAGTGGACAGACATGAGACGGGCGGAGCTCACGACAGCCAGTGGACAGATATGAGACAGAGCTCATCGACAGCCAGTGGGCAGACATGAGACGGACGGAGCTCACGACAGCCGGTGGGCAGACATGAGACGGACGGAGCTCACGACAGCCAGTGGACAGACATGAGACAGAGCTCATGGACAGCCAGTGGGCAGACATGAGATGGACGGAGCTCACGACAGCCAGTGGACAGACAGAGCTCACGGCAGCCAGTGGACAGACAGAGCTCACGACAGCCAGTGGACAGACATGAGACGGACGGAGCTCACGACAGCCAGTGGGCAGACATGAGACGGACGGAGCTCACGACAGCCAGTGGACAGACATGAGACGGACGGAGCTCACGACAGCCGGTGGGCAGACATGAGACGGACGGAGCTCACGACAGCCAGTGGACAGACATGAGACAGAGCTCATGGACAGCCAGTGGGCAGACATGAGATGGACGGAGTTCACGACAGCCGGTGGACAGAGATGAGATGGACGGAGCTCACGACAGCCAGTGGACAGACATGAGACGGACGGAGCTCACGACAGCCAGTGGGCAGACATGAGACGGACGGAGCTCACGACAGCCAGTGGACAGACATGAGACGGACGGAGCTCACGACAGCCGGTGGGCAGACATGAGACGGACGGAGCTCACGACAGCCAGTGGACAGACATGAGACAGAGCTCATGGACAGCCAGTGGGCAGACATGAGATGGACGGAGTTCACGACAGCCGGTGGACAGAGATGAGATGGACGGAGCTCACGACAGCCAGTGGACAGACAGAGCTCACGGCAGCCAGTGGACAGACAGAGCTCACGACAGCCAGTGGGCAGACATGAGACGGACGGAGCTCACGACAGCCGGTGGGCAGACATGAGACGGACGGAGCTCACGACAGCCGGTGGACAGACAGAGCTCACAGCAGCCAGTGGACAGACAGAGCTCACGATAGCCAGTGGGCAGACATGAGACGGACGGAGCTCACGACAGCCAGTGGGCAGACATGAGACGGACGGAGCTCACGACAGCCAGTGGGCAGACATGAGACGGACGGAGCTCACGACAGCCAGTGGGCAGACATGAGACGGACGGAGCTCACGACAGCCAGTGGGCAGACATGAGACGGACGGAGCTCACGACAGCCAGTGGACAGACATGAGACGGACGGAGCTCACGACAGCCAGTGGACAGACATGAGACAGTGCTCACAGACAGCCAGTGGACAGAGATGAGATGGACGGAGCTCACAGACAACCAGTGGACAGACATGAGATGGACGGAGCTCACAACAGCCAGTGGACAGACATGAGACAGTGCTCACGGACAGCCAGTGGACAGACATGAGACGGACGGAGCTCACGGCAGCCAGTGGACAGACAGAGCTCACGACAGCCGGTGGACAGACATGAGATGGACGGAGCTCACGGCTTGCCCACGCCTCTGCCCTCCCTGTGACCCAGGCCCCACCCGCACTCCCGGCCCTGCCCCAGCACCTGCAGCTCCTGGCGCTCAGCCCCGCCCTCCTAGCTCCCAGCTCAGGTCAGCTCGACCCCCGCCCCCCAGGCACACCACAAGCCTGATTGCAAGCCTGATTGACACTCGTTTCCACGCCTGTTTACCTGAGCCTCCTCCCTCCCCTACCCCCACCCCCAACACACATGGCCTGGCCACAGCGCTCTCAGCCCCTCCCCCGCCGCCCTGCCTGGACACCGGACCTCATCCGTGGTCGGCTTTTTGGGGTCCGCCTGTTCCTCGTCTTCCTCCTCCTCCTCCTCCTCCTCCCGGTCAGTGTAGGGGCCCCGGCTCGGGCCCTCCTCACCCAGGGACTTCCGAGGCTCCAGGCTGGGCTGCTCCAGTCCCGCCTCCTCCCCATTGCTCAGGCCAGGGCAGCTGTCAGAGCTGGGGGACCCTGCAGAGGACAAGGGCCACACACAGATGCCCGAGGTGTGCCCAGTGCATGTGGTGGGGACATCGGGGGGGACTCTGCACAGGGCAGTGTAGCTGGGGACAGGAGAGGCCAGGGGTATCGAAGCCAGCGGTAGTTCAGGGTCATGGGTCAAAGGTGAAGGTCTGATCACATACAGCAGGGGAGGGGGCAGGGTGGCCCGGGAGGGGGGCAAGTGAGAAGTCAGGAGCTGGGTACAACAGCCTTAATGGCCGGGGTGCAGGACGGCCTGGGCGGTCGGCGGCTCAGGCTCTGTCAGAGGCACACCCAGCCAAGCAAGGGGTCAGAGAGGGACCCGCAAGGAGGGCAAAGGTCAGCAGAGATGAGACCCAGCAAGGTGCATGACAGTCCGGGAGGTCCCAGCACAGGGGTCGGGGTCTGAGGGTCGCACCCAAAGCGTGGGGCTGTGCTTTGCTGAGGTCAGAGGTCAGAATTCAGAGCCCCAGCTGGGTTGGGCGATGGCCCCCCTGGGAGTGGGCGGCTGACGGGGTGCAGCGTAGCGAGGCGGGGCCGGGCCGGGCCTACCGAGCTGGGGGGAGGAGGGCTCGGTGGCGGCCGAGGTGGGGCCAGGCCTACCGAGCTGGGGCGAGGAGGGCTCGGTGGCGGCCGAGGTGGGGCCAGGCCTACCGAGCTGGGGCGAGGAGGGCTCGGTGGTGGCCGAGGTGGGGGCCAGGCCTACCGAGCTGGGGCGAGGAGGGCTCGGTGGTGGCTGAGGTGGGGGCCGGGCCTACCGAGCTGGGGCGAGGAGGGTTCTGTGGTGGCCGAGCCCTCGCTCAGAGCCGAGTTCCTCTGCTCCAGCGGCCGCTTGCGCACCGAGCTGTCGGGGCCGCGAGGGCTGGGCCGGTGCCGCTTCTTGTTCTTTACCAGGATGCGGCCCATCAGGTCCTGGGGGCTGGGCAGGGGCACGCCGGGGGCCAGCTGGGGGGGCACAGATAGGTCAGGGCCCACCGGGGGCGCCGCCCACCTGCTGGCCGCGCACCAGCCTCGGCCCCCAGGCCCCGTACCGGGTACTTGTCCAGCGGGTCGATGAGCAGGGCGTCCCCAAAGATGGAGCGGCAGTACTCAGCCATCTTGGCCTGCTGCTTCGCCCTGTAGGGCCGAGGTCAGAGGTCAGAGGTCCCTGGGGGCAGCTGCACACAGGACGGTGAGCGGCCCCAGGTTGGTGGGGGAAGAGCCCGAGGGTGGGGCCCCGGCTCAGGGCCCCCACTCACGAGTCCACGTGGTTCTCGAAGGACAGGATGACGGGGTAGGGCGAGGTCTTGAAGGCGGTCTCGGCGATGGCCTCCAGCACGTCGCGTAGTGGCACCTCGGTGGTCATGGTGAAGCCGTGGGTGATGAAGGGCTCCTCCTCGGGCGGCCGCCCCTTCCACACGTCCAGCTCCACACAGCGGCAGCCCCACAGCAGGGCCTGTCGGTACATCTCCACCGAGGACGTCCCCGCCAGCTGCCCCGCTGGGGGCCAGGCGGCGTCACCAGGGCCGCCCGCCCGCCCGCCACGCCCCCTGCTCCACCACCATGCGGGACCCGGCCAGCTCCAGCCAGTCCCCGGCCACTCCTTAACCCCAGGAGGGGCCAGTGCTGCTTCCCCAGGCCCCAGCCCCGTCTCACCACGCACCGGCCCCCCGCCCCCGCCTGCCGACACCCCCAGCACTGGCTGCTGAACAGACAACTGTGCGGAAGGCCCAGCGCCCAGCAGGAGGGCGGAGGGTGGAGGGCGTGGGCGCCGCCCCTCACGCTCACCCGTGAGATAGGTGTTGTGCGAGGAGTTGATGAAGTAGGAGCTCAGGGGCTGGGTCATGTCCACACTCAGGTCCAGGGCTTCCAGGGGCAAGATCCCGTTCTCCTCCCCTCCCAGGTAGCGGCTGAAGCCCTCCATGGACATCTGATCTGGAGCGGGGTGTCAGAGGATCAGCGGGGGCCCCTCCTGTGCTGGGAGCACCCGTACCCCTCCCACCTCACTCCCGGGAGCTCCTGCACCACCCCCCACTTTCCTCACTCCCAGGAGAAACTGCACCCCCTACTCACCTCACTCCCGGGAGCACCTGAACCCCCCACTTCACTCCTGAGAGCACCTGCACCCCTCACTCACCTCACTCCCGGGAGCACCTGCACCCCTCACTCTCCTCACTCCTGGGAGCACCTGCACCCCCCACTCACCTTCTCCCAGGAGCACCTGCCCCCCCTCACCTCACTCCCGGAAGCACCTGTCCCCCCTCACCTCACTCCAGGAGCACCTGCACCCCTCACTCTCCTCACTCCTGGGAGCACCTGCACCCCCCCACTTACCTTCTCCCAGGAGCACCTGCACCCCCCACTCACCTTCTCCCAGGAGCACCTGCACCTCCCACTCTCCTCACTCCTGGGAGCACCTGCACCCCCCCCTCCTCACTCCAGGAGCACCCGCCCCCCCACTCACCTTCTCCCAGGAGCACCTGTGGCCCCCCTCACCTCGCTCCAGAAACTGCTGGTTGGGCTCGTACTTCTCGATGAGCAGGCGGGCCTGGGAGGGCCGCAGGGGCGGGTACAGCACTTCGTTGAGCCGCGGGTCCCGCTGCTTCTGGTTGATGAAGTCCATGAGCTGCTCCAGCGTCAGGTACGGCTTGCCCTTGGCACCGCTGGGGGAGGAGGGGGCAGGGGTGGCGGGTCAGGCTGCAGCCTTGCCAGCCCCGGCCCTGGGAGACAGAAGGGCTGCAACTACCCCCAGCGTCCGCTGGCTGGGACGCGGGGCTGGGTGGCCCAGCAGCTCTCCTGACCACTGGGTGCCGTCGGGGCGCCAGACGAGTTGGCACTCAGCCACCGTCCCAGGCCTCGGGTCGCCTCCAGCCCTCCCGCACTGCCCTGGGCCCTCGTCCACAGAGTGGGCTGACTGAGGACAGCACCAGTGGAGGCCAGCCCAAAGCTGTCCGGAACAGGAGCCGCGGCCGCGCCCCCGCCCCGCCCCTGCTGCTCTGGCACGGGCAGCGCCCTCCTGCGCCTGGAGCTGAAGGCGCACTCAGCAGAGGCTGGCCGGGGGCGCTGGGGGCCGGGCCCAGCCCCACTCACATCTCCAGCAGAATCTTGTCGATGTCCGGCCGCAGGCACAGCTTGTTCAGGAACCGTTCGAAGATTTCCAAGGAAAACTCATCAGGCCGGATGGACTCGCTCTGGGGGCCGAGGGGTGTGTGGTGAGACCCCAGCGACGACAGCCAGCCCTGGGCTGGGGTGGGGGGCGCCCTGCCCCCTCTGCCTGCACCCCACACACCCGGTTGAAATTGAGGCCGCAGGATTCCAGCGCAGTCTCCACCCGCTTCTTGTCTGCGGAAAACATCTTCAGGATGCTGGGGGGGGGGGCGGGGCGTCAGGGTCAGTGCCGCTGGGGGTGGGGGGCGTCACCAAGGGTGGGGCAGGAGAGGCTGTGGGTGCTCACTTCTTGACTGGGATCCGTCCATCCTGGTTCACCTGCAGCTTCAGCTTCGTGTATCTGGGGGGGGGGGGGGCGGTGGAAGGTCACACCTGGGGATGCCCACCTAGACCCCTCCCCCCAGCAGCCCAGGCTCACGCTTTGCGCAGGAAGGTGTTCCGGGAGGCGTTCTGAGCCAGGATGTTCATGGCCAGCTTGAACAGCTCCTCGGACCACACCTGGGGGCAGGGTGGGGTGGGGGACCGTGGTGAGTGGGGGCCGGCCCAGCCACGGCCCGCACCCAGCAAGTCAGAGAGCAGCTGGTGCTCTGTTCATCCTGTGACGGCGACTCAGCCAGGGGGGCAGAGACCCTGGGAGCGCCCCCAGCCCCAGCTCACCTTGGCAGTGTCGTCCTGCACGGCCATGAAGTTCAAGAACGTGGTGTTCACCGGGTCCGGCCCGGCCACCACCGTCATCAGCTTCTCCTCTGGCCGGGCATCGGGGCCCCCGAAGCCCAGCACCTCCCGGATCTTGGGGTCCTGAGCGGAGGAGGGCCAAGGGTGAGGAGGCGCCCCCAGCCCGGTTCTCGCGCTCCGTCCTGGGCCCTTACTCACCTTGGGCAGGCGGGCGTAGCGGCCTATCCGCGTGTCCCTGATGGAACTGATGTCCAGTGTGTCCACTTCCTGGGGAACCAGAGGCCACGGTGTGTGTGCGAGGCTGCAGGGCAGGAGTTAGGAGCCCCCCAAGCTCCACACCCAGCAGGGAGTGGCCACCTCCTGGCTGTAGCCCCAGCCTCAGCCCCCACCCTTAGCACTTCCTGTCTGGGGAGCCGTGGGAGAGGTCAGAGCCAGCAGCCGGGCCCCACCCCCAGGGTGGTGGGGGTAGGGGTTCGGGCAGGGCGCAGGTCTGGGGCAGGGCCCTGGGCCTCAGTGAGCCGCGCCAGCGTCAGCCCTCACCATGTTGGGCCCGGTCCAGTACAAGAAGAAGCCACTGGGGTCCACGCGCAGGGTCACCAGGTTCCGACTGGAGGCCTCCTGGGGATAGCACAGGACAGCAAGGGTCAGGGAGTGAGGGCTGCTGATCCCCTCCAGCCGCCACGCCACGGTGTCCGGTAGTGGCCGAGACGGCGCCTGCCGCAGCCACAGGGCCCCCCACCTCAGGCTGCCCAAGGCCCTCAGGACAAAACCAAGATCCTGGGTGCAGCCTGTGTTCTGGCCCCAGCACCACCCTAAGGTACGGCCACCTGGGTCACTCACTACCCTATCTCCCTTCCTCTTAATCCCGGAAATCCAGCCCACCTCCCCAGCCCCCTGCCCTGGGCTCTGCGGACCCAAAAGGCCCCGGGGCCCTGTGACAGTTGAGCCCCCACCCCAGCAGCCCCCGTGGTTCAGCCACCATGGAATATTGATGGGACAGAGGCTGCGAAGCCTGACCCCGCCAGCTGCCGAGTCCCGTGGGACCCTGTGCTGCCCAGGCTCCCCGAGGCTCAGCCCCACCTCCCAGAAGCGCGAGTCCCCCAGGGGACGCTCACCCCGCCTCGGAACCAGGCAGGGAGCTCTGGCTCGGGTCGTCCCAGCCCCTGGCGGGCAGGGGGCAGGGGGGTCTCGGCCCCACTTTCTGGGGGCCCAGTTCCCGGCACACTCCACGGTCACCGCGTGACTCTGAGAGCTTGGAGCAGGGAGACCTCTCCTGCCCCAGCTCCCACGCACCCCAGGGGCCACCCCCGGCGGGCCGCTGTCTGGTGGGCGATGCCGGCATCACCGTGGCCGCCCTCCACCCTCGCAGCTCCGTGCCAGTGCGTTCCCACTGTACAGGCCAGGAGACCAGGCACCGGGAAGCTGCTGCAGGCCCAAGGCAGGACCCGGGAGGCAGAGAAGCAGGGCCCTGCCATTCCCCACCTCAGTCTCCTCATCCACAGAACGGGACAGCACCAGCCCCGCCCAACCTTGCTTGCAGAGACTGGGGCTCAGGGGTGGGGGTGGACCTGGGGACAGAAGGCACAGGAGGCCCCTGGAGCTTTTGGGGTACATGGGCCTCCCCAGCTCAGGGTGCTGACACCCAGTGCCAGTCCTGCTGGGATCCCCAAGGCTGCCCTACAGCTGAAGCCCCCAATACTGTGTTGGGGGGGGTTCTGTGGGCACTTTCCCAGGGGCCTGGCCTTCCAAGACAGCCCAAGCCCCCAGCCCGGCAGCCCCAAGCCCTTGGCAGCACCCCCTACCCCACCCCCAGGGCCCTCTCCAGGCTCCCACTTCCTTATTTGGGTTTATCAGACTGGAAGGCAAAGGAGAAACTTCTCCCTCTGGCCCGCCTCAGGGGAGGGGTCTCCCCGAGCCCCCCACGGGGCGCCGGGGCACCCGGGGCCGGCACACCTGCCGCCCGGGCCACGCCCCCAGCCCCTCCTCCAGCTCGCACGCCTACCCGCCCCACCCAGCCGGAAAGGAGCCGAGTCTTCCAGGCCTATGGCCTGACTGGGAAGGAGCGGCGAGGAAGCCGGGCCGGCGGGGTGGAGGCCCCGGGGGCCAGAGAGGGGCGGCGTGACCGTGGGTGGGGCTCAGGCCGCCGGCGGCAGCGCAGGTGGGAGCCTGGGCGTCCGGGGAGCGGCGAAGGCAGACAGGGGGCGAGGGTTCGTTGGGGTTCAAAGTCCCGAGGCTAAGGAGGGGGAGCAAAGTTCCCGGGGTGGGTGAGCTTGGGGGGTGACGCGGGGCGCCGGGCCTGGGCACCAGCCCAGGGGGGTGGGGAAGGTTTGAATGGGCCAGCGGGGGCCCAGCGGCACCCACCAGAGATGAGGATGCCCGAAGCCAGAGTGGAGGTCGGGGTCCTCCAGCCAGGGAGCCCCGTGCTGGGCAGGGGCGTGGGGGTCAGGCCGAGGCGGGGAACCAGAATTAATGTGACAGGAGTGAGACCAGCGAGTGGGGGGGGTGCATTGATTGGGGTTCAAAGTCTCGGCGCCCAGGAGCGGAGGCCAAATTATCCAAGCTGCGAGACGGGGTGTCTTGGGGGACAAAGTCTCATCACGGGGACAACTCGGGGCTTGGTTCCTGGAGTGCAGCCAGGCTGGGCCGGGGGCGCCCGGCCAGGCTTCAGCGGAGGAGTCCCCGGATCTGGGCGGAGCAGGGGGACCGCCGCGCTTACCTCGTCCCATTTGATGAACTTACTCCCGCGCCGCAGGGTCTCCACCACGGTGGGCGGCTCCAGCTGCAGCGCGTGGACGCCGGGCCTGGCGCCCGCCATGGCCGGGCCAGGGACGGGCCGGGGACGCACGGAGCCCCGACGGGGACCGACGGCGCCGCTGCTCCGCCCGCACGCTCCCGAGCGGCCCGCTCCAGCCCCGCGGCGTCAGCGTCCGCCCGCCCGCCCGCCAGTCTGTCCGGGACCGACCGGAGACTCGGCGGGGCCCGGGCGGGGCGGGGCGGGGGCGGGGCCCGGGCGGCACCGCCCCCTCCCTCCGCGTCGGGCCCGCCCCCTCCCGCGCCGGCTCCCCCTGGCGGCCGGGGCGGTGACTGCAGCCAGAGTGGGCATTGGCTCGGCAGGGAGTGATTCTTTGGGCTGTCGGGGTGCAGCTGGAGGGATGGGGGAGAGGGCGCTGAGGTTTCTGAGATGCCAAGGGTCTAGTGGGGGGCAGCCCTTGGGCCAGGGGAGGCAGAGCCCTGCCCCTGCTGCTCTTAGCTGGGTGCAGAGAAAGCCCACCCCTCTCCGTGCCCTCACTTCGCCTCACCCCCTCCTGCAGCAGCGCTGCGCCCCTCCCTGGGAGCACTTAGCAGGCTAATGGGCCTCCCCCACCCCCATCCCGAGGAGCCAGGCACCTGCCACCTCCTCTGAGGACCCGGGCATCCTGGCCTCCAGAGTGAACCCTGGCACAGCCCCTTTCTTGCGCCATAGACCCCGAGACCGGCGTGGCACTGCTGGCCTCTGTCAGAACCGCAAAGGGCTGTTCACCCAGAGGGGTGCGAGCCTCGGGGCTGTGCCCAGAGGAGGGAGTTGGGGAGGGGGTGCTCTGCAGTGCCTGGCCCTGGGTTGGTGCCCTGAAATCTGTGTCCCAGGCATGGGAGGAGGGGCATGGCTGCAGCCCCTCCCGCAGGGCTCAGCCGGGGGGGCACCTGCCTGGGGGCCCCTGTGGGAGCCCCCCCAATACAGAGGCTGTGGCAGCAGCAGGTTTAAAGTAGAACTCATCCAGAGGGGCCAGCCAAGTCACCTAGAAACCCAGAAAGAGAAGGAGCCGCTCTGGGGGAGGAGGGGTCAGCTGAGGAGGACAGGCCTGCAGGCCCCTTTGCCCCGGGCTCTCAGACCCCCAAGAAGAGCCCTGCCTGGCACCGGCCTCCCTCCAAATCCCCACTGTGTCGGCCGCCAACCCCAACCCAGTGAACCTCCCAGGCTCTGGCATTGGCTCTGTGGGCTGCGATTCTTGTCTCTACCTGGGGCCCAGAGAGGGCAAGAGGCTTGCCCAAGGTCACACAGCTTCCTGGGGGGTGTCCAGCCTCAGACTTCTCACAGCCACTCCCTGCCTTTGGGAAGACAAAGAAAGGGGGACAGGACTCACGACCATTGCCTCTCTCCCAGGGACTGCAGAGCCACCCCGACTCCCAGACACCACCAGCCCTCCCTGGGGTGCAGCTTGGCCTCTGCTCCCCACCCCCACCCTGCCCCGGGCCTGGGTGCAAGTCCTGCTCTTGCTGGCGGCAGAATCTAATCTCAGTGACTCGGCTAGGACAAGATAAGCAGGTGGGCGGAGCCTCCTCCACGTTGGGGGGCTGGCCGTCTCCATGGATGCCAGGTGGTGAGGGCGTCGGGAGGCAGGACGGATGGGCAAGGCGCAGGGCTGCTTAGGAGAGCACTGAGCAGCCGGTCCTTGGGGGGGGGGGGGCTGTTTCCTGGGCTTGAGTCTCCTCTCCCCGCCCCACCCCTGTCTCCTGAGGCCAAGCCAGGCCCCCATTAGAGGGCTCCTTCCTCTGACGCCTTCTTGCAGCCTTGGGAATGGTAATGGGGTTTCTCGGCAGACAGTCATGGCAGAAGGGTGCAGCCCTCCCCAGGGCCTCTGCGCCGGGCGGCCGGCCCTGCAAGCAGCCCCAGCTGTCCTGTGCTGGGAGGGGGCTGGGACCCTGCAGGGGGTGGGAGAGGATGTGGAGCAGCTGCACAGGCCAAGGGGCTGCTGTCACTCAACTCTGGGGCCCGGTCCCTGGGCGGAGCCTCAGCCTCAGCCCACTGGGCAGTGCCAGGATTTGAACACAGTTCTTCCACTCACTCCAAGGCTAAGGCTCTAGGTGGGGCAGGCCAGCATCACCCCCCCCCAAGCCTGCTCTCAAGCTGGCTGGCTGTGGGCCCTAGGGAGCCAGGTGGCCTGGCAGCCTCGCGGGAGGCAGTCAGTTGGGAAGAGTCCAGCCGATCTTCTGTGCCCCGCCCAGGGGACCCCCAAAGGGGCCCCTGACAAGTGGATTGACCAACCCTGGGAGGAGGACCGACCGAGGGAGAGTTGGGGCTGGAAGGGGCCTCTCGTGCAGCAGCTTCGGAACCAGTGAGCCCCCTCTGACCCAAGAGCACCCATCAGTGCTGGAGTTCAGAAAGAGCTGCCCTGCCCCTCGGGGCGAGGTGGGCGGGCAGACTCTGGACCTGGGTAAAGTGCTCCTTCCAACCCGTCAGGCTTGGAGCAGGCGTCCAGGCCGGGCTAGCGGCCCCTGGTGGGGGGCTCCTTCCTTGGCCCCCCAGGCTGGCTGAGGGAGCCCAAATCCGAGAGGGGGCTGTGGACAGAGATATTAGCTCACTCTCCCCTCCCCCACCACCTCGCTTCTCCCCTGCTGCAGGGAAAGGAGAGGTGCAGAGGCCTGTGCCTGGGCGTGGGTGACCCGGCACCAATCCCAGCCCCCCTCCGAATCCCACCTGCTGCCCAGGGCTTCTCTGTCCAGCGTCCAGAGAGGGGCGCTCGTTTCTCAGCCTCTGACCCCCTGTTTGGGGTGGAGGAGAGGCTGTATGGCCGTCTAGGGTGCCCAGGCGTCCCGGGGTCCAGCCACTCGGCCTGCTCCCCCGTGTTGGGAATCCCAGCTCCCCCTTCACCCAGCTCTGGGGCGCAGCCTTGGTGGCTAGCGATCCAACTCCCTGCATTTTCCCATCGAAGCCTCCCCAGGACCCTCTGCCGAGACAGCAGGGCGGAAGCCGTTCATTGTCTCGGTCATTTGTTCGTGTTGGGTCTCACGTGGTCGTCTGCCTAACGCGAACACCCGTGGGGCTGAAGAGGGGCGGGCAGACTGCCGGCTGCACACCAGCAGCCCACAGGGTCGGAGCGGGGGCTGCACGGGTCCCAGCCTGCAGGTGGGAGGCACGTGGCCAGGCAGAGAGGCAGCAAAGCCACCGGCTAAGGCAAAGGCCCGCCCGGGCTGCCGGTGGCCCGTGAAGGTCGGAGGAGCTGCCCAGGGACCTCACGGGGAAGCGCCTGGGTGCGGGTGCAGGGGCCGGCGCTCGTGGTCACCCTGCTTCCGCCAGCCCCAGTTCCTCGCGCCCGAGTGCCCTCCTTCGGGTGCACACGCCGGCTGCGGGCCTGGGCGGGGCGGGAGGCGGGCACGCCCGGTCCGGTCCGGCCCAAGGGGGGCGCCGCGGACAAGTCCGCGCAGCGCGGCTCGGCGGCCGCGGGGGAGGGGCGCCACGCGGGGCCGCGCCCGCGAACTACATTTCCCACAGTCCCGCGGGCGCCGCCATCTTGGGCCGGTGGGCGGTGGCCGCCTCAGGTCCGGCACCTCGGGCCCCGCCGGCCGGCTCGGCCCTCCACCTGGGCCTACCGTGGGGGGCGTGGCCGCCCCACCGAGCGGGGCGTCGGGGCGACCCGAGCGGCTCCGGGCCGCCTCTTCCACTTCTCCATCCCCGGAAGCCCGGTCCACGTGTCGGCCCGGGCAGAAAAGCCCGCTCGCCTCTCGCTTGCCGGGGGCCGGGGGACCCAGGCCTCCGGGGCTCTGCCGCAGTCCACGGACAGTGCCCGCTCCCCCTCGCCCCAGATGGCCCCCGTTCTGTTCCGTGAGGACACAGGCAGGCGGCCCAAGCAGGACTAGCGCCCAGGCGGGAGCGCAAAGCCCGGTCCCGGGCGCCTAGAACGCCTGGCGTGGGGGCCGGACCAGCAGGCCCCGACCCCTGCCCAGCGGACCCTCCCTGGCTGCCGCCCGGGGGCGGGGTGGCGGCGAGGGGCTCGCAGCGGGGCTGGCCCTTTAAGGGGGTGTGGTCGAGGGGCGGAGGAAGAGAGCGAGACAGAGAAAGCGGCTTCGGCGGCGGCGGCTCGGGCGGCGGCCGCGGGGGACAAAGGGCGGGCGGATCGGCGGGGAGGGGGCGGGGCGCGCGGCCAGGCCAGGCCCGGGGGCTCCGCATGCTGCAGCTGCCCCCGGGCGCCCCCGCCGCCGCCCGAGCCGCGGAGCCGCGCGGAGCCGAGCCCGCGAGCTAACCCGAGCCAGTGGCCCGGAGCCAGCCGGCGGGCGTCCCGGAGGCGGCGGCGCAGGGAGGGGCCCGGCGCGCGCGCACGTGGCCCCGGCCGCCGCCATGGCGGACAGCGGCCCCGCGGGGGGCGCGGCGGTGGCGGCTCCGGCCCCCGGACCGGGCAGCGGCGGCCCAGGGCCCCGCGTCTACTTCCAGAGCCCCCCTGGGGCCGCCGGCGAGGGCCCGGGCGGCGCGGACGACGAGGGCCCCGTGCGGCGCCAAGGGAAGGTCACCGTGAAGTACGACCGCAAGGAGCTCCGCAAGCGCCTCAACCTGGAGGAGTGGATCCTGGAGCAGCTCACGCGGCTCTACGACTGCCAGGTGCGCCCGCCGGCCCCGCCCCCTCGGGAGCTCCCCGTTGTCTGGCCAAGTCGCGCTCATCTCCGCTTGCCGCAGCCCCGGCCCCGCGTGCCACTCCCCAGGCCAAACTTGGTGTCCGCGGGACACCCGGGAGACAGCCTGGGCCCTGCGCAGGAGGCAGGGGCTGACCCCCGAGGGCGGCTGTAACGGGCTAGCCTGGAAAGCCATCTTCGCCCCTGGGCAGGCTAGCCCGTCCTCGGGGGCCCCGGGTCTCCACCCCATGACTCCCTGTTTGCTCAGGCGGTGACTCAGGCCCCGGGGGGCAGGGTGGAGGAGTGGGTTTGCCCAGCGCTGCCTACCCCAGCCCAGGCGCGCACCGCAGCTGCCTCCAACTGGGCGAGCTGCTTCCTGGGGGGGAGGGGTGGTGGGCGCCCCCTCCCTCACCGAAGCATGGGCTCTTTGTTCCCTCCTAGCCGGCCTGGGTCCTTCCCGCTGACCCCTCACCCCTCACTTCCTCCTCACCCCCAGGAAGCTGTGACAGGTGTTTGGGGGAGGGGACCGGGCTGTGATGAACTGGGACAGCTGGTCCCACCGGTGCTCTGGTGAGCCGGGGGCCTCCGGATGTTGGGGAGACACATCGGCCGGCTTCCCGGGTCCCAGCCTTGGCGGTCTGGCCTTGCCTGGCACCCCGGGTGCCCACTGGCAGGGACAGGAAGCTCCCCCCCCCCCTGTTGGGCAGTTTGCCTTGGCACAGGGCTGATCTGTTTTCCTTCGCGGAGCAGCTGCCGCTGTCTGCCCGGCCAAGACGGCAGGCAGAGCCCAGCCCAGAGCCCCTCTCACGCCCCCCCCCGCCCCCCAGGAGGAGGAGATCCCAGAGCTGGAGATCGATGTGGATGAGCTCCTGGACATGGAGAGTGACGAGACCCGGGCTGCCAGGGTCAAGGTGAGAGGGGCGGGGCTGCTGGAGGGCTGCCTGGGCATTGCCTCCTGGGCCTTCTCTGGTCTGCGCTGTGACCTGGGCCTCAGCTCCTGGCGTCTGGGGAAGCGGGCACTGGTGAGCCTGGCCCTGGTCCTGCGCGCTCACCGCACGCCCGCCCTCCCTCCCTCCCTCCCCACCAGGAGCTGCTGGTCGACTGTTACAAACCCACCGAGGTGAGTGCGTTCCCGGGTGGGAGGGCAGGGCGGCCCGGGCCTCTATCCAGGCCTGACGTCCTCCTCCTGCCCAGGCCTTCATCTCTGGCCTGCTGGACAAGATCCGGGGCATGCAGAAGCTGAGCACACCCCAGAAGAAGTGACGCTCCCGGCCCGGGCGAACGGTGGCTCCCACAGGACAATCGCTGCCCCCGACCTCGTAGCAACAGCAATACCGGGGACCCTGCGGCCAGGCCTGGTGCCATGAGCAGGGCTCCCCGTGCCCCTGGCCCAGGGGCCTCTTCCCAACCCCTCGGTTTTCCATTTTTGGGGTTTTTTATTGTTATTATGCTGACGGGACTTTTTGTGTTTTTATATCGACGCTGCGGCGCGGGCCCTTTAATAAAGCTAGGGTAAGCCTTTGGTGCAGCTCGGCTGGTCTCTGTGGGGGGGTGGCTTCTCCCCAGGTGACCCCAGGCCTTCCTGCGGGCCACGTACCCATGGTGATAGCCCAGGGCTGGCTCCCAGACCAGGCCCGGTCGCTGGGGAGCTGTGGCTGGAGGAGGAAGACTCCCTTTCCCTCTGGGCAAGGAGCCGGGACCCCAAGTCAGAAAAGCTGAGACTGCGGCCTCCCAAGACCCCCGAGCCCCCAAACACACACACACAGCTTGCTCCTGAGGCTCTGAAGGTGTTTCTCTTTTTCTGAACAGTCTGGTCCCTGAGGGGGGCTCCTCCCCGCCCCCGCCCGGCCCGGCTACAGCTCCGCCCGGCGCTCGATCTTGAGCAGCTCCACCTCGAACACCAGGGTTGCACCACCTGTGGGGGGAGTGGGGTTGCCGTGAGATCGCGTGGGCGTGGGAGAGGGAAGCCTCGCGGGAGGGGAGAAACGCTCTTACCTGGGATCTTGGGAGGAGCGCCCCGCTCGCCATACCCTGCAGAAGACGCACAGAGAAACTGAGCTAGGCCAGGCCCTCCCAGCTCAGGCCAGACTTGGAGATGCCCAGGGCAGGGGGCAGGCACTACAGCGGCGTGGCCAAAGGGTCTGGCCCTGCTTGGACTGCTGGGCACAGCCAGACTTGGAAGAGGCGCGGACTGTAATGAACGCACAGGGTGCGGGCGGGGGCTGCGCCCTCCTGAGTTGCCCCGAGCCCCCCAGCTCCCCAGGGACCTCTTACCCAGCTCAGACGGGATCACCAGCTTCCGCTTTTCTCCCTCACACATCCTGCAGGATGAGGCACGCTCAGCGCCTGGCGGCTTGGCCCCGGGGCCCTGGCCCTGGGCCTTGCCGCCCACGGCTCCCCTCCCCGCGGTACTCACCCCAGCAGCCCCTGGTCCCAGCCTTTGATGACCTGGCCAGTGCCCAGGGAGAAGACGAAGGGCTGCTTCTGGGGCAGGCTGCTGTCAAACTCCGTCCCATCCTCCAGCTTCCCCTGCGGGGCCGCGGGAAAGCCGGTGAGGAGAGGCGGCCGCTGCTGACCCCCGCCCGGTGCCGGCCACCCTAGTCCTTGCAGGGGGGGGCCGGACGGGGCCACGGCTGGCTGGCCAGGAAGCCGCCCCCAGGCCCTGCCCGCACCCACCGTGTAGTGCATGTGCAGCACGTCTCCTTTGCGCGATCTGATGGGACAGTGGTCCACCCGCTTCTTGACCCCGATCTGCAGCTTCCGCTTGCCCTCGGCCCCCGTGGCCGTGGCCAGGGCGCTCAGGCAGATGGACAGTACCGTCAGGACCCAGCTCAGCCTCATGTCTCTGTGGGCACAGACCCCGGCCGAGAGGGTCACACGCCGCCCACCCCCACGGCACCTGGCCTGCCCTTGCCCGGGTCACCGCCCTCTCCCCCAGGCTCCACACTTACCAGTCCAGTGAGAAGGGGGCTTGGCCGAGGACCCCAGCAGCGGGGGGAGGGGGTCAGGGGAGGCCACAGCAGCCAGGGCCCCGCCCTTTCGATCGCCCCCAGCCCTCCCCTCCCTCCCGGTCCCCACCTCCGCTCTTCAGTTCCCGCCAGTCCCTTTACGCAAGGTCCAGACCCTGTCTGGCTGCACAGCAGTCCCCTCGGCCGGGCGGCCCCACTCTCGCCACACCCAGCTGCCCCCGGCCCAGCACACCCACACCTCAGAGGTCGCTGCAGGGGGTCGGCCTCGAGGCACCCACACGTCGCCATTGGGTGGCTCCGGGGAGCCCCGCTCCTCCTGCGGTACCCCCCAGGCCGCCCCTGCGCCGCCGCCCGGGGCGCCGCCCCAGCTCTGAGCCCTCGGGGGTCTGCGGGGCACCCAGACCGGCCCCGTGTCCGCCGGCCGCCGGGCCCGCTCCACCCACACCGCTTCTCCTGGGGGCGTTCGCGGCCGCCCGCGGCCCCACGCACGGCCCCCACGGAGACCGCCCCCGCGTGGACGCCCCGGGCCATTACTCGCGCCCAGCCCTTCACTCGGCTCCTTGGCTCCGCCCCTTAGGGCGCACAGTTCCGCCCCCGGCCCTACTGCCCCGCCCTCACCAGAACTAGACCCCTTTTCCGGAACCCTAGCCACGCCACTCACCGGCTGAAGCCCCGCCCCCAGGGCCCGGGCTCCGTGCCCCTGGGTCTCCAAACCCGAGGCTCCACCTCCCGCCGGTTCCAGTCCCTCCTCCGCGAGCGGGGCCCCGCCCCCTGGCCCCGCCCCCAGCCGCCGAGCCCCGCCTTCCACTGGCGCCCGCGGGGCGGCCCCGCCCGTCTCCGTCCCACTTCCCGCCCCGAGTACCAGGGCTCCGCCCCGTGCGGCGTGAGGACCCTCCCCCTGCGGCATCTCCCACGGCTCCAACCCCAACCCCCTACCCCTCGCGCCTATCCCTCGCTGACACTCGGCGCCCCGGCCCGCTGCTGCCCGGCCTGGTCCAGCCTGCCCTCTTGCACCCCAGCTCCCCCGGCCCGGGCTGTGGCCCCCGCTCACCTCCTCGCCGCGCCCCCGGAGTCAACCCCGCTCGTGCTGCCGCCTCTGCGCAGGCGCGGCCTCGTCACTCCCAGGCCGGGCCACGCCGCCCTCCCTCATTGGACCCGGCGAAACCCGCCGCAGCCGCCCGCGGGCGTGGCTTCGCCCTAGCCCCGCCCCCGCCCCGCCGCGCTCCCGGCGCGTCACTTCCGGCGGAGCCGTGGTCCGTCTGGGTAGAGGCGAGCGAGCGCCCGAAGGGCCGAAGGCACTTCCGGCCGGCGTGACAGTGAGGTCAGGCGGGCGTGAGCTGCCGCTGTGCGTCGGCCCGGCCAGCCCCGGCCTCTTCGCGCTAGCTGCTGCGGGAAGCGCCTGGACTTCGCTGCGATTGAATGCCGGGTCTCCACTCGTGGACAGGCCGCGTGACCTGAGCAGAATTTCGGTCCGACAGGATTCTGTAGTAGGGCTTGACAGCAGCGCGCCCGCAGGGCACCTGCTCCGCCCCAGTCCCCAGGCCACCCCTGCCTCCCGTGAACTTAGTGAACCTGCAGTTGAGGCGGCTGAGCCGGGTGGAGGGACACTGGGCTGTGGCCAGGTCTCCAGGCCTAGTCCCCGTTGCGGGCAGTGCCGGCCCGCAGGCCGATGGTTCAGGAGGGAGCCCACGGCTGCTGGAAGCAGTGTTGGGCCCAGACCCTCATCTGTCTCGCTGGGATTAGCCTGCAGCACTACCTGGGACCCCCTGGCAGGGAAGGCGACCTGAGGCACCAAGGTCATGGCCGTACCCTCCCCCGCCCCTAAGGGAAACCTCCTTCGGGGGGCTGCTTTGTTCCTTCTGCCCCCGAATGTCCTGCCTCCACAGGACGAAGCACTGGCGGCCACGGCTGGCCTTGGTCTGCTGCCTGGCACTCAGCCCTGGGCACCCAGGCCGAAGGGCAGCATGGCCACTGAGCTTGGGCTGAGCCCAGGTCTCCGGCAGCAGCGGCCGAGGGTGTGGGGCGCCGAGGTGAAGGTGGAAAAAACACCGTGTGGGCTGCAGCCAGGGGGGCTGGGCCCCCAAGCCAAGACCGAGGTGGGGACAGGGCAGGCGTGTGGCTTCAGGGCCGGGCAGGAGACCTGGCCGGTCCATCCGATCCCGCGCAGGCTCAGAGCCAGCGGCCGAGAGACTGCGGCCGCTCAGCAGAGCCAGGTGCCCTCTCCAGCTCACTGAACCCGGGTGAGAGCAGGGGGCGGGGACTCTGCATGGACCGGGTTCTGTCTCTCAGTAACCTGAACGCGCCAAATGCGGGCTTCCGGCCCCATGGGCACCGTGAGCTCCGGTCTAGGAAGCTGTCTGGACGCTGACACAGTGACACAAGCAGGAACAGCTCCTTACGTCTTTTATCGGGGTTGGGGGAGAGGGTCACAGTTTTCACGCCACAGCCCAAATCCCATTGTTGGCAGATGTCTGGAGTCCTTGGAAGGGGAGGGAGGAGCCGCTTGTAAGAGGCTCACTTGCACAGGATGGTTGAACCCTGAGGCAGTACCCCAAGCTCCGGGAGGCTGGTTAATGACCGCTCTCCATGTCCCCTTGCCCAGCCCTGTGCACCCGGCCCCAGATGGCAGCCTCAGGGCGACACGGCGGGCGGGAGCAGCCCAGGGCCTGGAGTAGCGTCGGCCCAGGCAGGCTGAGGTCGGCACCTGGGCTGGGCGTGTTCCGCCAGGTTCCACTCCCTTCCCCACCGGCGTGTGGTCTGGAAAGCAGTGTGTCACCTTCGCAGCTTCCGGCACCTGCGGGCAGGCGGGCATGGGGGAGCTCAGCCCAGCTCCTCTCCGGGAGCCCCGTCCTCTCCCAGCCTGCAGGCTGCTGCCCACTGACCTCTCTGTGGGATGCAGGGGTACACAAGGGTTCCCGCAGGTGGGCCAATGCCTCCCAGAGGCGGCCGCTGAGAAGGCCCGGGGCTTCCCAGGTTGGAAGGCTCCAGGCAGGTGCCCCCACCCCAGCCCTGCACGTCCTCTGCTGGCACCATTCCTCCTCGTGCCCAACACCCCAATTGGAACGGGAGCCTTGTGTATGCCAAGGCCTGTGCCAGCAGACACTTAGTAAATATTTGTTCAACACATTCAAGAGCTTCCCCTCCGCTGGCTCTCCTCCCACTGGCAGGCTCACCCTGGACCTGCTCCAAGCCAGGGCCTCGATGCCTTCCCTAGCAACCGCCACCCCACAGACCCCTCACCTGCAGGTGTCTGGGTTGAGCTCTAAGCCCCGCCCTTGGCAACGGAGGAAGCTGCGGCGTCGGCAGTGGCAGCGGCAGGTCTGGGGGTCAGGGCGCTGGCGGCGCTGGGCGCAGCGTGGGCAGAGGGGCCTGGGGCTGGAGTGGGATGAGTGACGTCAGCTGGGGAGGGTGCCCCAGGGGCGGAGTCCCAGCCCGGAACGGAGCGGGGCTGGGGATGGTGGTGGGGAGTGGCAGCCCTAGGAGGAGAAGCGACATGTCTGGGGCGGGAAGGAAGAGTCTTCCCGGGAGCTGGGGTTGGGGGACAGGTGGGAAGAGAGAGCAGGGAAGGAACTACAGCTGTCCCCACCACTCCCACACCCCTGGCCCGCCCGCGCGACTACTCACCTGTCGGCCTTCACAGCACTCTCTCTTTTTTTTGGTCTGAAAAGTAATGAGAGAGAGACAGAGACAAAGGGGAGGAGGATCAGGAAACCTATGCATCCCCCTCTTTTTTTTTTTCTTAAGATCGACTGATTTGAAAGGCAGAGTTACAGAGACATCTTCCATCCACTGGTTCGCTCTCCTAGTGGCTACAACAGCCAGGGTTGAGCCAGGTGGAAGTCAGGAGCATGGAACTCCAGCCAGGTCTCCCAGGTGGATGGCAGGGGCCCAAGCACTCAAGCCATCTTCTGCTGCCTCCCCAGCACATTAGCGGGAAGCTGGATTGGAAATGGAGCAGCCAGACTTGAACCGGTGCTCATGCGGGCTGCCGGCTTTGCAGGCGGTGGCTTAACGTGCATTGCCACGACACAGGTGCCTGCATACGCCTCACTTGCAGCACGTCCCAGGCCTACCTCTGGCTCTGCTGGCAGCCTGATCCCCGCTCTGGTGTGACCAGCACACCCCCCGCCCTGGACTCCCAGCTTCAAAGCTGGGCCTTGCTGGCACCTGCATTCACACTGACTGTGTTCCTCCAGGGACATCTCCCCCAGCTGACTGCTCGGGTACCGGATCATGAGGATCTGTGTGCAAGAGAAAAGTGGGGGAGAGAGATCGTGAGGGAGAGAGAGAAGGGGTGCCCGCGGCCCTGCCCCACAGGAGTGCCAGCCTGCACAAGCCCCGTACCTGCATTCGGACCTGGTGCTGCCCCGTGGGCACACACTCCAGGCCATCGTCAGGGCAGCAGCCCCCGCAGCGGTGCACAGTCACACAGCTGGGCACCAGCTGCTTGGCCACAGTGCCTATGAGCTCCACGGTCAAGGGCACCACCACCTCCCGTGGCTGGCAGGTGGCGCGGGCATACACATCTATCCATGACACCACTAGAGGCAGACGGTAAAGGTTAAGTCTCCACTGGGTTTCCTGCAGCCGTTCCCTAGGGCTTGTGTCACGTGTCACGGCCACCCTCCCCACTGGCCACCTCCCTGCCCTCCCAACCTGTCCCTTCTTGTCCTGTTTAATCCACCGCCTCAGCCTCCTCTCTGTGAGATGGGCAGAGTAAAAGTTTGTGTTGTACAGGGGAGCCGTGGTTAGACGAGCCTGGAGCCTGGGGCTGGGGCGGGCCCTCTCGAGCCGGCTAGCGCAAGGGCAGTGCAACATTACCTTTCTTCTGGTGGCCAGGGGCATCAGGCTGGGGGACAGGGGCCTGTGGGAGAGAAGAGAGCTGGATCCAGGGTGCACGTGGGAGGGGCTCGCCCTGTGCCGGCAGCAGGAGGCGTCACTCCCCTCCGACATCGGTGCAGACTGCTGTAATCCTGGACTTCGCTCTGGCTTTAGCGGTCCTCTCCTGGCCACCTGGGACCTGCCCAGCCGAGTTCTGCCAGCTGCGGTCTCCCAGCAGAGTCAACTCTTCGAGCCTCTGCCAGGCTGGTGCTGGTGGCTGCAGGTCAGGAGCGGGCACAGAGGGCACCGAACCAGGTCCGCAGGCACTGAGGCAGCTCCCGCTCTCCTTGGCGCCCAGGGGATCGGGCGGGGCGGGGCAGTGGCCCCTGGGCGGGCTGGCGGGCTAGCAGGCCGGCGGGCCGGGGCACCTCCTGGGGGGATGCCCGGGCCGGGCCCCCGCGATGCTGGAGTTCGAGGCTGGACCCTGTGGATCCCCTGGCGGAGGCCGCTCGGCGCCTCCCCACTTCCGCCAACCTTGAGAGGGCACGGCGGCGGGCGGGATGTGGACGCACGTACCTGGGCGGGGGCCAGCTGCAGGAGCGCGGCGAGCAGCAGGCGGAGGAGCAGGGGGCTCATGGTGCCCGCGGGGGCCGCGCGCCGGGGTCGCCCGCATTGCCCTAACCCGGTGGCGCAGGGGGCGGCGGCAGCCAGAGCCCCATGGCGCGGGCCCGGGCGCGGCGAGCGGGGGCCGGGCGTGGGGGGCGGCTCCTCCGCGGCCCCCTCCCGAGCCCTGGGCGCAGGCAGCGCAGCGTAGCGCAGCGGCGGCGGCCGGAGGAGCCGGGCGGGCGGCCGGCCGGTGGTGGTGGCGGTGGTGGCGGGCGGCGGCGGGGACGGCGGGGGTGGCGGGGGGCCGGGCCGGGGCTGGCGGGCGGGCGGCTCATGTGACCCAGACACGCGCTCCCCACCGGGCCGTGGGGCGGGGGCGGGGCGGGGGTGGGGGGGAGGCCGCTGGCGGGGCCCGCCCCCTCCACACACCCCCTCCCGGCGCTGCAGGGGAAAGGGGACGCGCCGCCCAGGGGGCCGGGCTCTCGGGTCACCACTGCCAGATCCCGGAGGGCGGGGCGCTGCCCCTGGGAGAGGCCGGGCAGGGGGCGCTGGACGCGAAGGAGTGGGCTGGACTTCAGCTCTGAGAATCACTTTATTGCACGCGTTGTGGGGAGCGCGGAGCCCTGGGAGCACACTGCAGGCCCCATCCAGGTGAGCCCCTCAAGGGTTGGGGGCCCCCGGCACGATCCTGGGGTCCCGGGGAGATCCGGGGGGCGCTGGCTGCTGCCTCTGTAGTCGCTCCTGCTGGAGCCTCGCCCTGTTTGCCCTGGAGGAGAGAGCACCTGAACGTCCCGGCAGGGGTCCTGGAGGGACAGGGGACAGGGGTCGGGCAGAGGGAGCAAAGACAGACCTGGCCCTGGCCCGGGTGTCGTTGTAGATGGCCGTGATGATCCGGTCCTTTTCATCCATGAAGCCACGGTGCACCTGCTCCAGCTTCCTGCAGGCAGTGGGCTACAGTCAGCCCTGCTGTCCCCCAGGTCCTGTCCCCCCACCTCATGCTAGGCACTCACGGCTTTCCACCTGTGGGGCCTCACCTAACCCTGCCCATCACAGGTGAGCAGAGGGGTGCAGAGTGGCCAGGGCGCGGCCAGCATCAATGGCACCCCAAGGCCCCTGACTGTCCTGCTCACAAGGTGTCACAAGGTGACAACAGCCGTGGACATGAGGGTCTGTCACTGAATGGGGCACTGGCCCCTGGGTGTCTTTGCTGTAGGAAATCCATGTCATTGCGTGGGACGGCGGCTGAGGGGCCCGGTGACAATGCATTTACCCCCTGTGCACGGTTTTGGTTGGCTCCAGGCCTCCTTGGCGGCCAACACCACGGATTAACATTCAAATTATGAAGGAGTGGAAAGCGACAGAGGTAACACTTAGGAAGGAGTAGGCCCAGAGCCCGAGCTCCTGCAGGTCTTCCGTTGGGAGACACGAGGCTGGGGGCTGTGGGGTGCGTTGGCCGGCTGGCCACACTGGGCTTCCCCCACCCTCTGCCCGACGCCTGACGCCCGGGAAGCCGGGGACGCACCTGAAGGCGGCGTAGTGCAGGCCCATGCCAGCCAGCATGAGCAGGAGGCAGTACCCCAGGACCCGCTGGTTGTGCTGGTGCTGCTGCTGCCTGGCCCCCGGCCCCTGCGGCCTCACACCGTGAAACTGGGCCCAGTACTGCGCATTGGGGGGTTCCCAGGAGCTGCTGGGAGGCGGAGGAAGGGACAGTATGGGATGAGTCTCCCCCGAAGGCCTGAGCGTAGAAGCCCGCAGGGGCAGGACTCTGGTACCTGTGTGTCTGGCGGGCAGGATTGGCGTGGGCTGTGGTCCCTGCAGACTTTGGGGGGCTAGCTGAGCGGAGCTGGTGGTCATAGCTGCGGCGGCTCTGCTCACGGCTGAGCACCTGGTACGCCTCACTCAGCTCCACAAAGCGGCTGTGCAGCGCTGGGTTTCCAGGGTCTCTATCCGGGTGCAGCTGGGATACAGGGGGACTCCCCTTACCTCCTTTCCCTGGGCCCATCCTGGTCACGTCCACCCACGAGGGATCACATCACTCCCGGAGGCCCTGTCTGGGCCGTGATGCCCAATCTCAGGCCTGTCCACCCCTCCAGAAGCCCACAGGGCCAGCAAACACAGCCCCGGGCCCCTCCCCTCAAATCCTTCCCAGCTGCCAGCCCCCTGCACTCACCACAGGCCTGGCCCAGGTTTCTGAAAAACGGACAGGCAGGCTAAGAAACCCAAGCCTGACCCATCAGATTGGACCCCTGGCTCCTGCCCCCGTAGCTTTCCCAGGTGGCCAGACCCCTGCCCCTGGAGCACTTTCCCAGCACCCATGCAGGCTGAAGGGACGACGCGGGTCTCCCCAGGGCACCCCCACCCGGCTCAGACCTCCTGCCCGGCCGTGGGGGCACCGGTACCTCTTTGGACTTGGCGAAGAAGGCGCGTTTCACTTCTGCAGCGCTGGCACCAGGATGCACCCCCAACAGTTCATAGTAATTCCTGGGGCTGGATCTATGGAAAGAGGCCCGAACCTGCAGGACTCCCCTGGGCTGCCGCTCCCTCCTCCTGGGCCACGGGGAGGTGGAGGAGGTCCCAAGACGGACCGACCTCCGGATCACCCCTCTCCTGGAGGGTGCCTCTGGCTGCTGCGGGTCAGCCCTTTCTCCCCGGTGCGTGGAAATCTTGTCCCACCTGATCCGGGGCCCAGGAAGCTGCACGTTCGTGCCCGGCCTCCCCCTGACCCCCAGTGGTCCCGAATGAAGCCTGACAGCCACTGTGGAAGGAGCACTGGGTTTGGCTTGGGCTCAGGGTCCGATCTGCCACTTCACTCGGGGCCTTAGGGGCAGGCTCCTCATCTCCCGTCCAGTGTCCTCGGCACTGAAGGTGAGGGTTACCTGGGCCGAGCCCTGAGGCGCAGGCCCTCAACGCACACCCACCGAACAGCCAGCCGGGCCGGCGCCCCACTCACCGCTGCGCGGCGGCCGCTCCGAGGAGCCGGCAGGGAGGGCTGCGGGGCCACCGGCGACATAGGCGCGGGGGCAGCAGGGACCACAGGGGCGGCATGGCGACGGGCGGGCAGCTGGGGAGAGGAGCCCACCACGGGGAGTGCATGGGGGCCAGGCGGGCCAGCCTCCCAGCGGTCCGGGCCAAGGCGCAGGAAGGAGCCCGGCCCCGTTCCTTACGGAGCAAGACAGCCGCGGGGAGGGCTGCCTCCTGGCCTAGGATCCGATCCCCGAGTCCAGGGTCCTGACCCCGGTGTCCGGGGCCCTTCCCGCTCGGCCTCGCCGTCTGCACAGCCCGCCCAGCGCGCCGAGACCCCTCCCCACCCAGGAAATTAGAGAACTGGCGAAGGAGGGGCCGAGTCAAGCCCCGCCCCCGCCGCACTCACGGACTCCGCGGCCGCCGCCATTTCCTGCTCCCCGTCAGGCACCGCCCTGCACCTTTATTGGCTGAAACGGCCGGGCCACGCCCACCGCGCAGGAAGGCGTCGAAAGCCACGCCCCCGAGCGCCTATTGGCCCTTGACTCCTTGGGCCAACCCACCGAAGCAAGGCGTGTCGAGGCGCTGACAGCCGCGGGCGCCGGGCCGGAGGGCAGACCGGGCAGAGCCAGCCCTCACTGGGGTTTCCGCTGCCTCTCGCTTCCGCGGACTGGGCCGTGGTCCCGCACTGCAGCGAGGCAGAGTCCACGGAGCTGCTGCCACTCCACCCCCTCTGAGTCAGGGACACAGCAGATACTAACGGAGTTCAAGAAAAAGGCCTTTATTGTCTCCAGAGCTGTGGGGGTCCAGCGGGGGCCTAGGCGGGACTCCCCTGCACGCGGTTGTAGAGAAGGATGGCGCCCTTGGCCGAGGGGCAGAGCTCGGCCCACATCTCCGTCTCCTGCAGCCTCCACACGCGCTGCGGGGACACGGGGACACAGCGGGACTCAGACACCCGGCGCCCGCCCTGGCCCTGCCGCCCTCTGCCCCCGCGGCCTCTGCGGGTCCCGACCCCAGGCCACACCTGTGTCTCCACAAAGATGATCCCTGTGGATTCGTGGGCCTCGGGTCCGCCGCTCAGGTAGTACTCCCTGACCTGCTCAGAGGTCAGGCTGCACCTGGGCAAGGACAGGGGGGTGGCTTGGTGGAGCTCCCGCCCTGCCCCTCACCACCCACCTCCCCCAAAACCCAGAACTCACTGGACGTGGAACTCAGCACTGGCGCGGCCGGCGCTGGTCTCGTTGCGGGCTATGCCCAACAGCAGGGGCTGGCTCAGGGTGGACAGCGGCAAGTTCACCTGGGTGGGGGGTGGGGCCCGCCTGTCAGTGCTCCGCCCACATCTCTGCCCCTGGCGGTCACTTTGTGGCTTCCCAGAGCATCAGCTCCTGGGTGTGTTCATGTTACAGACGGGAAAACCAAGAGACAGAGGGAACAAGCCGCCCTGTGGGAAGGCAGTTCCATGGCTGGCACTCCCACTTCAGCAAACTCCGGGAGTAGCAAGAGGTGCATCCCCGGAAGCCCCAGGGCACAGGAGCTGAGGGCGAAATTCGCACTCAGGGCTCGCCTCCACGCCAGCCGGATGCCTGCAGGCCCTCCCCCAAACACAGACCTGTAGAAATCGCCTCCCCCCGTGCCCACCAGGCCGCCTGGACCACCCCGCACTCACCTCGTCACAGATCTCCTGCAGGACACTGGAGAAGAGCTCACGGACCACCAGCTCCCCGGGCAGGTCCTTGTGCTGGGGGCTGTCACCAGGGCACAGGGCCTGGGAGAGATCAGGCTCAGCTCCCGCCCTGCCCCCCCCCACTTGCTCGCCTCGAGGGCCTGGGGTGGGCACGGTGCAAGCTCCTTGGTGACCCTCTTACCCCACATGGGCAGCCGGAGGCCCAGCCAGGGGCTGGGGCTGGGGGACAGCATCTCCTTCCTCTACCCACCTCTCCACCCCCACGGTTCCCAGCTCCTCACGGGTCTGCAGCAGGGGAGGGAGGGCAGGGCACGGCAGCTGTGGACTGGGCACGGCAGGAGGGGAGGCTGTGGGGCTGTGCGAGGAGCAGACAGGCTGAGTGGCACCCCAAGCTCTGCCTGCTTCCAGGGGAACACCGGGCCAGTTTTCCCATTCAGGATGAGGAAGCCAAAGCCGGGAGAGCTTAGAGCCCCAGCTCCCCTGAGCTCTCCGGGTCTTCGTGCCCAGCCTGGAGTCTCACCTGGGGCTCAGGGTGCCCCCCGGGCACGTCCACCAGCCCAGGGGCCTCAGCCACTTGCTGAGAGCGGCGCAGGAAGACCAGGAAGTTGTCAGCAGTGGCCAGAGCCGCACCCACTCCCAGGGGGTCCGCCAGATAGGCCTGCCTGTCGCCCCAGTCGGTGGCCCCCTGCTGTTGCAGCCAGGCAGCTGAGCGGGCCCAGTTGGTGCCCAGGAAGTCTCGGTAGGATGTAAGGCCCAGGCCCAGGAGCAGCTCTGGCTCGCCAGAGCCAGTGGGGGCGGTCAGTGTGGCCGTGTGCAGGCGGAACTTGGGGGCGTCAAAGAGCCAGGGTTGGGTCTGGAGCCGGCTCTCCCAGATGGCAGTGATGGCCTTGTCCCCTCCTGGCAGTGGGCGGCGGTCGTGGGCTGGACTCAGCTCGACCCGCACCTGCTCCTGGGGCAGGCCACCCGCAGGGCACTGAAGGAGCAGCGACACCTCAGCATCCATGGTCTGGACAGGGCAGCTCTGGAGGACACAGCCAGGCCCGTGAGGGGTGAGGGGACCCGTGGCCGCGGCGCCCTTTTCACAGACCTCCTGAGGGTGCCCCAACCCTCCTGCACCCCACTGACCGCTCCACCGACAGTCCGCAGGGTGCCTGGGACGCCTGCTGGCAGCAGTCCCTGGAGCAGTCCCTCGGGCATCCCTACCACCTGGACATCCCGGGCCCCCCCAAACGCCCATGTTCCGCAAACCCCATGGTCCTGCCTCCAACCCGGGACGAGCGGGATCCCCTCCCGGATCCGGGATCTCCAGCCTCCAAGCCAGCACTCACCAGCCGGCTGCGCCCGCAGGCCCCGCCCCTTCCCTGAAGCGGAAGTGCCCGCCCCTTCGCCCGCGGCTTCTCATTGGCGGGTCGGGGAGCCCCGCCCCCCGCGTCGCTTAAAGCGATCCCGGCCCCGAACCCCGGTCCTCGGCGCTTCCGCCCCGTGGGCCCTGCCCGGCCTCTGCGCTCCAGGCCCGCCTTGCGGGGCGCACCCGCCAGTCTGGAGCGCCGGGCTCGGCCTCGCTGGCCTGCGTGACTGCCAGTGTGACCTTGGGCAAGTGTTGCCCGCTGGGCCTTCGTTTCCGTCCCTGCACCAGAGACTCGGGCTGGGACGTGCGCGTATTCGCCTCCCAGCCCTGACATCCTGAGGCTTTGTGACTCCGGGCACGTGGGGACCTGGGAGGGTGCTGGAAGCGGTGCCCACATCCCCCTGCTCCCCACAGGTCTGGCCATGAACTCTGGAGGAAGGAGGCAGGAGGCAACAGCGCCCAAGGGTAGAAGGGCTCACAGACCCCGGGAACAGGTGCGCTCCCCGCCACCCCGCCCTCGCGGGACAGCGGAGGGGACTTTGGGTGGGGTGGGGGGCGTGGGTGGGTCTTAGAATTCCTGGAGACCACAGGGGCTCTGCCCGATCTGCCCTGCCCCTGCAGGGACCGGTCATTCCGGGTTCAGGGTGGGCAGCAGGGCGAGGTCTCCATGGAGGCCCGCGGCCACCTCTGGGCTCTTTCAGGACCGAGATGTGCAGCTGTCCAAGGCTCTGTCCTATGCCCTGCGCCACGGTGCCTTGAAGCTGGGACTTCCCATGGGGCCTGGTAAGTGAGGGACGTGGAGGCTGGGTGAGGAGCAGCCGGGGCGATCTGAGCCTGTGACCCCTTGTCCGTGGCTCCCGCTTCCCCTGTGAGGGAGGCACAGAGGACCCCTCCCAAGGCACAGAGAAGAGCAAGGCCCTGAGGCCTGTGTCAGGTCCACTGTGTGGGGAGCCCGGGGATGCCCCCTTCCAGCCAGGTAGCCCACTAAGCGCATCCCAGGGGTGGGAACTTGGGGGTTATTTGGTGTCCTGTCCGGGCTAGGGACTATGCTAAGCACCTTTTCCCACCCCTGACACCCCCCCCCCCGGCAGATCCTCATCCCTTGTCATTTGGGGAAGCTGAGGCCCAGAGGGGAGCCCACACAGCGGGGGCCTGGGCCCGGGCTCTGTTCCCCCTGTCCGCCTGCAGATGGCTTCGTGCCCCTGGGCGCCCTCCTGCAGCTGCCACAGTTCCGCGGCTTCTCAGCAGAAGACGTACAGCGCGTGGTGGACGCCAGTGAGAAGCAGCGGTTTGCCCTGCAGCCCGGGGATCCCAGCACCGGCCCTCTCATCCGGGCCAATCAGGGCCACTCCCTGCAGGTGGGGCACCGGGGACGAGTGGGAGAGCCAGATGGGACCCCTGCTCGTGCCGGGGGTCTGACTGCTGCCCGTCGCAGGTGCCGGAGTTGGAGCTCAGGCCTCTGGAGACACCACAGGCCCTGCCGCAGACGCTGGTCCATGGTACTTTCTGGAAACACTGGCCGTCCATCCTGCTCCAGGGCCTGTCCTGCCGAGGAAGAACGCACATCCACCTGGCCCCGGGACTGCCGGGGGACCCTGGCGTCATCAGTGGTCAGTGCCCCCGGCGCATAACCGGCAGATCGCACCCGCTCTGTCCCCCCAGGTCCCTCCAAGGGTCACGGGCTCCCTCGTCCAATGCCAACCCATGCCCTCCGTGAGCATGCCCCTCCCAGCCCCCAGCCCGGGGTCCTGGCCCCTGGCTGCAGCTCCGGTGGTCTCCGCAGGCATGCGGCCCCACTGCGAAGTGGCCGTGTTCATCGACGGGCCGCTAGCTCTGGCAGGTGAGTCTGGACGCGGAGAGTGACCGCCCGGCCTTCGGGAGGGCCGGAGTCCTAGCTGTGGCTCCCTCGCAGACGGGATCCGCTTCTTCCGCTCGGCCAATGGAGTGATCCTGACCCCAGGGAACACTCACGGCTTCCTGCCGCCCAAGTACTTCAAGGAGGCGCTACAGCTCCGCCCCACCCGTGAGAACCGCCGGCTCCCTGCTCCTGTCCCGGAACCCTGGCCCCGGCTGCTCAGCTCTCCCTGTGTCTAACCAACTCACGTCTCTCCCAGGAAAGCCCCTCTCCCTGGCTGAGGACAAGCAGACGGCAGGTCGGAGCGGCCCCGAGCACAGCCCCAGACGAAGCAGGATGAGCCAACAATAAAAATATTTATTTATAAAAACGAAATTTTAAAAAGGTAACAAGAGAGAAACTCCAGTGGGAAGCCATGATTCTTCATCCTTTTGCTACATCCATGGGTCCTCCGCGCGGGCCCGGGGCCTGCACAGGGGTCAGGGAGCTGATCTTGTGCGCTCAGAATAAGGCAGGGGCCGCCATGTGCGCCCAGGGCCCACCTCCCCTAGCCTGGGTGATGGTGGGGGTCAGGCCCCACCAGGGCCCCGGCCTGCACAAAGCCAGCGGCAGCCGGTGAATGTGTCCAGCGCGTGTGTGCCTGCAGAGGGCGTGGGGCAGTGAGTCCCAGCGGGCGTGGGCTGGGGAGTGGCCGTGGCAGGTGGTGAGCGGGGCCAGGGCAGGCACACAGCCCTCAGAAGGCCTCGTGGCCCCCCGTGAGCTGCAGAAAGAGATCTTCGTCCAGCTCCTCCCCGCGGGCCCGCTCCCGGGTGGACAGGAAAATGTAGCCGCCGATGTACTCGTGCACGATGCGGCAGCTGGCCGACACGCAGCTGAAGGCCACGTTGATGTGCTCGTCGAACTCGATGGCCACCTGCAGGGGGCGCCGTCAGAGGGCTCCCCGGCCCGGCCCGCCCCGCCCCGCCCCGCCCTCCCAGCGCGCACCTGCCGGATGTCCCAGTTGACATTCCACTGGCGCATGTTGCTGAAACGCCAGGTCTTCACCACGTCGCCCACAGCCAGGTCGATTCGGATCAGTCGGTTGTTGGCGATGCCCAGGATCTCGTCTTTCCTGCTGCCCTTGAACCTGGGGGGGGGGGGGTGAGCAAGGGTTCCACCCTGCAGGGCCCCGGAGCCCGGCACAGTGAGCCAGGGCTGCCTGTGTCCCCGCCCGGAGCCGGTCGCGGAGCTCCTCGGGCTGATGCGCTGTGCTGAGAGCAGTCAGCAGATCCGGCCTTCAAGTCACGGAGCTGCTTGGTGTCACACTGTCATCAGCCAGTGCCCCCCCCCTGCAGGCTTGGGGGGCCTCCACGTTAGCCTTGGCTCCCAGACCAGCCCACCGGGGCCCAGCCCGGGGCCGTCTGGGCAGAGCTGGGCAGGAGCTGGTCTCGCACCTCCCTGGCCCGAGCCCTGCGGGCCTGTGGAACGGAGGAAGACACGGGGTGGACCCACTCGGGGGCTGTGGGGGCGGAGACCAGGCTCAGTGGGCGGGGTGGGGCGGGGCCTGGGAGCCCACCTGACGGTGACATAGGAGATGCCGAAGTCAGGTAGCGACTGCCAGGCTTGGATGAAGCGCAGCTGGGCCTCGGTCAGCGAGAGCTGGGCCACGTTCTGGTGGGCTTCCAGGATCCGCGGGGTGAGCTGCAGGGGCCGGGCTGGTGAGGGGCTGCCTGGACCCTCCCCCGCCTCCCCACAAAGTTCCAGAGACCCCCGCTCGTCCCTCGTCATGGAACCAGTTAGCTGAGCCTGCGGAGGGGCCACGCCCTGGGGGACCCGTGGGCGCCGGCACCGCGGTCCTCCCCAGTGGGTGGGGAGGCCAGGTAACCGCTGTGGATAGTCCCGTCCCCCACTCGCTCCGGCACCTGCTTGGCCTTGAACTTGCGCTGGAAGCGTGGGGCGACGAGGCCGTAGGGGTTGAGGCCCTCAGCCGAGGCGTCAGGGCCCTGGGGGTGGTTGCCGGAGCCCCCGCCGCCCGAACGCTGCAGGCTGAGGAAGGCCAGAATGGCCTGCACCTCGCTGGCGTAGCTGCTGTCCGCCATGGTGCGGCCCTTGGACGCCAGCCGGCAGCCGGCCATCCAGCGGGCATACTGCTGCTCCTGGGCAGGGGACAGGGTGGGAGTGAGGGGCCAGCCAGCTCGGCCCCGCCCCGCCCCACCCCACTCAGACCACGCCCTGCCCCTGGCCCCACCTTGCTCCTGCCCTGCCCACCCTACCAGGCCCCGCCCCGCCCTGGCTCCACCTCGCTCCTGCCCTGCCCACCCCGCCCTGGCCCCGGCCCCGCCCCCGCCTCGCTCACGTCCTGGCATCGCAGGTAGATCTCGCTCATGCCCTCGGGTGAGGGCACCAGGAGTTTGATGCAGAACTTCTGGCCAGAGACGTTGACATCGGGGACCACCTCACAGCCTACAGGGAGCAGAGGGCTGGGCTGCGAGCTGGGTACGGGGGACCTGCCCTGAGGGGTGCCCCTGGGAGTGGAGCCCCCTGGCCCCAGGAGGAGCCAGGCCGGGCAGTGGGCCTCGGGCACTCACCCTTGAGGTTGAGCTGCTGGACGGGGTCCCCCGGGGCCTCGTCCTGGCTCTTGTAGTAGGACAGCGTGGTCTCCTTGAACACCACCCAGTGCTGGCGGTAGCCCTTCAGCGTGAGCTTGCGGGGTCTGCGGGGCGGGGGCGAGGTCTGTGCCAGGCCGCCCCCCACCCCGGCTCCAGACCAGGCTCCCCCACCGCCTCCAGCCCGGGGCGCACACTCACCGGAAGATGCGGAGGTGGTCCTTGAGTTCCGGGATGGCCGTGAGGCTGTCCTGTGGGCGCCGAGAGGAGTCAGAGGGAGCCCCGAGACCCCCGCCCCGGCCCCGGCCCCCGCCCGGCCCCGCGCCGCCTCACCAGCACATCCGCGGGCGCTGACCCCTCCAGCTTCACCTCCAGGTTGCTCAGGGCCGCGTCCAGGTCCTCCAGCCCCGGGTCCGCGCCGCTGGCTTCACCGGCCTCCCCGCTCTGGGACAGCTTGTTGATGTGGTACTGGGGGTGCGGCCAGGGAGGGCTGAGCCAGCCGCCCCCCACCCACCCCGCAGGAGGGCCCCTCCGCTCCCCGGGGACCCCCGGCACCTGCAGAGCGGCAAACACCATCATCTCCTCCTCTGTGCAGTCGATCTCCTCCAGCAGCAGGTCCCAGCGGGCCTGCTCGTACAGCTGGGTCAGCCGCACCGGGTCTGTCTGCAGGGGCACGAGGCTGGTCAGTCGCGGGTGTCCCCAGCCTGCAGGCCCCTGCTGCTCAGACAGGTGGCGCTGTTCCCCCTGATTGGCTGAGCCCACGGGTGGCACCTGCCAGTTTGCCAGGGAAACCAAGGCAGCCAGTGAGCAGGGTGAGCCACGCGTGGGACAGAACTGTCGAGGACATCGCTCCCACAGACACTCGAGGACATCGCTCCCACAGACACTCGCCCGCGCCCTCCATCGGGGGCAGCACAAGTGTGATGGTTGATGAGAGGACGGAACGTGGGGAAGCGATCCGGGAAGGCTTCCCTGAGGAGGTGACATGCTGAGCAGAGATGAGTGGCATGAAGGAAGAAGATCCCAGAGAGAGGGGACAGGAAGGGCAAGGGCTCAGAGGGGTCCCGGCTGCCCTCAGAAGAGCCCGGACCCCTCGGGGCCGGCCCAGAACTCAAAGCAAAGGCATCAAAAAGGAGCCTAGAAAGATAGAGAGAGGGAGCCACAGCAGCTGAGTGAGGCCAGCAGACACCCGGACAAATGGGGACCAGAGCCAGGGCCGGTGTGGGGCACTGAGCTAAAAATGGGTGAATTAAAAGGAAGTGGGGGCCTGGCATTGTGGTGTAGCAGGTAAACTTGCCACCTGTGGCACCATCTTGTAAGGGCACTGGTCCCATTTGAGTCCTGGCTGCTGGGCTTCTAGTCCGGCTCCCTGCTATGGCCCGGGAAAGCAGTAGAGACGGCCCACGTGCTGGGCCCCTGCACCCGCGTGGGAGACCTGGAACAAGCTGCTGGCTCCTGGCTCCAGCCTGGCCCAGCCCTGGCTGTTGCGGCCATTTGGGGAGTGAACCAACAGGTGGAAGCAATCTCTCCCTGTCTCTCTTCCTGCCTTTCAAATACCTAGATAAATCTTTAAAGATAAACACAGAAACGTTTAATAAATAAATAAATAAACCCTTTACAGAAAAACATAATGCTACCTTTTAAAAAAATTAATTAATTAATTTAGGGGCTGGCACCGTGGAATAGTAGGTTAATCCTCCAGCTGCAGCGCTGGCATCCCATATGAGCACCAGTTCTAGTCCCGGCTGCTCCACTTCCGATCCAGCTCTCTGCTATGGCCTGGGAAAGCAGTAGAAGATGGCCCAAGTGCTTGGGCCCCTGCACCCATGTGGGAGACCCGGAAGAAGCTCCTGGCTCCTGGCTTCGGCTCTCTCTCTCTCTCTGTAACTCTGCCTTCAAATAAATAAATAAATAAAACCTTTAAATTTTTTTTTTATTTATTGAGAATGCTACCTTGGTGATTGTGGGGCAGAAAAGATTTTTTTTACCAGGACACAACACGTTTTGTTTTTAATGTATTTGAAAGGCAGAGAGAGAGAGAGCGCGCTTGCACCCACTGGTTCACTCCCCAAATGTCAACAACAGCCAGGTGGGGCAGATAAGCCAGGAGCCCAGAACTCCAGATGGGCCTCCCAGGTGGACGGCCGGAGCCAGGGATTCGGGCCATCAGTGCTGCTCCAGGGGCCACAGCAGCAGGGAGCCGAGTCAGAAGAGGAGCTGGGACTTAAATCCAGCGGTGTCCCAAGTGGCATCTACAGCGAACGCCTGCCCCAGATGCAACATGTTTTTTAAAATTTTATTTATTTGAGAGGTAGAGTTACAGACAGAGAGAGGCGGTCTTCCACCCACTGGCTCACTCCCCAGTTGGCTGCAATGGCTGGAGCAGCGCTGATCCAAAGCCAGGAGCCAGGAGCTTCTTCCAGGTCTCCCACGTGGGTGCAGGGGCCCAAGGACTTGGGCCATCTTCTACTGCTTTCCCAGGCCATAGCAGAGAGCTGGATCGGAAGTGGAGCAACCAGCTCCCATCTGGGATGCTGGCAATGCAGGCGGCAGCTTTACCTGCTACATCACAGCGCTGGCCCCCAAAATGTTTTCATCACAAAAGAAAACACAGAGGCTAGCACTGTGGTACAGCTGGTTATGCTGTGACCTGCTACACGTTGCTGGTTTGAATCCCGGCTGCTCTGCTTCCGAAACAGCTCCCCCTGGTGTGCCTGGGAAGGCAGTGGAGGAAGCCAAAGTTCTGGGGTCCCTGCTGTCCGTGGGGAGACCTGGATGTAGTCCTAGCTCCTGGCTTCAGCCTGGCCTGGCACTGGCTGGTGTGACCATCTGGGGAGTAAACCAGTCAATGGAAGATCTCTCTCTGTAACTGACTTTCAAATACATAAATGCACTTTTAAAAGATGTATTTATTTATTTATTTATTTGAAAGGCAGAGTTACAGAGAGAGAAAGAAAGGGAGACAGAGAGAAATAGAGGCTGGTCTTCCATCTGCTGGTTTGCTCCCCAGATGGCTGCAATAGCCAGGGCAAGACCAGGAGCCAGGAGCCTCCTCCAGGTCTCCCATGCGGGTGCAGGGGCCTGAGGACTTGAGGCACCCTCCGCGGGTTTCCCAGGGGCACCAGGAGGGAGCTGGGTCGGAAGTGGAGCAGCCAGGTCTCCAGCAGCACCCATGTGGGATGCCAGTGCAGCAGAGGCACCTTTACCCACTGCGCCACAGCGCTGGCCCCAATAAATCTTTGTTGGGGGGGGAGGGCGCCGGCACTTCAGTGTAGCGGGTAAAGCCGCCACCTGCAGTGCCAGCATCCCATATGGGCACCAGTTTGAGACCGGCTGCTCCACTTCCGATCCAGCTCTCTGCTGTGGCCTGGAAAAGCAGTAGAAGATGGCCCAAGTCCTGGGGCCCCTGCACCGGAAGAAGCTCCTGGCTCCTGGCTTCGGATCAGCACAGCTCTGGCCATTGCAGCCAATTGGGGAGTGAACCAGTGGGTGGAAGACCTCTCTCTCTCTCTCTTTCTCTGTAACTTTGCTTTTCAAATAAATAAATAAACCTTTTAAAAAAAGAAAACATAGTTGTCTTCATCAAAATTAAGAGCAGCTGTTTGTCAAAAGAAACCATTAAGAGAGTGAAAAGGCAAAGCAAAACAAATAAACCCTCGACATATCCATTCAACAAAATGCTCATGCCCAGAATATACAAAGAGCGTCTATAAATCAATAAGAAGAAAACCAGCTCAACATACAAATGGCTGAAAAGCCTGCACAGACACTTTACAAAAAGAGGACCTCCAAATGGCTAAGAGCCGTACGAAAAAGTGCGCCACCGTATTAGCCACCTTGGCAATGTAAATTAAAGCCACGTGACAAACAGATCCGTGGTGTCCAGGCCGGTGTGCAAGGAGACACGACTGCGACAGGCACGGGAAGTTCCTGGGGCGCTGGGACAGTTCTAGAAGATCACGGGGATGCCGCACAGCTGTGTACGTTAACTAAAAATCAGACCGAGATTTCTGGGGTCGGTAAGCTATGCTTCCATAAAGCGGCTCCAACAACAAACAGGCTCCAGGCGGCACTGTCTCACACCCATGCGAACGACCACCGGAAAACAGGATGCGGGGGGAGCTGGGTGACTGGCACGGGTCCAGGGGCGCGGAAACATGGCCCCTGCAGCTACACAGCGCCGGGCCGGGCTGCGAATCCACGCCACAGGAGCCGTCTGCGTGCTCCCCAGGGGACCTGCGATGCCGCGGCATCTCCGTAGTCAGAGCCCATGCCCGGAGGCAGGAGAATGGAGAAAGCACTGGTGGCACAGCGGCATAACGAGATGCTGGACCCGAGGAGAAAATTCGCTGCAAGTTTACGCGACCTGGGTGAATCTGACAACAGGGCCAGAGGCCGGATGCACAGGAGTTCAGGCTGGGAGCTGGTGCTGTGGCCTAGCGGGTAAAGCTGCCGCCTGTAGTGCGGGCATCCCATATGGGTGCCACTTCCAGTCCCGGCTGCTCCACTTCCGATCCAGCTCTCTGCTGTGGCCTGGGAAAGCAGGGGAAGATGACCCAGGTCCTGCACCCACGTGAGAGACCCAGAAGAAGCTCCTGGCTGGCTCCTGGCTTCAGATCGGATCGGTTCAGCTCCGGCCATCGCGGCCATCCGGGGAGTGAACCAGTGGGTGGAAGACCTCTCTCTCTGTCTCCATGCTCCCTATAACTCTTTCAAATAAATAAAATCAATCTGTTAAACAACAAGAACAACAAAGTGGGTGATTTACCTTAAAAAACACAGTTGCAGAAATCAAAACTTCAATAGATATTTTGGAAGCTACTTGACAAAAAACAGGACAAGACGACAAAGAGGTGAGAAATGAGTCACGAATGTCCATGTTGCTCCTTTAGGAAGCCGATCAGGAAGTCTAACATCTGCCGACCGAGGTCCAGAGGGACACGAGGAGTGGGAGAGGCAATGAGCCAGCGACTGCAGGGTGCTTGGCCAGGACGTGGCCAGCACGAAGGGCAACGAATGAAGAAGGGGCCACACAGGACAGATTACTGAGCGACTCTGGAGTACCAGGGGCTAAGGCAAAGATTCTAGAAGTTTCTGGCACCTCCCTCCCTTTCCAAGAAAAAATACAGCTGTCACCAGACGGACGGACAGAAAATAAAAGCGACAGCAGACTTGTCCTCGGCAGCTCGGCAGCTGCAAGGCGAATCCTGCAGAACAGCGCTCCGAGGCCGGGCGCTGGCCCCGGCCAGGTTTCCCAAGGCCGGGCGCTGGGCTCTCAGCCTCCGCGTCAGAATGCAGGAGGTCGGGAAGGGGCCCGCAGGGCCCGGGGCAGCTCTGACGTCAGAACTGTGGCGGACAGCAGCCGCGCCGTGGTCTGCAGGGCAGGCGATCGGCGCCCCGCGCAGGACGGAGCCTGTGGCTGGGGGCAGGGCGGGGGCCTCCGGGCAGGTGCAGAGGGCCACTGCGGGTGGGCCCGGGCAGTGCGCACAGGCGGCCAGCGAGGAAAGCACGGGAAGCCGACTGAGCCAGGGCGTCGGAGCGGGAAGCGGTCACTCAGCACAGCCAGGGCCACGAGGAGGCGGGGACAGGGACAGCGCCGGTGCCCAGAGCCAACGTGGGGATCGGCAGCTCCAAGAAACAGAAGGGCGCCTGGCACTGAGGAGCAAGCACCGACTCAAGAAATTTAAAATCAGGAGAACAGTCGAGAGCCAGCGGCTCCTAGACGCGGAGAGGAACAACCAGGTGCTGGCTGCCCCCGCCTGACCTCCAACTGGAGGGTCCACAGGGCAGGAGGCCAGGCCCTGCACAGAGAAAGTTCTGGAACTCACACAGGTGGTTATTTTTTAATGCTATCCCCAGTAATGCATGGATTTGATTTTTATATCTATTTGTTTAATGGGCAGAGAAGGAGAGAGAGAGGAAGAGATCGCCCAACTGCAGGTCCACCCAGCTGGGGCTGGGCCAGGCCAAAACCAGGAGCCAGGGACCCCATCCGGGTTTCCCGAGAGGCAGGCAGCAGTGGGAGCAGGGGCAGGACCGACCCCAGGCCCTCTGGAGTCTGGAATGCAGAAGCCCAGAGCAGTGCCCCAACAGCCGTCTCCGGCCCAGCCCTGCTCAGTGGGTGCACACAGGGAACCCACCTAAGGCCCGGGGAGTGGGGGTGGCGGCTGGGGCCGGGGGTTAGGCCACCGCTGGGGCGCCCACCTCCCACATGGAAGGGAGTGAGGGTTGCTCTCCTGGCCACTCCTGCTGACCTGCACCCTAGGAGGCATACGAGGAGCCCACAGAGAGGGAATACGGCTAATGGCACACAGGGCACCCGACGGCGAGCTCAGGGAGCCCTGGCTGGGGAAGGAGGTGAGTGACCCCGAGACGTGAGACACCCTGGTCCTGCCTCATCAGGGTTAACAATGAGCCTTGGAAGGCCCAGTCTTCCTGTGCCTCTTAACATGTCCTCAACTCAGGAAGACCCGGCAGAACTGGGGCAGCAGGTGGCCTACAGTTAACATGCCGGTTATAAACCAAAAATCAAATAAATCAATACAAATTTAAAAATTAAAAGAAGACGCCACATCCTGGTACGGGATTGGTGAGTCTGAAAGACGGAACTGGGCACGTCCGATTCCAGCTGCGGGGTAAGTGCCCAGCCGTGCGATTCGGCTGCAGGGTTAGCGCATGGCCACAGGTCTCTCGGGTCTTCTCCACCTGTGCCCCCGGGAAGGAGGCCTGTGACTGGCTGTTCAGCTGCGACTTTGGGAATGGGGTAGCAATCGGACTCAGTGCACTGGTGTGAAGGGAAGAACACTCTTCCCCGGAGCGCGAGCTCACTGTGCCCCTGGCCATGACACAGCTCAAGTGCAGGGGCTGGCACCATGGCACGCTGAGCTAAGCCGCCACCTGCGAAGCCAGCAGCCCGGAGTGGACACTGGGTCCAGGGCCAGCTCTCCCTTCTGATCCAGCTCCCTGCTAGTGTGCCTGGAAAGGCAGCTTGGGCCCCCGCACCTACCTGGGAGACCAGGGTGGAGTTCTGGGTTGGCTTTGGCCTGCACCAGCCCTGGCCACACAGCTATTTGGGGAGTGAACCAGTGGATGAAATCTCTCTCCCCTCCTTGCCTCTGCCTTTCTTTAAAATATTTTATTTATTTATTTATTTGAAGGGCAGAGTTACAGACAGAGAGGAGGAGGAGAGAGGCAGAGAGGTCTTCTATCTGCTGGTTCACTCCCCGGATGGCCGTAATGGCTGGGCTGGGCCAGGCAGAAGCCAGGGTCTCCCACGTGGGTTCAGGGGCGCCAGGACTTGGGTGAGGCACAGTTGTCAACAGTCCAGCATTCCTGTATTGGAATGCCCAAAGGGGAAAGGCACAAAATCATTGTAAAGATGTCCCCCAATTTTCCAAATGAACCCCGAGTATAACTGCCTGAAGGAGGGGCCAGCTCTCCAGAGCTGGTTAAAGCCTGCAGCACTGGCATCCCACATGGGCGACGGTTTGAGTCCCGGCTGCTCTACTCCGATCAGCTCCCTGCTAATGCACCTGGGAAAGCAGCGTAAGATCACCCACGTGGGAGGCCTAGATAAAGCTCCTGGCTCCTGGCTTCAGCTTGGCCCAGCTCCAGCCATTGTAGCCATTTGGGAGTGAACCAGTGGATGGAAATGTCTCACTCTTTCTCTGTCTGTCCTTGTCTCTCTGTAACTCTGCCTTTGAAGTAAATACATAAATCTAAAAAAAAAAAAAAAAAAAGATAGAGACGGAAGGAAACCAAGCTACATGGTAATCAAATTATTTAAAACCAGTAATCAAAAGAAAAACATAGGGGCCAGTGCTGTGGTGTAGGGGTAAAGCCGCCGCCTGCAGTGTGGGTATCCCATAGGGGCACCAGCTCGAGTCCTGGCTGCTCCACTTCCGATCCAGCTCCCTGCTGTGGCTTGGGAAAGCAGTAGAAGATGGCCCAAGTCCTTGGGCCCCTGCACCCGTGTGGGAGACCTGGAAGAAGCTCCTGGCTCCTGGCTTCGGATTGGCTCAGCTCTGGCTGTTGTGGCCATTTGGGGAGTGAACCAGCGGATGGAAGACCTCTCTCTCTCTCTCTCTCTCTCTCTCTGCCTCTCCTTCTCTGTGTAACTCTTTCAAATAAATAAATAAATAAATAAATAAATAAATAAATAAATAAATAAATCTTTAAAAAAGAAAAACGTAAAAGCAGTTAGGAAAAAAGACAGGCATCGCACAGGAAACGGAGAGCGCCAGCAGCTGCCTTTTCACACAATCAAGCATTCAGCAAACAAACCGGCCCGCAAAGGAGACGCTCCAGTTAGAACTCTCTCTCGGAATCGGAGGCTCACCCCACCCACAGGTGAAAGACTTGTCACCAACAGATCAGCGCCCAGCACTGCTGAGGGGGTCCCAGGGGGAGGCACAAGGTCCCCTCGGGCTGAGAGCACAGGAGATGGGCAGGGAGGGGCAGGCAGGACCGACCTGCGACAGCGTCCAGCATCCAGCGTCCAGCGTGCTTCTCAAGGAGTGGACGGGTGGGCGGAGCCGCCCATGGGGCCAGCCTCCCTTCCCAGGGGCTGGCTGAGTCCCGGACACTATTTCTCTCTGGCCCCTGCTCTTGCGGGTGGGAAGGCAGTGGACGACGGCCACGACGTTAAGCCCCTGCCACCCATGCAGGAGACCAGGATGGAGTCCCTGGCTCTTGTCCTCAGCCTGGCCCAGATCTGGCTGTGCAGGCCATTCGGGACGTGAACAGTGGATGGAAGGGCTCTCTCTCTCTCTCTCTCTCTGTCTCGCTCTCTCTCTATAGCTCTGCCTATTAAATTATTTAAAGATTTATTTATTTGAAAGGCAGAGTTACAAAGAGGCAGAAGGGGAGGGGGAGAGAGACAGAGACAGAGAGGGAGGTCTTCCATCCGCTGGTTCACTCTCCAGATGGCTGCAACAGCTGGAGCTGCGCTGATCTGAAGCCAGGAGCTGGGAACTTCCTCCGGGTCCCCCACATGGGTGCAGGGGCCCCAGGACCTGGGCCATCTTCCACTGCTGTCCCAGGCCAGAGCAGAGAGCTGGATCAGATGTGGAGCAGCCGGGACTCGATCCAACATCTATATGGGATGCCCGCACTGCAGGCGGCAGCTTTACCTGCTACGCCATAGTGCCAGCCCCACTCTGGCCATTAAATTAAAAGATATCTTCTGTTGTTTGAAGGAAAAACAAAGCAATCGTTGTGCTAAGTGACAGAAACGAGTCAGAAGAAGCCACAGACTGTACAGTTCTGGTTAAATAAGGAGCCCAGGACAGGCACGCAGCCACGGAGACGGGAGCCACTGGAGGGCTGCCTGGAGCTGAGGGGGTGGGGAATGACCACTGCCAGGCGGGGGGTTTCCCTCTGGGTGAGGAGAATGTCCCCGGGCTTCATGGTGACGCTTGCACAATTCAGGGTGCGCGTGGCGCTGAGCTGTGCCCTGCAGATGGGCGTGGCCGGCGGCTGAGAGATTTCTCAAGAAAGCTGTCAGTGTGGGAGCAACGCCAGCACAGTGACGCCAGCGCTGGGCGCAGCTCACGTGCGTGGGCACTGAGGGTGTGAGCCCTAGAGCTGGGGGGGGGGGCGGGCCAGGGCGGGGCTCACACTCCCAGGGGAGTCACGGGCAAGTGCAACTCGGCGGTCCCTGTGCCACGGTGCTCCAACCCCTACACAGCCACAAAAAGTGAAACCGCAGAACCAAAGGGCCCATGGGAAGGAATGATAAAGTCCTCAGTCCATGGCGGGGGTGGGGGTGGGGAGGAAGTGGGAGGGGGGGAGCCAGAGCGCCAGGGAGGGGCAGTGACACGGGAGGAGGAAGGAGCAGAGAGGAGGCCAGCCTGGAGGAGGGGAGCAGGCGGGACAGGGAGGTGCCCCAGGCCAGGGCGGCAGGGCCTGTGGCCACAGAAGGGGCGCCACAGGCAGGCCTAGGAGCCACGGGTGCAGACACGCTTCCTCCACGTTCTTGCCAAGGCTGGGAGGGACCGGCGAGGGAGGCCCTGGTGACCCCGGCCATGGCCCCGGCTTGGCCCAGCACAGATGGGGAGACAGCACGAACGGGCAGCTGGGAGTTTGTCCAAGGGAAGACCAGTGGAGGGGTGTGTGGGAGTGACACGGAAGGATCCAGAATGGGAGGGGGCCTTTGCAGGGAGCCCATGGATGGTGGGAGGGGCCCCCAGACAGGCCGGGGCACCAAGGACTCGTGCTCAGGGCAGGGAGCCCCGCATCCCAGATCAAAGCCCTCGGGTCCAGCCCAGCTCTCAGCTGTGGCCCGGGAAGGCAGTGGAGGATGGCCCAAGTGCTTGGGCCCTGCACCCCATGGGAGACCAGGAGGAGGCTCCTGGCTCCTGCCCGGCGCAGCCCTGGCTGATCCCGGCACTTAGGGGAGTGAACCAGTGGATGGCAGATCTCTCTCTCAAATAAAACGCAGTAAGCATTTGAGAGAGCTCCCCACCAGGCACGAGAGGTGTGAGGGCCTCTGAGGCCTGGGCCTAGAGGCCAGTGGAGAGAGCAGGGGCACTGCTATGATGATCACTTGGGGGGGGGGGGCAGAGCCTTCCGGAGAGGTGCTCACCTGAGCAAACCATGGAAGCTGGGAGAGTGGGTTGTGTGTGCGGGGCTCTGAGGCTGGGGGCAGCGACCGGGCAGACAACGCGCAGGGTGGGGTCACCTCAGCAGGTGCATTTCTGGCGCGTGGGTGGGGACAGAAGAGGCGGGAACAGGTTTGGCCAGGGATCGAGCGGGAGTGGGGGGGGGTACCCTCAGGAAGCTGGGACGCAGCGGCAGGAACGTGGGGAGCCAGTGTGCTTAGGCAGAGGGAGGGGCTCCCTCGGAGCGGCTTGTGGGGTGCTGGGCAGCCATGGAGCGTGGAGCACTCAGGCGGGGAGGCAGTGGACGGGACACAGCACGGCCCCTGCAAAGCTTACGCGCGCACCTACACCTGCTTCTGCCCCAGTCCCTGCAGGTCTAAGTGCTGCCCCCCGAGCCCAGCTTCCCCCAGCACCGTCCACACGCATCTGGCTGGCGGCTTCTGGGGAGGCAGGCTCCCACCGGCCCACCACTGGTTTGCGTGGGAGGACAAACGGGCCCGGGCCACCCAGCCCACCTTGGGGTCCAGGTCGAAGAAGCTGTAGTACTTGAAGCGCAGCCAGAGCGTGTCCCCGGCCCTGATCCCCTGCTGCATTAGACACCTCGAGGAGTCCAGCCACCTGGGGGGCACGGGACAGGGCGCCAGGGTCAGGGCGGAGGGCGGGGCGGGGCCTGGGACGAAGCCCCGCCCCTGACCCAGGGGACGCCCGCTGGGCCGGCGCACCTGCTGTGGAGCTGCGTCTTGTCCGCCAGGGAGCTGGGCCGCGGCAGGCGCTGCAGCAGCTGCGGGTCCGGCGGCGGCTGGGGCCGGCTCAGCATGTGGTAGCAGGCCTCGGTCTGCGCGCTGTCGGAGAAGTGCGCCGGCATGCCCCGGAACCGCGCGGGCGCCACCCCTGGAGAGCAGGCGGGGCCGGAGGGGGTCAGCCGGCCGCCCTCACCCGCCTCATCGTCCCCCCAGCCCTGCCCGCCTCGCTCACCGCCGGCCAGGACGACCCTGGTGAGGTCGTGCACCTCCTCCTCTGGCTCTTTCTCCTTCTTCTTCTTCTCCTTGCGCTCCGGGGCTCGCAGCAGGGACAGCTCCTCCGGGTGCCGGATACCTGGGGGGAGCTGGGCCTCAGCCGGAGGGCGCCTCCCGGGCCTCCCCGCCCCGCCCCGGGCACTCACTGAGCAGGCGGCAGATGGCAGCCACGGCCTGGAAGAGGGGCTGCGAGAAGCTGGTGCGGAGGCGCAGGGCGCGGCGGTTGGGCAGGCGCAGGAGGACCGGCCGGTGCTGCGGCCCGAAGAAGAGGCGGGCGTCGGCCAGGACCCCGTACTTGTCCAGCGTCCAGTGGGTCTGCAGCAGCCACTGTCTCTTCTGCTCCCACCAGAGCGCGTGGTCCGACCAGTCCTGCTTGCGATCTGCGGGCCACGGCGAGGGCTGGGTGCGGGGGGCCTCTGATGCCCCCTGCACCCAGCACCCAGCACGGCTCCGGGGCCCTGCGGGGAGGGGGGTGGTCCCCTCGGTTCCCATGGCTTCCTGCTCAGCCCACCTAGAGGCTCCAGGAGGTGAGGACCCTGGCTTGGCTCCTGCTTACCCTAGGGCTTGTCAACACTTGTAGGTCATTGGCCGTGTGACCTTGGGCAATGCACTTGACCTCTCTGGCCTCACCTGTTCCCCGCATGAGATGGGAGACTCGTCCGGGCCCAGCCGGTGCCTGCTGTGTGCCGTGTCAGCGCCTCACTCACCAGGCGACCGTATGAGGCGTTTTCAAAAAGTTCATGGAAAATGTGTATTATGAAGCCATGTGTGGATTTCAAAATTTGTTTTTTCACCAAAATAAACTAATCTTCTAATTCCATTTTCCATGAACTTTGAAAGGCAGAAAGACAGAGAAAGTAGGGGGCTCTCCCACACGCTGGGTCACTCCCCACGTGCCCGAAACAGCTGGGGCTGGGCCAGGCTGCAACCAGGAGCCAGGTGCTCCATCTGCGTCTCCCACGCGGGTGGCAGGGGCCCCCGTAGGTCCAAGCACACGAGCCGTCCCCCGCCGCCCCCAGGGTGCTGGATTGGAGGCAGAGCCAGGACCCTGACCGGGCACTCGGCTAAGGGCTGTGGGCGCCCCAGGCAGTCGTAACCACTGCGCCCAGCACCCACCCCTCCCGGAAGCTCCCGAGTCCCCTCCGGCACAAGGGGCATTCAGTGGGGAACGAGTGAATTCCTGGGGCCGCAGGGCCTCGTCGCCACCCTCGGCTCAGCACGGAGACCCAGGGGGGCCAGAGCTGCTCTGGGGCCTGTGTCCTGTCCGTCTGTCCCGTCCTGGCTGTCCCTGGCCTGGGCCTCCTGCACCCCCCCCCCCTTGACCTTTGCCCTGTGTCCATCCTCATCATGCTGACTTTCCTGGACCTGTCTAAAGCCTTGGAGGTCCCCTAGCACAGGCGAGCTGGGCACAGGTGGCCGGGACCCTCCTCACCACCCCCCCAGCTGCGGCACGGTCCCCTGCAGGGGAGCCCGGACCCTGCGTCTTGTCACACTCCAGGTGCGCTCCGCGGCACAGAGGCCCTAATTCAGAGCCCCCCCGAGTCCCAGGTGTCCCCGCCCTGCTGCCCCCCAGATTCAGTGGCTTTGCTGGGTGCAGCCCCCTCCAGGCCCTGCGGCCAGCCCAGGAGGCAGAGGCCTGGCGGAAGCCCCGCGTGACCCCGGGAGTCTGACGCACTCGGGGATGACTGGGCGTGGGGGGCAGGGGCGCCACGCGGAACGATTGGCCCCCACCCACACGGTGGAGCCGCGGGTCTGTCCGTCCGTCTGTCTCACGCCACCTTCAGGCCTCTGCGCTGCCCGGAGCAGGCCCGCGTGCTGCAGACCTAGTGCCCCGAGGGACCCCCACCTCGGGCTTCCGCTTTCACACAGCGCTCCGGGCCCTGCCTTGTGGCCGGGCCGCCCCGGGCCCACTCCCAGGCTGCCTGAGCGGCCTCCCAGCACCCAGGATCCCGGCCTTCCGGCCCTGGCTATCGGCTCCCCGCCACCCTGCCGGGCCGGCGATGCCAGCCTTCCCGTCCCTGCCCTGGTCTCTCCCTCTGACAGATACCACAGGCCGCTGTGTAACTTCCTGTGGGGGCAGGGCCCCTGCACCCAGGCTGGGCCAGCCCGCCGAGCGCTTCCGGCGCCTGGGTCCCCCGGAGCCGCAGGCCTCCCCCTGGCGCCCTGGGAGTGACGATGGACCAGGCTCGAGGGCAGACCCCGCTGCGGTGGAGCCAGGGGGAAGCAGGGGAAGTTGAGGAAGTGTCTTGGAGCCGAGAGATTACGCGGTGCCTGAGTCCCTGGGGCGGCGGGCACTCACTGATCTGCTCCACAATCTTCAGCAGCACCCCGCCGACGTGCGACTCCCCGGTGACGCGGAGGGTGACGGCCTCGGCCTCGGGGTCCTCCTCGCCCACCAGCACCCGCAGCTCCCAGGACGAGTCGATGTAGTCCCCGGAGGCCGTCTGCATCCCCGCCATGGCTGTGGCTGCTCCTGCACACGGGGTGGAGGGAGGGAGGCGAGGTGGGCGGGGCCCCCGGGAGCCCGGGCAGGTGGGGGGGGCCCAGACCGGCTGCAGCCGGCATGCCCAGGGCAGCAGCGCCCTGGGGCAACCTCAGCCCCTCACCAGCACGAGTGGCGGAGACCACGTGACCAACCCACTCCCAACTTACAGACAGGAAGACTGAGGCCTGGGGAGAAGGGGCCATCGGGATCAGCCTGCTGGATGCTAGACCCGGCCCCAACCCCAGGGCTGCTTTCCTCGCCCAGAGTGTGCCCCAGGCCCCAGCTGGCCACTGCCCACGTGGATGTGAACCCCGCTCGGGGAGCACTCCCAGTCCTGGCCCGCGGCTCAGATCCAAACGTCTCAAAGCTGAGGGAGCTCTCCCGGGCAGAGGTGAGGGCCGGCTGCCGCACCGAGGCACCCAAGGTTGGGAAAAGGGCCCTGGGCTCCTAGCTGCTGGCCAGAGCTTACCTTGCCTGCTGGGCAGCGGGGGGCAGTGCCAGCGGCCGGCACCCAGGCCTTCCCTCTGCTTTCTCTTTGAAGGGCTGCCTTGTGACTGGCGGTTTGGGTTGGCTCCTCCCCAGGGCGGTTCAGGAAGCACACGGGCTCCAGGGGCCCCAGCCTCTGGCCCTGGAGAGCACAGGAAGCGGAGAGCGGGGCCCATGGCCCCCCCCCCAAACGCCCCCACTGCCTTGGAGGAAGGTCAGCCCCACCTACAGAAGCCCCCAGCTCACGTTCAAGGCTAGATCCACCCTTGGGGAAGCACCTCCCACCTCCCAGCTACGGAGGGCCGAGGTCCCAGCCCCGAGACCTCACCGGGCTGTGAGGATCACCTTCGCAACTCCGAGGATCCGGTGGGCCCAAGCCCCCAGCTGTCCCCCTCCTCCCAGAGACCCTCGGGGAAGGCCCCCAGGGCGAACTGGTGCAGGCTCTCCTGTCCCCAGTGTCAACCGCAGTGCTAACCAAACGGAAACTGACCTCTGACCACTCAAACCACCTTGGCCTCCACGAGGCCTCTTGGCTTCAAACTCGCACCTTCCTGAGCAGAGGTTCACGCAGGCCCCTGCTCAGGGCCTCGCATGGCCACCTGTGCTGGGATGCGAGCTCGTCTGAGCAAGGCCGGGCCCATGCCAGCCCGAGCGAGAACTCGGCCTCCCCCGCGTGCACAAACGCAGCAGAGCCGGGGGCCCAGCACAGCCAAGGCCAGTGAGGCTCGCTCTGAGCCGGGGGCCCAGGCTGGGAAGGGGGCCTGGGGGATTCCCCTGGACGGGGCAGGGCCTAGGCTTATGCAAACCGAGGCAGTTCAGCCTGCTGCTGACCTCAGCGTCTTCCCAGCCCAGAAAGCAGGGCGAATGAGGAAGTGTCCCGCCTGCTCTGGACGCCTCCCGGTGCAGGAGCGCCCTGAACAGTTGTTGCAAGCATGGAGAATCCTGAAGGCCTGTGACCGAGGCCCTCAGATGAGCAAGTGGCTTAAGAACTCGACCCTGGCACCGGGGCTGTGGTGCAAAGCCCCAGCTCCTCGCTCGTGCGCCGAGCAGCGGTGATGGGGAGGCGTGGTCTCTGTGTGGGAGGCCTGGCCGGAGTTCCGGGCCCTTGGCTTCAGCATAGACCCACCCCTGGCCATTGTGGTCGTTTGGGGAATGAGCCAACAGATGGAAGACTTCTGCCTTTCAAATAAATCTCAAAAAAAAAAAAAAAAAAAGACAAAACTGACGCTCCCTAAAATCCAGAGAGCAGCGACAGCAGGTCTGCCCATCTCCCCTGAGTTCTTGTGGGTTCCTGTGTTTTCTGGATCTGGGGGCTTGAGACTTTCTCCAAGATTTATTTATTTGAAAATCAGAGCTCTTCTCTCCACGGGTTCCCTCCCCAGATGGCTGCAATACCCGGGCCCAGGCCAGACCAAAGCCAGGAACTTCTGGGTCTCCCAGGAGCACGGGGCCCAGGCGCCCGGGCCGTCCGCTGCTGCTTCCCCAGGCCATTCGCAGGGACCTGACCCAGTGTCCGTACAGGATGCTGGCGCCGCAGGCTGTGGCTCTACCCCCACGCCACAACGCTGGCCCCTTCTGAGACTCTCAACTAGGATGTGGAGAACGGCGGGGGGACCACCCGAGGTCCGCCTGAACACTGGGCAGGAGGAAGCGCCAGGTTTCCGAAAGGCACTGAGTAACAGCGCCACCTTGTGGTGACCTGGGCAAAGCCATGGCCCGCCAAGCTCACACGGACAAGGCAAAGCCCACCCGAGGTTCACCTCGACCGTCCAGGTGCAACTCCTGCAGGACAGTCTCTGGGGGAAAAATCACCCGAGGCCATAGTAACATACAGCCACGCCCGACTGGCTTGTTTTATTGGAGGGGCTCGTGGAGTTAACAACGTAGACAGCTGGGACCCAAGGTTGGGAAGGACGCCCTCCCCTCCCCATACATGCCCACTGCCCCAAATAAAAAATAACCCACTATGGGAGAGCAGGGAGGGAGACCGAGGCGGAGGGCAGCAGCGGAGACCATGCGTGTGCTGGGCGGGCCGGAGGCGGCGCTGGTCTCGTCCACGCGGCTGTACCACACTCGGCCGCGCTCCTCCTCCCCTCCCCCCTGCGCTGCCTGCCGAGGTCCCAGCTCTTCCACAGGAGGCGCCGAGGGGAGGGGCCGCACGCGGCATCACCGGATGGCAATGAGCCCCACGTCCATCAGTTTCTGGATCTTCTGTGCTATCACGGGGTTCTTCAGATGTCTGCGGAGAGATTGCCGACGTGAGACTGTGCCCCCAGCAGGACCCCGAGGGCAGGAGGGGCCTCCGTGAGCCCGCACCCAGCGTGCTCCCAGCCACCACGTAGGCCACTAGCACACCCACCCACCCCCGTTTTAATGATGTCCTTGGAAGGCAGAGTGACGGAAAGAGGGAGACAGGAGACAAAGTGCTCTCTGATCTGCTGGTTCACTCCCCACATGGCGACAACAGCCAGGGCTGGGCCAGGTAGAAGCCGGGCGCCCGGCACTCCACCCAGCCTCCCAGGTGGGCGGCAGAGGCCCGAGCACTGGGGCCACCATCCATGGCCACGGAGTCAGCGCAGGGAGCTGGTGGGAGCGGGGTCGCCACAGCTGACCAGCACGCCCACACGGGTGCCACGCCCTGACCTGCTGTCTGAACAGAGCAGCACGGGGCCGGCGCTGTGGCGCGGCGGGTTAAGCCGCAGTCTGCAGCGCCAGCATCCATACGCTGCTGCTCCTCTCCTGATCAGCTCTGCTCTGGCCTGGGAAAGCCGCGGAGAGCCGGACGTTCCCAGCTCCAGCCGCTGTGGCCATCTGGGGAGTGAACCTGCAGATGAAGACCTCCCTCCCTCCCTCTGTAACTGCCTTTCAGGTAAATAAATAAACTGATAAACAAGAGTGCTACAGCTCCCCGGGAGACGGGGAGCCCAGGCCCCGGAGCCCACTGCCCGCCTGCCTGCCGCCCCCGGCGACACGCACTCGCTCAGGGCCTGGGGGTCCTTCTGCATCTGCTCCAGGATGAGCCGCATGGCGGGGTCGCTCATGATCTGCTGCACCTCGGGGTCAGCCATGGCCCGGCGCTTCACGTCCTCGGGGCTGTCGTGCCGGTTGTACTGGGCCATCATGCAGCGCTGGTAGCCATCCGCCGCCTCCTGCACTCCAGGGGACACGGGGGAGGGGTCAGCACCACGGGGGGAGGGACGACCGACAGATGCACACGCAGGAGCCTGCCCTGCTGGAGGGGAAGGGAGCCGCGAGGGCCGTCAGTGAGGAACAGGGAGCCCGGGAGGACCGCGCAGGCCAGGCAGCCCCACCTTGCAGCCGGAGTCCAGGTCCAGCGCCTTCTGGTACACGTCCATGGCCTTCGTGTAGTCCTTCATGGCTTCCAGCGCGGCCGCCTTCCGCGTGTAACCCTTGACTGCGGACGGCAGGGCGGGTGAGGTGCCGGCAGGCGGCCCTGGGCCCCGCCCCGCACGCCAGCAGCCTCCCTGCGCTCCGCCCCGGGCCAGCGGCACTTACTGAAGGTGGGCTCCAGCTGGATACACTCCTCGCAGTCCTAGGAAAAAGCAGCGGACAGCGGTCAGGCTGCTCCCTGCAGGGCCGCTCAGGGCTGCCGGTGCTCCCTGCTGGCACTGGCAGCCGGCTTACTCGGGAGCAGGAGACGGCCAGGCCCCGGCCCAGCACCGCCATGGACCCCTCCAGAGCACAGGCACCCCACCCCAGGACAGAGCCTGGACCGCGCAGGAAGCTGATGTTGGCAGGAGACTACTGGGAGGACCCGAGCAGCGCACAACAGCGGCACGGGGCGCACAGGCCCAGACCCCGGGGCGGTTGTGGGCGAGCAGAGGCGTCGGGGCACGGCCGCCACGACCCTGAGAGCCACAACGGGGACACTTTCCCTTCGAGCGCGGCGGGGCAGAGGTGTGGCTGCGACTGCACAGTCCCAGCAGCAGCCAGACGCCAACTCAGGAAACCAACACCAGCAGTGGCGGGGGGGCCCCAGGTGGGCCGTGTGCACCCCGCACCCCGCAGCAGCCGGAGTCGAGCTCTGGCTCCCGCGTCCCATGCAGCTCAGGGCCCGGCCGCCCACGTGGACGAGACGGAGTCCAGGCCCCCGGCTCCTCCTCACCCAGGCCTGGCTGCTGCCGGCCGCTGAGGGTGAACAGCAGATGGGAGCGCTCCCTCCCTGCTGCGCTTCTCAAGCCAATCTGGATCAGAACAGGAGTGCGACCTGAGGGAGCTGGCCACGGCCTGAGGGCGCTGCCGGCAGCCCCTAGCACCCCCGGTCCACGACCAGCCCCTGCGTCCACTCCAGCTTGCGGCACCGCACTCGGGAAGCGGTGGACAGAGCCCGAGCACATGGGCCCCAGCCGCCCACACGGAGAGGCCAGGACAGAGTTCCCGGCTCCTGGCTCTGCCCTGCCCCAGCTGTCGCAGCCATTTGCCATTGGGCAATCAGTGGATGGCAGAGCCGTCCCTCCTCCAGGCACTGAGGGCTCCAGACAGATGGCGCGGGGCACCTTCCTGCCGCACCGGCCACGTGTCCGCCCGAGCACGGTGCCTCAGCGTCTCACACCACGGAAGACCCCACCGCAACCGAGCCGGGAGCGGGGACAGTGGCCGGCCCACAGCCAGGTCGGACACTAGGCGGTGCGCTGAGCAGGGGCGGCCACTGCGGGGACACCGTGCGTTCTCAAACAGGAAACACACCCTGTACCACGTGTACACCGGCTCTGCCTGCGGGCTCAGGCCGCCAGGAACGAGAGCAGGGATCGGACAGCCACGGTCACAGCAGCACTAACCACGACGGCCGCATCGGGAGAACCATGCCCACAGGCGGATGTGCCACACGACGGTGGGATACGTGGCCTTAGATGGGGAATTCAGACACACACACTGCTGTGCACATGGGCTGTGGAGACACCCCTCAGTGAGGGACCCAGGCCAGCCGAGCGTCCACTCACAGGAGCTTCCTGGAGTTGTCAACTAACAGCAAAAGCGGGGGGGGCGAGCGGACGGGGAGGGGGCTGGGAGTGACATCCCTGGAGACCGAGTGAGCGGGTGGCTCAGCACGACGGACCTAACGCCACTCAGCGTGCACTGAAAAACGCTTAAGACGACGACGGAGAAAAAGGTGGCGGGCAGGGCTCCTCGGCGCCCCCCATAATCCTCTGCTGCACGCACGGGCGCCCACGGGGATCCTGGCCCAGCGGGGAACCCCCCTCCACACGGCCTCACCTTGAGCGCGAGCTGGAACTCCAGGAGCTTGGTGTAGCAGGCGGCTCGGTTGCTGTACAGTTTGGCATCGCGGGGGTTCCGTTTGATGGCTTCTGTGTAATGTTTCATGGCCTGGGGGTAGTCCCCTGCAGATGGAGAACAAGGCCCGTTTTCCCACAGGCCAGAGCCCCCTCCGCCCGCGGCCACGCTCCCGCGGCCCGGCACAGCCACGCCACGCCCACGCCGAGCCCACCTTTCTGGAAGCACTCGTTGCCTCTGCTCTTCTCCTCCAGGGCGAGGTCAGGGTTGATGTAGGCCAGCCGCTCCTGCTCCTTCAGGATCTTCTCTGCCTGAGGAAGCCAATTCCTGCAGTCACCCAGCCCGGCCAGGCACCCGCTGGGGCCGCGGCCAGAGAGCTCTGCCGGCAGCTCTCAATTCTGCCACGCCTCACGGGGCCGGTCTCTGGGACCCCGCAGCCTGGAGCGGGGCCTGGAGCGGGCCCTGGGCGGAGCACTGGCTCTGCTTCCGCGTCCAACTCCCTGCCAGCGTGCAGCTCCGAGCCGTGGGCGATGGCTCCAGCACGTGGATCCGGCCATCACGAGGGAGACGGGACAGGGCTCCGGGCTCCGGCTCTGCCCGGGCCCTGGCTCTGACCGGGCTCCGGCTCTGCCCGGGCCCTGCCCTGGCTGCTGTGAGCATCAGGGGAGGGAGCCAACCAGCGGACAGGAACCTTACCCCGTCTTTCAAATAAATACAAACTGGGAAAGTTGTCCACACATCCCTCAGGATCGGGGCGGGGGTGGGGGGACAGAGTGAGCGGTACTGACACACAGCATAGATGAGCACGGAGCAGCCCCGGGCGCACACCTGTGACTCCCGACCCCAGCACGGCACACGCCGCTCCGCCTAAACCCAGACCTGGGGCGCACCGGCCCCCAACCTGAACACATCTCAGCTGGGAATTCTGGATGGAGACGAATGCCACAGTGGCCAGTCATTCCTACGTGTCGTCACCGTAAGTCACAGACAAAACCATACAAGGCGAGCAGAGCTACTGCTCAACAAGACCTGGTGCGTTCTGAAGTGCGACCACGAGGAAGAGAAGCGAGCACACCCAGCCGCCAAGCCCACCCCGCCTCCCCACCCACCTGCTGGCACTTCTTGAGCACGTCGGGCGTCCGGTGCTCTGCCAGGGACTTGTTATAGAAGTGGATGGCATCCTTGTACTTCTCCTCTTTGAAGTAGGAATTGCCGATCCGGGCGTAAGCTCTGAGGAGGACAGAGGGAAGGCTGTGCCGAGGGCAGAGCACGCACAGGTGGCTGCCGGTGGGCTCCCCGGCCCCTGGGCACACGGCAGCCCTCCCCTCTCACGCACTTGGCGATCTGACGGTAGTCCTCGCGGTTCTCCCTGCCCACGTCGATGGCCTTCTCGCACAGCTCCCGGCACCTGTTGTAGTCCCCCTTTTCGAAATACACGGCTGCCAGGCAGGACAGTGGGGACAGTCAGTTCTCGCTCCTTTCCTCGAGGGCCCCGCCTCTGCCCTGGGCGTCGGGCTCACCTGCTTGGTTGGTGATGTAGGTCATGTTCGTAGGGTCCAGCTCCTTGGCTTTGTCGTAGTGCTTCAAGGCCACGTCGAAGTCTTTCTTCTTGTAGGCCTCATTCCCCAGCTCCTTCTCCTTCAGCGCCTGGACGAGGTTTGGAGGAAGTGAGTGCTGAGGTTAGCCCCGGCAGAGGGCCGGAGACCAGGTGCCTGTGACCTGGCAGGGATGGAGCACGGGCCACCAGCAGGCCTCTGCACACGGCTGACAGCCCAGGTGGGGGTGCCAGTTTGAATCCAGGCTGCTCCGCCTCCCATCCAGCTCCCCGCTAACGCACTTTCCTTGGGAAAGCAACAGCGGATGGCTCAAGTTCTTGGGCCCCGTCACCAATATGGGTGACTTGGATGGAGTTCCAGGCCCCTGGCTTCGGCCTGGATAAGCCCCAGCCGTTGCAGTCACTTGAAAAGTGAACTAGCAGGTGGAAGATCTTTCTCTGTCTCTCCCTCCCTATAGTTCTGCCTTTCAAATAAACAAATAAATAAATCTTAAAAAATAATAAATAGGCCGGCGCCGCGGCTCACTAGGCTAATCCTCCGCCTTGCAGCGCCGGCACACTGGGTTCTAGTCCTGGTCAGGCACCGATCCTGTCCCGGTTGCCCCTCTTCCAGGCCAGCTCTCTGCTGTGGCCCGGGAGTGCAGTGGAGGATGGCCCAAGTGCTTGGGCCCTGCACCCCATGGGAGACCAGGAGAAGCACCTGGCTCCTGCCATCGGATCAGCGCGGTGCACTGGCCGCAGTGCGCTACCGCGGCGGCCATTGGAGGGTGAACCAACGGCAAAAGGAAGACCTTTCTCTCTGTCTCTCTCTCTCACTGTCCACTCTGCCTGTCAAAAAAAAATAAATAAAATAAAAAAATAAATTAAAAATTGGGAAAAAAAATTAATTAATTAAAAGCATTTCCTGACTTGCCACCTACTCTCCTGGCTGTCAGAAAGCAGAACTGCTCTGGGGGAGGTGGTTAAGTGGCTGCCTGCAACACCCATAACCCATACAGCGCTCGTTCAAGACCGAACGTTCCACTCCGGATCCAGGTCCCTGCTAAGGCTCCTGATAAGCAGTGGAGGATGGCCCAGGAGCTTGGGCCCCTACCACTCACGTGAGACCTGGGTGGAGTTCTAAGCTCCTGGCTTCAGCCTGGCCCAGCCCTGGCCAATGCAGGCACTTGGGGAGCGATCCAGTGGATGGAAGACCTCTATGTCACTTACTCTCTCTCTGTAACTGCCTTTCTTTTTTTTTTTTTTGATAGGCAGAGTGGACAGTGAGAGACAGAGAGAAAGGTCTTCCTTTTCCGTTGGTTCACCCCTCAAATGGCCACTACGGCCGGCGCATCTCACTGATCCGAAGCCAGGAGCTTCCTGCTGGTCTCCCATGCGGGTGCAGGGCCCAAGCACTTGGGCCATCCTCCACTGCCCTCCCGGGCCACAGCAGAGAGCTGGACTGGAAGAGGGGCAACCGGGATAGAATCCGGCGCCCCGACCGGGACTAGAACCCGGGGTGCCGGTGCCGCAGGTGGAGGATTAGCCTAGTGAGCCGTGGCGCAGGCCCTGATTTTTTTTTTAATTCCCTTTCCCGCCAACTTTTCGCTTTGCCTCCTTGGTGCACGGCGCACGGCGCAGCTGCTCACAGCCGCCAGTGAGGGGAGGACCAGAGACCTGCTTCTTGTTCTCCGGCAGGTCTTCCTCCATGGGCTCCGGCTTCGTCTCTTTCCTGGGAGGCGGGGGCGGAGGAGGTGTTGCTGCCTCTTCCTCCTCGTCCATGCTGCCCAGGTCGACTCCAAGGAGGACGCTGAGGGTGGTCATGATCCGGGGATCTTGCAGTTTCCTGATGTTGATTAAAATAAAGAAAGATGAACCATAATTCCTGCCCAACGATTTTTAAAAATTTTATGTATTTGAAAGTCAGAGTTACAGGGAGAGACAGAGGTCTTCCATCTGCTGGTTCACTCCCCAAATGGCCACAACCGCTGGAACTGGGCCAGGCTGAAGCCAGGAGCCAGGAGCCCCGTCGAGGTCTCCCACGGGGACGCGGCGGCCCAGCACTCAGGCCGTCCTCTGCTGCCTTCCCATGTGCACGAACAGAAAGCTGGATAAGAAGTGGAGCAGCTGGGACTAGAACCGGAGCTCGTATGGGATGGCTGCTCTGCAGGGGCGGCTTTAGCTGATCCCACAACACCAGCCCCCACACCCAAGAGCTGACCTTAACCCCCCACCCCTGCTCAAGGTCAGCCTGCCCCAGTAAGAGGCTCCTCCTCCATCAAGGAAGGGCTCCAGGGGCGTCATGGCCCCACAGTTCAGCCGGCACTGAGATGTGCAGGGCGGGTCTGTGCTCCAATCAACCTTGGGGGTGAAGAGCGGACAGAGGGCTGCCAACGGGGTAAAAGTCAACCCTTTAAAACCCTGACTAAAATGGAGTCACTAGGGTCACTTTAGTCACCTTCACGTCTGGAGGCCAGCAGGTGTACGAGAAAACGACTTCCTATCGGCTGACCTCGGGAGCCAGAGGACTGAGACGGCAACAGGCCCCGTGGAAGATTCCTACAGATCCGGGGCCGGGCACTACAGGGAAGCGCATCACGCTGCCGCCTGGGGCACCCTCCCCCCGCAGCGGAGTCTGGTGTGCGTCCTGGCTGCTCTGCTACCAACCCAGCTTCCTGCTAATGTGCCGGGAGAGGCAGCTGGCAGCTCAGCGCATGCTGGTGGCCCTGCCCCAGCCATTGTGCGCAGCTGGGAGGGAACAAGCAGAGGAAGATCTCTCTCTCCTGTCTTTCCCTATCTGCCTTTCAAATCATCTTTTTTCTTTTCAAACATTCATCTGAAAGGCACAGTTACAGAGAGGGAGAGACAGACTTTTTCCTTGCATCCACTTCCATCGCTCCCCCGACGGCCGAAGCCAGGAGCTTCACATGGTCCTCCCTCGTGGCAAGCAGGGGCCCAGGCACTCTGCCCTCTGCTGCTGCTCTCCCCAGGCCATTAGCAGGCAGGTGGACCGGAAGTGGATCCCGGGCTTAATCCGGTGCCATGAGATGCCCGCACTAAAGCACAATGCCCACCCCTCAAATAACCCCAGCAGTGTAACTGTTCCTGTTGCAAACATCCCAACAGAGAGCGGCTGGGCTTGTGTCCCTGCAAAGATGGAGCTGGCCTCGCCCAGAACTGAGACGGGGAGGAGCCACGCGCAGAGTGCACGCAGACTGCTCACTGTAACGTGCTTCCACTGCCCTCCCCTTTCTTCAAAGACTTATTTATCTGAAAGTCAGAGCCAGAAAGGAAGAGCCAGAGAGAGAGGTCTTCCACCCACCGGTTCACTCCCCAGATGACTGCAATGGCCAGGGCTGGGCCAGGCTGAAGCCAGGAGCTGCCACAAGGGTGGCAGGGGCCCAGGCACCTGGGCCCCCTTCTGCTGCTTGCCCAGCCATTAGCAGAGCGGGATGGTTAAGCACAGCAGCAGACACAATCGGCACCCACACGAGATGCTGGCGTCACAGGAGGCAGCTCTACCTGCTCCACACCGACCCTCGCTACACACAAACCCCACTGCTCTAACAGAAATCACAGGTGGAGGCTGCGAGGGAATGAAAGGTTTTTGGGTACACAAGAAACAGCAGAGTGGGAACGGCTTATCACTTGTGACCCGGACACCGATCAAGATGCCAACGGGGAAGTGGGGTGAGGGGCACGGGGGACTGTACCACCGCCTCCCCCTCTAAGGCAGAAACCGCAGCGTGGCCAGACCACCCGCCCCGCCCCTACTCACGTGCCCAGGTCGGACGGCTTGTGCCGCAGCTGCTCTATGAGCTCGCGGTAGGTGGGGTCACTGAGCAGCGTCCGGGTCCTGGGGTCGCTCTCCAGCTTCTGGTACAGATTGGGCATGTTGAAGGGGTTCATGAACTTCCTCTCTGTGGGGACACAGCGAAGCCACCTGTGAAATCTGGCCCACAGCTAACATCTAACTCGAGGACACGGCGAGACGAGGAGCCGCGCCGCGGCGCCCACCTGCCAGGCGGGCCTCCATGTTCTGCAGGCCCTCTTTGAGCTGGGGGTTGCTGGCTTCATGTTTCAAGCCCTCCTCGTAGGTTCGCTTGGCTTCTTCAAATCGGTTCAAGAACTCTAGAGCGGCTGCTTTTCTCGAATAGCCCTGGAGCCAGCAAAGACAGAAAAAATAAAATAAACCAGCCCCGGAGATCAACTCCCAGAGACAGCTCAAGACCCCGTCTACACCTTATGCAGCAAACTGGACACTTCTACCTAGGCCACCGAAACAGGACAGGATGCCAGGGCAGATGGAGACCACGCCCCGCCCCGCCCCACCCATGGCCGGCAGCGGTCCCCTTCTCCCTCAGAGCAGGGGACGGCCTCGCGGCGGTCGGGAGGCCGCCACCCCGGCGTACCTTGCCCCAGTCGGGCTTCAGCTCCACGGTCCTGCAGCCGTCCTCGTAGGCCTTCTGGTAGTCCCCTTTCTTGGCGTAGGCCGCGGAGCGGTTGCTGTAGAGCACGTGGTTCCGGGGGTCTAACCGGATGGCCTCCGAGTAGCACCGCAGGGCGTCGTCGATGTTGCCGGCGCTCAGGGCCTTGTTGCCCTTCTCCTTCAGCTCGCTCACCTGCAAGAACAGCGCTCTCAGCGCCCTCAGCCCAGCGCCCCCAGGCCGTCCTGAGCCTCCCCAGGCCGTCCCGAGCCTCCCCAGGCCGTCCCGAGCCTCACCACAGCACAGGGAGAAGCAGCTCATCCACTCATCTCCCACCCCTCCGGGAGCCGGCAGGGCAGAGCAGGCCCCGCTCTCAGAGGGCCCCTTCCACGGACAAGTGAACCACACGGCAGATCCCCAGCGCACATGACACGCTGGGCACAGGCCCTGCCCCTCGCGGCCGGCGCAGGGCCTAAAGGCTGTGGAGAGCTCCCCGGAGCTCGGGACACCAGTCAGGGCTCCTCTGCCAGCCCCTCCCGTTCACGCCAGGGCGACGTGGCCATGCGCAGTACCGCTGTCCTGCACGGGGAAGGCTGACCCCTAGCTTCTTCCCCGGGGCACACCGGGGACGGAGAACGCAGACACATGGCCCTGCTTTGGTCTCCCATCCCTGCAAATATCCAGAAGCAAAGCGCCGAAGCAAGCAAAGCAGGCCATGGCCACGTCAGAAGGGTCCTAACCAAGGGGCTTCTTGCTGGAACTGCCCAGAGAAGGCCGGGCGCCCCAGGCAGCCCACCAGAGGGAGGGCAACACCCCAAGCTCCTCTGAAATGCATCACACAGCAGAGCGCAGCCTGGAGCCCTGGCTGCCCCACGTCTGATCCAGCTCTCTGCTAATGCACCTGGGAAAGCAGCGGAAGATGGTCCAGATACACAGACCCCTGCACCCATGTGGGAGACCCGGATGAAGCTCCTGGCTTCGGCATGGCCCAGCCCTGGCCATTGGGAGCGAGCCAACAGAGATAAAAATAAAATAAAATACCACCACATTCCCTGGTATCATCAGGCCATGCCACGAAGTTACTGTACCACTCTGCCATTCGATGCCACCCCCAACCCGCCACAGGGTATCCACGACAGAGACGGGCCCGCATCCCACATGGGTGCCGGTTCGTGTCCCGGCAGCTCCTCTTCCTATCCAGCTCATGGCCTGGCAGAGCAGAAGATGCCCAAGTCCTCGGGCCCCTGCACCCACGTGGGAGCCCGGGCGGGTTCCTAGCTTTTGGCCTTGGTCTGGCCCAGTCCCGCCACTGTGGCTACTTGAGTGGACGAGAGGATGGAAGAGATTTCTGCCTCTCCCAGAGAGGCTCCTGGCTTCAGTTCGGCCCAGCTCCAGCCATTGTGGTCATTTGGGGAGTGAACCAGCAGATGGAAGACCTTTCTCTCTGTCTCTAACTCTGCCTCTCAAATAAACAAATAAAATCTAGGAAAGAAAAAAAAAAAAAAAAACACTGCATTAAGACAAAGGACTCTGGAACCTCCGAGCACAGCACCCAGGAACCCTCCAACAGGAAGGAGTGCAAGAGCCAGGAAAGAAGACAGAGGAAAAGGCCTAACAGTGCCGCAAGGGATGGAAACTCCAAGTCACAGAACTCATCTGGTGAGGCAGCGCTGTGATGCAATGGCTTAAGCCCCCCGCCTGCAGCACTAGCATCCCAGATGGGCGCCGGTTCGAGTCCCAGCTGCTCCACTCTGATGCTCTCTGCTGTGGCCTGGGAAAGCAGAAGATGGCCCAAGCCCTTGGGCCCCTGCACCCGCGTGGGAGACCCGGAAGAAGCTCCTGGCTTCAGCTCAGCTCAGCTCTGGCTTTTGTGGCCATCTGAAAAGTGAACCAGTGGATGGAAGACCTCTCTCTGTTTCTACTTCTCTCTGTAACTATTATCAAGTAAATTTAAATAAATCTTAAAACAACAACAACAACAACAACCCCCCGGGGCCGAGGGCCGCTGAGGGAGCTCGGCAGAGTTCCCGAGCAAGGACTGCGCTGCAGCAGCAATCCTGGTCCCGGCCAGCGCTCCAGCACCTCGCGGAGGGGACCACAGCACACAGGACAGCAAAGCGTTACACAGGGCTGGCGCTGCGGCGTAGCGGGTGAAGCCGCTGCCTGCAGTGCAGCGTCCCACAGGGGCGCCAGTTCTAGTCCCGGCTGCTCCACTTCCAACACAGCTCTCTGCCGTGGCCTGGGAAAGCAGTGGAGGATGGCCCGAGTGCTTGGGCCCCTGCACCTGTGTGGGAGACCCAGAGGGTGCTCCTGGCTTCAGATCGGTGCAGTTCTGACCATTGCGGCCACCTGGGGAGTGACCCAGCGGATGGCAGACCTCTCTCTGCCTCACTTTCCACAGCGGGATGCACGCACTGGGCCCGATGTGCACGCGTGAGGCCAGCGCGGTGCAGCAGGCTAGGCCGCTGCCTGGAATCCCAGCTCCTCCTCTGCGCTCTGGTTCCAGCCCCGGCTGCTCCACGCCCAGGCCAGCGCCCTGCGAATGCACCTGGAGAAGCAGAGCTGCGGCCCCGCCAGCAGCGTGGGAGCCCGGGCGGGTTCCTAGCTTTTGGCCTTGGTCTGGCCCAGTCCCGCCACTGTGGCTACTTGAGGAGTGGACGAGGGGATGGGAGAGATCTGTCTCTCCCTGTCTTTATAACTCTGCCCTTCAAACAAGTAAATAAACCTCTTTTCTTTCTAAATGTGCAGTGTATCCTGAGACTTGAACGGCCCTTGGGGGCAGGGCTGTGGGGTAGAGGGTTAAGCTGCCTGCAACACAGCAGCCCTGCTGGTCCGTGTCCGGGCTGCTCCACCTCCGACGCAGCTCTCTGCTGTGGCCTGGGAAGGCAGTGGAGGATGGCCCAAGTCCTTGGGGCCCTGCGCCCGTGTGGGAGCCCTGGGGGAAGCCTCTGACTTCCACCTGCTGAGCCCTGACCTTAGGGCCACTGGGGGGTGAGTCAGCGGGTGGGCGCGCGCTCCCACCAAGGGACTCCTCTCTCTACCTAGTCCGCTCTCATTTGTCTCTTAACTGCAGTACGGATCTCACAGCCGAAACCCAATACCGAGGGCCGAGCAGTCCCACGGCGCTCGCGGGGCCTGGACTCGCAGGAGCGGGCGCTAAGGCACCTGGGCGCGAGTGCGGGCGGCAGGACCCTCGGCTGGGGCTGCAGTCCGCCCCTCAGTGGGCGCCCGCAGCACCGACGGCCGCTTCCACACTAAGACCAGTGGCTCCCAGTCCACGCCGAGTCTGCTTCGCCCCGGACACAACTCTACGGAGGCCCGGGACGTGCACCACCCTCTCCCCTTCCCGCCCCAGGCCAGCGCTGGGCACCTCGATCCCGGCCGTGCGCGGGCCGCCCCGGCCCTGCCCACAGGCGCCCCCCGCGCCGGAACAAAGGCCCCCGTCGCAGGGGCCCCCCCAGGCCACGGCGCCCGGCCCCCCGCTTTTTCCACCATCGATCGCCGCGGCCCCGCGAGGCCTCGCGCGCACCTGCAGGCCCCCGTGGGCATCGCTTCCAACGCCGCAGGCCCACGGCCGGGCGCCTCCCCGCGGGACCGGACCCCGACTCCTCGGGCCGCGGCCCCTCGTCGCACACAGACCCGGAGGGCACTGGGCCCAAGGACCCCGGCGCCTCCCCGCCGGCCGCGGCCAGCGAGGTCTCGCCTCCCCGGGGCCCCCAGGCTGCAAACGCCCTCGGCGACTCCCGGCCTCCCCGTCCCCGCTGCTCGGCTCTCCCCGAGGCCACCGTCCCGGGCGGCTTCTCCGGCCCCGGTGCTGCCCGCCCAGGCCGCGACCTCCCCCGGCCGAGCCTCCGGCCCCTCGCCCACCGGCCCCTCTCGGGAGGCCTCACGCCCCACTCGGGCCTCCGCCGGCCGCGGCGCTGGGCGCTCCCCACGGCCCGGCCCCGGCCCCGGCCGCCCCCGCCTCCCCGCCCGGCCCGGCCTCGCCCGTCCCCGAGCAGCCGCCCCTCCCCCTTCACCTGCTCCATAGTCCGGCCCGGAACCCCGTCGAATCGAACCCGTCCGCTCCGCGTTCCCAGCCGCACGCGCCGCCTTCTGGAACCTACTAGAAGATGCCAGGACCCCGGCTCCCGCCTCTTCCTCGCCTGCTCACTGGCCGAGTGCCTCTAGGGGGCTCCCTCTGCTCCTCTGCAATTGGCTTGAAGTCCAGCCTATCATTTTCGCTCCTCTTTCATTGGCCGGAGACGAGTAATCCCGTCAACCCGGCCTTCCCCGCACCTCCTGATTGGCTCTCTCGGGTAATCCCCGCCCATTTCAGGCCCTACGGGTGGAGGGAGGAGCGTACGTCTGCGACTAGGATTGGCTGGTTGGTTTGTCAATCGCGGTCGAGCTGGCAGCGCCCATTGGTTCTGTTCTTTCTGGAAATTTCCACCTTTCCCATTGGGCTGCCAGACTCCATGAAGGAACCGCCTTCAGAAGAAAAAAAATTTCCATTGGGAGGAGACTTGCCAACACTTTGCTCTGATAGGTTTAAACGGCTGCCCGTCAAAGAGCGGGGTGCCGGGTGTCGCCCGGCCGGTGGTTTGTGGGAGTTCGGGGCTGCCCTCACCGCGCTGTTGCCGGGGCTCTGGGGACTGCGGCCGAGACGACCCTGTCCTCGCGTGGGCGTGGGGCGCGGCCGTCTGCGCCGGCGCCGGGAGCGCCAGTGCCCGCGCTGTGCGCCCTCCGGTCAGACCTGGGTCTCCCAGCGGTGCCCGAGGCCGAGAAGGCGCCGGGCCTTGGCCGGACGCAGGCGCGGGAGGCCGCGGCCGGGGGTCCAGTCCCAGGGGCTGCCCCGCGGGGCCGCGCTGGGGGCGGCAAGAGTCGGGGTTCGGCGGCTGCTTCTGCGTGCAGGCCCCGGGTGTGGCTCGGGAAGCGGGATGGGTTCGCGCGAGCACCGCCCGGGGCCCCGCCGTGGCCTGTGAGGCCCCCACCTCCCAGCTGGTGCCAGGTTCGAGGCCCAGCGCCGCTAGCGCGCACCCTGGGGTAGCAGGCGTGGCTCCGATACCTGGGTCTCTGCCGCCCGCGCGGGGACCCAGGGGACTCCCTTCTCAGCTTGGGCCTGGCTCAGCCCCAGCTGCAGGGGCTCTTGGCAGGGACCCAGCTCGGGGTGGGTGGGCGCGCTCTCTTGCGCTTTGCCTCTGGGCGCGGGTCCGTGTCCCGCCTGTGCCGGTGGCCTCTCGCCCGCTGGCCGTCCCCGTGCGGCTCGCTCAGTGTCGGGCAGGCCTGCTTCCCTCCGCCGGTCCCCTCGTGGTTCCCGCTTCCCCCGGCCCTGCCGCCCCCAGCAAGCACCTGTCGCATCGCTCTGCCGGCGCTGGGCTGGGCGCGAGCCCATCAGAGGGGCGCCGTGGGCGTGGGAGCGCGGTCGGGGAGGCCCAGGACGGCCTGGAGTGTGCTCCTTTATCTGCTTTGCCCGGCGTCCAGCCCGCAGTGGGCACTTGTCAGTTCACGGAATGTGACTGGACATGCTGTCGCCTGTCAGGGGTCAAGGTGGGCTCAGAGAACTCCCTCGGGGAGCCGGCGAAAGCCGGGTGAAGAAGGTGTGGGTGCCGGGCTGTGGTGGAGCAGGCTAAGCCTCTGCCTGAGGCGCCGGCATCCCATGTAGGCGCCAGTTCAAGTCCCGGCTGCTCCTCTTCCGACCCAGCTCTCTGCTGTGGCCTGGGAAAGCAGTAGAAGATGGCCCAAGTGCCTGGCCCCCTGCCCCATGTGGGAGACCCGGAAGAAGCTCCTGGCTCCTGCCCTTGTGGCCATTTGGGGAGGGAGCCAGTGGATGGAAGACCTTTCTATGTCTCTGTAACTACCTCCCGAAAAAAGTAAAAATCTTTAAAATAAAATAAAGTGTGTCTGCTGGAGCAGGGCTGGTGATAACATTTTCAAGAGGGAGGTGGGAGACTGGGGCGTCAGCGCGGGGCGGTGGGGCCTGGGGAAGGTGGTGAAGTGGCAAAGTTCTGGATCTGGAGGCCCCACCTGCCCTGCGTGTCATCCTATCACTAATCAGATGACCCCTCCCCTTACCCGGGGCCTGGGGGCAGCGCCGACACGCCCGCCCCTTTTCGAAGCTCACAAGAACCCTGGGGAAGGGGACCTCGGTTTTTCTTCTCCTCCAGGACAAGCAGAGCTGGGTATGGAGTTCCCCTTCCAGGGCCAGCGCTGTGGCGTAGTGGGTAAAGCTGCCGCCTGCAGTGTCGGCATCCCCCATGAACACCAGTTTGAGTCCCGGCTGCTCCACTTCCAGTCCAGCTCTCTGCTATGGCCTGGGAAAGCAGTGGAAGATGGCCCAAGTGCTTGGGCACCTGCGTGGAAGACCCGGAAGAAGCTCTAGGCTCCTGGCTTCAGATTGGCCCAGTGGATGGAGGATTTTTCTCTCTCTGCCTCTATGTAACTCTGCTTTTCAAATAAATAAAAACTCTAAACAATTTAAAAAAGAAATCCCTCTTCTTACCTTTCCCTGTCCACTCCCTACATGAAGCCCACGTGTACCTCTGTGTAAACCTTACCGCGCTGCAGGCCGTGTTTGAGCCTCTGCTTAGGATTCTCTAAATAAAAAGCAACATTAATTTTGGCCCTACCAGGCCCACAGCGGTGGCAGTTTGGAATTCTGGGAGGGCTTCAGTTTGGATCCGGAGGTGAATTCCCCCCCCCCCCCACAGTCTCCTCCTCCCAGGATGAAAAAATCCTTGGCCTTGAGAACTCCTAAAGGTATCTCCGGCAAGACTGTAAACATTTATTTGAAAGACAATGACGGGCGGGGGTGGGGGGGTGGGGTAGAGAGATCTTGCATCTGCTGGTTCACTCCCCTGATGGCTGCCATGCCAAGGCTGGGCCAGGCCAAAGCCAGGAAGCAGGAATTCTGTCTGGGTCTCCCACGTGGATGCAGGGACCCAAGCACCCGGGCCATCTTCCGCAGGTTTCGTAGGCACGGTAGCCTGGCGGGCAGCAGAGCAGCCGGGACGGAGCCAGCACTGTGACCCGGTGTGCCAGGGTCGCCCCCAGCACAGCACCCCCCCAGGAATATTTCAATTTCCGGTTTAACTGAGTGACCCCCGTGCGGGGAAGTGATGGCAGAGAGCGTACTGCGGCGCCACCACCCCCTCCCTATTCTCATGGTAAACTTGGAGATTCCTTGGGAAGGAGGGCGGGCATTTGGTTCTCGCCTGGGGGGGGGTGCTTGCACTCCACCACCCTAACTTCCGCTGGGACCACCCTGACCGCCTGTTAACCCGTCTGAGTCCTCACAACCCCAGCTTCTGCCGAGCTGGCTGGCGAATCCTGCCTACTGGGGAACGCGGGGCGCGGTTGTTGGGGTGGTGGCCTCGCGGCAGGTGGGCCGCTCGCTGGCTGCGGCTTGAGCCCCACGAGGTGGTAGTGAAGTAGGCGGGCATACAGGTTAAAATCGATTAGGTGTGTGAGCTGGAAGATCACGCCTCACCACGCCCCTGTGTGACCTCACGCCCTACCTGGCCACACCTGGGTGCCCACCAGCCAATCAGGTTAATTAACCACTCCCCTTTGAAAATGGGCTAAAAGCCTGGGACATGTGGTACTGAAATCGGACAAGGCCCTCTAAAATCTACACTAAAATGTGGCCCCTTAAAGTTCCCCAGAAGTGCTATCTGGGGTGCCACATGTGCTACCAGAATTTGGGGTGCCTTACAATTTCACCACGGGCTTTTATTACTAAATCCCCAATATTAATAAGCCCAAGAGGGTTCTTGCCTAATATTTAGAGAAGAATAATAAATACCGGCACAGATAAACGAGGCAGCATGGTACGTTTTAAGCTTTTATTTAGTGAGAAAGATGCATAGCAGAGTGAGAGCTTTATTAAGGGAGAGAGATGAACAGGGGTTCATACCGAGCACCAGGAACCAGCCACGTGGAAGAACATCTAGGCCTGTATCCGGGCCAGGAAGCCTAGAGCACGTGGCCCGAAGGCCATGCGCCCTAGAGGCGCGGGGCTACAGCAAGCCCCCTCTTGACAAGAGGCCAGGGAAGAAGAGCAGGGTGGGCCACACCGTGTCCACTTCAAAAGGGGAGTGGTTAATTAACCTGATTGGCTGGCGGGCACCCAGGTGTGGCCAGGTAGGGGCATGAGGCCACACAGGGGCATGGCAAAGGCGTGGTCTTCCAGTTTACAAATCTAACAATTTTAACCTGTATGTGTGCCTACTTTAGTACCCCAGATAGTGCTTCTGGGGAACTTTAAGGGGGTACATTTTTGTATGAATTTTAGGGGTCATTCCTGATTTTAGTACCTGGGTCTGGTGCTTGGCTCTGGACCCTCGGCGTCTGCCAATGCCCACCGGGAGAGGCCACACTGATGACTCAAGTAGTTGGTTTCCGGCTGCCTGAATCGGAGACCTGGATTGAGCTCTGTGCTCCTGGCTTTGGGCCCCACTTGGAAAGTGGATGGGCGCTCACTCTGTCGCTCAAGTAAATTAACCCAGTGTTTAAAAATAGCGTTCTACTCTGGTGAATTTGTCTGCGAAGCGAGGCGCTGTGCTGTAAGCTTCAAGGAATAAGACGATGGTGATTATTGTCAGTAACTATCCCTTGGAGAGCCACAGGGCTCCGCCTGGAGGTCTGGAGCCTGGGGGGTGGGCGCCCCAGCCCCTGACAGGTTGTGAACAGTACCTCTGGGGACACTCAGGCTCCCACCTCACTCCAGCCTGCTCCGTCCGCCCCTGCTCCCAGGGGATTCGCACTGGAGCCCCAGAAGGCGGCCCCGGATCTCCTCCCAACCCACCCCCCACCACAGTCACACTCAGTGCTGGGTGATCTGTTCGTCCCATCTCCCACACCAGACCCTGGGTCCCCCAGGTCAGAGACCAGATGCTTCTTTGTAAAATAACACTGAGAGGCCTCCTGCACTGCGCCCCCCGCAGACCAGGTGAAAGAGCAAAGCGGCGGGGGCCAGTGCTGTGGCAGAGTGGGTTACGCTGCTGCCTGCAATGCCAGCACCCCACATGGCCGCAGGTTCGAGTCCGGGCTGCTCCTCTTCCGATCCAGCTTCCTGTTGATGTGTCTGGGAAAGCAGTAGAGGACGGCCCAAGTGCTTGGGTGCCTGGACCCTGGGCTCCTGGTCAGCCTGCTGGGGCCATTTGCGGAGTGAAACAACAGATGGAAGATCTCTGTCTCCCTCTCTCTCTCCATAGCCCTGCCTTTCAAATAAATAAATAAGTAAACAATTTTTTTTAAATACAGCAGACCCTTGAGAGACTCAGGAAGCAGGGGTGCCCTGGGCTTCCAGGGGCAGGGAGGGTTTGGGGACCCCACCCGTTTGTGTTGACTCCTCCTGGATCCCGCTCTGGGCCTGAGTCACAGAGCAGAGGCCGAGAGCCTCACTGCACCCTGGGCCACGCCTGCTCCTTGGGTGCCTTGACTCTGCAAGGCGCGAGGCCTCTGGGCCGCGGCCCCACTGAGCCGTCAAGCTCGGGGTGAGGGCGCTGCAGGTGCAGGGCTGTGTCCAGCAGCTTTTAGGTGCTGGGAACGCCGGAGGAGGCAGCTACTCGGAAGGGAAGAGGCCTTTTCCTCAGCTCACAGTTTGGGAAGCTGATGCCGGCTCAGGTACGGCCGCATGGCAGGTGGCTGAGTGCCGCCGGCCTGGGCCTGGGAGGGATCCCGTGGGGAGCCAGGGAGCGGGGGCGGGACCGTGTACGCCTTCACTCAGGCCTTTTAAATCAGCCTTTTGGTGAGACCCTCCTAAAGACCGCCCACGGGCCCCACCTCCTAGAGGTCCCAACAGCGCCACCCAGAGGACTGATCCTGGAACACATGGGCCTCTGGGGGATGTCCAACAACCAGGCCACCGCAAAGGGACCCAGGCGCCCGCTGCAGAACCATCAGCTGATCTCGTTCCAAGTTGCTGACGTCCATACAGTGCTATTTGTTTCAAAGATTTATTTATTTATTTGAAAGGCAGAATTAGAGAGAGAGAGAGGTCTTCCATCCAATGGTTCACTCCCCAGATGGCTGCAATGGCCGGAGCTGCACCGATCCAAAACCAGTAGCCAGGAGCTTCCTCCGGATCTCTCACGCGGGTGCAGGGGCCCAAGGGCATCTTCTGCTTTCTCAGGCCACAGCAGAGAGCTGAATCAGAAGTGGAGCAGCTGGGACTCTAACTGGCGCCCATATGGGATGCCAGCACTGCAAGTGGTGGCTTTACCTGCTACGCCACAGCACTGGCCCCCTACTGTTATTTTTAAATTTTTTTAATTTTTTTTACTTTTTGACAGGCAGAGTGGACAGTGAGAGAGAGAGACAGAGAGAAAGGTCTTCCTTTTTGCCATTGGTTCACCCTCCAATGGCCGCCGCGGCCGGCGCACCGTGTTGATCCGAAGGCAGGAGCCAGGTGCTTCTCCTGGTCTCCCATGGGGTGCAGGGCCCAAGGACTTGGGCCATCCTCCACTGCACTCCTGGGCCACAGCAGAGAGCTGGCCTGGAAGAGGATAGAATCCGGCGCCCCAACTGGGACTAGAACCCGGTGTGCCGGCACCGCAAGGCGGAGGATTAGCCTAGTGAGCCGCGGTGCCAGCCCCCTACTGCTATTTTTAAATCGGTATGTTTTTTGTAAAATATTTATTTATTAGAAAGAGTTACAGAGAGAGAAAGAGACAGAAAGATCTTCCTTCTGCTGGTTCACTCCCCCAAAAGGCTGCAATAGGCAGGGCTGGGCCAGGCCATAAGCCAGGAGCCTGGAATTCCTTCCAGGTCTCCCAGGTGGGTGCGGGGGTCTAAGGACTTGGGCCATCTGCTGCTGCTTTCCCAGGCCATAGCAGAGAGCTGGGTCGGAAGGGAGCAGCCAGACTCAAGCCAGCGTGGGATGCCGGCACTGCAGGCGGCAGCTTAACCTGCTGCGCCACAGCACCGGCCTCTAAGTCAGTTTTTTTTTTTTTTTTTTTTTTTTTTTAATGATTATAGCGGTCAGCATCTGCTTTATGAGACGTCTTCCTTCTATTGGTTCGTCCCGCCAAATGACCACAGCAGCCGTCTCAGCCAGGTCAGGACCAGGAGCCGGAGCTCACTCTGGGCTCCCGCGTAGGCGGCAGGGACTCAGGCCCCCAGCATCCTTGGCTGCCTCGGCACATCAGCAAGACGTTCAAGCGGAAGCAGAGTGGGACTCAAACCGGGCACTCCGGGCTCCCCAAGGGTGTCAGCCACCGGGCCACGTGCCCGCCCCGGGCCACGGGCCCTGGAGTAATGGCAAATCGCCAGCCCTAAGCCCGTGCGTTTTCAGGGTTTGTTATACAACAATCAGTATCTAGCATAAAGGGATCTAGTTCAGAATCAGCGTTTGAATGGTTGAGAGAACTGGTCGACCACACACTCAGCTTGTTAGTGGGCAAGACTTGCTTAAGAGATGAGCAAATGCTTGTTGGAGGTGTCAGAAATTACTGGGGCCGGCGCTGTGGTGTAGCAGGTAAAGCTGCCACCTGCAGTGCTCGCATCCCATACGGGCGCCGGTCCAAGTCCCGGCTGCTCTACTTCCAATCAAGCTTTTTGCTATGGCCTGGGAAAGTAGTGGAAGATGGCCCAGGTCCTTGGGCTCCTGCACCCACATGGGAGACCTAGAAGAAGCTCCTGGCTTCAGATTGGTGCAGCTCCAGCCTTTGTAGCCAATTGGGGAGTGAACCAGCGGATGGAAGATCTCTCTCTCTCTCTCTCTCTTCCTCTCATGTGTAACTCTGACTTTCTATTTTTTATTTTTTTTCCTCTCTCTTTTTTTTTTTTTTTTTTTTTACAGGCAGAGTGGATAGTGAGAGAGAGAGAGACAGAGAGAAAGGTCTTCCTTTTTGCCATTGGTTCACCCTCCAATGGCCGCTGCAGCCAGCGCATCCTGCTGATCCGAAGCCAGGAGCCAGGTGCTTCTCCTGGTCTCCCACGCGGGTGCAGGGCCCAAGCACTTGGGCCATCCTCCACTGCCTTCCCGGGCCATAGCAGAGAGCTGGCCTGGAAGAGGGGCAACCGGGATAGAATCCGGCGCCCCGACCGGGACTAGAACCCGGTGTGCCAGCGCCGCAAGGTGGAGGATTAGCCTGTTAAGCCACGGCGCCGGCCAACTCTGACTTTCAAATAAATAAATAAATCTTAAAAAAAAAAAAGAGGCCGGCGCCGTGGCTCACTAGGCTAATCCTCCGCCTTGCGGCGCCGGCACACCGGGTTCTAGTCCCGGTCGGGGCGCCGGATTCTATCCCGGTTGCCCCTCTTCCAGGCCAGCTCTCTGCTGTGGCCTGGGAGTGCAGTGGAGGATGGCCCAAGTCCTTGGGCCCTGCACCCGCGTGGGAGACCAGGAGAAGCACCTGGCTCCTGCCATCGGATCAGCGCGGTGCGCCGGCTGCAGCGCGCCTACCGCGGCGGCCATTGGAGGGTGAACCAATGGCAAAAAGGAAGACCTTTCTCTCTGTCTCTCTCTCTCACTGTCCACTCTGCCTGTCAAAAAAAAAAAAAAAGAAAAGAAATTATGCTCGTTAGGGGTGTAAGTCTCTCTCTCTCTCTCTCTCTCTCTCTCTCTCTTTTTTTTTTGACAGAGTGGACAATGAGAGAGAGAGACAGAGAGAAAGGTCTTCCTTTTTTCCATTGGTTCACCCCCTAATGGCTGCTGCGGCCGGCGCACTGGGCAGAAGATTAGCCTCGTGAGCCGTGGCTCCGGCCTAGGGGTGTAAGTCTCTTTAGTTGGGGGTTCCAGGTGTTGGAGAATTGTAACAGTGATTCTAACTCTGGAAGATGTAGTTTAAAATCTATTAGGGAATTTAATTACCTAAGTTTGTAATCGGCATTCATTTTTAGGAGAACTTAATCTGTTGGATTTACGAGTTAATTAAATATTGATCAAGGCATAAGTAAAGGTAATTGTTCTTACTTTATACTAAATTATTAGATTTATAAATAGAAAACTAGATTTGAAAGTTGCACTCGGACGTGTAAGGAAAGCTTGTCCTGTTTCTAATGTATGAGGTTCATAAACACAGTATTCACTGACACACAGCAGCGGGAGGTAGCTCCCGTCTACACACGGCCCCTGGCCCGTATAAACCCACAGTGCCCTGCGCTGGAGCCCCAGGACTCAGCAGCCCACAGACTCCCTACTCTGCTTCCGTGGGCGCCCTGCCTCGCACACCCCCCAAACACAGCACTGCAGGGTCTCACAAAATCGTCTGCTTCCCACAAGGCCCAGCTCAAATAATTAGACTCCCGGGTCCTCGCCCAGGGCCCCCTGAGCACAGGGAGCCTGTAGCTGGGGCCGCCACCATCCTGGCTGCCTCAGGGAACAGGGCTGGGTCTCAATGCTAAGAAACAGCAGGAGTAGGGGCTGGCGCTGTGGCACAGTGGGTGAACGCCCTGGCCTGAAGTGACAACATTCCATACGGGTGCTGGTTTGAGTCCTGGCTGTTCCTCTTCCAATCCAGCTCTCTGCTATGGCCTGGGAAAGCAGTGGAAGATGGTCCAAGTCCTTGGGCCCCTGCACCCACGTGGGAGACCTGGAAGAAGCTCCTGGCTCCTGGCTTCGGGTCTGCGCAGCTCCGGCTGTTGTGGCCAATTAGGGAGTGAGTCAGCGGATGAAGGACCTCTGTTCTCTCTCTGTGTAACTCTGACTTTCAAATAAATAAATAAATATTTTAAAAATCAGTTGATTTATTAAAAATTAATAAATATAAAAATAAAAATATTTATTTAAAAAGAATTATTATTCATTTGAAAGGCAGAGTTACAGAGAGAGAGAGAGAGACCTCTTCCATCTGCTAATCCACTCTCCAGATGGCTGCAATGGCTGAGACTGGGCCAGGCAGAAGCCAGGAGCCGGGAACTTCATCTGGATCTCCTACATGAGTGCAGGGCCCCAAGGACTTGGGCCTCTTCTGCTGCTTTCCCAGGCGCATCGGCAGGGAGCTGGATCGGAAGTGGGGCAGCTGGGATTGGAAGCACAACTCATATGGGATGCTGGCTTACCCCACCGTGCCACAACGCCAGCCCCCTACTGACTTTTTTTTTTTTAAAGATATATTTATTTATTTGAGAGGCAGAGTTGCAGAGAGGCAGAGGCAGAGAGAGAAAGGTCTTCTATCCGCTGGTTCACTCCCCAAATTACCGCAACGGCCGGAGCTGTGCCGACCCAAAGCCAGGAGCCAGGAGCCAGGAGTTTCCCCGGGTCTCCCACGCAGGTACAGGGGCCCAAGGACTTGGGCCATCTTCCACTGCTTTCCCAGGCTATAGCAGAGAGCTGGATCAGAAGTGGAGCAGCCCGGACATGAACGAACACCTGTATGGGAAGCCAGCACTGCAGGCGGCAGCCTTACCTGCTACGCTACAGCGCTGGCACCCCGTCCCCCCAGAGAAAATCCTGGGTCATCGAGGTGGGCCCTCATAAAGGCCCTCGAAACGGAAGAGGAGGAGTGGAGGAGAGAGCTGGAGAGAGTGCCACCCCGTGAGGAGGCACACAGACTTTCGCGTGGCTGCGGCTGGGCGTGAGGCTGGAGGAAGGGGCCAGGCGCCCGGCACGGGGGTGGTGTCTGGAAACTGGCGAAGGAAAAGAAACCCGGATTCTCCCCTGGAGCTTCCGAAAGGAACCCAGCCTGCTGGTGCCTTGATCGGAGTGGAAAGCTGCTGGAATTTCTTCCTTTCTTTTTTTTAAACATTTATTTTATCTATTTGAAAGGCAGAGTTACAGAGAGGCAGAGGCAGAGAGAGAGAGAGAGAGAGAGGTCTTCCATCTGCTGGTTCACTCCCCAATTGGCCACAATGGCAGGAGCTGAGCCAATCTGAAGCCAGGAGCCAGGAATGTTTTCTGGGTCTCCCACCCCGGTGCAGGGGCCCAAGGACTTGGGCCATCTTCCACTGCTACCCCAGGCCATAGCAGAGCTGGACTGGAAGAGGAGCAGCTGGGAGTAGAACCGGCACCCATATGGGATACCAGCGCTTCAGGCCAGGGCTTTAACCCTCTGTGCCACAGCGCCAGCCCCTCTGGTGAAATTTCTGACCCACACAGCTTGAAGAACCAATGCCAAGCTGTTGCTGCCGCCAAGCACGTGGCGATGTTATAGCAGTGAGGGGACGCGGGCCCGGGGCCACCCAGTGCCACTCTGGCCATCAGCGACACCTGCACCAGCACTTTGCAGGCCACAGGTGGGTGCCAAAGAGATCTGGACCTGGGGCCTGTGCCAGCTGCCTATCTGGCTCTCGGTGACCCAGAGAGATCCTGGGCGGAGAGCGGCCACTGAAGGTGCAGGGTGTGTGGGGGCACAAGGCCACAGGTCCAAGAGGACACAGAGGGCGCATCACGAAGGGACGAGGGGACGAGGGGACGTGTGCGTGGCGGGAGGCTGCTCTGAGCTGGCCAGGTCGCGGGGCAGCAGGAGAGGTGGCCCCAGGTTAAGGGAATGCACCTGGGCTCTTTGAGGAAAGACTAACATTCACAAGGTCACCTTTTGGAAAAAATGGTTTTTTACTTTATGTTTGTTGTTGTTTCAAATTTTAAAGGCAGAGTGACAGGAAAAGTGAGACAGCTTTCATGTGCTGGTTCACCCCCCAAATGCTTGCAACAGCCAGGAGCCAGGAGCTTCATCCGTGGGTGGCAGGGGCCCAAGCCCTTGGGCCACCGTCTCTCCCAGGTGTGTTTCAGGGAGCTGGAAATGAAGTGAGGCGTGGCCGGGACCTGAACCAGGCGCTCTGACGGGGGATGTGGCGTCCCGAGTTGCACCACAGCCACCCTGCCAAAGTTTATCCTCACAACCTTGTTCACCAAGGGGGGGCATGCCTCCGGGGTCATCTAGAGGGCAAGATGGCAGGTACGTGCAAGATGGCCACGGTCACGCCAAGCTGAATCCCCAGGCACAGGGGCTTTTTTTTTTTTTTTTTTTTTAGAATTATGTATTTGAATGTCAGAGTTACACACAAAGAGAAAGAGAGGCAGAGAGAGAGAGAGAGAGAGAGAGAGGTCCTCCATTCTGCTGGCTCACTCCCCAAATAACCCAAACGGCCAGAGCTGAGTTGATCCGAAGCCAGGAGCCAGGAGCTTCCTCCAGGTCTCCCACGTGGGTGCAGGAGCCCAAGGACCTGGGCCATCTTCCACTGCTTTCCCAGGCCATAGCAGGGAGCTGGATCAGAAAAGGAGCAGCCAGGACTAGAACCAGCACCCATATGGGATGCCGGCACTGCAGGGTGGGGTTTTAACTGGCTGCGCCACAGCGCCACCTCCCCCACCTTTTTTTTTTTCAAGTTTTTATTTACTTGAGAGGCAGAGTTACAGGGAAAGACAGAGATCTTCCATCCACTGGTTCACTCGCCAAATGGCCGCAATGGCCGGAGCTGGGCAGGTCCAAAGCCGGGAGCCAGGAGCTTCCGGGTCTCCCACATGGGTGCAGGGGCCCAAGCACTTGGGTCATCCTCTACTGCTTTCCTAGGCCATAGCAGAGAGCCGGATTGGAAGTGGAGCAGCCAGAATTCGAACCGGCGTCCTTATGGATTCCCGCACTGCAGGCAGTGCCACAGTACCGGCCTCTGCTCCACTTCTGACCCAGCTCTCTGCTATGGCCTGGGAAAGCAGCAGCAGATGGCCCAAGTCCTTAGGCCCTGCCCTCACATAGGAGACCTGGAAGAAGCTCCTGGCTCCTGGCTGCAGCCTGGCTCAGCCCCAGCGTTATGACCATGTGGGGAGTGAACCAGCGGATGCAAGAGCTCTCTATGTCTCTCCCTCTCTGCCTTTCAAATAAATAAAAAATAAAATTTAAGAAAAATCATCTTTACTAAAAAAAAAAAAAAAAAAAGAAAGAAAGAATAAAAAAGTCGGTGGACATTTGGCCCAGGGTGAGACCAGCGCTAGGGCTTGGGTTCCACCCCGCGCCGCCCCGGGTCTGCTGATGCCAGCGCTGGGTCCCTGCCATCCCCACGGGAGACAGGGCTGATGGCGCGTTCCCGGGCGTTAAGCCCACTCTCTGCTTCTCAAATAATAACAATAAAAAAATTTTTTCCCCCGAAATCCCACTATTTTCCACCCTGGCCCAAGAGGCATGGGCGCAGGGCCGCACACCTGTCACCTCCCCAAGGCGGGGCCCGGGGCCTGGGGGCGGTGGGGAGCCGGTGCGGCGTGCGGACCGCCCCGGGGACGCCCTCGGGCCGGGCCAGGCGCGGAGGGCTCCAGGCCGTCGGCCGCCACCGACTCCGAACCGCAAGGAGGCGCCCGCGCGGGGCGCGCACGTGTGCATAGGAGCGCGCGGGCCCGGCCGGCGGCCCGGACTACAAGTTCCAGGGTGCCCAGCGGCGCGCCCGGGTGCTGTGTCCGCGCCCCCGGCAGGCTGCGAGCAGGTCGCCACGGGCTGGCACCCGCCACCTGGCCCCAGTAAATAAGGGAGAGACTCTCCCGAGCACCGTAAATAGAGTCCGAGTGGGCGGGGAGCCGCTCCGCGCCGCCCGCTCATGTCCCTGCCGAGCCGAGTGTCCGGCCGCCTGGCACAGCTGCGCGCCCCGCGCCCCTGGCCCAGCCCCTCGGCGGGGGCCGCGCGGACCCCCGGCAGTGCGTGCGGACCCCCGGCGTCCCTGGGCGCGTTCGCCCCGCGCGCGCGGGCCTCAGCGGGAGTTGGGGCTTGGGGGGCGGTGGCGGTGGGGCCGAGCGCCGGGGTGCGCACCTGGGCCCCCCTGGCCATGGCGGCGAAGGTGGACCTGAGCACCTCCACCGACTGGAAGGAGGCAAAATGTAAGTGGAAGGGCGAGGGGCGCGGGCAGCCCCGCGTGGGTCTTCCTGGCTGGCCGGCGCCGCGGAGCTGCCCCTTCTGCCCGGACACCCCGGGGAGCTGACACCCTGGAATGGCTCCCCGCCCCCTCCCTCGTGTGCCCAGCCCCGCTGACCCCTTCAGCCCAGACCAGGGCCAGGTCTCGCTCAGGGGCAGCGTGAGGAAGGCGGCCTTGCCCGGCCGGAGCGGGTCTCAGGACACCCCCAGAGATCAAGCGGAGCCCCCCGTGGCTACCTCCACTGTGCAGGAGGGAAACTGAGGCCCAGTGCCGCCCCCTCCTCCTGGGCTCCCCAAGGTCACTGGGGGAGTTCTGGGCAGACCTGAGTTGAGCCTCCCCTGCTCGCTGCAGTGTGCATAGTTGGCCTTTGAGGCCGAGAGGTGCAGGGGACAGGCAGAGGGAAGGCGCCAGGGCCAGTGGCCCAGCTGGTGGGCTTGGAGAGCGACAGCCGGCCGCCCTGGGCAGGCTGCCTCACCCCCACCCTCGCCGCCCTGGGCAGGCCTCCCTGGGCATGTGATCCGGTGCCCTCTTACCCTCACCGCTGGCTTCTGGCCAAGAGCACTCTGTCCTGTTTCTGAGGGGCAGAAGCCAGAGGAGCTGGAAGCAGGGTTGGTGTTGGGGTGCTGTGGCTGGGAGAGCCAGGGACACCCCTTCCCCGCAGAGACTCAAAGCACTGCCTGCCCCCCTACCCCCCAGCAGGTGGGGGAGGGAGCCGACCTGCAGAGCCCCAAGTAGCCCCGTATGGGGCCAGCTGCTCCTGCCTTTCACGGCCTGGCCCTGGCCTCGGGACTCCCGGCTGGATCCCCTTTCAGAAGTGCAGGGCGGCAGGCGGCCGGCGGGTGGGCACCGGGCAGGGCCGCGGCTTTGGAGCTGGTGCCTGGCGGTGGAGATCACAGGGACTGACCCATGTGTGGGGGGGGGGGCGCCGGCCTGGGATCTTCTAGCGTGGGCTGAGAGTGCCCGACTGGAGTCCCAGGGCCAAGGCCAAGACTGTCACACTGTGCCACCCAGGGTGGGAGCCGGGGGCTGGCAGGGGCCTCGCCGGCCGCACTGGGAGCCCTGCTTTCCCTGCTGTGTGGAACAACAGCCCGGGGTGGCGATGAAGGGCATGGAGCAGGCGCTTGTCCCCAGGCCTCGTGACGGGACACTCATGGGACGTCTCCCGCTGAGAGCTGGGATGGCTGTTTACTGAGCGCCGTCTTTGTAGCTAGCTCAGTCGTAGACAGACGGGCCGGGGCCCTGCCCATATGGAGTTGTGATTTGGAGTCAGGAACCCGGGAAAAATGGGTTCCGGCCGCGGGGACCAGGTCTGGTAAAATCGGTGCGGGCATGGAACTCTGGTCTGCCTGAGCTGGGAGGTGGCCTGAGAGCCCATGGGAAGGAGCTGGCTGGGGCGGGGCTCTCCAGCCCCCTGATTGACAGCTGCCAGTTGCCCCAGGATCCCCTAGGGCCACCCCTGCGTTCATTTCTCATTGGGTTCAGGTTCTGCCTCAGGCTGAGGTTGGTGCATTTTGAGTGCCTTGTGTCCAGCTGTGCCACCGCTGCTCTGAGCCCTGCCCTGCCCCCGACAGGCGCCCCCTAGGGCTAAGCCCTCTTATTTTCTAATAAAACTATTTCCTCATTTGAAAGGGGGAGAGAGAGAGGGATCTTCTACTCACTGGTTCACTCCCCAAAGGCCCACAGCAGCCAGGGCTGGGCCAGCCAGAACTCCAACCAAGTGAATGGCAGGGCCCCCGTCGCTCGAGCCGCCACCTGCTGCCCCCCAGGATGCTGGGATGTGAGTGGAGCCAGGACTGGACCACCGCGCCACACACCTGCCCCCCCCATCTGATGACCCGCCTCTCGCCTGTCTTCCTGGACTTCCTGTGGACGGGAGGAGGCACCGCGTCCAACGCTCACCCTGGCGTGCATGTCGCAGGGAGCTGCGTGATGGTGTCTGGGCCTCCCGTCCTGTGTGTCGCCCGTGACCTTGTAACCAGCGCAGTGCGCTCGGCACAGCCTGGGTGATGCACGCACAGCTCCGAGTCACCGAGCACGCATTCCTCCCATCCCTGTCTCTAAGCTGACAGCCCCGTCTGCCCACGCTCCTGCTGGCCGGCGCAGGGCTTCTCGGGGACGGGGCTGCCCCCGCGCTCTGACGGCTGTGGGCCCGCGTTTCTTTCCGGCATATACTAGGGAGGCCTCTCGGAGCTGAGGTGGTCTCAGCTAACTCTCAGGTGTGCCCAGGCTCGCGGGAGGCTGATGGACAGGGCCCTCCACGCGGGGAAGTGGCCGGCAGTGGCTGTGCCTGGGCAGGCCCTCCCGTGCCCAGCAGACGGCCACCTGGAAGCCAGGCGCGTGGCTCAGCGGCGGCGTTCTCAGCTGGGGGGCTGTGTGAGTGGCACAGGAGGCGGTCAGCCCGCTGGCCAGTCGCTGCGTGTTGCAGTGCGTGTGTGGTGGTGGCCGCGGGTGTGGGACACCGCAGCCCACGCCTGGTCCTGTTCTCGGGACAGATGGCAGCCTTTAGCTGCCCTGGGTGCCCCTCTGCTGCCGCGCCAGCTGCCTGTTTCTGTGGACCCATTCTCCCCCGGGGAAGTAGCTGTCACCAGGCCGGTCTCCCCGGCCAGGAGAACTTGTGCGGGCTGATTTCACCGCCTGGGTTCCTGGGGCCCTCGTCCTCATGCCTGGCCGGGCCTTTGGAGTAGGAGATCGTGGAGGCACTAAGGCCGGCCAGGCACTTGGGCGTACAGGGCCTGAGGGTTGGCACCTGGGTGCACCCGGGTCACCGGGTGCTGGAGAGGGAAGGGGCGTTGGTGCCCCACAGGGACTGCCGCCACACTGCCCAGGCCTCAGTGTCCTCATCTGTAAATGGGACCAGTAGCACCGCTCAGAGGCTGTGCAGGGACCACAGAATCCGTGGCCCATAGGGGCTGGTGCCGCGGTCTAGCAGGTTAGGCCTCTGCCCGTGACGCCAGCGTCCCACATGTGGGCACTGGTTCGAGTCTCGGCTGCTCCGCTTCAGTTCCAGCTCCCTGCTAATGCACCTGGGAAAGCAGTAGAAGATGGCCCAAGTCCTTGGGCCCCTGCACCCTTGTGGGAGACCTGGAAGAAGCTCCTGGCTCCTGGCTTCGGACTGGCCCAGTCTTGGCCATTGCAGCCATTTAGGGAGTAAACCAGGGGATGGAAGACCTCTCTCTCTCTGCCTTTCAAATAAAAAAATAGATAAATCTAAAAAAAAAAAAAAAAAAAAAAATTCCATGGCTCACAGAAGGGTCCCTGTTCCCATTGGCCACGGCCCCGTCTACTCTGCTCCGGCTGTGGTGACCTGGGCTCCTGTAGACCTGTCTCTAGGTGGGGGTCAAGGACAAGGACAAGGTCCCTGAGCTGTGTGTCCTCTCCCTGATGCTGCGGCCCCAGCCCTCGTTCCTGCCACCGGGGATTCCTGGTGAGCACTGGTGCGTCCCGGTGGACTGACGGCTGAGCAGTCCCGGCTTCGGCACAGGCAGAGCCAGGGGTCGGGGGCCATCAGAAAAGCGGCGAGGTGCCTCGTGCTCTCCCTGTCTCCGTGAGCACTGGTGACGGACACTCTGCCCGGGAGCCCCGCCCATGCCGCACGCCCGCCCCCACCTCTCCCAGCAGCCCCGAGCAAAGAGCCATAAAGACAGTTCTTAAAACACATCATTGAATTCCCGTTGGCTCAGCGCACTTTATGGTCCTGGCCGAGCTGCTTCCTCCCGCCGGCCGCCGCGCCCGGGAGCCGCTGGAAGCGCGCTCTGGGGTCAGGCCTCCCCATCAAAATTTACTGCGAACATCTTTTTACAACACCTGTCTCACCGAGCTGTGAAATAGTCTCGCCTCTTCAAAAATGAAGGAAAGCGAAATGCATGTTTCACGTCTTTTATAAAAAAAAAAAGAAATGAAACTGTATGTGTATGGAGTGTGGAAACTGCTAGAAATACACAGGCCGTGGGGTCCAGGCAGAGGGAGTGAGGGGCCGGGGGCCCAGCTGACAGGTGGAGCCGAGGCTGTGAGTGTGGCCCTGGGACCCCCGCACGCCCTGGGCAGGCACCGTTGGCTTTCCCTCCCTCCCTCTGTCTCGGCCCCACCATGCCCCACTCCCCCGGGATCCACCAGGCCACACCTGGTTCTGGAAATGGGGCCCGCATCACCCAGCCTGGGGACCTCAGACTGGAAGGGACAGGCTGACAGATGTCCCCCAGGTCGGCGCCTTGCCCCCTGGTGGCGGAGCCCGGAGGCACAGCTGTTTTGGGGCCTTGTGGGAGAGGGGGCCGTGCAGGTCGCGGTCACCCGCTGGTGTTGGGGATGAGTCTCGACCCAGGTTCTTTGTGCTTACCTGTGACATGGCAGGGGCGGCTCTGCACGCCAGAACTGGTTCCGCAAGGCGCCTGGGACCTGCTGCAGCCGGAACCTCAGCTTGCCGAGGCCTGTGGGTTAGCCAGGGCCCGGCAGTGGCCTGGCAGGTGTCGCGGCTAGTGCTTGCGGTGGATGGCTTTGCTCACGGTGACGCACGAGGCCCAGTGTGGGGACCCGAGTGACCTGGGACGCTCTTCCACCTGCAGTGGCCGCCAGTGGGCGGGGAGGCTTCCTCCTGCCCAGGTCTGTGTGGCCGGCTTTGCTCTCTGTGGCTGTTTTCCACCGCGTCTTTCCAGCCACCTGCTCATCCGAGCCCGGGTGCTGGGGGGGCCTGTCTCATCCCCGTCCCAGGGACGGCCAGACGGGGGGTCAGAAAGGGCGCCTGGCCCCTGAGCATGAGTTAGGGGCTACAGGAGCCCAGCCCCCACGGGTCCTGGCGGGAAGAAGGGCTCAAGGTCACGGCCACTGCCCGAGAGGGGCCAGGAGGCTGGCCCGGCCTGGCCTTCACTGGTCTGGCTGTTCTGGTCTTCTCCAGCCACATGGTGAGCGCAGGGATTCTGCACACACCGTCCGCCGTGGAAGAGGGCTCTCTTAGCCACCTCCCCCTCGGCCCTCGGCCGGCAGCTCCATTGCTGCTCACAGACACCCACATGTGCCGGGCACCGGGCCAGGTGGGGGAGATGCAGTGCAAGACAGCCTGACAGGCCACGAAGGCCAAGGTCAAAGAGAGAGGAATTAAAGGCGCCTATCCCACATCCCTGCAGGAAGGGGAGGGGGAGGGGGCTGCTCTGGGGAGGGAGGGGCAGTGGGGAGGGGACCATAAAGGAAGAGTTCAAGCAGGGGCACAGCAGGTGCAAAGGCCCTGAGGCAGGAGACAGCCAGTGGCTGTTCTTGAAGCTGAAAGGTGGCCCCCTGGGGGCAGATCTGTGGGCCTGGGTCCAGGAGGTGGAGTTTCAGAGGAGGGACAGCCTGGCTGGTTGTCCCAGCATCCCTGGGCTGCTGTGCGGGGAACAAGGATGGGGGAGGGAGATGACAGCGGTCAGCCGGCAGTTGGGAACTTTGGGGGGAGGGGGCGTGTGGGAACAGTGTGGGAGGGGTAAATGTCAGACCCGCAGCTGGATGGGGGTGGGAGGGGGAGGAAGGAGCCAGGTGAAGGGGGGCAGGGTGGAGCGGTGGGATCAAGCTCAGATGCACACGTGGCGGGGGGGGGGGCGAGGGGTCCGAGGAGGAAGGAGAGGCTGGAGCTGAGGACCCAGGGAGGGGGGAGGCTGGAGCTGAGGACCTGGGGGGGGTCAGAGGGGGAGAGGCTGGAGCTGAGGACCCAGGGAGGGGTGGGGGGAGAGGCTGGAGCTGAGGACCCAGGGAGGGGTGGGGGGGGAGGCTGGAGCTGATGACCCAGGGAGGGGGGAGGCTGGAGCTGAGGACCCAGGGAGGGGTGGGGGGGGGAGGCTGGAGCTGAGGACCCAGGGAGGGGGGAGGCTGGAGCTGAGGACCCAGGGAGGGGTGGGGGGGGAGGCTGGAGCTGAGGACCCAGGGAGGGGTGGGGGGGGAGGCTGGAGCTGAGGACCCAGGGAGGGGTGGGGGGGGAGGCTGGAGCTGATGACCTGGGGGGGGTCAGAGCGGGGAGAGGCTGGAGCTGAGGACCCAGGGAGGGGTCAGAGGGGGGAGAGGCTGGAGCTGATGGGGGGGGGTGTGGCCAAGAAGAGGTGAAGCCGAAGGAGACTTCCTGGCCCCCCAGGAGGACACACTCCCTTGACCTTGATCTCATGGAGAGGCAGGTGCAGGGGCCAGGCTGGGTGTGTGGAGGGAGGAGGAGCGTGGACAGGCTGAGGAGGGGGCTGCGGCTGGGGGCTGGGGGCACATGCGAGGGTGGCATGGCAGGGGTGCTGCAGGGGCGATTCCTGGGAGGGGCACGCGGGATCTTGCTGTGCAGTGACCCCTGGGAGGGGGGGACGAGGCACTGGCAGAGGCAGTGGCTGGAGGCGGAGCAGAGGAGGCTGGGCTTGGAGGAGAAGGGGGCGGGGGTGCTGGGCAGAGCCGGAGTTGGGAGGGCGCCTCTGCTTGGTGGCCGGAGCCCCCAGCCCGTGCCTTGTGTTATGTACCAGCAGCCAGGTGCACATTCAGACTGCCCCGCCTGCCTCGGGGTCACCTGTCCTCGGGACAACAGGACAGGCGTCCCAGGGGCCGGTCTTGGCTGAGGCCTCTGCCCACTGCCTGCCTGGCTGACACGATGATGGATGGCCGCTGTGCCCCTCCCCCTTGACAGAAGAGCTGGAAGGAAGCGCCTGGCTCCTTCCAAATCCCCCCCCCCCCCCGGTCCTCTACCCCCACGGGAAGGAAGGATCCAAGCAGGAGCCCGTGGCCACCTGCTTGGGTCCTGCTGTGGTCCCGGGCAGGGGAGGGAAGCGTGGCCCCTCAAGGAAGGGGCATGGAGTGGCCGGTGTGTGGTACAGCGGGTTAAGCTGCAGCCGTGTCGCCAGCGCCCCAGAGCGAGCTGTGGCTCCAGTCCCCACCGCTCTGCCTTTGGTCCAGCTCCCTGCTGATGCGCCTGGTAGGGCAGTGGACGACGGCCCAGTCCTTGGGCCCCTGCCTCTGCGGGGGAGACCTGGAGGGGGCTCCAGGCTCCTGGCTTCGGCTGGGCCCAGCCCTGCTGTTGCAGCCATTTGGAGAGTGGAAGGTCTCTCTCTCTCTCTCTGCCTTTCAAATATATAGGTGCATTTTATTTTATCAAGATTTACTTATTTATTTGAGAGGCAGAGTGAGAGACAGAGAGAAAGGTCTTCCATCCGCTGGTTCACTCCCCAGTGGCTGCAATGGCTAGCACTGAGCTGATCTGAAGCCAGGAGCCAGGAGCTTCTGGGTCTCCCACATAGGTCTCTGCTTGGTGGCCCCCAGCCCATGCCCTGTGTTAGACAGGGGCCCAAGCACTTGGGCCATCTTCCACTGCTTTCCCAGGAGATATCAGAGAGCTGGATCAGAAGTGGAGCAGCTGGGACTCGAACCAGTGCCCATATGGGATGGCAGCACTGCAGGCGGCAGCTTTACCTGCTAGGCCACAGTGCTGGCTCCAAAAGCAATTAAAAAAAATATATTATTTGCGAGGCAGGGAGAGAGACACAGAGAGCCCCCTTCTGCTGGTTCACTCCCCAAATGGCTGCTGTGGTCAGGGCTGGGCCAGGCTGGAGCTGGGAGCCGGGAGCTCTGTCTAGGACCCCAATGTGGGTGCAGGGATCAAATCCCATGGGGCATCACGGCCCCCGGCAGTCTGCAGTGGCAGGACCCTGGCGTCAGGAGCCGGGGCCGGGCACTCCATCCAGGCACTCCGGCGTGGGACTGGGTGTCTTAACCGCACTCGCACCGCCAGGCCAGATGCTCACCGTGGTGGAAGCATTTGCAATCTGAGCGTGGTGCCCCGGCACCCCTGCGCTGAGCCTCATCGGTGCCCCGGGACCCCCGCGCTGAGCCTCATCCTCCCAGGGTCCCGTGTGCTTGCTGCAACACCCGGGCCCCTCCTCTCCTCTCCCAGTCTCACCGACTCTCAGCCCCACGCCGCGCCCAGAACATTGTTTGTGGCACGCCCCCTGGGGGTTGTATTGTTTGGCTGCACCATGACACGCCGGGGTCAGGCCTCGCGGGACCAGGACCGTGGCTGTCTGGGTCAGCGGGTCCAGCGTGGAGTAGGAAGTGTTTGTGGCAGGGCGTGGGAAGTGGCCGCCGGACGTGTGGCTCGGGTCGCCCTTGACGAAGGTCTCACCACACCCTGAGCACGCCCAGCATCTGTGGGTGTTGTCACCGCTGCCACCAGTGGCGACAGAGCAGGGAAAAGGACGCGTGGGGGCTACCCATCCCTGCCCCTTCCACTCCCCTGGAAGGTTCCGAAGGTAATCCACGCCCTCTGATTGGCCTCTCAGCTCTGCACATCTCCTGTGGGTTTTTGGTTCCTCCACGGGGGCTTTGCTGTTCGTTGCCCCTCCCAACCAGGCTGGTCAGTGGGCGCTGCTCCACGAGGCCCTGGCCAGCCGAGAGCCTGGTGTGCAGGCGGCTGTGGGCCAGCAGGGGGAGCCCGTGAGCCGTGAACCTCCCAGCAGCCTCCGAGGGGGGCTTAGGGTTCCTTGCCTGGTCCTGCCGGGCAGAAGCCTGGGGGACACAGCTGGAGCAGGGGGTCCGGAGCCCATGAGCGGGTGGGGACCTGGCTCCTTGCTCACCAGCTGTGTGGTCACAGCCAGCCTCACTGAGCTCCTGGGACAAGTTCACCCTGTGGATCCTGGGGGAATTTGGGGGGTAGCACCCAGGGTTACCGCGACCGGCTGATGATGTCACCGATTAGGTGCCACCAGCCCTCACGGAGCCACAACATCGACATTGAGGCCAGAGAGGGCCCTGGGACACCTGCCCTGGTTCCTTTCTTTAGGGGAAACTGAGGCCCAGGCTTAGAATTGAGCTGGGCCGTTTCCGGCCACCTGGCAGCTCCGCTGACTCCCTGGGAGCCACTGCAAGTGTGCGCGCACCTGCTGGCCCCAGGCCGAGTCCCTGCGGGGGGCGGGGGCGGGGCGGGCGGCCCCAGCCCCCCTCCCTGCAGGCACTGACTCCCTGCCCCTGCCCACAGCTTTCCTGAAAGGCCTGAGTGACAAGCAGCGGGAGGGACACTACTTCTGCCAGGACTTCGTCAGGCTGAAGAAGATCCCCACGTGGAAGGAGATGGCGAAAGGTAGGGGCCCCCGGGCCTGGGAGACCCGAGCCCGCACTTCATGGTCAAACCGCCTGCAGCCAGTTCCCTTTCTAGTCCCCAGACGCCACTAGGGAGGGTTAAGCCACCTGCCCGGGATTGCTTGGTTGGCAGGAGCTGGATCTAGAAGCCGTGGGGTGGTCGCTGGCCTGCTGCTTAGCCCCCAGCCCCTGCAGACGGCAGAGCTGGCAAAGCCAGGCCCCTGCGCCCGGCTCCTGGTCCGCTCCAGCCTCAGTCTTCCCCGCTGTCAGATGGGGCTGGGCGCGATCGTTGGTGCTGAGGCCGCTCGCCCCCAGCCTCAGGACAGAGATTCAAGGCGGCCGGGGCTGTCCCCACGCTTAGGCCTGGCCGCCTGCTGGTGGAGGGAGGCCGACGGGGGCGCAGCGGGCACTCCGTGACCCCCCCGTCCCCACTCCTCCAGGGGTGGCCGTGAAAGTGGAGGAGCCCAAGTACAAGAAAGACAAACAGCTCAACGAGAAGCTCTCTCTCTTCCGCGGGGACATCACCAAGCTCGAGGTGGACGCCATCGTCAATGCCGGTGAGTGGCTGGCCCGAGTCGGGGCCTGTGCGGCCGCGCTGTCACCCTAGCACCTCTGGCTCCAGTGAGGCTGGGATGCCGGGCCGGGCTGGGCCGGGCTGGGGTGGCCTGCTGGCGCCTGGGAGCCCCTGACCTGCGGTGTCAGGAGCCCCACGCTGCCTGGCCAGGCCGACTTGCCGCCCAGAGACCCGTTAGCAGCCGGGGCCAGGGGAGAGCGTGGCTGGAGCCGCGCCAGGCTGCCCTGCCTGGACGGTGGGGGCCTGAAGCGGGAGGTCTGCTCTTGGGGCGGCGCTGGGTGCCTGGCTGAGGTCAGAGGCTCCGGGGGAGGGGCGGTGCTGCTCGGGAGCCAGAGTGGGCGAGTGGCACCTGAGTCCCAGCGCTCAGCGCCCGTGGCAGGCGTCAGCAGGGGGCGCCGTCGGGAGCAGAGCCTCTTGCATGGTCCCGGTCATCACGGGCAGAACCTGCCATGCCACCTCCTCCCGCCAACCCCGGGTCTCACCTTGAGGTGTGCAGCCACGGCAGCCGTACTGTCGCCCCGCTCTGATCTCCAAAGAGCCTCGGCTCTGGTTCGGTTCTGTGGGCTCTGTCCTGCTGTTTGCTTGTCGGGCCACCGTCGGGTCGGCGGCAGCAAGGCCTGGGGTCCCTGTGGGTTGGCAGGTGCCACAGTGGCCCCCGGGGAGGCAGCAGCTGATCCTGCTCCTTCCAGCCTGGGGTGGGTGGGACGGGGCGCCGAGGTGGGCGTCTGCGGGAGGCACGTGGAGTGTGACCAGTAGCCCCTGCTGAGTGGCCTGTGCGTTCCGCACCTCCATGCTTGCCTCAGTTTACCCAGCACCTGCAGTCTCCTTTTCTCGTCTCAGCCAGGAGCACCGGGAACCCTCGGGAATGGCCGAGGCAGGATCTGGACACGGGGTTCCCCACGCAGAGCCTGTGCCCCACCCCCGCCCCGACCCCAGCCCCAGCCCCAGCCCCCGGGGTGGCCTTGGCGCTGCTCCAGCCCAGGGCTTCGCCCTCGCGATGGCCCCGCCCCGCTGGCCCCGCCGTCCACCAGGGGGCAGCAGAGATCGCGTCTGCGCGGCGGCCCCGTCAATCAGCCTGTGTATTAGCGGAATAAAAGTCGTGGGAAGGCAGGGCTTCGCTGCGTACGTCCGCTCTGGCCGCGTGGAACCCATCTGTGCTTAATTCGTATGTAAAGTTTCAAGCAGGAAGAGAATACGTGTCCATTAAATTCTATTTGACTTGATTATAATCATTAGCCGTGAATAATTGCGGCTCGGCGCCCGACCGCAGAGCCGCCACAATAGGCGAGGGAGGGAGCGGTTACCTCGGGTGGGGGTTTCTGCGTTTTTGTGTTTGAGGCCGCGGCAGTGTTGGTCCCAGGGCGTGGGTGGCCCGTGGAGAGCGGTGCCCCTCGGACTGGGCGGGGGGCCCGGGACCCCTGCCCGAGCTGCAGGATTTTGTGTGTGTTGGGGTCGGTGGGAGGTGTCCTGTCCCTGCTCCGGGTGGGCACCGTGGCCACCTGGATCTGGCTCCAGCTGCGGGGACCGTGGCGGGGCGGACCCCAGACCAGGTCCTCTCCCCGGGGGGCGGACGCTGGAGATCAGAGTCGCTGATAAAGAGTACGAGTGGTCAGTGTGTGATGGTGTGTGTTGGGGTGAGTGTATGAAGGGGTGTGTGTGTGTGATATGTGGCAGGGTGAAGGGGGGCTGGAGCAGAGAGCCGGGGGGTGCACGGCCAGTGCCCCAAGGCCCCCTGAGTTGTTACCGGCCTCCCTGGGCCACCTCGGCCCTGCCCGCCAGGCTGCTGGCCAAGGCCGCTTGCTCGGGCAGTGCCCAGGAGAGGCCCAGGCTGCTGCCATCTGTGCCCGCCACGGCTCCTGCCCGCGGGGCATGCTGCATCCATCTTAATTAAATTGGGGCTGCCACGCTGGCGCGATAAGCCAGGGGGTCCCGCTGCCCTGTTAGGGGGAGGAGCATCCCGGGGGCAGTGCCCACCTCTCCAGCTTGGCCTCCGACCCCTGGGCTGAGCCAGGGGACAGCTTGGGGCCAGGGGCCCGGGGACACCCGGGGATGTTTGTGTCTTCCCTGCCACGGGGGCGCGACCTCGGCTGGGCCACTCACGAGGCTGACGGGCCGGAAGTGTCCAGGCACAGAGAAAGGCCCCATTCTTGGCCGGTCCAAGGGTCTGGCGGTCCGGCTTCGGCCTCTGGGGCGCAGCGGGCCAGGGTGGAGATGAATGTGTGGCTTTGTGCCGAGCGAGAGGAATCGGGCGCGTCAGAGCTGTCCTGTTGGCGTGGGACGACCCCGGGCCCGGAGGCCAGGCGTGGGGGGGGGATCCCGGGCCCCCACGCCTCTGTGGCCTCGTCTGAAGAATGGCTTCGGCCCGAGCCCCGCCCCATGGGGGCTGTGAGGCCGACACGAGTGCCCGCCAGGCCCAGGGCCCAGAGAGACCCCAGCAAATCGCGTTGCGCCGCCCGGTGGGGTGTGACGTGACCAGCGCCTGCCACGCAGGGAGGTGGCGGGCGGGGGGGGGGGCAGGGACGCTGGTGATCGGGTGGGAAGCCGTGTCTCACAGCGACAAGCTGGCCTCGGCCACGCAGGGAGGTGGCGGGCGGCGCGGGGGCCAGGGACGCCGGTGATCGGGTGGGAAGCCGTGTCTCACAGCGACAAGCTGGCCTCGCCGGGAGAGCTTTAAGCTGCTTATTGATTTAAAATCAGGCATGAAGTGGCGCTGTGTTTCCTTAAGACTTGGGGCTTTGATTTGTGAAAGTCTGCCGGCCGTGCCCCCCCCCCCCGTCCCCACTGTCCCCACTGTCCCCGCTGTCCCCGCCGGCCAGGCCTCGGAAGCCCGGGTTCCGCCCCCTCCCGCCGCCTGGAGCGGCCGCTGTAGCCGGTGATTTAGAGACCGCCGTGATGGACTCGGAGCAGGGGGGCCGCAGGGACGCCGACTGCCTTGTGGGAAGTGATCTGACGCTAAACTGTCGCCGTAAATCGCTTTATCTGTCACTTCAGATTTAAACGTGTTTGCTGAGGCCAGCCGGCCGGCCGGCGGCTACACCAGCACAGCCCTCGCCGTGCCAGCAGGCCTGGTGCGCCGGACTGTGTAGACGGACAGACGGACGGGTGGGCGGACAGACACGGACCTGTTCCCTCCTCCCTCTCCGTGACCACCCGGCCGACGGCTCGGGCTGTGCGGTGCTGTTGGCGGCCCTGGCAGGCCCCCAAATTCCAGCTTTTTGGCCGGCACATGAAGACCTACTGTGTGCCTGGCATGGGGGCGGGTCTGGGCTGCAAAAGCTCTCCAATCTCACCGGTGCAGGGACGGAAAGGGTGGGGCCCCTGCCCCCTGCACACCTGCTCGTCCTGTCTGGGACAGGCACTGAGACCGCCTCCCGACACTGCGGGGCCCGAGGTGCCCACGGGGTCATGGTACTGGGCAGGGGCGGGACTGGGGCTCAAAACCTCGTCTTTCCGTTTGAGGGGCACAGTCGAGCCCTCTGGGTCCAGTCTGGGAGCGAGGCCCGGTGGCTCGGGAAGCCTGGAGCCCCTCTCTCCCCCAGCCCGCCGTTACAGAGCCTGGAGCAGCCAGCCCCTGACAGGGCCCGAGTTCAGCCCTGAGAGGCGGCGGCTCGTTCCCACAAGGTCGGGCAGTGGTTACATAAATCCATGAATGATGGATTCCTCCTGAATTATTGAGATGCCCTCCCGGCTTGCAGGGCCGGTCCAGCGCGCAAAGCTGTGGCCGGGGGCGGGAACGTGGAAGGACCCTGGAAGGTCCTTCCCTCCCCCAAGGACTTTGCCATCCCTGGTTGTTAGCCAGAGCCTTCCAGCCGTCTCCAGGGCTGGACCCTGGACCCGAGAACTCTCTGTCCTGGTTTCCAGACGTTTGTTGACTGAAGGAGTGACCGGTTGCCCTTGAGAGTTGGTCAGATGGCGCAAGGGACTGCAGGAGCCAGAGTTCCCCTGGGGCTCCCTCTCCCTGCCCTGGCTCAGCCCCGTGGGCCCGAAGGGACTCCTTGATTTGACATTGATGGGGCCCTCACGTGCTTCCTGGGTTGTGACGAGGCTCTGGGGGGCCAGGGCTCCGTGTGACCCAGCGCCCGCCCTCGGGGCAGCCGCAGCCCCGTGGAGCAAGTCGGCAGCGCACCCGATGCCCAGAGAGGGTGACTGCTGCTCAGGGTCACACAGCAGGATGCAGTGGGGCGGAGCCTCAGACCAGGCTTCCTGGCTGCCGGCTCCAGCCCCTATGTGTCTGTCACGGGAGACCTGTAGGCAGGACCCCCAAGCAGGGGGCTGCTGCCCACCTGCGGAGTGACCCTGGAGCGAGTTCTGTGTGGCCTCGCCTGTCCTTGGAGCTGCCTGGCCGGGCCCCCGCGCCTGTGTGCCCGCCCGCGTCCCCGAGGTGCTGAGCCGAGGAGGCCGGAGCTTGTGGGACCGTGTGTGTTTTGAAATTAATGGGGGCCATTAAATTGGCCGAGCATGAAAAGGACTGGTCTGCAGCCCTTGGCTGGTTGTCCTGGATCATCCGCCTGTGCCTGGCAGACGGCGGCCGCGGCTCCGGGCCCCTGCAGGCGCTGGGCTCACCTGCCTGCCTACGGGGTGGCACTGGGGGTCCACACCCCAGGCACCTGGCTCTGGGCAGCCGGCGAGGCTCAGAGGTGTGGCTGCCGAGTCCTGGACTGGGCCCAAGCATGCTCCCACCCTGAGCCTGGGGAGGCTGGGCCTGGTCCCAGCACGGGGTGACCTCGGGGACACAGTGCGACCGACAGAGTTGGGGATCCAGGCCCTGTCCCCTCACCTCGCACATGATCTCCAAAACGGGGCGCCGTGTAATTTTGAAGTTGGATTCCTGGTTCTGAGCCCCATCCCGCTGTGCACCAGCTGCCCGGGGCCGGTCCCTTAAGCTCTCTGAGCCCTCTACTCTCTCATCTGTGAAATGGGGCTGAGTCTCGTGGGACCCGCCCCCTGGAATCCTGTGTCCATGGAGCAGGATGGCCCCAGGAGGCGCCCACTCTGCTGCCGCCTCGTCCCTGGAGGGCTGCTCAGCCCACCCAGCCCGCGTTCTGGCCGCCAGCGGCTGCCATGCACCCGGTGCTCTGCCGGGCTGGGGAGCAGGCCCGGGGCTCCTCCAAGTCCCAGCTGCACGGGGGTGGCTGAGGGAATGGCTCCTCCCAACCACCCGGCTCTTTTGCATGGGGGTTGTTCTTTTGTTTGTTTGTTTGTTTGAAAGGGAGAGACCGACCTTCCTCTGGCTCACTCCCCAGAATACCGATGCTGGGCTGGGCCACAGTCTCCCACGTGGGTGCAGGGGCCCGAGCACTCGGGCCGTCCGCTGCTGCTTTCCCAGGTGCGTTAGCAGGGAGCTGGGTCGGAAGTGGAGCAGCCACTTTGGCGTCACCTGCAGTGACCGTGGACCTGCACTGCAGGTCCCCATGAGGGACAGGAACATCTAGGAGCAGACAAGTCATCAAGGCCAGGGGCCCTGGGTGGCTGCAGGCTGCCCTGGTGGGCACGGCGGGGTGGGGTGGGGGCGCCTGCTCTCTGCAGCTGTGTAGATCTCTGTGGGGGCGTCAGGAGCCAGTGAGGCCCTGCAGGGAGGGGGGGAGGCAGTGCACAGAGGTCGGCCCGAGGGTGGTGGGGTCACCAGGCCGTGCGGCACCGCGCTCCCAGCTCGGGCAGCCGAGGGGTGCAGGCGGCTGGGGGCGGTTCCCTGCAGGCGGAGCTGGCGTCAGCTGTGTTACTGCCGCCTGCCTGCATTTCCTGTCCGGCTTCAGCATCATCAGACGCCACGTCCCTTTGGAAAAGCAGGAGCTCCCTCGCTGAGGGTGTCGAGGGGAACAGGAATGGTGACATCTGCGAAGCCAGTGGCCCAGAATTGACATGTGCAACGGTGGCCCTGGGCAGGCGGGGGGTTCCTGCCTCCCTGGAAGGAAGGGCGGCGCTGGGCTGCGGCGGGCGGGGTACTCTGTGGGCCACCTGGTCCCTCCCAGTGCCTCCCCAGGGTCCCTGGGCTTGGGACTCTGAGCGCGGGAAGGGGTCATGGCCAGGGACACATGGGACAGGGCTGGGTTCGAGTCCAGCTGTGGCCACTTAAGAACTCTTGGGACCTTGGCTGGGATCTGGCCATGCTCCCCGCCCCCAGCCTTGGCTTCTATCAACCCCGGAGCGCGCCATCCCCACCGAAGGTGGCACCCTGCACTCTTGGCTGCGTCCGGAACCCTGGACCTGGGTGTCCCCTGCCGCGCACTCGCCAGCTCTCCTGCCTCTTGCCTGGCTCCCGGCCATGGCCCTTCTCAGCCCCAGTGCCTGCCGCCGTCCCGATGCTGGCGTCTGGCCTACCTGGTCCCTGCCTGCTCCGTTGGTTTCTGTTCTCGGTGACGGCTTAGGGTAGCTAGGCTCTTGGCACCCTGCCATGGCCTCGGCCCAGACGACACCTCACAGCTAGGCTGAGCTGTTTTTTCACAACTGACTACAGGATGCAGCTCTGAGCTCCCCAGCAGCCACTGCAAGGTGGGCAATAGGGTTTTCAGTTCTGTAACAGCGAGCTGGGAGGTCGGTTTGCTTTTCTGCACGGTGCCACTTTCTGGCCCCTCAGTAGCAGTTCTGTTCTTTGTTCCCTCACTCCAGACGCCTGCCCCTGGGCGGGTCCCACTCCCCAGATGCTCCGGGAGAGAGCGCCTGGCCTTGCTGCCAGCCCGGGAGTCTCCCTCCCCCTCCCCGTCCCCTACCCCTACCCCCCTCCCTCTCCCCCTCTCCCCTCCCCTCCCCTCCCCTCCCCCTCCCCTCCCCCTCCCCCTCTCCCCAGGTCTCCCTCTTGCCCAGGCCTCTCTCTTGCCCAGGCCCGCTGCGTGTGTGGCTGTGGCTTCTCTCCGACCCCCCTGTGACTAATAAGGGTTTCCCCCCCGGGTGCCCACAGAATCTTTGCCTCCTTCACAGCAGAGTAAAAACCCGTCGCCATTGATCCGAGGCACCGACACATGCCTGCTGGGGAAAGCGGCCCCCCGGGTTGTCTCGCCCTAGGAGTCCCAGGGGTGGCCCCATCAATTCTCCTGCACAGGTGGCCTCTGCCCCTCGCCAGCCGCCCCGCTCCCACCCGCCCTGTGTCCGCAGAGGCCCGGGGCCGCCCCTGTGCAGGGAGCGGGGTCCTCAAGTGGGAGGCCGAGCCTGTGGCTGATTCCATGACAGGTGCGCGTGTTCGTCCCCCGCAGAGGAGGATGTGTGACTTGTGGGCGCGGGGCTCCCGGAAGCTGGCAGAGCCTCCCCACCCCCCCACCTGGTTCTGGGGGCTGTTGTGGGTGTGTGGGTTCAGCGGATCTGCCCTGAAGAGGCTTTTAGTCCCCGGATGCCTGGCCTGTGATCACCTTGCCTGGAAGGGACTGGTGGGGTCGTTCGGCACAGGCCTGCCCCTCTGTCCCGGGAGGTGGCCGGGGCTGTTCCTGCAGGGACAGGAGGTGACTTGGCTGGGATCTGGGACCCAGCAACCCAGACCTTCTCAGCGTGTAGCCTCGAATGAACGAATGAGCCGTGAGTGAGGCGGGGTGGGCACGCGGGAACCGCTCTGGGTGGTGTTCTGGTTTGTCGACTGCCCGGGATGGGAGGGTTGGGGAGCCTCGGGGAAATGAGCCCTCCAGCCCGGCCGCCCCCCCCCCCCCCCGGCTACCAAGAGGTCCTGGTGCCAGCGGTGCCGCCCGTGCACGGCAAGGAGTAGGACGTCCCCGGGCCACCCTCCACGTGGGCAGCCTGCAGGTCCGGACAGGGCAGGGGTGACCTTGGCCTGCAACCTGGGACCCCGCAGGGAGCTTAGTTGGGGGTGTGTGCCTGGGGTGCCTGGTTCCTGGGGAGCAGCAGGGCCGTGTGCAGGCAGGTGTGCTGAGTGCTTGTGTGCGTACCGCCTGGTGAGGGAGCCGCAGGCCGGCCCCGCCCCCAGCTACAGAGCGGACTCCCGGCGCCCGTTACTCCAGCAGCGGGGGCTTTATTTTCCTGGCTCCCTAAATGTTATTGCTTTTATAGGCTTCGGCAATCAGCGGCATCGCCTGCGCGCGTTGTCTGATGAAATACGGGAGGCGCTGGCGGGAAGGCAGACCCCAGGGGTGACTCTGGTCCTGGAAGAGGGGGCCAGGGCAGGCGCAGGTGCGTCCTCGCTGGCAGTGGGGGCAGGGAAGGTGTCTACAGGGACTGTGAGCCCTGGAATTCGGGGGGGGGTGGCCCCTCCCAGAAGGGCCTGGGACAGTGACGTCCACACCAGGCAGCTCCGCTCGGGTGCCGGCTGGGCACCTCGTCACTGGCAGTGTAGGCTTCTCGGCACAGTAGAAACGCTCCCTCCGGGTCCGGCCAGCCGGGACACAGGCCTGGCGGGGGTCCCTGCCTGCACAAGGTGTCCCGTCTTCCAGCGGGGCCGGCGCACAGGGAGCCAGGGGTGGGTGGGCAGAGATTTGGCAGAAACATCCTGAAACCCACACAGGTGCTCCTCTGCTGGCACTGGGGACCCTCCAGGGAGGTCCTGAGGGCCCAGCCCCCAGGAGGAGGCTGCCACAGTCCTCCTTGCTTCCTATGTAAAGAGCTCCTACAAAGCCGGCGCCGTGGCTTAACAGGCTAATCCTCCGCCTTGCGGCGCCGGCACACCAGGTTCTAGTCCCGGTTGGGGCGCCGGATTCTATCCCGGTTGCCCCTCTTCCAGGCCAGCTCTCTGCTGTGGCCAGGGAGTGCAGTGGAGGATGGCCCAAGTGCTTGGGCCCTGCACCCGCATGGGAGACCAGGAGAAGCACCTGGCTCCTGGCTTTGGATCAGCGAGATGCGCCAGCCGCAGCGGCCATTGGAGGGTGAACCAACGGCAAAAATGAAGACCTTTCTCTCTGTCTCTCTCACTATCCACTCTGCCTGTCAAAAAAAAACCAAAAAAACGAAAAAAACAAAAACAAAAAAGAGCTCCTACAAATCACTAAGAAAAACTGGGGGAAGGAGGCAGAGGGCGGTTCCCAGAAGAACTGGGGGCCAGCAACCAGAGGTGCTGTGGGGTTGACACACACAGGTGTGGGGTGGCCTGGGAGACAGTGCTCGCCCAGGCGCCCCTTCCAGTCCTCACAGCAGGTGCTCAGACACGCATGCGTTATGGCAGTAAATGACCAGAACTGTGCCCACAGCAGAACCTCAGCAGCCACCCCTGTGCCCCCCCCCGCCCTGACCACCTGCTGCCATGCCTCCCCCCCCCCCCCCCCGAGGGCTCAGCTCCCAGCCTCGCCCCACCGCCAGCTCTGGCTCTGACCCTGGGGGTCTGTGTGGTTCCCTCACTGTGGCCACCACCCCTTTGCCCCTCCCCCGCCCTGACCACCTGCTGCCATGCCTGCCCCCTCCCCCGGGGGGGGGGCTCAGCTCCCAGCCTCACCCCACCGCCAGCTTGTGCTCTGACCCTGGGGGTCTGTGTGGTTCCCTCACTGTGGCCACCACCCCTGTGCCCCTCCCCCACCCTGACCACCTGCTGCCATGCCTGCCCTCCCAGGGGGCTTAGCTCCCAGCCTCACCCCACCGCCAGCTTGTGCTATGACCCTGGGGGTCTGCACGCTTCCCTCACTGTGGCCGGGGTCTTCCTGGCTCTGGCATCTCGTGGGTTGGAGGCTGTTTCCTGCTTCTGGGTGAGAGCCCTGTCTGTAACCTCATGGGTGGTGCCGGGGGGGGGTGGGCCTGTGGCCCCTGCAGCTGGGACCCTGGGGCCCAGCCTGTCCCACGGTCAGGGACGGGGCACCAGCAGGGCGTTCGGAGCGGGCCAAGGCGGCCTTGTGTGTGTGTGTGGGGGTGGGGGCTCAGCTCCCCCAGTGGCAGAAAGAAACCAGAGGGAGGCGGGGGCCCAGCCCTCCCTGGGGGAGCCGTTATCTGCTGAGCCCAGCGTGGCGGACCACAGCGGCGCTGCCTTTGATGTGTGGCTCCAGAGGGAGAGAGCCCCAGTCACGCTGCCCGGCTGCAGTCCAGGGGACCCCAGGGCTCCGTGTCCTCAGTCGCCCTCAGCCTGCCGCCCCGAGCCCCTGCCGGGGGAGACACCCCTGGAGCTCCACCTCCTGGGAATGCCAGCCGCTCCCCCGGCGCCCAGCCTCCTGCAGCCTGCTCTCTGCAGGCCCCAGACCCTGGTGGGTGCCACCTTCTACCCCTCCTCGAGGGGGAATAAAATGGCCCAGATCCACTTCCTGCTTCTAAACAGCTTGCCTTAGCGTGGGCCCTGGTACAGGTGCTGAGTGATGGGGGCATCTAGGGGCAGTGTGTGCTGGTCAGGGAGGGCTTCCTGTAGGAGGTTTCCTGGTGAGGCTCACACAGTCCCAGTCATGAGGCCTCATGGGGCCAGGACTTGGCAGTGGGAGGAGCCTGGACAGACCTGGTTCTGTGCTACCCTGTGCCGCCCTGGACCCCAGGCAGGCCACTCATGGTTAGGCCTCACTTTGCTCACTTTAAAATGGGTGTAGGGTCCAGCATTGTGGCGTAGCCAGTTAAGCTGCCGCCGCCTGCCAGTGCTAGCACCGTATATTTGCACCAGTTCGAGTCCCAGCTGCTCCACTTCCGAAAGCCGTAGAGGATGGCCCAGTGCTTGGGCCCCTGCATCCAGGTGGAAGACCCAGCAGGAGCTCCTGGCTTCGGCGTAGCCCGGCCATGGCCCTGGCCCTCTGGGGAGTGAACCAGTGGATGGAAGACCGCTACCCTCCTCTCTCTCTCTCTCTCTCTCTCTCTCTCTCTCCTTCCCTCCCTCCCTCTCTCTCTAATAAAAATAAGATGGCGGCTGGCGCCGCAGCTCAATAGGCTAATCTTCCACCTGTGGCACCGGCACACCAGGTTCTAGTCCCGGTCGGGGCGCCAGATCCTATCCCGGTTGCTCCTCTTCCAGGCCAGCTCTCTGCTGTGGCCCGGGAGTGCAGTGGAGGATGGCCCAGGTGCTTGGGCCCTGCCACCCGCATGGGAGACCAGGAGAAGCACCTGGCTCCTGGCTTTGGATCAGCGAGATGCGCCAGCCGCAGCGGCCATTGGAGGGTGAACCAACGGCAAAAATGAAGACCTTTCTCTCTGTCTCTCTCACTATCCACTCTGCCTGTCAAAAAAAAAAAAAAAAAGATGGCATAAGCAGCCCTCTGCACCCCTCTGCTGTGCGAGGGACGCCTGGCGCCCCAAGGCTCTGCCGCCCGCAGGTGAACCCCTCTTGGGGAAACACCCCCCCCCCCCGATTATTGAAGTTGCAGATCCGGTGGTCCCACGTGGAGGCACCACGTTTGTGAAGAGCCCCGGGGCGCCCAGCCCAGCCCTGCTGAGCCTCTCTCCCGGCCAGCAGGAGGCGGCTCCCGGAAGCACACCTCCCCCGCCCGCACCTGCTGCCGCCTGGTGGGGGGGGGGACCAGCCGTCCCCGGAGACCAGCCCCGGCCCTTCACCCCCGGGTTTGTAATCTCGGCTGTAAAGAGGCCTCTGATTCCTTTCTCCTGCCCCTCACCACGACGAATCCATTTGCCAGGGCCGGGATCCAAGAGAAAGCTAATTACAGAATTTGTGCTCTTGGCGCAGCCTGAACTCTGAAGATTCCGCTCAGTCCTGCTGGAGTGTCTGAAAACAGGCAGAGAAAGGGGTGCCGGATACCCCCAGGGCTCCCTGGTCAAACAGGCAGAGAAAGGGGTGCCGGATACCCCCAGGGCTCCCTGGTCAAACAGGCAGAGAAAGGGGTGCCGGATACACCCCAGGGCTCCCTGGTCAAACAGGCAGAGAAAGGGGTGCCGGATACGCCCAGGGCTCCCTGGTCCCCGGCCTCTGAGAGGGGGAGGCTGTGCACTCCTGGAGTTTGGGGGGTGGGGGGACAGTCGCAGCCCTCCAGCGCAGTAACGGGAGTGGGCCCCGCACCGCTGCCTGGCCAGGGAAGCCCCATGTCCGGGGTACAGCCCAGGCTGCCCCTCAGGGGCCCCCACGCCATTCAGGAGCTTGTGGCTTCTCAGGGCCTTGCCTTCTTTTTAAAAGACTTTTTATTTATTTGAAAGAGTGACAGAGGGGGGAGGGAGGGAGAGGGAGAGAGATCTCATCCACTGGTTCACTCCCCCAAATGCCCACAGCAGCTGCGGCCAAGGCCAAGGCCAGGAGCCCAGAACTCCATCCGGGTCTCCGGCACGGGAGGCAGGGGCCCATGTTCTTGAGCTGCCACCTGCTGCCGCCAAGGTGCATGTCAGCAGGAAGTTGGGTCAGAAGTGGGAGTGAGACGCGATCCCCGGCACTCGGATGTGGGACGCAGGTGTCCCGGGGGGCGGCTTCCCCCTCTGAGCTGTGACGCTGACCCCGGTCAGTCCTTGCTGGCAGGTGTCCCGAGGGGTCCTTGCTGGCAGGTGTCCTGTGGGGACCGGGGGTGGGGGGCGCTGGCTGCTGCGTCCCAGTCCGAGCAGGCCTGGCACAGGTGCGCAGTGAAGACTTGTGGATTGTGATTGGCGGCAGCTGGTGCGATGGGGTAGGGTCCTTATTCTCCTGCTACATCCCGAGGCTGTTTGGGACCAGGGGTCTCTGAGCCCACCCACTCTGCCACTGCGGGCTCTGGCCGAGCCTGGTGTAGCCCTGGGCAGAGTGCGGACATCTGTTGCCACTCAGCCCCCACCTGCGCCTGATCGGGCCTCCGCTCGCCCCCCCCCCCCCCGTGTCCCTCCCCAAGCACTTGGACCCGCAGGTCCCTATTCCGTGCGTGGGGCACTGGCTGCATCATGGAGATGAAATGACAAGCAGCCACCCGCTGAGTTCCTGGCGGCAGAAAATTACTTAACACCTGAGGCAGGTGCACATGTGGCCGCCGTGGCTTTTAACAAGCGGCTCCCCGGTGCCGCTGCCTCCACCGGGAGCTGGCCGGTGTCGTCTCCAGGCGCGATTTCATCGCATCCCGGGCTTGGCAGCCGTGCAAATAAGATTTCACTTCTCGGCGGGCGGGGGGACGCGTGGGCTCTCACTGGTGCGGCCGTCGGCGCGTGAGACCCCAGGCTCTTCCCGGGAGGAGGGTCCTGGGGGTGAGTGGGCGTGCAGGGCGCGCACTGCAGACCCACTTGTTTGGGGAGCCTGGAAATGGACCAGGCCCCACCACCGCACCTACCAGGGCAGTGTCTCGGGGCTGGCTTGGGGGGCTCCTAGCCATGCGGGGCCCGCTGGGCAGGCTGCTCAGGATCCACCCCATAATCGGTGTGTGGGCCGTGGTTTGGGGAGTGCTGACCCCTCCTGGAAAGGAGTGGAGGGAGAAGGGACCTTTCTGGAACCCGGTGGTGGCCAGGTAAGGGCAGGGCCAGGTGCAGGGGGGTGGCCTGCTTCTCTCCAGTCTAAGCCGGAACTTTGAGTCCCGACTCTGCCACAGCAGGTGGGGTCAGGGCCACAAAGCAGGGCGCTGGGCCTTGGGGAGCCCAGCCACCAGGGGTCGTCCCTGCCACCTGTCCACCCGCTACGCCACAGCGCGGCCCCAGTGCCGGTCTTTTAACTGCTAGGCTCGGTGCCCGCCCCGCACGGAGGGCCGGGCTCAGGACCCAGGCCCGCCTTCTAGCACGGAGGTGGAGCTGTTAGCACGCGCATGAACTAAGACAGAAAGGCAAGACGCAAGTGCTGGAGGCCCTGGGTCTAGGCCGGGCCTCAGGGGCTCCGTGGCCCTGCCCGAGGCACCCCGCAGGACAGCAGTGGGGGTAACGCAGCCGTTCCTGGAGTCAGGTGGACGTGGGCCCTGTCTGGGCAGAACCTCTGCGAGCTCTCGGGGCTGAGGAGGGGGCGGGGGCCGGGGCTGTGCACCTGCGGGAACGTGCGTGTGCAGTCACCCAGCTTGTACCCTGCGTGGATCAGCGGCGGGTGATTGTCGGCTCGCTCTTCACTTACCGAGTGCAGGGGCCCTGGCTGGTGCCCTCCGGGGATCTGAAGGGCACTGGAGGCAGTGACCTGCACAGCACAGGTGTGGGTGGGCCTGGGGCCGGTGGGGACCTCTCCTGGGGCGAGGCCTGGCTTTGAACCCTCCAGGGCCTTTCCTGGGAGGGGCGCGGGGCTGAGGGGTCAGCACAGTGCAGACTGGGAGCCCCACACAGGACAGGGCCTGCTCAGGTCTGGCCGAGGGCCTGGGCCATCTGAGACGGGGCTGGAGCTGGAAGAGAGAGGCAGCCAGGGAGTCTTGTGTTTGCAACGGGAGACATGGAATTGAACCTGCCTTCCTCATCCCTGGAGGGGATCCCTTGGCCCAAATCTGCCACCCCCCTCCCTCCCCGGCCAGGCAGGTGCCTCTCACTCACTCATTCCTCCCCCACCCCACCTGCAGCCTCCCCGGCCAGGCAGGTGCCTCTCACTCACTCATTCCTCCCCCACCCCACAAGGAGAAAGTGACCCCACAGCCCGGCACACACGAGGCCTTCAGCCAGCATCTCCTGCCTGGCGGGCTGGTCGGGTTCTAGAAGGATCCCCGCAGCCCCCCAGAAGGGGTCTCGGGTGAGAGCAGGCAAAGCCGCCTGCACCTGCCGTGCGCTGAGCCCGTGAGTGACCTTGCGCTCCAATGGGGGGGTGAGCCCTGGAGGATGGTGGGGGAGAGAGACCCCGGGGGGCCGCCGGCGTGCCCTGTGTCACCCCAGGACACCATGTCGGGAAGTGACTGCTCCCTCAGAACAGCAGGGGAAGAACCCAGCGCCCCCAGACCCAGCACCAGCACCAGATCTCGGGCGGAAGTGACGGGTTCTTACTTCAGGCTAGATTTAGCAAGAAACTGCTGCTGTTCTCACGGCAGAGAATCCTGCCCCCGCCCCCAGCTGTGAGGGATGGGAGCACAGCGGGCCCGGGGGAGGACGTGGAGGGCCGGGGGAGGGGGGGGTTCACGGGGGTCGCTGGGCTGCGCATGCGAGCCCGACACCCGCCACACAGCTCCGCTCTTATCTGGGCACGCACATGGCTGGCGGCGCCTCCGACCGGATAATCCCCAGCTCCTATTAGTGCGTGTCCGGGAGGAGAGCTGCTCGGCGCTGCGCCCGCTGGGTGCCCCGCGTGGCCCAGCTCGGAGCCCTGTGGTGGCGCCGGCTTTGCTGGGGCCGTGGGGCCTCGTCCCTCCTGGCTGCCACCTCCCGGCCGCTGGAGCCCGGGGGGCAGCAGGGCCCACACCCGGGGAGCCGGGGGGAGCCCCCAGCCACCGCACCCAGTGAGCAGCCCAGACGCCCGTAAAAGTTAAATCTATTTATTTCAAGAAAGGACAAGGCAGGCGGACCTGGACGTCTCGTATGAAAACAGACAAACAGGGAATAGGACCAAGGAGCTCATCACATTCAGTCAACAGTGAAGTGTCAAGGCACCTACAGGAGGAGGCCGAGGGCGGCTCGAGTGCACTTTGGTTTGTGTCGTCGTCGTCGTGGGTGGTGGTGGGTGTCCGTGTGTCTCGGCCTTCTGCCGTGAGGTTGGGAGTGAGGCGGCGGGCCGAGGCCAGGCGGTGGTGGGGCCGGGCCTGTCCCCGAGAGCCCCCACCCCGGAAGAAGGGAAAAGAGCATGCGGCCGAGTGCCCGCCCCCCGCCCCCAGGGCTGGTTCTGCAGGTAGGGAATCTGGGGGTGCCAGAAGGAACCCCGCCCCCGGGCCTCTGGCCCAGGGCGCACCAGGACCCGGCCAGGGACCCCTCCCCGGCCTCCTCCTCCTCTGACCACTGGGAAGGGGCTGACACTGAGCGAGCTGCCCCGGAATCAAATGGGATCCAGCGAGGCCTTGGCTGTCAGGAGAGAGACTTGGGGGGGGCCAGGGGGGCCGAGAAGACACTCGCCCTGCCACGCCCACGTGGGGCTCTGGCTCCGGCCAGCAGGATCACCCAGCCCAGTAGCCTGCGGCCAGCCTGGGTTTAGCCCCTTGGACCCCTGCCGCCAACACCTGCTCTCGCCTCCTCTCTCCCTCTCAGCCACCCTTGGAAGGTTCCAGGGCCCTTTGTCCTTGTCCCAAGAACTCCCTGGACGCCCACATGGGCTTCTCAGCCGGGGCCCCTGGCCGTGCTGGCTCGGGGGGAAGATATCTAAGGCTAGTTTCAGGTTTTGTGGGCGCCACTTCCCCCTGCGTACCCAGAACCTTCTGGAAGGCGGCCGGCTGGGGCGAGAGGTTCAGAACACGCAGGCCCGCGGCGCCCGGAGACAGCGGGGAGACGCGCGGTGGCGGCCCCGTGGCGGCTGCGGCTTTGATTGTCGGCTCATGTGGCGCTTGTTTTCCTCTGCCTTGAGGAGGCAGTTTCTGCAGGCAGTGGCTCGGGGACTCGCGGCAGGCGGCCTCCCGGCCTCAGCCCCCTTCAAGGAGCAGGGATCTCTCCGAGGGGCCGCGTTTTCCCGTCAGGCTCACAGCTGGAAGTCGGTGGATGGGGGGGGGGGGGGCGGAGTGTGTGAGATGCTGTGGGTGCCCCGCCAGCCACAGGGCAGGTGCAGGCCGGGTAGGCGGCCACCTGCAGCTGCTGGAGAAAGGGTAGGGCACTCCTGGTGCCGGAACTCTGGGACCCCTGGCAGGGCAAGGCGCCGACCCCCTGGGCCCCTGGATCTCACCGTGGGGACCGGTCACCCTGATGGGCCTCGAAGGGGTTTAGGGCGGGGCCAGCTAAGACCCTTTCCTCGAGGAGGAGGATGGGGCCAGGCCGCTGTGCCCCCTGGGACCGGGCGGCCCCTGCACAGGCGCCCTGAGCCCTCCCTGGGCCGGACTGCGCGCCAGCAGCGAGGCTGGTGTGAGAGCCCAGGGCAGGTGCCGGCAGGAGCTGCCCCTGGGCTGACAAGCTGTGCCCTGGGGAGGAGTGGTACAGGGAGGGCTTCCCCTGCGCGCAGGGTCCCTGGGCAGCCCTGCAGGCCATGCGGACGGCGGGGAAATGGGCCTGAGCCCTGCAACAGTGGAATTTGCCATTTGCCAAACTGGAGAAAAAAACATCCATGTAGGAACGCCAGGGGAGGGGGGACGCAAACGAAATCTTTGCATGAGTTTTTTTTTTTTTTTTTTTAAGAAGCCAGCGTGGATATTTCAGGCAACTACTTGGAACATTTCAAAAGAGCCGTAAATGCTGAAAAACGTAGAGTGCGCCGTGCCCCAGGCGCCGTCAGCTGCCCGTGATGGATGGATCAGCCAGCAGCGCCGGTGCATGCCGCTGTGGCCTAGCTGCAGGGTGGTGGGCTTCAGGCCCGCCCTGAGAGCGTAGGGCTGCGGGGTCCCCGTCCTAGCTTCCTGCTGTGGGAAGGGGTGACGTGGGAGGCACTTGCTCCCTGGGGACCCCAGGGTGGGTGCTTGGCGGCCTCTCTGGTGGCACAGTCTGCCCTTCGACGGAGCGGCCCTGTCTTGGGGTTTTCAGGGGACACTGGTCCCTTAGGGCGACACGGTGAGCATGTCTGCCTCCCTGCCGTGTCCTGGGGGTGTCTAAGGAAGCCCAGGAGGGGACCACGATCTCTCAGTCAAATCCCCCAGAGCTCGTCTCGGGCTGGAAAACACCTGCCACAGCCCCATCTCACGCTTGAATGCTCCCAGTGATGGGGAGCTCACTGCCTGCTCCTGCTGCTGGGCCTGTGTCCCTTCTCCCGCCTCTGGGTGCCCCTGCGTCGGGGGCTTCACGCCCCCTCACTGCCCACAGACCCTCCCTGGGACAGAAGCTCAAGGCTGCGGAGTCCTCTCGGTGACCAGCCAGGCCTCGGCTGAGATGTCACCTGTCACCCTTGCAGGCAGATGGAACTTGGGGGGCAGGGCCCGAGCATCTGCCTGGGAGCTGGGACAGCCTCCATCCACCACTGTGGGCCACAGGAGCCCCGGTGTCCCTCAGGCCTCCCTGAAGCTGTGGAGCCCCCCGCAGCCAGTCTGGGGGGTGCCTGCGGTGTGCACAGCCCCTTGGGGCAGGTGCACGGGCCAGGAAACCTCCGCCTCCCCCTTCAGCTCCGGGGAGTTAACCTCCCCCTTCAATTTAGCAGACTCACTGGGTTGTAAACGGTGATTTGCGTCTTTGAGCCTTTTTATCCCTCCTTAAGAAGGAAAAAAAGATGCCTCCCCTCTCTGCCTCCTGGAAGGCCTGCGACTCCTCGTTAGCACCCTCCCTGGTGCCGGTCCAGCGCTGATTGCAGTGTGAGAAGGGGACAGGGCCCCCGGGGGACGGACGGACACACGTGCACAGCCAGCCCTGGCCTGACCTTGGGCCTGAGAGCATGGCCCTGGCCGCCCCCAGCCCCTCCTCCCCGCTGCCAGCCCCATCGTGCCTGTCAGCTGCATCCGATTTTTCTTGTTGTATTTTTCATAAGCCCACAGCTCGGGCCCCGTCCTCCTCCCTGGCGCGTTCAGCAGGAAGCAGACCTGCAGAGTGGGTTGGCTGCCGTCTGCAGGGCGCCCGGGGTGGGGGTGGGGGAGGGGGAGGCGGCGGCGCTGCCCTGGTGTGCCTCAGACCTGTTCTCCCGCTCGCATTGCCTGTGCCCCACGCCAGGTCCCCAGCAGCCTTGCAGGGACCCCTCGCTTGTCTCGGGGGGCTAGAACCTTCTAGAATCAGTGGAAGGGAGGGGCCTCCACTTGGCCTCTGGAGCTCCCAGCTCCATGCACCCCCACTTTACAGAAGGGGAACACCGAAGCCAGGGGTCCCCCAAATGCTCCTCGTGTGCCTGTCTGGCAGCACCTCCCGGCCTCAGCTTGGGCTGGTTGGCCTGGGCAGGGGCCAGGTCTCCTGGGACCCCCGAGGGTGCCTGCAAAAAGCAGGGAGAGGAAGGGTACCCCCCTTCCCCAGCCACCACCATCGTCTGGGGTGCTGTCCCCTCTGGTACCAGCGTCACCCAGAGCCGGGAAGCAGCCGGCATCCAGGCCCCATGTCCGCCACAGGCGCCCAGGCCGCGGAGCGCGGGCCGGGGAGAAGATGGAGGGTTCTGTGTGCGGCAGAGAAGGGAAGGGAAGGCGGAAGGGAGAGAAGCAGCTTCTGATGCTCATCATGTCTGCGGAATTGAGTATGACTAATTAATAGGTTTTATTCTTAGTAATCTCTTAAGCATTCCATACGTTGGGCCCCACGCCTGAGCTGCGCTTACAGGAGGCCTCATTGGCAAAATGCAAATGATGCCTGGCCCGGCTGCCTTCCTCTCTCTCTCTCTCTCTCTCTCTTTTTTTTAAAAGGGGAAATTTAAAGGAAAATTGCCATGTAATAGAAAAGAGATTCCAATCACTACATCTAATTACCACGAAGGGTAAAACCACTTAACCAAGAAGTGTCTGTCGTGGGCTTTTTTTTTTTTTTCTTTCAAACTTTAAACCTGCCGTAAATGCCACAAGGCCAGTGGGGTGGTCCTGGCTGGTGAGCGGCTGCTGGAGGCAGTGTAGGTGGGCCCCGGAGCCTGTGTGCCCCGGGCATCGTCCATCTCGCTGGGTGCCCAGGCCAGCCTAGAGGGGCTGGGGGCTCCGGGATGACCCAGGAAGACACTGCCGTACCAGGGGCCAAGAGGAGGCGATGAGATTTTCCCAGGGGCCCCGGCCTGGCTGGGGCAGGATGAAGCCCACCACTCAGGGAGGACCTGAGCCCAGGCCTGGGGTGGGGGGTTAGGTGAGCCTGAGGTTGGAGCGTGCCGGGTGCAGGGGAGGAGTGGGGGCTGCTTTCCTGCCCCCCCCGGGGGGGGTGGGGTTGGTACCCTTGGTGAGGGGGGCTAGGGGTATCTCATGTCAGAAACAACAGAGATCTGGGCCCCTGGCCAGCGCCGCACCCCTCCCCTCCCGCTGCCCGCAGGGACTCCCCTGTTTCCAAGGAACGGCCAGGAGCTGGGGAGGGGGGGCGTCACAGGCCGCGGGGAGGGCGGCGCCTGGAAGCGAGAAGAATGCCCTCTGACCTCGTGCCTGTGCCTGCCACCCTGTCTGCCACGGGTGGGCCTGCGCCCCTCCCCCCGCCCGCCTTGTTGCCGCCGGCCACGGTGCCCGTTTCTTTGAGGCTCTTTCCCGCGAGGCCGGCAGGGTCTTCTCATGTCCAGCAGGTGGCCGGCACCGGGAACACAGTGGGCAGCCCCGTGGCTGCTGCCAGCCTCCCGTTCTGCCTCGGCTTTGGCGGAAGCGACAGAGGCCTTTTGAAAGCGCCGCCTCCGGGCCGGCTCCCGCTCACCCACAGGGAACATCAGAAGCCGGGCCCGCGGCCCTCCCCGTCCCCCCTCCCTCCCCAGCTCCACTGTCACTGTTTCATCATCGTTCTCATCTCCTGGCTCGCCACACCGTGCTGTCGCTTGATAAATGATCGCCTGCGCCCTCCCCAGGGCCCTGGGCCGTCCCCTTGCGCTCGTCTCTCCCTCCTCCTCCCACCCCAACCCGGGATGGCAGAGCCCCAGGCGGTGGGCACACCTGATGGGTGCCGGCTTCCGGGGCTTTTCTGGACAATTCCCTGCCATCTTCAGGCCTACGTTTGAGTAGCCGATAGGCCTAAGCAGCTCAGGTTACCAAAAAGAGCCCCTGTGTCAATTACCTATCCCAGGAAGAGGCAAAGGGTAGGCGCGCAGAAGGTAGGTAGTGGCTGGTTGGAGCTAATGCCTCCTTTTCCCGGTTATCAGAAAGGACAGTGGCCCAGCTGCAGCGACCCTCGCCCGGCCCCTCCCTGCCACCCAGCTGCCAAGGACACGCCTCCACCTCTGGGAGCAGCAGTAGCCACCGGCCCGCCCGCCCGCCACCACGGTCTACTTACTCAAAGACTTCTAGGAGCAAGAACGTTTTCGCAATTCTATTGTCTCAGGAAATGGAAGGACCGACCCGGGAGTCCTGGGAGAACCCAGAATCAGCTCGGGCTCGCTGGGCGGCAGGGACAGCCACAGCTTCCCCAGGGGCCTCTACGGGGTGCGGGGCGCGGAGGAGCCGCGAGCCTTTCCTTCTTGGGCCCATCCAGAGGACGCACTGACAGCCCCTGCAGGGAGGCGGCGCGGAGAGAGCCGGCCAGAGGAGCGATTGCCGGCGTCTCCTCGCCAAACACCTTTTCTTCCCTGCCTGCCACCTGCGGAGCCCGCACGGCTCCCATGAAGGCATCGCGGCGAGCTGTGGCAGTGGCAGAGCCGCGTGGGGCCCCGCGGGCAGCCGCATCTCCCCGCCGGCTCCGTGGTGACGGCCCAGGGTGCACGTGGATGTCATCTTCCGGTTCTGGAAAAAGCCCAACCCGGTCCTGGTCCTTCGACGGTACTGTTTTTAGCACTCCCCTCCCCCACCGGCACCATTCTATGTCCACAGCTGTGAACCCCCTCCTGCCTTCTATTCTTCTAAAAAAAAAAAAAAAGTTCCCTCCCCCCACCATTGCGTTCTACGAAATCGCCACCCTCCCCAGCCGCGGCCTTCTCTCTGCTGGGGCGGTGACCTATGGCCGCCCTCTCTCTCTCACTCTCTCGCTCTCTGGGATCGGCAGGCGTGGCCGGGCCGGGGCCTGCATCATGTGTAGGAGTAGTCTACGTCGGGGATGCCGCCGTCCCGATAGCCCCGTGTGGTGCCGTAGCCGATGGTGTGCGTGCCCTTGCACAAGCTGCTGCCGTTGGAGGGGAAGATGGTGTGGACCACGTACTCCTCTTTGGCGCGGTATGGGTTGATGGGCAGCATCTGCAGCCCCGGCCCGCGGATCTCCAGGATGGAGTTGTCCTTCTTGGTCCCCGACTCCATGTAGTCGTCTTTCTTCCTGCTGCCCCGGTTGTAGGCTCTCTCCCGGCTCAGCAGCTCGCCAGCCCGGTGCACGTACCAGCAGATGGCCCCCAGAACCAGGAAGAGGAAGACCAGGGCCACGGCGCCTCCGATGATGCCGGCCAGGGGCAGGCCTGCCATGGGCCCGGCGTTCTGCTCCTGGTTGAGCGTGGTGGTGGGGCCGTAGCTGTCGGCAGTCTCCGCCTTGGCGCACACGGGCGTCTCATCCGCCACGTCGGTGTTGCCCGTCTCCATGGTGACCATGCAGATGATGTAGGTGGACTTGGGCTCCAGGGCCGTCAGCAAGTACTCCGTCTTGTCCCCCTGCACCAGGGTCTCGGTGATGGAGCCCACAGCCGGGCTGTGACCCAGGCGCAGCCAGCTGAGCCGAAAGGAGGCAGCCGGCAGCGTGGCCTTCCACGTGATGCGGATGGAGTCCGCCGTGAGGGGCTTCACGTGGATCACCAGGGTCTTGGCGCCGTCGCCCGTGGCCATGGGGTAGTCGATGTTGGAGTCGGGGAGGCGCAGTCCCGGCCTCTTGGCCTTGAGGGTGAACAGGGAGCCCTGGGGCGTGGTGGAGGCGGCTTGGTGGCTGGCGGTGGTCTTGGCGGCCACGTGGGCCGTGCCACCGCCCTGCGACCCCGCCTCCAGGCACTCGTCCATCTCGCTGGTGATGTCCTTGATGGCCATGCCCCGGACCTTCTCGGGGCCCTGGCACATGAGGCCCCGCACGTTGACCACGGCCGCCCGGGCCTTCACCCAGTCCCGCAGCCACATGAGGTTGCAGCCGCAGAACCAGGGGTTGTTCCTGAGCAGCAGCTGGGCCAGGTTCCCCAGGTCGTCGAAGAGGCCGCGGGGCAGCGTGGTGAGGTTGTTGTTGGACAGGTCCAGGCGCTCCAGCTCGCGCATCTTGGCCAGCGTGTTGTAGGGGATGTGGCTGATGGCGTTGTCCTGCAGGTAGAGCTTCTGCAGGTGCGCGCTGGGCAGGTTGAGGGGCGGCGCGGCCAGCGAGTTGCGCACCAGCGAGAGCTCGGTGAGGTTCTGCAGCCGGCTGAAGGTGTCGTCGGCGATGCGCTGGTTGGCCAGCAGGTTGCCGTCCAGCACCAGGCGCCGCAGGCTGCTGAGGCCCTTGAAGGCGTGCAGCGGGATGGTGGAGATGCGGTTGTCGTCCAGCCGCAGCTCCTCCAGCGTGTGCGGCAGCCCCGGCGGGATGCTGCTCAGGTGGTTCCGGCTCAGGAAGAGCAGCTTGAGCTGCTTGCTGTCGGCGAAGGCGTCCTCCTCGATGCTCACTGTGGACACGGAGTTGTCGTCCAGGTGCAGCTTCTCCAGCAGCGGGATGCGGGCCAGTGAGTCGCGGGCGATGGTGCGCACGTTGTTGTCCTGCAGGTGCAGCTCCCGCAGCGACCGGGGCAGGTTGACGGGGAACTCGTCCAGGTCGTTCTCGTACAGGTAGATGACCTGCACGCTGACCTTGGTCTTGAGGTCCTGGGGGATGCCGGCGTTGTTGATGTGGTTGTTCTGCAGGTAGAGGGTGGTGGCGTCGTCCGGGATGTCGGCGGGGATGGAGGTGAGCCCGCGGTCGTTGCAGTAGATGAAGCCGTTGTTGCAGCGGCACACGGAGGGGCAGGTGGTGCTGTCGATGGCCTCGGTCAGGAAGGCGATGAGCCCGTAGCACAGGAACAGCCAGTCGCGCAGGTCCATGGCGGCCGTGGTCATCACGACGGTGGCTGTGACGGTGGCAGCAGGCGTGGCAGCAGCGGCGGCGGCGGGCTGTGCCACCACCATGGTGCACGGCTGGGGGAGCCTGACTCCCCCTGACCCGGAGACCCTCAGCACCTGCAAGGAGCACAAGACAGGGGCGGTGAGAGCCGGGCAGGGGGCAGCGGCCTGAGGAGTGAGTCGTGCGCCCGCCTCCTGCCATGGGGCCGCCACAGGCAGCTCCCGCAGGGGCCAAGGTCAAGTCCAAGGTGCAGGCTTCTTGGTGGCAAACGTGTGTCACGGGGGAGTGCTCTGGCTGGGGTCAGGCTCCATTGACGTCTGGCTAACACTAAGGCTCGGCTTTTTTTTTTTTTTCTTTGAAGATCTTGCACTGAGCTCATGGCTCGCGCTGGAGGTGCTGGCCACTGCGGATGCCATGGATTTGGGGCGCGTTTTGTGCCTTCGGAGCCGCCGTTCCTCGCTGGGGCGGGGAACACGTGTCGCTCTCTGGCTGGGACCCAGGGTTTGAGGGAAAGCTTGTATCTGTGAGCTCGGAGGAGGAGGGAGGGAGGGAGGACGGGGTAGGGGAGGGAGGGGAGAGGCTTCGCCAGAACCCGCAGCCAGGGAGCTGTCGGCACAGCGGCGCTTCATTGTCTGGTGTTAAAACAATACCTCCTGTTTGTCACGGGTTCGCGGCACAGACAGAAGGACGCGGTGGCGGCAGCTTTGCTTTCTGTGTAGTTACAGAACTTTCTTTTGATCCGAGGCGCCTGCCCTCGCCCTGTGCTGTGGTGCGGGCAGCTGTCCCCCCACGCCCACCCCGACCTGAAATCAGGACACTTCCAGCTACACCAGGGAAAGCGGATGACCCCGGGCTGTGGCTTTAAAGAAACGGGACACACAGACGGAGGGGCACGCGGTGTGGGTTCTGTTGTAGGGCAGTCAGTTAACGAGAAATCACCTGTCAGCCCCGGTGGGGAGGGCGGCCGCGGAGTGCTGTGGGGCCTGGGGTCCCGAAGGCCTTGTCGCCGTGGGACAGGCTAAGGCCCCAGCCCGCGAGGGCAGAGCCGGCACCACGGGACGAGCCGTGGGGTCCTCACCGCCACACCCTGGAGGTGGAGTCTCTGTTTCTCACCTGTGCCACACCTGCTCCCTTCTCTGTCCCTCGCCATCCAGAAAATTCTTCACCCTCCAGGACCCTCCTCTGCTTGGCCTTCCTGATGCCCACGTGGAGCTTCCCTCTGCCTTGTCCGCTCACCCACCCACCTGTCCACCTGTCCACCCACCTGTCCATCCATTGACCCACCAACCCATCCACCTAGCTACTCACCCATCCATCTATCCATCCGTCCATCCACCTGTCTGTCCATCCACCTGTCCACCCATCTACCCACCCACCTCCCCAATTGTCCATCCATTGGCCCACCAACCCACCCACCCACCCACCCATCTACCCATCCATCCATCCACCCACTCGACCATCCATCCATCTAACCATCCATCCACCCACATCCCTGTCCACTCATCAACCTACCCACCTACCCACTTGTCCATCCATTGACCCACCAACCCATCCACCCACCTATCCACCCATCCACCCTTCCACCTGTCCATCCACCTACCCACACACCCACCCTCCCATCCACTTACCCATCCATCCGTTCACCTACTTCTCCATCTGTCTACCTGTCCATCCAGCTGTCTACCCACTGACCATCCCACTAAACCACCCACCCACCCACCCGTCCGTCCATTCATCCAAGAGATCGTGTTGGGCAGCCTGTGCCAGCCCCGTGGGTTCCCCTTCTGCGGGTGGTCATTCATGGAAGGATGGAGGCTTGGCTTAGGGTGTCCAGAGTGTGTGCCATTCAGCCCCAGTGAGTGTACAGCCGGTGTCTTTCCCACTGAGCGGACGGGAACCCTGCAGCTTGGTGGTATTTGCTCTCTCCAGACCACCGGAGAGGAGCTGAGCGGGAACCCAGGCCGCCTGGCTCGCAGCGTCCTGGCCACTGCTGGACCTGAGGCGCCGTGTGGGTGCAGCCCGCGCTGTGTGGTGCCTGGCGCTCAGGAACAGGGGCTGTGGCCTGCGCGGGCCTGGTGTGGCTGGGTGTGGCCACCGCGGTGGCGTCCGTGGGCAGAAGGGCCCAGCTCTGGGCTTGTACGGCCTTGCTCGGCTCTGCTTGCATCCACGGAGCACAGCTCATGCCTCAGGCCTGGGGAAGTGCCGAGGAGGGGGGGCCAACCCCTGGGGGCCCTGGGGAAGTGCCGAGGAGGGGGGGCCAACCCCGGGGGCCCTGCAGCCAACCTGCGTCCCCGGGGTGCTTGTCTGCCTGCTCTCAGAGCCCAGGCCACACGGTCATGGCCTCCCTCACGCCCCTGCCTCCAGCCCCCTGAGGCTTGGTGCTGGCCCTGCTGCCTGCACACAGAGCCCCTGGCTCACTCGAGTGGGTCTGGCTGCGTCTTTGTGCCCTCGGGGCCTCCTGTCTGAGGCCACGGCACCCTCGCTGGTCTCTGGCTGGGCCGCCCTGGCCCTCTTCCCTCCTCCCAGCACATCCTCCAGCCCCACCTGTCACCCGGCGCTCAGAGCCTTCCAATCATCTGTGTGGCATTGGGCGGTGGGCGGCGGGCCTGGTGGCCTTGTCCACTCCACCCCCTCCCTGACTGCAGCAGCCAGGCACAGCTTGGTGCCCCAGGGCCCTTGCACATGCTGTTCCCTCTGCTCGTCCCCACATCCAACCACTTGCTCCCTTGCCTCCTCCCAGAGATGCAGCCCCCAGAGTCCTCTGTCCGTTTCTGCCGTACCCGTGGCATCCGCCATGTGCTCTTTTCCCCAGTGAAGGAAGGGATTTGTGTGCCTTCCTGGGTATCCCCTGGGGCACAGCCCAGCGGCTGATGCCTGTTAGACACTAAACATTCCAAAGAAGCAGCTCCTACTACTGACCCATTTTGTAGATGAGGAAACCGAGGCAGGGAGCGAGCCCTGGTTCCCTGGCAGGAGGTGTCGGGGTCTGCATTTCACCCCGGAGCTGCCCAGCTACAGGACCTCTATCCCCATCCCCTGGCTGAGGGCTCGCAGATGGTCACAGGGGCGCCCATCCTCCCATGAGCCTCCTGCCTGCTTTGCCCAGGCTGCCTGGCCCTCACATAACCAACCTCACCTTTCGTTACCTCTTGGGTTGGGCGGGGCGTCAGCCTGGGTCACGGGAGAGGGTGGGCTTGGAACAGAGGACACTGTGCAGACCCAGCCCAGCGGGCCCTCCGGGGCCAGGGAGAGACCCAGGCCGACCTCCGGCCACACCTTGCCCACTCCCCTTGCTCGGGCAGCAGCCGAGAGGCTTGCGACTGTACCCAGGCCTTGCTGTTGCATGCAAGGTCACGGGGCCGGGACAGCAGGGAGGCGAGGGCTGAAACAGGGAGGCTCAGGCCCGCTGATGGCCACCTGGCCTCAGTCTCGGGTCACAGCCCAGCCCGGGAGCACCTCCGCCCTCTGCGGTCCGCCAGCTGCCGAGCGAGGCCTGGCACAGGGGACGCAGGTGGCCTGGCCTCCCTGCTCGGTGGTTCCGGGGCACTGCCCGGCGCCCAGGGCAGACTTGTTAAAGCCAGAGCGCGGGCCAGCCCCCGATCCTCCGGCGTGGACATCTGTTCCTGGTGCCCGCCCAGCTCAAGGCCACGGCATCGTGATGGAGTCTAAATTGCACTTTTCAGAGCTGTTTGATGGACGACCGAGGCGCGTGCGGGAGGCGGGGGCCCGAGGCCTCTCCCTTCCCTGTCTGCAGGCCTCATCCATCTTGGCCAGTCTCCCCCGTGGCCCGGCTCTTCCCACGGCCAGCCAGCCGGGCCTGGAGGCTGAGCCCTACAGCTCCAGGAATTGGGGCGGGGCCTGGCCTCGCTGGAGAGGCCCTTGAGCCGCCCGCTCTGACAGCCTTTTTATTCCCTTGTTGTGTGTCTGATAGTTTATGTGGCCATCAAATTAAAGCCGGCAAATGGCCCATCTTTTACGGGATCACTTGTCATTATCGCGTGGATCCCGAAGACGTCAGCACCCTGTGAGTTACGACCTGCCGGCTCTGTGACTGGCAGCAGGCTCCAGGCTGGGGGCCAGGAGCTGTGGATGGTGCCCAGGGACCCCCTTAGCCGAGGAGGGCGGCGCCCAGCAGTCCCGCTCTCAGCCCTCCCGATTCAGACACTCCTGGGTTCGGTCCTGCCTCTGCGCTTCTTGGCTGTGTGGCTTTGAGCAGGTTGCTTGCCCTCTCTGAGCTCGTAGCCTCATCTGCAGTCCTAGTGGTCACCCCTGCAATGACTCCCTCATCAGTGCAACCTCCAGAACTCGAGGCATCCAGTCTAAGAGCTGACCCCGGGGCCAGCGCTGTGGCACAGCGGGTTAAGCTGCCGTCTGACGCTGGCATCCCTTATGGGTATGGGTTTGTGTCCCTGCTGCTCACTTCCAATCCAGCTCCCTGCAAAAGTAGTGGGGGGTGACCCAAGGGCTTGGGCCCCTGCCGTCCACGTGGGAGACCCAGAAGCAGCTCCTGGCTCTGCACGGCCCAGCCCTGGCTGTTGCAACTATTTGGGGAGTAGAGCAGCAGATGGAAGACCTCTCTCTCTCTCTCTTTGTCTCTCCCTCTCTCTCTATAATTCTACTTTTAAAATAAATTTTTAAAATGTTTAAAAACCTTTACAATTTTTTTTAAAAAAGCTGTCCAGCACATGGGCCTGCCCTTTGGCTCCCTCTGCACGCCCCTGCTCCTGCCGTGCCTCCGGGGCGGGCGGGCGCAGCAGCAGCCTCTGGGGGGCTGTGATGTTGCCCTGCCCCCTCCCACAGTGGGCGGTGGGGGTAGCGACACCTGCCCCTCGGGCTGACCCTCTCCTGGGTCCCCCTGGACTCTGATGTCCCGCCGGCTCCTGAAGCCACCCCTGGGCCTTGGCACGTGCTGCTCCCGCTCCGACACACTCGCCCTCACGTGTGCCTCCCCAGACCCCGGCCCCTCTATAACACATTCCCTGACCCTCTGCTGAGCCCAGGCCCACCTCTGCTCCCGCACCACGAGACCAGAGTAACAGGTGTGGGGTAGCAGCCACGACCCCCCGTCCACTGCTCGGGTGCCCCTCCCTGTTGGAGGCCCAGGGCCCTCTGCGGGGACCTCCTGGGGCGTTGGTGTGCGGGTGGCCCACAGTGGGAGCTGCGGGACCCCGGGCCTGGCACAAGCCCTGGCTGGCCATGTTGGGGACACCGTCTACTGCCGCAGAACCTGGGGACCCGCGGTTGAATGTGAGCTTGTGGGGGTGGGAAGCACTCCTGGAGGAGCTGGGGGGTCTGGGCACGGAGGAGAGGCCGGGTCCCCGTGGTGCCAGGCAGCCGCACCCCCACTGGACCCAGGCGGGCAGTCCTGATGGTGCCAGTCCCAAGGAGGAGCTGCATGGGCGCAGGAGGGGTGAGAGGCCCACAGGCGGCCCCCAGCTGTGTGACCTGGGCTGATGCCCCCCGCCCTAATTTACCCCAGGAGGAGGGAGATGAGGGAGGGGTTGTATGGGGTGCCCAGCGGGGCCCTGGGGGGTTGAGAAAGGGGAGCTGCCCTGCCCTGTCCCCAGGAGGGGCCCCATGTTCCCCCCATGAGCCCCACCAGACAGAGCTGGGGAGGGACAAACTGGGGGGGCCTGCCAATGAGCCCCTGCACTCCAGGCAGCGGGGTGGGGGGTAGCACACAGAGACAGGGCGCCCGGCTCCATATCCCAAGCTTCCTTGCTAACCTGGCCTTAGCCCCTGCCTCCTCTTCCTTCCCTCCTCGAAGCCTCCACAGAGCGTGGTGCCCTCCTAAGCCCACGGCTCCCTCACCTGTCCGCTGGTGAGCAGTCCATTCCGACCTTGGGCGGGGGTGGGGTGGGGGAGGCGGCAGGTGCACGGGCTGGGACATGGGAAGGGGTGTACTGCTTTGAAGGCAGGTGCAGCTTGGAGTCTGGGGCAGAGGAGGGGGACCCGGTGAGCTCTGTGCCACGTCTAGATTCCTGGCGCTGGCCTGTTTTCAAAAAAGTCCGCTTCCCTCTTGGAACTGCCATTCCTCATCTCCAGTGGGCGGGGGTGCCGGCTCCCAGCAGCCCGCGGGGCCCTGCAGCCAGGGAGGAGGAGGGTGGGGAAGGCTTCCGGCCTGTGCTTGCTCCCCCGGGCCCTGGAGCAGGCTTGTGGGTCTGCGTGGGAATCTCCCCCGTGGCATACCTGCACTGGCACTGGCGGGTGAGACCCTCTGTGGGGCAGCGACCTGAGCGGGTCCCGGGGCTCCCCCTTCCGCTGCGTGGCCTTTGCTGGGGCTCTGCTGGACCCCGGGGTGCTGCTTTCTCCTCACACAGGCCATCCCAGGCACTCTCCTGCAGCCAGGCTGCAGACGGCCACCTGCCCCTGCCCAGGCTCTGTCTAGCTGGTCTCGGGGCTCAGGTGCCCATCTGTGAAATGGGACCATGAACGGGGCAGGCTGAGGTTGCCTCCAGTGCTCAACAGAGCAGGGGGCCGCCACTGGCATCGGGCCGTGAACCTGGGAGGGGAACTTGGGCTTTTTGTATCACATGGGCTTCTCCAAACCCTCACTCGTGGGCTGCATGCCCCCTGGGGGCGCTCCGTTGGGGGCAGGGGTGGGGTGACCCCACCACCACCTTCTAGTGCCAGCTCCTGCAGGGTGCCAGCCACACCCGTCACTCCCATCAACTTCCCTGGTGGACTGTCTACAACTTGTAATGCATGCAGGGCGGGGTGGGGGTGGGGATTCTTTTAAAACCAAAAGTTAATTATTTTTCTAATTTCCTGCCGCATGCATTATGCATTGGCTGTTGTCACTGGCGGTAATTGCAAGCAGGTATGCAAATACACCTCGGGTTCACCTAGCCGCGTGGGCCGTTGGGGCGGCGCCGGAGCCGGGCATCGGGATGCCTGGAACTTCAGAGAAGGCAAATCACTTGGAAAAGCAAGATTTTCAAATCGTGTCTTGGGAGGTTAATTATATTGATAACAGTGTTCGATATTAAGCTATTCGGGGCCGGCAGAGGGTAGGGGATGAAAGGAGACATGTGTAATTTTGTGTTTCTCTCTCTGCGTTATTTAATAAGATGCTTCTCCACCTGCTATTTCTGTCTGCGTCCATTTTTAGTAGAGCTGCCTGGACTGACGCTTAATGCCTTTTGAGAAGGGAAAAAAAAAAAGCCTGGCGGAGTTTCAGAGGGGAGGGGCCTAAGGGCCTTTATTGGGGGTAGGGGGGCAGGCTCAGTACCCAGGCACAGGACAGGGGCTCCTAGGCCACAGCCAGGGTGGATGGAGGAGCAGTGAGCAGGCCAGGTGGGTCTGAGTGAGGCCTGATGGTGGCGAGACGGGGGCTCTGCACCGGGCCTGGGGCCGGGCCTTGGGTGCCCCGTGCACCTGCCATGGACTCTGGGGAAGCTGCTTGCTGTACCCTCCTGTTGATCTCCCACCAGGAGAGTCCCGGGGCAGGACAGGGTCTCTCTGAGGATGGGGCCTGGCACACGAGGTGCCCCAGAGATATCCGCCGGACACATGAGTGAGGGGAGATGCCCAAGGGGAGGCCCAGGACGGGCCTGTGCGGGAGAGGAGGGAGGTGTCGCCCAGCAGCCCCACCCCGGTCACAGCAGCCCCAGGGAAGCGAGGGTGTGAGCCGTGCAGCAGGTGGCAGAAGGGCCTTGCACAAACCCTCGGCCTCACTGCGCCATGCCCTCCTCGCCCGTGTCTCACCCCTGCCCCTCCTTAGCTGTGTGGGGGCCACCCTGACCTCTGGGGGCAGCACACCTGCAAACCTGGCTGTCCCCACTGGCCTCCCCTGCGGTCTGTCCCCAGGAGCCAGAGGCCCCTTCCCTCCCCACCCCCCACCGATACACATGTGGATGGAGACCACTCCCAAGGACCCTGGTATCTGGGCAGTGGAGGGCCCCAGACGTGGTCGGCTTTCTACAGATGAGGAGAGACAGGTTCGGCACTGCCCTCCCCCGGGCTGCGACCTCCGGCCGTGGCATTGAATTTGCATGGGGAGCGCCATGGTGGACAGGTCTCAGGGGAGCTGCCTCCCACCGGCACCAGCAGGGCTGCAGACCCCTGGAGGCCCATGGGGCCAGGCCTGCCCGGGCTGCACGAGGTCCTTCCCAGAAGGCTCTGCTTTGCAGCACACACAGCTGCACGCTCTGGGAGGACACAGAAGCCGCCCAAGGTCTCTCACCACAGCGCCTGTGCGGCCCACACCCCCCAGAATCCCCCAGAATCCTAGGGGCTGGGAGGACAGCAGGTGCAGCGCTGGGCGCGAGGAACGGCTGCCAGGAGGTGGGGTGGCCGGCTTGCAGCGGCTCCGAGCTGGCGTGCCTTTATAATAAATAACAGCAAATAGCCCATCCGCAGGGCGTCTTTCACGCCGGTGGCTAATAACGCGGCTATTAATGCCCCCGCAGACGGCGTGCGCTGTGCCGCGCTGACGGATGGCCCGGGCCCTGGCGCAGTCATAAATCAGCCCCTCCGCTGGGGCAGAGCGCAGGGAGGTGTCGTTTTCCATCTTGGTAATGAATTGGGGCTTCCCTGCCCTGCCCCGGGGCTGGGGGGGCGCCGCGCCACAGGTCGCCAGGGATCTGTGTGGAGGTGCAGAAGTAGAAGGCCCCGCCCACTCAGCCCTGGCAGGCCCCGCCCCTCAGCCCTGGCAGGCCCCGCCCACTCAGCCCTGGCCAGATCCCATACTGCCTGCTGTGTGACCTTGGGGCCCCACTGCCCTCTCTGGGCCAACGAAGAAGCAAGAGCAGGCCTTGGGTGGATGCTTTGCGTCGTCGCCTGGGCCCACTGTCCAGCAGGGGCTTGTGGACTGTGGACTCCTCCAGCTGTGCAGCCACAGGTGCTGTGGCCTATGGCCTGGATCTCACTGCTGCCCACTTCCAGCAGAGCTAGTAGCCCTGCGCTCCTGGCAGGGAGGGACTCCAAATGAGACACCCCTGCTTCCCCCTAAGCCCGGCGTCTCCGTTGGCCTAGATCGAGCAGCGTGTGGGCCACCAGGCAGCAAAGGATCCTGGCCCCAGCAAGTGGAAACCACGTGTTGGGGGGGCGAGGGAGCGGCACCACCCAGCTGGGGGAGGGACTGGCTACAGCTGTCCCTGGCACGGCCCAATCCCCTCCCCATCCACGCCCTCCCCCGCCCCCACCTTACCTCTGCTGCCGCAGCAGCCCGGGGTTGCTGCTCCGCCGGCCTCTGTGGATGCAGTGGGCCCAGGCCTTGCCTGAGTCACATTCGCGGCCCCCGGGCCCGGGGGGGCCGCCCGCCACTGGCCGCAGACCACAGGCCTGGGGCACGGGGCAGCACAGGCAACACCTTGGGGCGTGGGCTCCTGGGTTCAAGCGAGGCTGTGGGATCCAAGCGGCATCCTCGGTGCCCTGGGCCGCGGGGGCTGCCGGCTTCTCCCTGGGGAGCGAGGGGCGTGGGGGCTGGGCGCCCAGGGGCGCCCTCCGTGGCCTGAGGCTGTTGCGACCCTCTGCACCCCAGGCATGCCCTACGGCCTGGCACCCATCCCCAGGAGGGTGGCCTCTTGCTGCTTGCTACGTACACGGTCCTGGTTCACCTGTGGGCGGCAGGGCCTCGGCGTGCCTCTTGCCCCCCCTTTTTTTCTTTACCAAGGGGTTTTGTTCTTTTTCTTTCTTTCTTTCTTTTTAATCCCTTTAAGTCACTTGGCAGAATGGGCTCGGTGCGGAGTGCGCTCTTGCGTGACAGCGCAGGGAGGGGCCCCGGCTCCACAGAATCGGTATTCCTGCCACTCAGCCTGTGTCCCGGGGGGAAGGAGGGGGCCCATTACCCCCCGCCGAGGAGTTCAGACGTTCACGGCGGGGCTGGCGCAGCTGACACGCGCCGCTGAGCTCTCACAGTCCGCATGTCCTGCCTCGGGGAGCCGCCGCCGTGGGGGGGGGGGGGCTCCGTCCTGCTTGGCTGCTCCCGGTGCAGGGAAGGCTGGCACAGGGGAGGAAGGCCAGCTCCTCCCGCTTCGCCCCGTCTGTCTGTCCGTCCGTCCGTCCGCTTCTTCACCAGCTCCTGCCGAAAACAACGCAAGTGGTTAAGGGGGAGGAAATTAGAAGCCGTGAGGGGACCAGAGCAGCCTCCCTCCCCCCACCCCCATCCCATCAGACCCCAGGCCCATGGCGGCCTGGGCTGACTCCCCCTCTGGTCCAGGTAACAGCTGGCACGGCGAGCAGCCTCCCTTGCGGCTTAGCTACCTGCCTTCCTTGGCTGGGGCTGGCGGGACCGGGAAGAGAAAAATGAAGTTTAAGCGCTCCTGGCCCTGTGGGGCTGCCTGCCCAACCCAGAGCTGGCGCTGTCCCCCAGCACCTGCTCCTCTTGTTAAATGTCATTCAAAGGCTCCAACTGGGCCGCGGAGGCCCGGGCTTCCAGAGAGACGCTGCCTTTCCCAGCGGTGGGAAGCAGGATCATCAGGGACCCCGGGGGGGGGGGGGGGGCGTGTCTCGTGTTCCTGGCCTCCCTCCTGCAGCCCACACCCTGGTGAGGCCGGGTCCGAGACCTGGGGGGCGGGGCGGGCTGTTGCCCAGGCCGGGAAGGCGAGTGCAGCCTCTCGTTAGCGAGCATGCCGCCGCCGTGGAAGGCCCGCGGTGCCCCGCCGTCCCTACTCCCCCTGCGGGAGCCCCTCTTTGGAAGCGGGCTTTCATTACACATCTGAGAGCGTCAGCTCTGGTCTCAAACCAGACCCAGATGGGCTCGGCTGCATCCGGGCACTGCTCTTTGTAGGGCCGAAGGTGGCTGCTCTGGGCCGCAGCACAATGACAATGAGAAGATGTGGGGTGCGCGTGGCGTCTCAATCAGCCCGCCACCCAGGCTCCCCCGGGGCCCCAGCCTGGCGGAAAACCCGCGCCAGAGGAAGTGCCCGCAGGCCAGGGGCGTGCAGCCAGGCGGATGCATGGGTTGGTGCGGCCAAGTGGGGGCCTTCTGGGGGCGAGGAGGAGTAGGGCTCCTGGTGCCCGCGGGCCAGAGGTGGGTGCAGGCCTGGGCGGGGGCGAGGGGACGAGGGCGGAGCCCCTGTGCGGGGGGGGGGGGGGTGAGAGCAGCCCTCGCTGCTATTACCACGCGCGTGATTTCATCCAATTATAAATTGTAATTTCTCTATGAAGGCGAGAGATGGAGAGGATCCAATGAGGTCATCCGCCTCCCCGGCTGGGGCGAGGAAACTGTTTTATATGGCAGAGGGGGTGGTGGCTGTGACCTCAGAACACAGAGGACCCAGCCAGGCACGGCCGCCACTTCCCTGTGACAGAAGCCAGCGGTGTTCTGCTTTGGAAACTGAGTGCGGGGGGGGGGGGCCTCCCGGTGCTTCAGGCCCCTCCCACGGCACTCACATCCAGACAGGCCATCCCCTGGGCCCCTGTGCAACCCCCCAGCCCTGCTGCCTCCCCACAGGTCCCTCAGGGCTCTGAGCCGGCTGTGCCAGTGCCCCCCTCCCTCACCCCTCCTGCCTGTGCCTGGTCGCTGGGACCATGACGACAGTGGCCTCGTATCGTGAAAGGAGTGATCTCCCCAGCTTCCAGGGAACATGTGATGCTGCACGGGGTAGGCGCTTAATAAGTGCACCCACGTGAACTCCGCACTCTGCTTCCTCCTTTAGAGAACCCAGGTTCTTGGTGCCGGTCCAGCTGTGTGCATCCTGAGCCACCTTCCCTGTGACCCCCACCCCCACCTTCCCTGCGACCCCCCCACCCCCACCTTCCCTGCGACCCCCCCCACCCCCACCTTCCCTGGGTGCTGTGTGGCTCCTGGGAAGCCTGGCTGCGGGACCCTTGGGTGAGGGCATCTGGGCTGTGGGCAGGTGTTTGTGGCGAGCCTGGCTGGCAGTGGTTGGGAGTGGCCACATAATGTGGGCACTGGTGACCACCTGCAGTCACTGGCCCAGGAGTGAACACGCAGCCGTGCCGCTGGCAAGCACCGCTTCGCGAGCACCTGGTGCCCGCGCCGTGGGCCCTCGTGACAGTGGAGCCCGCGCCGCTAAGAGGTGTGGCTGTGTTCCCGCTTTCTGCTTGGTCAGCCGAGTTAGGCAATCTGTGGTGGGGGGGGTGGTCTCAGTGGCCGGGCAGCCCCTGGCCTGGGCCAGCCCCGCTCCCACAGGCCCCGGGCCTGGTCTCTGCAGCCAGGCACAAAGACAGCTCCCATTTGGAGGCGCTCTGAGACACTCACACAGTTGCACCTTTGCGATCGACGGCTGTGGTGAGAGGCAGCCCCGCACGGCCTCCGCGGCTGGGCCGGCTACCTGCCCGCCTGCCCACCTGCCCGCCTGCCCGCCGGCTGCCACGCAACGGCGCGCTGTGTCCTCGCCGGTAAATTCTGCTTTGCCGCCTCCCCGAGCCTGAGACAACGCAGCATGACTGGCAAGCCAGGGCCACTAGGGAGACGAAGGGACGTGGCCACGGCCTCAAACCCCAGGCCGGTTCCCTTCCTCGCTGCACTGAGCCCGCACATCCTGGGTTCCCCCGAGGCCCTCGCACGCCCCTCCTCCCTCCTCATCTCTCCATTCATCCTTTGTCCAAGCCACATCCATCCCTCTCTGTCCACCGTCCACCTACCCACCTGTCCGCCCATCTCTGCGTCTAGTCTCCCTCCCTCCCCCCACTCTCCCCTCTCTCCCCACCTTCTTCCCCTCTCCCCGCGTAGCCATCCATCCTTGCTATGAGTCCTGCCAGGCTCCAGGCGCTGTAAGAGACTAAGGATCCATAGAGGAGCCCCCAGAGTCCTTCCAGGAGTCCCCGTCCCGCCCAGCGGGGTGGCCCTTGTTCGTCATGGCACACAAAGGGCACTTGGAGGGCGGAGAACCCAGCCTTGCCCAGCCTGGAGTTGAGGGGGGATTGCAAAGGGCTTCCTGGGGAAGATGACACCATGCTGTGTGTTTGGGGTCCCCCAGGCTCCCAGTCCATGGGCTTTCCCCCTCGACCACCGTCTGTCTCCCCACGTACCCACCTTTGCCTCTCAGGGCTCCCCCACCGTCGGAACGGCCCTCAGCTTCGCTATCCACAGCTGCCTCAAAGATCACCCCCCTCCTTAAATTCTGGTATTAGCCATCAGCCCTGCTGTTTCGCTCCCGCCCCTGGTCCCTAGGGCTGGGTTTCATGTGCACGTCACCGATCAGAGCCGCCGGATCCCGCGTGGGCTGTGTGGACAGTGACTTCGCCGACTGGCATTTGAAATGAACCTCACGCCGCCCCTCCCCAGGCAGAGCTGCCCCGTGGCAAAGGGGGCAGAGTTGCAATGGCCCCAGCGGTCAGAGCCGGCGCGAGGCGGGAGAGCCGGCGCCTGCCTTCCCTTTGGACTTCGCGGCTGCGGTCCGTGCCCTGCCTGACCCGCGTGGATGAAAGGCGCTCTGTGATGCAGACCGGCAGTCTATTCTGATTTCATCCCAGCAGGACAGACATCCGCGGGGCCTGCCTATTTCTCCCCGCATCATGGAGACCTGGGGCCCGCCACTGTCCCATTCCCTCTCCTGCAGCGGGGACCGCGGCAGGGCGAGCGTGTCCACTCAGGGGCGGGGACTGCGCCTGGAACTGGGCCGGCATGGCGGGGAGCGGGGCAGGAAGAGCGTCGGAGGCCGAGGGAACAGCGTGTGCGAGGGCTTGGTGCAGAGAGCCGGGTTTGCAGATGAGGGGACCTGACCTTTAGCCGAGGACAGAGGCTCGGTCCTGGGGACCTCCCAGGGCTGTGTCCAGGGGCCTGGTGTTCGCGCGGAGGGCGCCCGGCAGGGAGAGGCCTGATGGGACCTGTGATGTAGGAGGGGCCCCCTGGCTGCTGTGCCAGGGTTCAGGGAGGGGCAGCGAGGTGCCATGGCGGGGCTGTGGGCTCTGCTTCCCGCACCCAGCTCGCTGCAGGGGGCCTCGGGGGGCACCATGCAGGGCCCGCCTGGTGTCCCAGGGCCCCGGCAGGGGCAGCAGGAAGGCCTAGGGAGGCCACCCCTCTGCTCTCCCCAACAGGGAGAGGAAGGCCGCCCTGCCCCCTTCTCACTCGCTGGGCCGGGCTCAGCTCTGGAGTGGCGGGGTGAGAACGGGCGGAGGCGAGAGAGCGGGGTGTGAACCCTCCCAGCCTCCACTCTAGCATCAGGACTCAGAGTCTCAGGGATGGGTGTGGCAGCCAGTGTGGGGGCGGCTGCAGAGCCCAACACCGCCGGGGAAACCGAGGCGGGCAGTGCCTGGGGGAGGGACGTCCATAGCTCCCGGGGCCCCAGGCGTCACTCTCAGTGGAAAGTTCTTTGGCCCTCTGCCTGCTTTCACTTGGCAGAGTTAGGGCCAGAGGTGAACTGGACGACCGGCTGGCCACCACCTGCCGCCGGGCAGCCCCGACCCAGCCCATCTGGGGGACTGGGAGGCCTGGCTCCACCAGGTTCCTGGTGCCCAAGGGAAGGCGGGCTCCCGAGTGTGACGGCGCTGCCCCCTTCCGGCACAGCAGCCGCCAAGTGGGCACCGTGGTCCCCGAGCAGCAGGTGGACAGCAGTGGGCAGGTGCCTGAAGAGGCCTCGCCTGCCTCGAAATCTCCTCTGATCAAGGGCAGGCGGAGAGGCCGCCGGTGCCCGTGGAGCTGCACGAGTAGGTGCCAGGGAGGGCGGCGAGGGGGCAGTGGGCACCCAGCTGGGCTCCTGAGGGACAGCAGCCGTCCCTGGCCTCCGGGGAGGGAGGCCGCAGGTGCCCGTGGAGCTGCACGAGTAGGTGCCAGGGAGGGCGGCGAGGGGGCAGTGGGCACCCAGCTGGGCTCCTGAGGGACAGCAGCCGTCCCTGGCCTCCGGGGAGGGAGGCCGCAGGTGCCGTGCCCTGAGGAGGGGTGGGGACAGCAGCGCCCTCCCCAGGCCTGGCCCTTTGCCCTCAGTGACGCCAGGCGCAGAAGAGGGTACGGGGTGGCAGCTGCGGCCTGCTGGGTAGCTCTCTGGCTCCTCAGGCTTTGCTGCACAGGGACTCCATGCCTGGGGGTGCAGGGGTCAGAGCTGTGCGACCCCTGACCCTGACTGTGAGGTGGGGCTTACGTGGTCTGTGTGCAGTAGCTGCACAGCGGGTGTGTGAAGCAGGAGTTGGGTGGCCATAGCACGATCTGTCTTGCAAGTTCATGGACCCCTGGTGGTAGCAACGAGGGGTTGGGCAGGTCACAGCCAGAGGCCCCCCAACCCAAGGAGATGATGGAGGAGCTGTTGGGGAACACAGGCTGTGTTTGAGGGGCATCAGCTCCCGTCCTGGGCTGCCCCTCCTCCCACCCCTCCCAGCCTCAGGTTCTGCCATGCTGGTGCCGTCTCCTGATCCTCCATTCTCAGGGCCTCTGTGCCACTGCTGGGGTCGAGGGTCCAGTGTGTGCCCTGGGGACCCTCAGCACTGCCCTCCTCCAGCCATGGTGTCCAGAAAGCCAGTCCTCCTGCTCAGACCTCGGCCACTGACCACATTCAAAGCCACAAGCAGGGGAATCCTGGCCACGCACCTGCCAGCCTCCAGATTACCCAGGCGTGGCTGGAGGCAGTATTTCCTTCCCGAGTCCACCCACAGCCTCACAGCTGCCCGTCCCTCCCGCCCTGCCCGCCTCCAGTCCCCAGCTCTCCGATTCCCTGCACCACAGAAGCCTGTGCCAAGAGATTTTCGCCTCAGTGTTGGAAATCAACCACCCCCCTTCCCGTAAACACGCTCCCTGGCCGAGAGCAGCCCCCTGCTCGGGCCGGGAGACCAGACTTTGTTAATATTTACAGCGAGTGGCTCAGGAAGCTATTAGCTTCCTTTTCTTGTTGTTAATTGAAAGAGGAGAAAATGGTTGTAACACTTCAAAAGGACTTAAGGTGCAGCCTGAGAAACCAGCTGAATTGGGAGGAAGAGGATGAGAGAGAGATGATCTTAAATAAACACAGGCGGCGAGCCCACCGCCCACGCCAGGGTGGGACGCAGCGCCTCCCCCCGCCCCGGCTCTCGGGCGCCCGCCCTCTCATTGTGCCCGCCTTACGGAGAGACGGAGGAGAGGAAGGATTCGCCGCGCGCTTTTGTTAATAACGAAGCTCTTTGAAGCTGTGGCTGCCGAGGCCCCGGTACCTCCACTGCCGGGGCACCGAGGGCCCTGCCTGGCCTCTGCAGGCCTGGACGCAGGGTCGGTTTGGCCGACTTGGAGTGGCCTCCCTCCGCCTGTAAGCCCCGGGATGACCAAGGACAGCTCAGCCGTTGTGGGGAGCTGTCTGAATCCGAGCCGGCAGCCAGGGCCGGCCCCTGCACTCAACCTCCCTTCTCTCTGCACCTGCACAGTCAGCTTCTGAGGTCTGCCCCGTGAGGGCAGGTCCTCCTGCGGCCACACACAGGCAGGCCCGAGTGACTCAAAAAGTCCCTTCTCCCGGAGCCTGCAGGCTCCACTGTCTCCTCCTCCAGGAAGTCCTCCCTGGCTGCTCCCCAGCCGCTTTGCTCTGGTTCCTGGGGCTCCCGGGCAGCCTGCCCTGTCTCAGCCCAGCCTTCTCTGCCCCCTGCAGAGCAAGGTGGCTGACGGCCCCAGACCCAGAAGCTCCTGCTGGACAGGCGGCGTTAAAGGAGGAAGAGACTGCCTGCTTCCACCCTGGTGTCGCCAGACAGGAACCCTGTTCAGTTCTGGATCCACAGCGCGCAGGGTCACAGTCCAGAGCAGGACTGTGCTCTTGACCATGACCACGGGGGATAGGACCATGGGGCCGGCACAGCGAGCAGGGCAGGTCCCTGTCCGGGGTATTGTGACCCAGAGGAGGAGCCAGCTGAGATCTGGAGGGACCAGGAGGGAAGCCCTGGGGGAGGGGAGGGGAGATTTAGAGGGGGAGGCAAGACGGAGCCCAAGCCAGGCGGTGCCCCCTCCTCGCCCTCCCTACCTAGACTGGAATTGTCTCCTCCACCCCCTCACCCTCACCCCTGGGCTGCGAGCTGGGAAGGGCGGGGACAGCGTCCGAGGCAGCCCCCACCCCCACCCCCCAGCACCGAGCGGTGGATGTAGGTGATGACCCTGGCAGTGGGGGAGCCGCCCGGTGGGTGGTGTCCATGGCGGGCACTAGTCCTGCGCCAGCTCGCCGAACCCACAGGCACTGTTGTCGCCGTTTTAATTTTCCACCTGAGGGAGCATAGGTGTTCCGGGAGCCTGCCAAGGTCATGTGGCAGGTCCACCCCTGAGCTCCGCGAAAGGTCTCTGTCGGGACGGGAGGCTGCGCGGGCGCCCCCTGCAGGCTCACGGGGGCGCAGCGGCGCATTGAAGGCCCTGGGGAGTCCTGGGGCAGAGACAGGTTGAAAGCTGTGTGCTCGCGAGGCTGTGCGGGCCCTCGTGGACACCTGTGAAGCGTCCACACACGCCCTGAACCAGTCCCCGTGAGGCTGCTGTGTGCCGGCCAGGAGGCCTGTGTCCGCCCTCTGCCTCCTGGGACCAGCTCGGCGGGCACACAGGCACGTGGGCATGGCCGGGCACGAGAGGGGGCGGGGAGATGAGCGTGTCCCTTTCCTCCTGTCCTGAATTGCACACCAGACCCTCCGGCCACACCAGCCTCAGTGTCCCCGTGGCGTCCGGGCAGGCCCCGCCACCTGGCCCTGGCACGGCCCGCCGGCCCCGCACCTCTCCCCCTCCCCTTCCAGCTCCGAGGCTGCAGCCTCCATTCAGATCACATGCCCAGCCCTGCCTGGAATACTGATTCTCCCGCGATGAAACCATCCACGTTCATTTTTTCTTTTTTTCTAAGAGCCAGGCAGGAAGAAAAGGGAGGCATTGCTGGGTGGGGGTCGGTGCTCCTCGGGGCCCCCTGCAGAGCGGGCTGAGGGTGGCCTTGACAGGCAGTGACGCCAGCCACCCCTGGATGCCGCGTGACCCCAGCCTGGGCCCGCTGGCCTTTTGAATGCACCAGGGAGTGCAATAGGTCCTGGCTTGGGGGCGCTGCTTTTGGGGCACCCACAGCGGGCAGCCCAGGGCACCTCCCCCTTGTCCGCAGATTAAGTCCAGTCCAGCTCTTAGCTGAACACGGAGCCTGGGGTCTCGTGGGGATTGAGGGAGGGCAGGGGCTCCGTGTGACCCCCCCAACATGTTCCTTGTGGCCGCAGGCACAGGGAAGAGCAGCCGGACAGCAGGGTCAAGGCGAGAGCGGCTGGGGCGCAGAGTGAGCTTGGTTGAGCCCTTCACTGCTCTGGGCCTGGGCTGCCTGGGGTGCCGGGCTTGTGGCCCCGCTGTGAGGGCGGGGGGAGAACAGGTGAGCCTCAGCCAGAGGGGGCGCGGGAGTCACTGGTGCAGAGTGGCAGGGGTCAGTCTCCTTCTAGGTGGGGGAGGGGTGCCGGCGCCGGCCTGGAGGGGATCTGGTCCCGAGGACCTGCCTGGGGGGGGGGGGGGCTTCCACGCGTGCCCACCTTGGCTGTAGTGTGAGTGTAGGAGCTGCTGGCCGCCTGGGAGGCTCCCCTCCCCCGAGTGCCCCCTGGGCCTGCAGCAGGAGCCCAGCGTGGTACAGCCCCGCCCTCCGCACCCAGCTGACATCCCGAGGGAAGGATGAAGCCGTAGTGACAGGAACCACCGGAACACCAGGCCTGATGAAACCAGCGACATCAGTGATGAAATCCGAGCCCGCCCTGCTCCGTGGGGGCTCTGAGGACGCCTGCACCCACCCCGGGGGGGGGGGGTGGCTGGGGAGTCGCCTGCTGCCGAGGCTGAGGCCTGCACACTGGGCTCCATGTCCTCTGCTTCCCTGGTGTCCCCCGAGACAAGCCCCAGTACCACTCGGTGGAGCGGCTGGCTGCCGTCCTGTTGGACTCACCCCTGCCCGACAGAGAGCAGGGGGTCTGCTTGGTGGCCGTGGCCAGGCCTGCACTTCAGTGCCCTGCGCCTCTCTCCTCCAGCAATGCTGGGCTCTGCCTGTGGCCACCACTGCACCCTCCTCCCAAAGCATCCCGGTCCACCCAATCGTCCCATCCCCGTGGCCGCCAGCCCAGCCACCTGTGAGCGCACGGAGCGGCCGGAGTGAGCCCAGGAGCCAGCGCTCCCTCCCCCTCCCCGCCCCCATGGGGCCACATCATAAATTATTATCGACCCAGTGCCAACCCCGGGCTGGAGACGAGCTGGGGAAATACTGCACCAGGTTCAATAATTGTGCCCTGCTGCCTGCATTTGCTTATTTGTGGCTTTGCTGCCCACCAGGAGAGGCGGCGATAAACCACTGCCGACTGCTGGGCTCCGGGGCAGGACGCACCACCCGGCCTATTTCCGGTGGACCCGTGACCCGTGGACCCGTCCGCCCATTGCCTGGGTCTTCCCAGCACCCTCCGGACGGGGGCTGGCCAATGGAGCACAAAGCCTGGAGCGTGGGAAGACAGGCAGGAGATGAGTCCCCTGCCCTGTTCTAGAAGGTTCTAGGCTCGGGATGGCCCAGCACTACCACCACCCCCCGTCATGGCTTCTATTTCGTCGCCCCTCCCGTGACACAGTGAACATCCCCTTTGCCTCTGGTTCTGCCTCTACTGTCGTCTGTGGCCCTGGATGGGTGACAGCAGAACAGGTCCCCACCCCCGCTGAGGGCCTACAGCACGCCGGGCGCTGTCCCAGGTCACGACCGTCCACACCAGCTCCTGCCATGCTCTCAGTGACTCTGCGCGATTGCTCTCGTCCCCATCTCACGGACCAGGCACCTGGGACCCAGAGAGGTGGTACGGCTTGTCCTGGGTCACACAGCAGGAAGGGCGGCCCGGCCCTGGGTCTGTGCTGGTGCAGGACAGGAGGATGTGTCTGCCCCGAGGCCCTGGAGACCAGCCACGGGGCTGCAGGCCTGTGCAGGCCACAGGGCAAGCTCCGGCCGTCCCCGGCCAGCAGCTCTGGTGGTTGGGCACCTGCTGTGTGTAGCCAGCTGCTCTCATCACATGGGGCAGCCCTGCAGGAGGGGTCCGGGCCCCTTTCACAGGTGAGGAGTCCAGCATCCCACGACAGCCGCGCCCAAGGCCTCTCTGCCGCCCTCCCGGCCCTGCCTGGAGTTGAGCCTGGGACACCGTCTCCTGGGGAGAGAGGCTCCCCAGGTGGAGTCAGGCCCCCAGGGCGGAGTCAGGCCCCAGGGGGCGGAGTCAGGCCCCAGGTGGCCAGCTTCGTTTTTTCTGAGCAGCTGCTGGGTAACAGAGTCCCCGGGGCCTGGAATGGGGGAGGGGTGAGGTAGCAGGTGCCTGTGGGCAGAGCCAGAGGACACCATGATGGGGCAGTGCTAGTGGGCCCAGCTGTGTGGCACAGCACCCCCTGCACTGGGCCCCCCGGCACCTGGGGGCATTTCCATACCACTACCCTTATCTCAGTACAGGAGTGCCAGTGCCAGCCACTGGTGGGCAGGACCCTCCCTGGTCTGGTCTCTCTCTGTTCCCTCAAGCAGCCAACTCCCTTCCTGACACGGGCCAGGTCTCTCTGCCTCCCCCACCCCCACCCAGAAATGAGGCGCTGAGCCCTTGCCCACCCCCCTCCATCAGAGCCCCCCACCCACCCTGGAAAGTGGCCAAAGGACGACCATAGCTCGGAGAACACAGCCTCCAGCCGTCCCATCGGCCATGCAGCAAGGGCTCTGTCCCGGATGAACCCATGGGGACCACGCGGATCCTCGCGGGGGCGTGGCCTTGTGGGGCACAGCTGTCACACGGGTCATCACGAAGGGAAATGGGAGCTTGGCAGGAGAGCACAAGAGGGACCTGGGACCTGGGGCAGTGGTGGGGAGCGAGGCTGGCGGGATGCCGGCACCAGCTGTGCCCACTGCACAGGCCTGGGAGCGCTGGCGAGGGGTGGTGACGCTGGGGAGGTGCAACCAACAGGACTCTGCCCTTCTAGTTCCCAGGATGGAAGGTGGGGAGGGGGCAGGTGCACCTTGGGGTCCCCCCAGGAGAAGGAGGGGCTCTGGTTCTAGGGCCTGGGCTGTGGTCAGGGCCAGGTAGAAACTGTAGCCTGGGCAGGGGGTGGCACGGGTGGAAGGTGGCCAGTCTGGTTCCTGGGCAGCAACCTCAGACCCAAGGCCCTCGGAGGACCCCATTCTGGGCACGGAGTTGGTGCTGGGCCCCAGGGGCGTGCGCAGGTGCCCACAAATCCAGGGCCTTCCGTAACCGCGCCATCATTTATTTTAATGCTGTTGTGCCACGTTTGGGTGTGGATGAAATACGGCCTCGCACTGTTTACCGGTGGGGATGTTAATTGTGCGCTGCAGCCGCCGCGGGGACAAACACGCCTTTGGGGGGTGTAGATCACTGTGGCAGCGCCAGGGGGGACGTGCCGGCTGCCGTGTGGGAGGGGCCCGCGCGCCTGCCACCCGTGTCGCAATCAGCTCCTGCCGGGCCACGGGGTGTGCGGGGAGAGCCTGTGGCCCCTGGATGGTGGGCGTCTGTCTGCCCCCACGTGGATGGAGGACACAGGCCGGTCCAGGGCAGGAGCAGCAGAGGTGGGACTGCAGGGGGAGCAGGTGCGGGGGTGGGGGCAGACAAGCCCGGGGAGGGGTCCTGAGGGAGCAGAGGTGGCCCACCCTCCCTGCATCAGATCCCACCCCACAGGCTGGGACCCAGCAGTGCTGCCGACAGATACTTCGCTCCACGAGCCGGGGCGGGCACAGGATTCCCAGGCGCGTGGTACAGTAGGGGTGGGGTTATACCCCCTGCCCCCCCATAAATGGCAAAAGAAGGCAGGCGCCCTGTGGCCCCACGTGGGGGCCTTGGCCAAGCCCTGCCTTGCCCACCTCGGGGCTCACCCTGCTGGGCCCGCCCTCCCTCGGGGCTGCTCCGTGTACCCCCAGCCAAGCCCGTGCAGCGCCCCAGTGCTGTGCACGCCACCCCCAGCTGTTACAGCTCCTGTGAGGGCAGAACAGTCCCTCCTCCCAACCCCCTGAGGGCCGCCTTGCTGCCCCTCCCGGCGGTGTGAGGCCACTCAGGGTGCAGGACGGGGCACCGAGCCACCTCTTCTGGGGGGGGCCTGAGCGGAGCCCCCTCTCTGGCCCCAGGTGTCTACATCATCTCCTTTATTTCTGCCTGTGTCCCTATGAGTTACTTTCCCATTGCATAGCTGAGAAAACTGAGCTCTGAGAAGTGGGGAAGGAACCCAGCCTGGTGGAGCTGGGATGGGTGGAGCTGCGAGTCGAACCCAGGGCTTTCCCACAGCGGAGCCCACCCACGGCCCCTGCCTGGTGGCGGCGCCCAGGCCAACCACACTGAGCAGCCAGACTGGGCCCTCTGCCAGCTCTGGTGGCCGGTGGTCTGCAGGTCCCCCTGCCCCGCCACCGTCCTGCCTGTGGACCACCGTCCCCGTTTCCTGTTACTCCAGGCTGTTCCCGTGCCGGCTCCCGCTGCAGCTCGTGGTGCACCCGGCAGGGGAGGGACTCGGTGGAAGATGTATGAGCTGGGTTAAAATTTAATTTGGGTGGAAGATCCCGGCCAGCCGAGCCGGCTGCCCTAGACAAATGGCCTGCTCCCCGCCGCTCCCGTGCCCCGTGCCAGCCCCCCGCCCGCCCTCCCCGGAAGGCAGGCCGCCGTGCCCGCGGAGAAACCAGAGCGAGAATTCGATTTGGGCGGGAGCGGCGGGCACTGAGGCTTGTTTGCACTTGAGTTTGAAATTGAACAGGACAGACGCGGCTTTGGGGCGGGAACTGCTGCTGCCGGGCCCTCCCTGCGGGCCCAGGAGGACTCTCTGCTCTCCAGAGGAGCCCCTCCCGCTGGGGGCGGCTGGCCCGGGCACCCAGGGTCCACGCAGCTGTGCCTCTCTCCATTGCCCTCTGGTCGCTGGCCCCGTCTTTCACCCCAGTCATCCCCAGAGCCAGATACCAGGGCCTGAATCCCACCGACCTGCTGGGGGACCTGGTGCAAGTGAGCCTCAATTCTCTCATCTGTAAAATGGGACTGTGATAGGACTGCAGGGTGTGAGATGCCACGTGGTCCCCCATCAGAGGCTCGGTGGCTGGGGGGAGGGGCGTTGGACCCACACACAGCCCCCTCTAATCCTGTGGACCGGGCATCACCTCTGTGGCTGTGGGGCTGGTTTTTAGGCCGCACAGGCTGGGGCTGGCGGGATGAAGGGCAGAGCGGGGGTCCCGAGGCAAGGGGCACGACCCTGCAGGCACCACCCCGTGTCTTCCTGGGCGTCCCCAGCCCTGCTCTCACCCCACTGCCCTGTGTGTCTATGCTGGGGGGTGGGGGGGCTCCGTGTAGCTGGGGCAGGCCGCTGCCCTGCACCTGGCACGTGTACCCTCGCCCACGCATGCAATAAACACCCTGGCACTGCTGGGGATCAGGCCGGGAAGAGCCATGTCCCATCCACGGGCCGAGTCCTTGCCCTAGGCCTGGGGTGGAGGCTGGGGGTTGGGGAAAGCACGTGCACACTCACCCTGCCTGTGGACGTTAAGCCTGGGCCTGGCACCCACGCACTGGCCACTGCAGCACCTAGCAGGGGCTGCCCAGCGCCTCCCCCACAGGGCAGAGCTGTCAGCACCCTCGGCGCCTTCCATGCCCCTTGGTGGTTTCTTTGACCCTTCCGTCACCCCCTAGGAATCGGGGGTCCCTCTGCCAGACCCCTGGGGCCTGGGAGCCTCGACTCAGCCCACGGCAGCCGCCCCGCCCCGCCCACACTCTGCTTGGGGGCTCAGCTCCGAGCTGATCCTCCCCGTGCTCATGAGGGCGGAGGGATTAACGTGTCGACACATTCGCGGCGGCACAGGGGCGCCAGGGGTCAGCTCTGAGAAGTGAGCGGCTCGACGAGGAGCAGGTGCACGTGCGCCTCTGCCAGCAGGTGCAGCCACACCCCCGCCCGCACCCCTGCCCACACCGTGCCCACCCAGTGCCAGCCCCAGCCCGTCCGTCACCCTTGGCCTGGGGGGGTCAGGGCCCAGGGCCCCTCGGGACCCCCGCCACGTCACACTCAGGGAAGAACCTGCACCAGCCCCGTCCCTGCCCAATTCGCCCCCGTGAGGGGAGCCGGGCCCAGCTCTGACCTGGTGTCAGAGAAGCACAGCCTACAAGTACGTGCGGGTCACGGGGAGAGCGTGGGGTGGGCAACCCGGGGAGTCCTGTGGGTGGGGCCCAGGAGGATGTAGTGGGAGGAGCCTGGGATCTGGGGTTCCGGGCTGGGGGGCCCCACTCTCCCGCCTGCTGCCTGCCCCCAGCAGTGGCGGCTTCATACCCCTGGCCCGTGATCAGCCATGAGTTCTTGGTTCTCTTGGCCAGCACCATTGCGGCCCCCAGGCCGGCCCTGGCCGTCAGCCCACCTCTAGGCACCCGGTGTTAGCCTGGGGCTCCTTGAATGGCCCCTCTGTGGACGCAGCTGTGGGAACTGCACGTCCCGTGAGAACACACAGGTGGAAACAGCACTGAGAGCGCCAGGGAGTCCAGGTGCACCGCGTGGCCAGACCCCTGCTCCGCCGCCCAGCAGCCCGGGCGCCCTGGCCTCAGTCTTCCCATCTGTGAACTAGGACAGCCGGGTCCTAGCCTCCCCCTGCCTGCTCAGCTGCTGGCTCCCACTTGGCTTAGGGCCTTGGGGTGGGGGTGTGATGTGGCCACCCCCACCCCACCCCGGTAGGCACAGGCTCCTGCTTGGTTCAGCACAGGGGCATTTAGGAGGCACCAGCTGTACACCTGACAGTCTGCATCCTGTCCAGCACCAGCTCTTCTGACGCCCGTGTGCTTGGGCTTGGGGGGGGGGCTACGTCAGTGCTCACAGGACCCCTGCACTGGCCAGGCCTCTCTGGGAGGCCAGGGCCTGTCCTGGCCATGCTGTCACCCTGCCAGCCTGGATACGAGGCTCTCGGCTGGGCAGGCTCCAGGGCCAGGCTCTGGGATGTCGCTGAGTGTACCCAGGCGACAGGTGTACCTGGAGAGCGGCTCTTAGCTAAGGGCAGCCTTGGCAGGAGAGGGAGGAGGGTCCCCTCACTGACACCCGTGATGTCCACAGGGCGAGGGCCGTCAGGAGCGTCCCCCCAGCCCAAGACCTGGCCGCCAGAAGCCATCGCTGTCCCCGGCTCGGAGAAGCCCTCCACCTCTGAGCCCTGTGGCCGCTCTGCTGCCTCCGGACAGCGCCCGGCTCTGAGAGCGATCGTAGGATCCAGCGGAGGCCTCCTGCCGCCCCGCGGTCCCTCCTGCTTCCTGCTCTGAGTGTCCTTCGAAGTCTAGGCCCGGGCGGGGGCGGGGGCCACCCCCTGCACGTCCACCTGGGGCCCTCACCACCTCCTTCGGCCCCAGCCGCTGACATGTAGCCTCGCCTGACGAGGGACAAAGCTCAGCTCAGGCTGCTCTGGGGGCTGTGACACGTTCTGGAATCACCCGGGAGACGGCTGTCTCCTCTGTGACGTGCAGGCAGCCGCCGCCAGTCTCGGGGTCGGAAAAAAGCCGCGAGTGTAGGAGCACGCACGGCCCTCCTCCCGGTCCTCCGTCCCTGGGCGGCAGACTCTGGCCGTCTACCCGGCGTTCCGAGCAACCTCGGGAGGACTGCAGGGCGACGCGCGTGGTTCTGAAGCAAACCTCACAGCGTTCACTAAGAGCGACTTGAGCGGCCGCAGGTTTTGGTGTTCACGGGGGTCCTGGCACCAACCCCCCGTGGACGCCGAGGGACGGCGGCGGAGCTCAGCTTTGTAAAATGAATTCAAACTGCGCTTTTAAAAACCTCGTCCGGGGCTCGTGGAGGGGAAGGCGGTGGCTGCAGGTCTCGGGGAACGAAGCACGCGTGGCTAAGACGTGGATCCTCTGTGGCACCACCCCGTTTCCCTCATTTCAGCTCCCACACAAGCGTTCATCCTGCCACTGCCTCACTCAAGAACTTTCACCAGCTCCCTAGTGCTCCTTCCTAGTGCTCACACCTGCCCACCCCTCCCTCCTCACCTCCATGCCACAGTCCCCCCGGGCTGCACCCCTCCCTCCTGTACCACTGCCCCGTCCTGCCTGGTCCCAGCCCCACCCACTCCACCTAGCCCCTTCCTCCAGGGCCTCTCAGGCCCCATATCTGCCTCTCTGTCCAGCCCACATACCCCCACCCCAGACTCCCCCCCCCCCCGAGGCTGTGTCCCTCACCTCCCAGCCTGTGCACCTGCCGTGCCTTTGCCGGGGACTCAGTTCTCACGCCTGGCCGACGCCTTCCTCCTGCAGCTCGCGCTCCGACGCCCCCTCCCCTTCCCTCCTATAGTCTCTCGCTCCTCGTCCATCTCCCCTTTAACGGAACCTGGCAGATCTGATTCCCAGAGGCACCCCCAGTGCCGCCAGCTCAGGAGCCCAGGGGAAAAGTGGGAGGGCCCTGCCCCCTTCCCCGCCCCCACCCCTGCTCCGGCCCCAGCAAGCCTTGCCTTCCTTTTTTTTTTTTTTTTTTTTTTTGACAGGCAGAGTTAGAGAGAGAGACAGAGAGAAAGGTCTTCCTTTTCCGTTTGTTCACCCTCCAGTGGCCGCTGCGGCCGGTGCGCTGCGCTGACCTGAAGCCAGGAGCCAGGTGCTTCCTCCTGGTCTCCCATGCAGGTGCAGGGCCCAAGCACTTGGGCCATCCTCCACTGCTCTCCCGGGCCACAGCAGAGAGCTGGCCTGAAAGAGGGGCAACCGGGACAGAATCCGGCGCCCCGACCGGGACTAGAACCCGGGGTGCCAGCGCCACGGGCGGAGGATTAGCCTAGTGAGCCGCGGCGCCGACCAAGCCTTGCCTTCTGACTGGGCCCTGCACCGGGCACCCACCGGCTCTTGCTGCAGACAGCTCCGCCCCCTCCTTGCTCTGGCCTCCCACCACTGCCCATTGAGCTCTGGGAACCCAGTCCCATCCCAGCTCTGCCCTGGGACAAATCCTCGCCCTCCACGCCCCCCGTACCATCCGGTTCTGAGCTGTCCCTTCCACGGGACCAGTCTCCCGCGGCAGCTGCCCTGTCCCCTGATGGGCCACTCTCCCGAGCCACCCCGACAGGGTCTTCCGCGTGTCCCAGCTTGGAGCCCGCTGGGCAGCTCGGTGCTGGGTAAATCCGTACAAGATGAACTTGCAGACCGGCTTCCCTGCCCTGGGCGCCCCGGGACAGGGGCCGAGGGGGCTGTCAATCTGGCTCCTGCCCCACCCCCACCAGACAGCTCCCCTCCTGGGCCTCCCTCCGAGGCCCCGGTAACCGGATTAGCCTAAGCGGCTCCTCTTGTTTCCTGGCGTAATTGGATTGAAGCCATGTTTCAGTGCAGCTGCATTTAATATTCTAATTCTGCAGCCGCCTCGCCCCGCACAAGGCGGGCCCCGGGCTGGGCACCGGGCTCCGTCGGTTCTTCCCGTATCTGGGCGGGCAGGGGCTGGGCACAAGGAGGGTCCAAGGATGGAGGCAGGAAGGGGAGCCTGGCGGCCAGCACCTGCTGGGCAGGCACACTGGGGCAGGACTGCTGCCCCAGGTCCTCGTGCTGTTGGCATCGCGCCCCCTCCTGTAACACACAAGCGGGGGCCCTGAGAGGCCAGGTGGAGTGCCCGTGGCAGAACTGGTGGGTGATGGGGACACCCAAGGGCCTGAGCGGCTCCACCCTGGCCTCAGCTCCATCGGGGGCCAGGAAAAGGGGGCCAAGCTGGGCTCAGGGGGTCCATAAGCTGCCACCACCATCCTGACCCAAGCCGCGGTGCAGCAGGAGCCCTGGCCAGCCATGCATTGGGGTCTCCTCCCTCGGCAATGTGGGTCCAGTGCCAGGTGACTGGGTGGTGATGGGCAGGGGCCCACACCCCCTCCACCCCAGAGAGCTGCGCTGGGAAGTTGGTGCCTGCAGAGAGGAGAGGCAGACGTCGGTGCCGAGGCCTTGCCCATCCGCGAACACGCACCGATCCGCGGGCGCGCCCGACAACCTGTGCGCGTGCATCATCCGTGCGAGCGCCCTTAGCCTGTCTGTGCGTCCCAGGCTGAACCTGTGCAGCCGGGTCGGGGTGGGGGGTGTGAGGATCCTGGCGCCAGGTCCATAGGTCTTTAAAAACCGAGAGGTTGGGGACGGAGCGCCGCCGGGGAGGGCCGGAGAGCGCGCAGCTGCGGACCAGGGCCCCTGCGCTACAACACCCCCTGTTCCCCAGTACCCCTCCGCGAGGCAGGACACCTGGCGGGCGTCCGTCTGTCCATCCGTGTGGCTGCGGCCTGCCTGGACGCCCTCCCAGGACTCAGCTCCGCCTCTGCAATCCCCCGGCGCAGAACAGCACCTTGCCCTCAGTGAGGGGGGCTCAGGGCCACCTGCGGCCACAGCACGGGGCTGGGGTCTGTGGACCGACCTCTCCCCTCCCGCCCCCACGGCTGGGCTCCAGGACCCGAGACAGCTCCCATCGCTACTCGGCCCTATTTTTAGGCGGTAAGAACCCAGCTGTGAAAATTCACTCGGCGCAGGGCCCTTGCACGTGAGGAAGCCTTAGCCCTGAGCAGGTGAGGAACAAAGGAGCATGGGAGCGAGAGGAGGGGGCGGCGCAGCGCGCTCAGTGGGGAGACAGGGCCCGAGCCTGGGTCCTCCTGTCCCTGACGGTCATAGCAGCTCCCGCATCCCAGCCTGGCGCTCACCTCCTGGGGTCCCGGCTACCTCTCCCCAGCGGTGCGGGACAGAGGGCCGGCACCAGCTAGGCCGGGCGTCTCGGATAAGCAAGTTCGTAGTGCACCTGCTGCAGAAATACCCGGCAGGCTTTTGGCCTGAGTCGCACGTGGATACCTGGCTCCAGCTTCCTGCCCGTGCACACCCTGGGAGGCCGTGGGTCCCCGCCCAGCGCCCCGCCGGCCTGGCCTTGGATGGAACTCTCTCTATATATGTCTCTCTCAAATACGTATGCTGTTTACCCAAAATTCCTCCTAATTAGGCACGTAGCATTTTGTTTGCTAAATCTGGTGACATTCCTCCCCACCCCGCCTCCACAGGCCCAACCCCTAAGGGGCGTGGCCAACAGGTGCTTGCTCCACCCCACTCCCTCCCCTGGGCCAAAGCCCCCAGCCCCACGGAGGACGGACGAGGAGGAGCAGCCTCTCACAGGGCTGTGTGACCTTAGGCAATGCCACCTCCCTCTCTCTGCCTCAGCTTTCTCCTCTGGCAAATGGGGACAGTTCACGGGGTCCACACTAAAGCAGTCCTGAGGGCCCATGAGTCGGCCCTGCCCGGGCCCGCGTGGCGACACACGCCTCACTCACTCAGCCAGTGCTCGGGGGCACCGCCCTGGGTGCCGGAGGCTGTGAGGGGGCTGTGAGCTGCCCTGGGCACCTGGGAGCCTCCAGCCCTGTCCCTGCCCTCCGAGCTGCTAACCCTGGAGGCGGAGCCAGGAGCCGGGGGGCACGGGGGCACCTGGTGAGGTCACTGAGGAGGAGATGGAGGGGAGATGGAGAGGCAGGAGCCCCGGGCCCGGCTCGCCCCAGGAGGGAGCACTGGGGGACTGGCGGGGTCGGCTGTGTTTTCCCAGCTGCGTCTGGCCGCAGGGTGTGGGGGCTGCGACAAGGAGGGACCCAGAGGGAGCCGCGTAGCTGGGCCTCCCCTTCTCCAGATCCGGGGCCACCCCTGTTCCCCTTCGCAGGGGTCCCCCAAGTCGGGACAGGATGGACAAGAATCCAGCCAGTGAGGGGAGGAGGCTCTGCCAGTTCCTTAGTCTCCCTGAGCCTCGGTTTCCCCGTCTGTTAAATGGGAACAGCAGCAGGACATGCTGCAGATCTGTGTACGTCAGCTGTCGAGCTGTGGGTGGCACCAGGAGGGGCTTCGATCCTGGGGGGCCGGACCTGTCCACATAGAATGATGGGGGGCCCACCTGTGAGAGGGCCAGGCCGGTGCAGCCTCTCCAGCCTGGCCCAGGCTTCCCTGTAGGGGTGGGGCTGCACGTGGTGTGGCCAGTCCTGTCCCGTGGCCTAGACCCATGCCGGCTGCCCTGGGCCCTCAGTGTCACCTCCCATTGTTTCCAAGTGTAAGAAGAGGCCTAGGTGCAACCCCAAAGCCACCACCGCCACTGTCCCCACCCCGCCCTCTGTCCTGCTGGCTTGGGTCCTGTACCCCTGGACCTCCCTGTTCAGCCCTGGGGAGAGGGGTCAGGTATGGGTTCTCAGCTGATTTGCGGAGCAGAGTCCGGGAGCCCCCAGGGTTACACCCCGACCTCAGCCATCCAGGAGGCTCCCATTGGAATGGGGGAGGGGTTCTGGAGCCGCAGTGGGGCCAGAGGCCATGGAGTGGCTGCAGCCTTCCCCGCCCCAGGCCCCAGGCCCCAGGCCCCAGGCCCCAGGAACCTGGAGTGATGCTGGCCAATACACACTCCAGGGCCCACAGGGCAGGTTAATGGTGTCTGGCTCTTGGGAGAAAGGGGCCCAGCTCCTGGGCCTGCTGCAAGGGCACAGGCCCCCAAGGCGAGCCCAGTTCAGGGGTCCTGCAGAGGGAAGAGGGGTACAGAAGGCATGCCCACGCGGCTTCCCTACCTGTTACTTGCTGTGTGACCCTGAGCCAGAAACACCCTCTCTGAACTCTGCTCATCTGTAATTTGACAGGTCCTCCCTCCCAGGTGTTGTGGGTCCCTGTGGGTGGGGCACACTGCTGGGACTGCGGTTGTGCCCTAGAGGCCTTGGCGGTGGGAGCAGCCCGGGGCTCTCCGTGTTGGGGGGGCTCCCCTGAGACTCTAAGCCTTTCCCAAGAAAAGAGGGTGATCATGCTGACCGTGAGGGTTGCAGGGGGTGGGTCTCGGGGTTCACAGATCGTCGTCAGCTCAGGGACTGCTGGGCCCCACGTGGGAAGACACGCACCCCGAATTCTGGTCAGCTCATGGTGCACTCCTGGACCCCAGAACAGCCCTGTGGCAGGCAGGGGAGGAGCTGGCCGGGCCACACTGCAGGAGGCGGCCCCAGGTGGGACTGGCACTGTGTGGTGCGTTTGGTTCGCTCTAGGCCATCAGAGTTACGGAGCCCGCGCGACTCCCTCCCCGTGTCTCTATGCGTCGTCTCAGCGGAGTGAATTCTGCTTGTTCAGGAGCTGGCTCAGGTGACCTAACCGCAGCCCCCTCCCCGGGGCGGGCCCCCACCCCTGGCCTGGGAAAGGAGGGCCGGGCCAGCCCCACCCCCGGCCTGAGCGTGGAGCAGGCCCGGGCTTGGCTCCCGCTCCGCTGGCTCGCGGGCTGCTGTGGGCCCACGGAGCGGGTGGGAGGCCAGCAGTCGATTGGACTCGGGCTCCCATCATCTCGTCTGCCGGGAGGATTTAGCGCGCGGCCGCGGTCAATAGCGCGTTTGTTTTGCTATCGACTCGCCAGGGCAGAGCGGCTCCGGAGTCTCCCGGGCCCCGGCTCTCTGGAGGCATCACCAGGTGGATCGGGGGCTCCTTGAGGCCCCTGCCTATGGCCAGGCCTGCGTGGGCCTCAGCTCAGTGGCTCTGGGCCTGGGGGCAGTCGTTTCTTGTACTCACTCACTCCACAAACACTGCAGGAGCGCTGTCCCGGGCTGGGTCCCAGAAACCCTGACCACAGGACCGGGCTCCCAGCGGATTCCGGGGACACCCTAGCGCCCCACCCCTGCACCCCGTGGAAAGTGCCGTGGGTTCCCTGAGACAGGGACGGGCCTGCCGGGGTGGGGGAGGCTGGGAAAGGACTCCAGGGTCAAGGGGCACCCCAGGGGGCGGGCCCAGCCACAGGTGCATGGGAGGATAGACAGGCAGGTGGGCCGTGAAGGGCTGAGACCACAGGAGCCGTGCCTTGGCAGCCTGGGGCAGAGCCAGCCCCCCGGAGGCCTCCGGCCTAGCAGCCCCCCCCCCCCAATGTCCCAGAGCAGGGCTCCTGCCTCCTGGCTTTGCCCCCTCTCCAAAACAAGAAAAAGAGGAAAAAAAAACTATTATTGTTCACGCCTCATCTCCCTCCAAAGTTATTAAATTTCATTCCACGAACAAATAAATCCATTTTTATTGCAGCAGGAGGAGCGGGCAGCGGTTTTGCTGTTTTACCTCTTTTATTTTTCTAAGTCCTGTTAAACCTGGCCCTATCGGCGGGGAGGCCTCCGCGGCCCCGGCACACCCGGCGTCAGCCGCACGGCTCCCGCGGCCCCCGCCAGGCCCCCTCAGGGCAGCGCTGGGGTGGGCTGGGAAGACTTCCCTTCCCCCGCTGCCAGCCTGCTTGTTGGCATTTTCCCGTTTTCCAAACACTTTGCACGCACGTTCCCTCCCGCCGGGGCCCTGCCGGGGAGGCGTCGCCGGCTGCTTTTTATAGGAGAGGAAACAGGCTTAGAAGAGAGGCACCCGAGGCTCCGGGCCCAGGCTGGCCTGGGCGGCCGGCCTGGGGTCACCAGGCCCCTACAGCTATGGCAGCAAACCCAGGCTCCCTGCTGGGGCACCGTGTGTGCCCTCTGAGCATCTGTGAGGGTTCAGAGTAGGGGAGGGGCACGACTCCCTACACCCCAGGCCCCTGCAGAGGCCTGATCCGGCAGGGGCGCCCTCGCAGTTGGGGACAGGCGCCCGGGATCAATTCTCCCGATGGTTTTTCCTCCTCCTGGTAATTTCTTTCTCCCTAAACCGTTCGCTAAAGACTCAGCGTCGGTCGATGAGCAGCCTGTTGCCTGTAGCGTTCGGATTTCCCCAAAGCCGTTCGGGTGATGCGGCTGCCCAGCCCGCCCCCACCTGCCCTCCCCCACGATCAGGACGGGGCCAGCCCCCCCACCCACACAACTGGCCCCACATCTGGAAGGGCTGCTGCGGTGGGAAAGCCCCCCGCCCCGGGCTTCGCACCCCAAGGCCTGCCGGGAGCTGCTCATCAGGGAGCCGCTCCAAGACCCCTCCTCTGGGTTGGGGCCCGCATCCCCTCCTCCAGCCCTCCTCCAGACAGGTCCGGGGCCTCCTGTCCGCCCCTGGGCGCGGCCTGAACCCCGCCTCTAGCTCCGCTGCGGGTCAGAGCTGTGTCCGGCGTCAGATGGGATCGCGCGCGGTTCCAGGTGCAGACGTCCACCCGCGCCCCGCTGCGCCCTCCCGCCCTGCAGTCTGAGGCTGGGGGAGGGGTGGCTGCCGCACTTCCCCCTCCCCAGCCCCAGCCCGCCTCCGCGCCCCTCCTGCCGCTGCTCCCCGGGGATCCCCTGCAACTGCAGCGCGCCCCCAGGCTGATGAGCGCGTGGCACCATCCCGAAGGCAGCTGCAGATAACGTTCCCAGTGGCTGTCTGTCCACCTGGGGTCGCCGCTCTGCCCATCTCCCCGCCAGCCCCCTACGCTTCCGGGACCACCCACAGGAGCCCAGAGGCCGACCCTGGCCGGGGTGGGAGGGCTGCTCAGTGGCATAGGCCCACGATGGGCACTGTTAGCTGGGCACTGAGCCGGGCAGCCTCACCTCTCTGCCCCCGCTGGGAGAGGCACAGAGACGTGAGAGCAGGACCCTGGGTGCAGCCTGGAGGAGGCAGTCCGGGCGGCCCCTTCACACCGTGTCTATGCCTCCTGGCCTTGGTTTACTTGTCAGTCAAATGGGGACGCCGGCCCTGCTGGCCTTGCAGCAAGGACATTGTGAGATGCATTCGGCAGCCGCGAGCCACAGGCCCTCGCTCGGCTGTGCTCGGCTGCACCAGCCCCTGATGGGCCAACTTCCTTTGGTTTTTTGCCGCCACGCAGCCAGGGCAGAACCTTGGGCACTTCCACTCTCTACAGCTACCTGTGCCGGCGGGAGTGCACCTGCCGCCGTCCCCGCCCTGGGTGGCCCTGGCCTGGGGCTGGTGGCTGCGAGTGACCGAGAAGGTGGGACGGGCAGCTGCCTCGCCCCAGCTCCCCCGGCTGAAGCGGGCTCTGGCACGGCCCGCAGGTGCCACGTCACCTGAACAGAAGGCAGAGCCGTAGTCGGCACTCTGCAGGCGTGACTCCTGCCAAGTTCAACGCTGCCTCTCAACGCCATTAATTTACATTTTGATTCGACTTTCTTAATTTTACTCCAACTTCGCACGACTCTGGTTTGAGAATCATTTTAATGTATTTATCTGTGAGGCAATTTGTTAAATAACCCCCAAGACTCGGCGGTTTTCCGTTCTGAGCTTTTATTGCAAGGCTGCTTTAAATTAAATTAGTTGTCAGGGTCCCTGAGTGCATCGTAACGGCGATGAGTTCACCGCCAGCCCACTCGTAAAAGTTGAGCGAACCACTGGCTAAATGGACGGAGGCAGGGTGGGAGCCCGGCTCCTCCCCGCCCCCCGCCCCCCGGGCGCCTGCTTCGGGGAGGGGGGGGCGGCTGTGAGAAGACAACTCTGGGGGCCACCCCCAGTGTGCAGCCTGCCAGCTTCCCGAGGGGCGCCCCGCCCCCAGGTGCCTGGGCCCCCCAGTGGTGCAAGCAGGGGGCCACGGGCGAGCCCCAGCGAGCAGAGCCGGGTGGGCCGCACTCTCTGCTCTGGGTCTCTGAGCTCAGGAGAAGCTACCAGGTCTCTCTGCCCCTTCCTTCCCCCACCTGTCCCCTCCCTGCGCGATCTCGTCTGCGCCGGCTGTCACCTGGGCCGGGGGCACGATTTGTGAGCTGCGAGGCGCAGGTATTGGATCTATATTTCATTTTCACGTCAGCAGCTGCTATTTTGCCCGATAATGGATTCCCCCTCACTGTCCTCTGGGAGACAACAGCGGGGAGGAAGCAGCGTCCCCCTGGCTAATGAGGCCACCCCCTCCCTCCTGGGCTGCTGGGTGCCCCCCCCCCCCGGCTCCCACCTGCTTGGCCCCAGCTGCAAGGACATGGACACCCCTGTCCCGCCAGGCCTCAGTTTACCTGCCCTTCAAGCCTCGTTCCCTAGGGGAAGCTGCCCAGGCCCAGCGGATGGGCCAGGATTCCAGGTCTCCCCAGTGACCGCCCAGCGAGAGGGAGGGGGGCCTGGGGCTGCGGGTGCAGGGCCGCGTGGGTGGCGAGGGGCGCAGGCTCTACAGCTGGGGCTGTGGGCCATCTGCCTGGCCCCTCTGTGAAATGGGCCAAGGCGCCTGGGAGGCTGTGAGGAAGCCTCCCCTGGGCACGTGAAGGAGGGGGTGAAGCTCCGCCTCCTTCATCAGGACCAGCCTAGGGGCTGCCCCCCACCACCCCCCGGAAGAGGCACGTGTGTGTGCGTGTGTGTGTGTGTGTGTGTGTGAGACAGGACCTGCTGTTTCGAAGGGCGGAGGGAGCCGGGCTTGTGGCACTGGGCTAAGCTGCCTCTCTGCAGGCCAGGATGCCATGTGGGAGTCCCTGCCACTCGGCTTCTGATCCAGCTCCCTGCTAAGGCACCTAGGAAAGTAGCAGAGGATCGCCCAAGTGCTTGGGCCCCTGCACCCACGTGGGAGACCCAGATGGAGCTCCTGGCTCCTGCCCTTGGTCTGGCCCAGCCTTGGCTGTTGTGGCCATTTGGGGAGTGAACCAGAGGATGGAAGACTCTCTCTCAATCTGAGTCCCCCCCCCCATCACTCTGCTTTCCAAATAAAAATAAATAAAAACTTTAAAAATGCCCGGCTCAACGCCCCCCAAGGCAGTGGCTGTCGGAACAAAGCCGAGCCCGGGCACACCTGCACAGACCAGGCCGGCCCACCACCCTGCCTGCCACTCAGCATGCAGCCCCCCACCGGCTCTGCACCTCCCTTTCTGGACCAGTGACCCCAAGCTGTTCACTGAAACACTGCCCACACCCCTCTCCTTGGTCCCGTCCGCCTCAGCTCTGGGCCCGGGCCCGGCCCATCTTCCCAAGGCCCTGGGCCTGGCTCAGGTGCCTGTCCCGGGCTCCGTCTCTGCGCCAGATCTGGCCTTTTCTCCCCACCAGACTGCTCGTGGGTCCGTCTCCGTCACACGGTGTCCTCCTGCCTGACACCCTGCCTACCACGTCACAGGTGGGCCTGGGAAAAGTAACTCAGCACATGAATGAACGAATGATTGTGGGCCTTGTGACACTGGACTCCTGGCGTCTGCCGAGGTGTTGGCTGGCAGCCCCCCGCCCGTGCCAGCGTCTGCCAGGCCTGGCTGCTCACGGGGTTGGTGGGGGTGGGCTGCTGGGGAAGGGGAGACCTCAGAGAAGCCCCTCCTTCCATGAGCCTTAATGTCTTGCCAGAGGCCGGCGCTCTGTATCCTGCTGTAATGCTGTTAGGACACGCTCTGGGTTTTAATAGGGCCAGAGAGGAGAGGCCAGATCCGCGCCGGCCAGCAGGCAGTCTCGGGAGAGGGCCGCGCGGCGTGCACACCCGGTGCCTAGCCGGGGCGGGGCCCGACGCCGCGGGGAGCATGCACCCCCCCCCATGCATATCCAGAGGGCCCCAAGTCCCCCCCAGCCTGCCCTCTCAGGCCCGTGGCCCCTCTGCATCCACCCTGATCAAGGGGGGCCTTCTCGGCTTGAGACCCTGCCCCAGGCCGGCAGGAGCGGCCGCATACGGAGAGACGGGCTCGGCTTGGTAGCCCCGAGCCCGAGTGCTTTTGGTCCCCAACCCCGGGCTGTGCACTTAGGGACTCTTCTCCGCTTCCCTAATGTTTTATTCATGGAAACCCAGGCTGCAGCTGTCCTCAGAAGACAGAAGATGCAGGGGGAGAGAGAGAGAGAGAGAGAGAGAGAGAGAGAGAGAGGGAGGGAGGGAGGGGCTCGGCCGCGGCGTTGCTGCTGAGAGCCGGGGGACCTGGAAGCTTCCAGCGCAGATGTGCGCCCAGCCCGCGGCTGCCTGACACCCACAGGAGCCGCCATTCGGGCGCCTCACCGTCACCTCCCAGTCTGTCGCCGGCTCCCTCTCAAACCTCCCGGCGGCTCGCAGGGGAGGCCCGGCTCATCGCCGCCCTGTGCCACCCGTCTCGGGGGCCCGGGAGGAAGCGGGAGGCATTGTCTGTGCTAATTGCATTGTTAGACCGAAGGTGCTCGTGTTCGGCTGTCTAATTTGGGGCCTTTATTAAACATGATTGCTGGCTGACAGCCGGGCGAGGACCAGCGGGGCTGCCTGTGGCGGGAGGGGGAGCAGCGGTCCACGCCACGCGCGGGGGGGGGGGGAGGGGGCGTGCCCCGCAGCTTCTCCCTCCCAACACGGAGCAGGGGTGCAGGGTGCAAGGTGCGGGACGGGGCTCAGTGAGGGCAGCTGGGCAGTCACAAAGGCCCTGCCCCAACCCGTGACAAACTCCCGTTCACCCTTCCAGAAAAGCGCCGGTCACCTCCTCTCTGCCCCACCCTCCTCCTTGTGGGTGCTCCACAAGCCTCCATCCCAGCAGGAGCACTTCCGCACCCCTGCCCACAGCGCTCACAGAGGGCACCAGGGCTGGGGCTCACCCAGCTCCGGCACCTGCCGGCCCTCGCCCACAGGCTGCTGTCAATTGTCAAAGGCAATTGTCCTCAAGTTAGGTGGGCTAATCCCCCCAGCCAGGAGGTGAGCCAGGAGCCCTGTGGACCCCTTGCAGCTGTGGTGTTCCAACCCCGGGCTGGGCCTGGGCCAGGCAGAACACAGAGTGCACACAGCTGGCCCCTCCAGCCCCAGCGCCCGCTCTCCAGGAGTGGGGTTCAGGAAGTGCTGACCCCAGTTTGGGCAACACAGTGAAGGAGGAGGTGGGGCTGAAGCCGACCTCTGTGATGGCTCCTTCCCGCGCCGTGGGAGGTGGCTGGTGCCCCCCGCCGCAGCGTGCCCAGCTGGGGTGCCCGGCAAACAGAAGACCCCAGATCTGGGGGGCTCCTGCATAAACCAGGCCCCGGCCAGTCCAGGAACGCCAGGAGGCACCCCAAGACTCATCACTTGCACAGCGACTCAGACACCTCACATTTATGGAGCACCTGCTGTATGCACAATCTGGGGGTGGTTCAGAGAAGCAAAGGAGAGGTGTCACACCCGTGTTCTGGCAGGACCGAGCCCCTGTGCAAAAAGACAGCTGTGATGGGGCCGGCGCCGTGGCTTAACAGGCTAATCCTCTGCCTAGCGGCGCCGGCACACCCAGTTCTAGTCCCGGTTGGGGCGCCGGATTCTGTCCCGGTTGCCCCTCTTCCAGGCCAGCTCTCTGCTATGGCCCGGGAGTGCAGTGGAGGATGGCCCAAGTCCTTGGGCCCTGCACCCGCATGGGAGACCAGGAGAAGCACCTGGCTCCTGGCTTCGGATCAGAGAGATGCACCGGCCGCAGCGGCCATTGGAGGGTGAACAACGGCAAAAAGGAAGACCTTTCTCTCTGTCTCTCACTATCCACTCTGTCAAAAAAAAAAAAAAAAAAGACAGCTGTGATGGACAGCCAGGGCAATCCAGGAAGACTTCATGGGAGAGGGGGCAACACACGAGGCGGAGGCCTGGGTAAGGTCCCAGGCTGTGAAAAGGGCAGGAATTGTTTGCAAAGGTAGTCAGCCAAGGCCGGCAGAAGTGGCGCAGGCATTGTGGCCCAGCAGGGACGCCCACACCCCCTATCCGAGTTCAGGTTTGAGTCCCAGTGCCTTCCCTTCCGATCCAGCTTCCTGCGGCTGTGTGCCCTGCGTGGAGGCAGATGATGGCCAAGTCCCTGGGCCCCTGCCGCCCCTGTGGGAGACCCGGATGGAGCTCCTGGCTCCTGGGCCCCTGCCGCCCCTGTGGGAGACCCGGATGGAGCTCCTGGCTCCGGCCTTAGCCTGGCCCAGCCCCAGCTGTTGCAGGCATTTGCAAGATGCTTCTTTCCCCCCCTCCCCCACTCACTCTGCCTTTCAAATAAATAAATAAATAAATAATTTTTTTTTTTTTTAAAGCAAATGGAAGGTGCGCGGAGTGGGGCCAAGTTCAAGAGCGTCTCATTTACTCTTCTGAAAATTCGAGTTCGAACTTGATGCTCCTCCCCAGGTTGCCCTGGCTGCCTATTCTGGGGTCGGCGGGAACACAACTCCAGCTGGGGGTGGGGGTCCCAGGACCCGGAGATCGTAGCGCGTTGAGCACGGAGCGGAGCGCTTCGGGGACAGACGCAGGGCCCTGAAAGGCACCCGCTGGGCGCAGGAGAGACCCCAGGGCTCCGAGAAGCTGAGCTGGGGCTCCAGCGGGCCAGGCCCAGCCCCCGCCCCAACAAGGGGCTGGGGGCGGAGGCGCGGCGTGCGGCGCGGCGAGCCGGCGCGGCGAGCATCCGTCTGCCCTGACAGCCAGCAATTACACCGCGTGATCGCCAGATTACTCCAAATGCATTTATTACAGGGGTTAGAAGCGGGGGACTTATTTACTGGCAAATCCATACTCATTACAAGGCTCAGCCTAGCCTAGACTGAAAACAGCTCAACTGAAACAAATAATTACCGAAGTCCTTCCAGCGCGGGGCTCTCAGGTGGTTGTGTGTGGGGTGGGGGACGCCAGGCCTTTTCCATGAAGAAAAGGAAGCGGGGGGGGCGGGCAGGGGAGACGCCGCGCCCGCACCGTCGCCAGAGGCTCCGCTCGGGAGCCGGCCCGCGGCGCGGTGCGCATGCCCGCCAAGCTCATGAATATGCAAACAAGCCCCCGGGGGCGGAGCCGACACGCCGGGCCTGGAGGGCTCTGGCCACGCCCACAGGTGCAGGCCTGGGAAGGGGGCAGGCGAGGGGAAAGGGGGGCGACCCAGGACTGTAGGGCCCTGGAGGACGGCAAGTCGCGCCTTTTCCGGGCTCAGCGCAGAGCACAGCCCCTGAACTACTGAATGAACGAATGAACTCAGGTGGAGACCCTGGTGGGCTCCCAGGTCTCGCAGCCTTGCAGGAGAACCGAGCTGGGTACACGTGGGGGCCACCTCTCAGGGCAGCCGCAGGCCCACACACAGCACCGGGTGCCAGGCACCATGTGAGGGCGTGCGGCTGGGGGTGCAGGTGGCACAGACTGGGTGGTCCCGCGATCCCCAAATGCCTTCTGTAGCCCCTGGGACCCGAGGCTTCCCTAGGACTGGCAGAAACACTGGACAGCAGTTGGACCCCCGTCCCCTCGCTTTGCAGAGAGGGGAACTGAGGCTCGGCCAGGGCCAGCGCAGGTGTCCCCAGAGGGCGGAAGCTCCCCGGCAGCCCCGGCTCTGCGCCTCCCGGGCAGCGGCAGCGGCGGATCGATGCCCGCGTGGGGAGCTGTCAGGCCGAATGAAATGTGGGCCCGGCCTCTGTGCCCGCTGGGCACATGCTGGCACCGCCACCCGCGCCTTAAATATTCATTCACTTGACAGAGCACTAATTAAACAAAGTAAGGTGCATTATTACTTGATTAAATTTTTTATTGGCAGTTTAATTGGTCTGTTAGTTGTCCCTTAGGGAGTTGTCCGCCCGCTCCCCCCGCGGTCCCTGCGCCACCCCTCCTTGCCCGCGGCGCCACTGCCTGCTCTGCACCCCCACAGTGCTGCTCAGAGGCGAGGTCACCCCTCAGCCACCAAGGTGCCGACCCTGGGTCAGTGGCAACCAACCTGTGCCTGGGGACCGGGCTGCCCTGGGCTCCCCACAATGAGACCCAGACCTGAGGGGCCAAGGCCTGGGTCTCACTCCGCACAGAGCATCGGGGGGACGTACCCCTCTCTGGGTCCGGGCCTCGGCTTCCCTTTCTGCACCACTGCCGGGCTGGGGTCTCTCTGGCCCAGCATCCATCCGGAGACCCTCCCCTGCAGAGACACAGACACCTCCTGCCCATAGTCTCTGTGGAAGTGCCTTGGGGGGCTGGGGGGCCTGAGCACTCTGGGTCTGCGTGTGGAAGGGCTCACCTGCTCGGAGCGGGTGCCCCAGCCCCAAAACCTGGGGCCACTCCTCCCACACCCCTGCAAGTAGCCAGGCAAGCTGGGACCTGCCCGGGGGCACCTCTCACCTATCCCCCCCCCCACAAGAGGAGTCTGGAGCCAGCCCTCGCCCCTGCTCCAGCCTGCCTTCTGTGGGAGCCGCAAACCCCCCAGGGTGAAACAGACACCCATCATTCCATCCGAGGGACGGGATTCAAGGTCGGTGCTAAAGCTCATCTCACTGGGAGACCCGGGGTGGGCAACACCGTCGGTCCTGCTCATGCCCGCTTGCTGGCTCCCTGAGCCGTTCGGCAGACGGCGCACCCCTGTGCTGGGGGAGGGGCGGGGAGAAGAGGGGGCCTTCCCAGGGTGGCCCAGGCCCGTGGTACTCACCCCCGCCGCTGCTGTGCCCCATGACCAAAGTCACCCCCCACCTGTTGCCAGTCCTTCCCTCCCCCCGCCGGCTGCCCTCTCCATAGAGAGGATCCAGACCCCAGCCGATGACAGAGGAATCATCTGGCCACCCCAGAAGCCGCCGCTGGCGAGCAGGAGGCGAGGTAATTGGCATCGCCGGCTGTGGGAGCAGGAAATGAGTGGCCGCAGCCGGCGTGGAGCGGGAAGCTGCTCAGTGTCACCGGCCTTATCTGGGAACAGGCTGCCCAATTACAGGGCCGTGCCCGCTGCACCCGGCAGCTGCCCGCTCCTCTGCTGCCCCTCCCCAGTGTCCTCACAGCATCTCCCAGGCCCAGGCATCTGCTGACCCTGCCGGAAGGCATAAGGCAGCTGCCCGGGGAAAGACAGGCCTGACCTGACGTTCACCCAACCAGGTGTGCAGCTGCAGGTGCACCTCCTCCCCTCCCCCGCCAGAAGGGGCAGGTCACCCTGGGCAGGTGCCCCGCCTCTCTCTACCAGCCGCTGCCGCGCGGGATTAATAATTCCGGGGTGGACAGCACTCCACCATCCATCTCAGAAAGGCGGGCACCGGGGGCTGAGATAGGGTGCCATATATTAGCAAAATAGGACGGTAATGGATCTGCAATTGTACCTAACGCAGCCCGGCATTACACGATTACACTGTACGTGATTAGATGGCTCGTGGACGGCCGAGGGCCGGCTGGCCCAGGAGGGCTGAGCTGAGGGAGGGGCGGCGGCATGGGGGACCCGCGTGGAGGCAGCTTCACCCATTGCTGCCCCAGGTTCCGCCTCTGTAAAGTGTGTGTGTGGGGGTGCGCGCTGCTGCCTGCTCTCAGGGTTATTGAGAGCATGCCCGGGGCTCGTGAACGCGCCCAGCACAGAGGGTGTGCTCAGCCCGGGACTGTCCGCTTCCTCTTCCTGGGGTACAGACACCTTGGGGACCCTGCAGCTCCTCTCCTGACCTTGATCCCTGAGGGGTCGTGGGCCCCTTGGTTTCAGGTCCTGTGCCTACCGCTCCTGGCCAGATGCCCTCAGGATGTCAGCCCCTGGCTCTCTGTGTGGGCAAAGGGCCTGAGAGCACAGACAGGGCCCCGCCTCCTTGGTGGCTGGCGCTCCCTGAAGGCAGGGCAGGGGTAGGGTCCTGTGTGTCCCCAGCAACAGCGGGCACTTGGCAGGTGACACAGGAACTGAGCATGCCCGGGGCAAAGGGGGTGCCCCACCTCTGCAGCCTGAGCCGAGGGACCCCGGCTGTTCTCTGTGTGCAGGGAGGGGCCAGCAGGGGGCTGACCCCACATCCAGCCCCTAACCCAGCTAGCCAGTACGAAGGGAGGCAGTGGGCACATGGCAGCCCGTCTGGCGGCACAGGCTGGCTGGAAGGGAGGGGCCCAGCGGCCCTGGGGACCAGGGGTTGGCTCGAGAACAGGGCTGTCACTCTAGAGCAGAAACATGGCCAGGACAGGCCTCGGGCTGGGCAGGGCTGTGTGTGGGACTGCAGGGGCTGCCCCGTGGCACTGAGCCCGGGGCCTTGAGTCTGAGATGCGATCTACAAGACGGAGTGGGGTCTGCCCCACGGGTGCAATAGGCCCGTCGCCAGCCGGGCCCCTTCCTTCCGCCCAGTTCGTGGTACCCCACCCCATGCCACGGAGACCCCAGGATTGGCTCTCACTTGTCCCAGGGGGGGCTGCTAGCGGGCAGAGCCCAGGAACCCCTCCCACCATGTGTGCGTTCGCGCTGTGTCTTCATCACAGCCCCCCCATCCCTTGGGGCAGCTGGGGGGGTGTGGGCTGCGGGTGGGGCTGGCCGCCCACCTGTCCCCTGCTGTCACTTCCAGATGGAGGACTGGGCTCCGTCTCTCGTCCGTCTGTCCGCCGGCTCACAGAGCCTCCTGTTCCCACAGCTGCTCCCCTCCCGGCACCCTCCTCCCACAGACAGCTTGGTTGGGCGGGGGGGGGGGGTGTGAATTTCCACTCGGAGGGAGGACCTGTTTCTCCTGGCGCTGCGGCAGCCTGGGCCGGGGGGGTGGGGTGGGGTGGGGAGCCTGGAGGAGGAGGATCCTGCGGCACAGGGTCCTGGAGCCAGCCCCCAGCGAAGGCACCTGCCCTCTTGCTTGCCCTGGGGGCCTGCAGGCTGGAGGCCAAGGGGGCCAGGGTCCCAACCACCTCGGTCTGTGTTGCTGGGGATTTTCCTTGTCCTGCCATCTCGTGCCTCCTCCTGCTAACCCTGCCCCCCACATGCAGAGGTCACCCGCGCTCCCGTGTCTGGCAGCGGCTCCCTCACTGTCTGTCCAGGGCCGCGGGCTGGGACAGGTCTCAGTGGCACTGCCAACAGTCACAGCCAGACCTCAGCTGAGAACTGAGCCCAGAGGGAGGCTGGGCCTCATCAGTGCCTCTGTACAGAGGGGAAACTGAGGCAGTGCAGAGGAGCCAGGCATCCCCGTGCCCCTGCCCCCCGGCTCGCCGTCCATCCCTGGGTCCCAACGTCAGGGATGAGGCTTCTGCGGGTACAGAGGTCAGGGGAGCTGCACCGGCTGGGGGCAGCAGGCTCCAAGCCCCAGATGCTGCCCGCTCCCCGCCACCAGTTCCTTCCCCACAGCTCCTGCTAACGATGGGTAGCCCCCCCCCCCCCAGGAACCCGGCTGCTTCAGCTGGTATTCAAAGTGGTGTCTCAGGGCACCTCTGTCCCCACTCCTGTCTGCCACCCACCCCACGGGGCCCCTCTCAAGGTAAATCTGAGTCACAGCTCCGGGCTGCCCCTCCCCCTTGCCCTGGCCCCCAGGGACGTGCCTCATCCCCACTGAACCCCACAGAGGGTGTCCCATGTTGGGCACAGTGGATCTGGGGACAGCTGAGGCCCAGGGCTGCTCTTAGGAGACACACACAGGCTGCAGCGACAGGGTCAACTTCTGAACCTGGCTGGGGAAAGCCGGGAAGGCTTCCTGGGGGGAGGGCTGTGAGCACAGGAGAGAAAGGACAAGCCAGGCTGCTGTAGGTTGGGAAATGGCGGCCGAGGGGGTGGGGCGTCAAGAGAACCCAGCCATGAAATCGGGAGAGCGTGGGCAGGAGCTGAAGCCGAGAGAGAGGCTTCCGGGGAGTCCCGTTGAAGGGGAGCCCCCACCAGACTCTCAGAGCCGGCTGGCAGGTGCCATGCGGGCAGAGGTGTGGCCTCTGGGGAGGACCCGCCGGGGCCAAGAATGTTCATCAGTGTAGCAGCAGAATGGGGTATCTGTCTTTTCGGGGGGCGGGAGGTGAAGCTCTCTCTCTCCCTCTCCCCAGAAAGCACTGTGCCCATTTAAAAGATGAGGAAACTGAGGCCGAGGAACTGTGGCTTGCCCTGCACCTCTGGGCAGCGAGGGGCTGAGAGCTGGGTTGCTGTGCACTGGGAGCGGCGCCGGGGTCTGTTTCCCGGGAGCTGGCTGCCCAGCACCGGTTGCTGGCTGCTGGCCCAGGCATCAGGCAGTTCTTTCTCTGTCTAACCTAAATCTCTCCCGTCATGCCTTGAGCCAGCGGCCTCTGCCGAGGCTCAGCCCTTCCTGGAGCCGGCTTTGCTCAGTCTTCCCACCCCAGGGAGGTGGGGGGCTCCTCTCGGCCCTGGCCCTCCCCACTGACCCTGCGGACACCAAAGAGGACATGGCCTTGTGTTGCAGCCCTGCCCTGCCCCTGCTCCCAGGGGACCCTGAGCCAGACCCCCTTCCCCATCTGCAGATGGCCAGAGACAGTAGGGACCCCTGCTCCCCCGACTCCCAGGGGCAGAGGCGATGGCCGCAGCCTCAGACCCGCTGTGCACGCCCCCACCGCCGGCCTAGCCTGACCCAGTGCAAGGTACCCTTGGAGGGAGGCCGGGCAACAGCCCGCTGCAAATGCAGACCTGCAGGAAGCTGTGGGCTGTGACAGCCCCCCCCCCCCCCCATCTACAGAGCCTGGCCTGGTTAATCTGCTTCATTAAAGACACTAATTAATTGGCTTAATTAAAAGGGTAACCTCGAAGCCAGCAGCACCACCACCTCCTAACGAGGCTATACTGAGGCCGCCCCAGGGCCCTGAGCCCAGCCTCAGCTCTCAGCATCCGGGCTGGGGACCGCTGACCCTGTGGCTGGCCCCTCGGGCAGGCCCACGTTCACAGGCTGCGGCTTGGAACCCAGGATGTAAGCGCCACGATTAGAGCCGGGAGAGGCAGGCTACCTCCGGCAGAGGTGACCAGGGGAGGAAGTCCACCTGCCCTGGGAGTGCAGCCCTGCCACACAGCACCACTGGCCTCCACTGGCACCATGGCAAACCCACCCACACCGGGTGAGGGGGCCCTGGCCCACCAGCTCTCGTGATCACAAAGTACTGGGGTCAGGAGAACTAGGTTCAAATCCAAGCTCCACCCCTACGAGCTGGGAGGCTGTGGCTATCACACATTCCCAAACCCCAGTTCCTCGTGTGCAAGACACCTGCCAGAGGTGCCAGGCAGGGGCTCGGCAGGAGACAGTGCTGGGATGGATTAGCCATGTCTGGCAGGGGCAGTGGGCCAGAAACAGAGGCTTGTGTGCAATGCTCACGCTGCCCGCTCTGGGAAGAGGCTCAGGTTGCATGGCCACGGTGCCTGCATGGCCACGGTGCAGACCTTCGCCAGAGCCACGGGGAAATGATTCTGGCCACTGCTCGCGTGACCACAGGGCATCACGGCTCGGACGGGGCTTCTTCCAGACAGGGGGTTTGCCTGCCTGTCTGGAGCCCTCTTCTCACTGACCAGGGCGGGGTGGGGCTTCCTCTGGCGTGGGGACCCTACCCCTCACGGAAACGGGAACGCTATGATCACGTCTCTCGGTGCCTGGGCTCTCACTCTCTGGAGCCCCCCAGCGAGGAGAGACAGGACCCCAGCAAGGTGGCCCCCAATATCCAAAGGATCCCTGAGGTCCCTAGGGGTGCACAGGCAACAAGACCAAGGCCACGGGCATCTTGTCCGGGGGCTCGAGGTGCAGAAGTCTCCCTGAGAGTGTGAGGGAACCCCTGGGGGTCTGGGTCTGTCCCTGTGCACGGGTGGGCACCCCGCAGTGGGGGTGGGGCCGGAGCCCACAGCCCAGCCCCACTGAAGCTGCACCGTGGCCACCGCGGCCGTCCCCAGCTGTCTGTCGGCGCCGACAGATTTCGTCTCGGTACAAACAGCTGTTCGCCGGCTCCGCCAGCACCCGGAGCCGGGGCCCAGCGAGGGCCCCGCCCTGTGATGATGAAAATCCATCAGCTCGGCCCAGGGGAGGGGCCGCGTGCTGCTGTCACCACCGGGTGCTGAGCCAAGCCGCCAGCGCCCCCGCCGCCACAGTCACCCACGCCAGCACCCAGAGCGCGGCGGCGTCCCCCATGGGACCAGATGAGGAAACCGAGGGCTGGGAAGTGGTTCCTGCGGCTCCAACCCAGGGCTCTGGAGGCTCCACCCACAGGGTGGCCCCCCGCAGAGTCCACCCGCCCCCCCAGGTGGGTGGAGCCCTCAGAGTCCAGGCTGGGGACCTGGACAAGGCCGGATAAGGGAGACAGGAGTGCGGCCGAGCCTCAGCCCCAGGGCCACGCACGCTACGTCTCCCTACCCTACTAGAACTCTCCGCGCAGGCCACCGAGTGCCCAGGGCCGAGCCCCGGGGGTGGCTTCCCCAGCGCGTGACCCTCGCTGCGTGCCAGGCTCCTGCGCAGCCCTGCAAGGAGCCCGTCCTCCCTGGGTCACTCCCCAGGACACTGAAGCTCAGCAGGTCCAGGTGCCTCCATGGCCTCATCGTCAAATGGCGAATGACTGCGCAGGCGCGGTGAGCACACAGCTGGTGCCTGGCTTGGGCGCGGTAACTCCCTTGGCCGGGTGGCCCAGTGGGCACTGCCGCCACTCTGCCTCACCCCCGCCCAGGCTGGGAGCGGCAGAGGCCCCGGGGTCACCACCACAGCGTCCCAGGACGATGACAGAGGTGGCGGGGGAGACCAGGGCGGCCTGAGGACAAGGCCCTCTGTCCCGCAGACCCCGGGTCAGGGCAGGGCCCCGCGGCGGGACAAAGGCCGGGCTCTGTGTGGGCTCGGCTCCGGCGGGGGCAGCTGCCCAGGGCCGGCCCTGCTGCCACAATGAGGCCTTTGAGCCTGTGCCGGCGGGAGCTGCGTGTTCCTCCAGGGCCCCCGGCTCTCACAAGCCCCGTCTGTCTGCGAGGCCACGGGGCCAGCGAGGCAGCTGCCAGGGGGCGTGGTCCACGCCCAGCCGGGCCCCTGGGTGTGATGCCGCCTCCCCGCCGGGCAGCCCCAGGCCTGGCACACGGGGCGCTGGGGAGGCACCCGGCGCCCTGCTGAGAGATCTCTCTGGATCGCTGTAGGGCTGGGCTCGGCCTGGCCGCCTGCCTCCCTCTCGGCCTCGGCTCCCCCATCTGTAAAACGTAGCCTCTGCGGACCCCTGGACCCCTGGAACAACGGATACCCACATCTAGCGCGCTGCTCGGGCCAGGCAGGCAGAGCGTGCCGCGAGCACCCGGCCGGCCGCCCTCCTCCCGCCCCACAGCTGCAGGGGTGCAGCTGCACCCCCAGCTCTGCCTGCAGATGACGGGAGCCTTGGCGCGTGACTGAACTCGCCGAGGTCTCTGGTTCGCCCCTTACACAATGGCCTCCCCACCCACTCCTAGGGCGGCTGCGCAGAGAAAGTAATTTATCAGTGCGTCTCGGCCCGGAAGCCTTGGCCGGACAGAAGGATGAATCTCAGGATCAGCTCCACGCTTACGCCGGGGCCAGGGCCGATGAAAGAGGACAGGAAGGTGGCTGGAGGTGGGCAGCACCTGTGCTGGGGCTCAGATGGAGGGGAGGAGGAGGTCTGGTTTCTCCATCAGTCAGGGAGGGCTTCATGCAGGAGGCGGCATTCACCCGATGTCGGGGAAGGAGGGTGGCCTTGCAGACCCAGACCCAGGGACGGCACAGATGACGGCTCAGGGGTGTGGGCTGTACAGGTCTAAGAGGGCAGGACTAGGCCGAGGGGGCCTGAAATGCCAAGCCTAAGGGTTTGGGATTTGATTTTTTTCAGGCACTAGGGAGCCACTGATGGTCTTAGAGCTAGTGAGTGACTTGATTAAATGCGATTTTTTTTTTTTTAAATGTTGCAGCGTCTCAGCCAGAGCATGGGGGGAGTGGTGGGGGAAGCGTCGGAATTACATCCGTGTCTTCATGCCACTCCGGGTTCACGGTGCAGAGCCGAGAGTCCCAGGCGGTGGGGACAGCTCCGTCCTACCCCGGGCAGCCTCACAGCCCAGTACAGAGAGCACCTGGGGACCCAGAACCCACCTGGCTCCGCCTCTACACGAATGACATCAGCGCTGTGCCCTCGGCTGTCCAGGGAGGAAGCGATGCCCGTGCCCCACGGCGCCGCTGTGACAACCAAGTTTGATTCTGGAAGGATCTGCAGGAAGCGACTGCACTGCCTCCCCCGGGATTTCTCACGCTGGGGGGGGGGGGGGTGAGCTGGCTCAGGAGGGCTGGGTCTCGGCGGGAGCCCCGACCCGCCACCATGCTGAGAGAAGCTGGGCTCAAACCCCAGCCCTGCCCCCTAGAAGCCACGTGCACTTGACGGTCTGGGCCTCATCCCCTCGTGTGCCGGGGAGGAGGTAACAACCATCTCACCGCACAGACTCAATGGGACGTGGCGTGTCCCACACAGGCTGCAGCTGGCCAGACGGGGGGACCCCAGCCCCATCCACCCCCGAGCCCCTAGGCGCCTGCACCCTCAGGGCCCAACGGGGCTGCCACCCACCCTCACCCCATCCACAGTGGGGTCCTCTATGTCAGAGCCAGAGTCGGGGCAGCTGGAGGCCTCAGCAGCCCCACCGCCACCCTTGTCTACACTGCCTGCATCTCCGGGCAGGGCTAGATGGAGCCCAGGGCCCCTGGCTGCCACCCCCAGGGGACTCACCCCTACCTCCCAACACCTCCTGCCCCCCAGGTGCACCCCAGCAGAGCCTGGCTCCCCCACTTCCTGCGCTGGGTGGCAGAGGGACCAGGAGGCCGCGCGGGGGTCGCCCCCTCCGCCACAGAGCCGGGCTGAGTAAATAATGACATTTCCTGCGCTCCCCACGCTCCTCGCCCCTTTCCCTTCCACAAATAAATTATCAACAACCCAGGTCCCGGTGGAACGGAGCAGGTTCGGGAACAATGAAAACGCTTTTAATAGGATTCCAGGAGCTGCAGCCGCGCCGGTCCTAATGGAGATTGCTCCGTGACCGCAGGCCACCGGCGCCCTCCCGGGGCCCCTCGCCTGCCGCCCGCCAAGGCAACCAGGCCCAGCTGGGCCACCTGCTGACGTCACGGGGCCAGCCGCGGGAGGGCACGTGCCAGCCGCCCCGCATGCCAGACCGCTGCCCCTCACTCAGCTCTCACTCCCCCAACCCCTCCCCGACATGCGTCATCAGCACACACGGCGGGGGCGGGGGGGGGGGGCTGGGCAGAATCTGGGAGGAGTGCTCCCATGGTCCCCCACCATGGGTCCCCAGCTCAGGAGGCGGCGGCGTGAAAGAGCAAACCCCGTTACCCATCGTGCCTCAGTTTCCCCTCTGTGTATGTAAAGGACCCTGTGCACTAAGACCGGGGAATGTGGCTCCCCTTCCTCCGCGTGACCTTGGACAAGTCCCTTCCCTGCTCCATGCCCCGGTGTACCCTGGGATGGTGCCTACTGAGAGGCTTGTCGGGGGAGCAGCTGGCCAGCAGGTGCACCCCGGGCGCCGTGTAAGCCCCGGCCGCCACTGCACGGCCTCCTGCCCTGAGTAGGAGGGGACGTGAAGAGCGTGTGACTGTTTTCTGGAAAGGTTCATTTGTTGTTATCTGAAAGGCGGAGTGACGGAGAGACGGGGAGACAGGGCTTCCATCGCTGATCCACGCCCACGGTGCTGTGTAAGCGCCCGCTGGAGCTGGGAACTCCATCCGGGTCTCCCGTGTGGGCGCAGGGACCCCAGTGTCTGCTGTGCTTTCTCAAGTGCGTTAGCAGGAGCTGCGTGAGCAGTGCAGGAGCTGGGGCTCAAACTGGCGCTCTGGTGTGGGGTGCCGGCGGCCCACGCAGCGGCTTAACCCACGGCACCCCAAGGGCACGTGGAACACGCCACGTCTGGCCACGGGCCCTCGGCCCAGTCCCCTTGTCGGCGTGAAGCTGCACTCGGGCTGTGCAGGGAGAGCAAAGGCGCTACATGAGATTGGCTGTGCATACAGCAGGTGCTCAGTACTTGCTACAGCCTCTCTACTGCCCCATCCAGCAGGAAGCGAGTCTCAGGGCCCCCGGGGACCTGGTTCCTGCCCATCCCATCCCACGGGACCTGTCAGGCAGGAGGTGACACTTGGGCCCCGCTCTCCCTTTGGCAACTTGGCCTCAAGGCCCTCTCATTCTGTCCCTGCCCCAAGTGCCCCTTACCCCGGCCGGGCCCCATCACAACTGTGGGGTGGGCGGGGCCAGCCTGCACAGCCCCTCCCCAGAGCCTGAGCTCCCCAGAGCCCGGGGACAGGCTCAGGGTCTGGGCCCTGGGAGCGCCTGAGCCCAAGCGTGGGAGGCCCAGAGCCCTGGTGCTCCTGACCTTTAGGGCCTTGTGGTCCAATAGCAGGGAAACTGAGGCACAGAATAGCCCACTGTGGGCATGCGGGGTCTGTCTCCCTGGGACACGGGGCTGATCTGAGGGGGTGCAGCCTCCGTGAGGAGAGGGAGAGCCCCCAGGTCCGCAGCAGCCCTCCTCCAAGCCCTCCCCGTGTACCCTGGCCGGCACCAGGCCACCCTAGCTGCCAGCCTGCGGGCGGCCCTGCCCCGCACCCACCTTCCAGGGAGGGTGGAGCTGTTGTCGCTCTGTGCCTCCCCCTCCCCAGAGAGAGGCCCGGGAGAGGTTGGGGGGGCGGCTAGCAGCTTCCGGGGTGTGGGGCTCACTCAGAGAGGCAGACCAGGAAGACGGGGTGTGTGTGAGCTGTGTGTGCAGAGCAGTGCGTGAAAGTGGGTGCAGGCGGGCAGGAGGCGCCCCCTACTCGCCTAGCCTCCCCTCCCCGCTGGGGGCCTCTGACCTGAGAGGGGACAAGAGAGGGAACCCCCACCCCAGCTAGGGATCTCGTGGCCTTGGGCCTCCGATTCCTATCCTGAGCCTCAGCTGAACAAGGTGCCCTGGGAAATGGGGCTAACCTCCCATGATCCTCTGCAACTTGCCAGCCCGGGCCTGGGTTCTGACCACAGAGGAGCGGGTTCCAGTTGGGTCGTTCAGAGTGGCCAGCGGGTGGTTTGGGACAGACAGATCTGCACGTCTGGCCCAGGACCCAGGAGGGCAGTCCCAGGGGCAGCTCAGGCCAGTGGACTTGGTACCTAGTGACCCAGGAGGCAGCCAGCACCCTCCGTCCGCCGCCACCTGCCCCAGCTCCCCAGTGGCCACTCAGTCCTGCAGACCGCACCCCTGCCCTCGGCCAGCCCTGCCTGCCTCCCCCTGCCTCAGGCCCCTGGGCTCCGGCCCTGCTCACCTCTGCTCCCCAGGCCACCCCGCCAGGCAGCCCTGGGCAGGGCGCCCCCAGGCATCTTGTAGGCTACTTCGGCAGCCGCATTTCTAGGCGTTGTGGGTCGTTGCTGTCGCCAGGGGCAGGAGCGAGAGGCACAGGGGACCGGCTGGACAGAAGCAGTTGGCTTCCGCGGAGAAACGCCATCTCCTCTCCCAAGTCATCCCCCTGCGCGCACCCCTCCTCGCGCGCACTCGCTCGCTCTTTTTTTTTTTTTTTACAGTTTGCTAAATCTGTTGTAATCTGGTGCCAACGATTAATTCAGGCAGAAGGAGGGAAAGGGGAGTGGGAAAAAAATACCGCCGAGAGCTGCCTGTCGACAGCCACGCAGGCACCGAGGCCAGGACAGGCGCCTCCCGACGCCAGCACCAGCCCCGTCCTGGCCACCGGCAGGGCTGCTGGGATGCCTGGGTTCTGCGCTCTGCCTGGGAGGCAGTGTCCCCTAGTGGTTAGCTGCGCCCGCACAGCTGGGCCTGCGCTCCCTCCTCCCTCGGCTGCACCCAGCCCCCTCCTCAGCCCAGTGCCCTTCCCACTGACCGGGGAGGGCTTCTCAGGGGCCCCCATTGTCACTGACGGCCCTCAGTGCTGTCACACACAGCCCAGTACATGCTGGTCCACCTGGCCCAGCAGGTGACAAATACCCAGCTCTCAGGGTCGGCGGACCCAGCGCCCCGGGCACCCCAGAGCGTGTTGGGGTGGGGGGCGGAGCAGAACATCCCAGGGGTGGCCAGCCGGCACCCCCCACCGCGGGTCCACATGCAGGCCCCCCCAATCTGTTCTGTCCCCCAGGCCCCTCATCTCCATCCCTCTCCTTGCCCCCTCCAGCAGGCACCCCTTCCCTGGCAAGACCCCCCAGCAGCCTCCTTTCGCCAGCATTGTGGTGGAAGGGGGCGGTGGGTCAGTGCCCAGCCCCCACCCGCTGTGAGCTCGGGTTCCACGCTTTGTCCCAGAGCCCAGCACTGCACCTGGCAAAGGCTGGCACCACCGCCACCTCATGAAGGAGTGAATGGGCAGGAGAGGAGGGGCGCGGGAGGGAGACAGAGCCCAGGGTGCAGGGCAGGGCCCCTGGGAGTCAGCCCCGCCCCCCAGTCTCTGTAGCCTCAGCCCCACCTCCCCCACCCTGGTCCAGTTAGCTCTGTAGGACAGGAGTTTAAAATCCACCACACAACTTGCACACCATGAGCCGAGTCCCCGAGTGCTGACATCATCCACAGAGCAGCTGACCCCAGGGGCAGCCGGGCTCCGGGGGCCGCAGGTGCCAGTAAACAGGCATCCACCTGCCGCCCAGGCAAACGCAGGCTGTGCAAACTCGGCTGCTTGTGGAACCCTGCGGGTGCCAGCTGCCGCAAGGGCAGGCCGCCTGCAGGTCCAGAGGGCATGGCCGGGCGCTGTCCTCGCCCATCCCCTCCCGACCATCCCGCCCTGGCCCGCTCAGAGTGACCATTGCTCCACGCACGGCACAGGACAGAACACGGGTGCCTCGTGCCCTGGCCTGAGCCCCAGCTGGCCTGCATTCAGGCTCAGGGAGGCCAACGGGTAGAGGAACCCCACATTCAGAGCTGGACATCAAAGGTAGTCACGGGGTCTCGGCCGGAGCCCCAGAGCCCCCCTACATGGTGAGCACCTGGGGAAGCCCCCCACCCCCTCATCCAGGACACTCCCAGCCCACACCCTCATCCGCCTGTCTGTCCCCCAGTCGCTCGGGGCCGGGGTTGCAGCCCGCTGCCCCCACCAGCAGGGGGTGTCATCCCACCGGGGAGCGTGGCTGGGGCCTGCGGCAAGGCCTGAAAGCCTCACCCTAGGGTGACCCGGAGACAGGGAGGGGGGCAGCAGTCACAGGGCCCCGTGTTGCCATGTGCGCACGTGTCACCTCATAGTGGGTGCCCCTGGCGTGGGCACTTCATCGCGAGGAAGCCGAGGCCTTGGCCCGGTCACTTGCTGGGGGAGCGGGCTGAGCAGAGGGAGGACTCGGGTGGCGCCCGGTGTCCCAGGAAAGCTATGTGCTAGGCGGCTGCCCAGACGCCCCCACCCGCCTCTGAGCTCAGGCCAGAGCCTGACCCTGGGCGAGGGGTCGCTGGTAGGTCCCCAAGTCCCAAGGAACGTACCGAGGGCCAGCCACGCCGCCCCCAGCCCCAGCCTGCACCGTGCTTCCTCCCTCCCTGCGCCAAGCCGCTGCTTCTCTTCTGTCCCACCTGACTGCTCAGAGGCAGCTGTGCCGGGCCCAGGTCCTCATCTCCCTGCACAGAGCAGCCCGACCCCCACCCCCACCGCAGCCGCCGCCTGGGCCCCTGCAGGTGGCCGGCACCTCTGCACCCGCCACATCGCCACATCCACATCGGGGCCACCTGGAGCTCCTGTCCCCGCTCAGCTAACTTTGCAGGTTTATGGCTTCTGAAAGGCAGAGTATCAGAGAGAGAGAGAGAGAGAGGAGAGAGAGAGGGAGAGAGAAGAGAGAGAGAGGGAGAGAGAGGGGGAGAGAGAGAGGAGAGAGGGAGAGAGAGGGAGGAGAGAGAAGAGAGAAAGAGGGAGAGAGAGGAGAGAGGGAGAGAGAGAGAGAGGAGAGAGGGAGAGAGAGAGAGGGAGGGAGGGAGAGAGAAGAGAGAGAGAGGGAGAGAGAGGAGAGAGGGAGAGAGAGGAGAGAGAGAGGGAGAGAGAGAGGGAGAGAGAGAGAGGGAGAGGAGAGAGCGAGAGAGAGGAGAGAGAGAGGGAGAGGAGAGAGAGAGAGAGATGAGAGAAAGAGAGGGGAGAGAGGGAGAGAGAGAGATAGAGAGAGAGAGGAGAGAGAGAGGAGAGATAGAGAGAGAGAGGAGAGATAGAGAGAGAGAGGAGAGAGAGAGAGGGAGGGAGAGAGAGAGAAGAGAGAGAGAGAGAGAGAGAGAGAGAGAGAGGTTCCATCCGCTGGTCCACTCCCCAAATGGCCTCAACAGTCAGCTAGGAGTGAGGAGCTCCATCTGGTCTCCCACCTGGGAGGCGGGACCCCATGACTTGGCCATCTCCCACCGCCTTCCCAGGCGCACTGGCAGGACACGGAGAGGAAGCAGAGCAGCCAGGACTCGGATTGGCACTCGGGTATGGCATGCCGGCTTCACCTGCTGCGCCACACACTGGTCCCTTTCAGACAGCTTTGGAGCCGGTACGGATGCAACCTGCCCGTCCTTCCGGGCACCGTTGTGGCCTGCTAACCCTCCCTTACTGAGACAACCACTACCCACCCCGGTCCAGGCAAGGACACTGGGCCCCCGAGGGGCGGCTGCAGGCCTGGCTCACCCAGCGGGCCTCAGTCTGCACAGAGCTGAGTCCCAGGGGCCGATGCCTTGGCAACAGGTGACATGGCCAACACCCTGACGGTCTCCTTAGAGACAAGCTGGGCGGTGCTCCCAGAGGCCTCCGTGGGGCGAGTCAGGGGAGCGTCGGGGGTGCCGCTGCTGGGGGCCAGCATGCTGGCTGCACAGGGGGATCTCGCCCTAGAACCTCCAGGCTCTCTGCAGGTGCCCTCGGCCCTGGGAGAGCGTGTGGCCCAGGAGCGGGGTAGGGCCACTCAGGACATGGGACAGCTCCCTCCTGGGGGTCAGGGAGGGGGGCACCAGGGAGGCACAGAGGTGGGGCGACAGGCAAGCGGTCAGCGGAGGGCGGGTGCGAGGGACGCTCAGTTCGAGGGGAAGTCGGTGCAGGCCACAGCTGCCCAGCCCCCTGCGACTCTGTACTCGCATAGCTTTTAGGAGGTGTCTGGGCTATGGGTCTGCGTGGGGGTGTACACAGAGCCCCCGCCCGCCGCCGCACGCGCTCTCTGCCCCCTGCAGCCAGATGTGACAGCCCAGCAGCTCCTCCTGCCCCTCAGGCCTCCAGAGCCCCCTGCCCGCCTCCCCAGCCCCTCCACAGCACAGGCCATTTCCATTTTAAACCTGAGGACGCCCTGAGCAGTCGCCCACGGAGCCGGCACCAGCTGACAGGTGATGCGGGGGCTCTGCTCCTGGGGCTGGCCCGAAGAGACGCACTGCACTTTCCACTCCAGAAACCCCAGCCTGGCACCCCCCACCCTGCCAGGCCCAGCAGCTGACCGCAGGGGGCTGGCCCAGCCCACACCCCTCCACCTGGAGCACCAGGGGTCCCAGCACAGACAGCCCCTCCCCGGCTCCAAAGCCACCCTGGGAGGTGGGCTGGCCTCCAGCCTCCCTGAGGGTGCAGGACCACTGCCCCCTCCCGCCCCCCGCCCCCCAGCCTGGCTTTTTATTTTTTCAAGGCAGGGCTCTGGCTTGGGCCTGGGAGAGGGGCTGCTGCACCCCAGCTGAGCTGTCGGCTCTCCAAGCTCACACCCCAGAGAGCCTCCACCCCTGGAGCTGTGGGAAGCCTGGTAGCTCCCTGATGGGGCTGCCCCGCAACTTTCTCCTCCTCCGAGAGCTCAGATCAGCTCGCTCCCTGCCTCCCCCCTGGGCCTCCTGCCCCCAGGGAGGGCGTGTCGGCCAGCCCCCATGGGGCGCCCCCCTGGCCTGGAGAGCCTGGGGAGGGGGCCGCCCGCTGTGTGCCCCCAGTCGCGAAGTTGCAGGGCTCTGGCTTCCAGGTGCACGGCCCCCACCGAGGTGGCACAGGGCTCACAGCCACAGCGCGCACAGGGAGGGAAGTTGGAGGCTGCTGGTGCCCCCCTTGAAGTCGTTTTAAAAATAAAACCTCGCTCCAACCGTGACTCACACGGCTGGTGGGGACAGGAGCGCAGCGCCCGGCCGGCTGGTGCCCTGGCCGCGGGCACCTCGCCCTCTGGTTCCTGGGTGCGGGGCCGGAGCTGGGACCGCCCTACCCAGCCTGGCGCCCCCCGGGGGCTCCAGCCGAGCCGCCCCCCGACCCCCGCCCTTTGCAGGCTCTGCTCAGGAGAGCGGAGCCGCCGGCCGCGCACCCCACGCCTCCCCGGGCGGCGGGGCCAGCGCCGCTGGCGCTCGGCGCTCGGCTCCGGGCCCCCACCCCAAATCCCGAAGGCTGCGCGTCCCCCGCCGCGCCAGGGCAAAGCCGAGCAGCCCGATCCCGCCGCGCCCCCGCGCCTCGCCGGCCTGCGGCCCCCGCCCCGCGGGCCCCGGCGCCCCGTCCCGGGCGCCCAGCTCCGGCCCCCGCCCGTGCAGCCCGCCTTACCTGCGCAGCGGCCGGGGAGGCGGGTCTCCTCGGGAAACTTTGCGGCTACGGCTGGAGCCTCAGGGGTTATTCCAAGGAGCGGGCGGGAACCCGAGCCGGAGGGCACCCTGGGGGGCGCGGGCGAGGAGTCCCCAGCGCGCAGCGCAGCTCGGTGGCGGGCCCGGGGCGGGGGGCGCGCGGCGGCGCATCTGCCCGGCTCGGGCGCCCGGCAGAGCCGCGGGAGGAGAGCGCGGGGCTGCGCCGGGGGCGGGGTGCGTGTGCCCGGGCCGGGGAGCGAAGGCCAGCGGTGGCGTCCGCGCGGGCGGCGGCGAGCAGGGCGCGGGAGCCAGGCTGTGCGGCCGCCTCTCCCCTCGCGGCGGCGGGGGCCGTGCGTGCAGGCGCGGAGCGAGCGGGCGGGGAGGAGAAGGGGAGGCGGCGGCGGGCGGGGAGAAGGCGGCGGGGGCGGGGGCCGCGCTGCGCACTGGCCGGCGGGACCCGGCGCGGGAGGCTGCGCCGCCGCGCGGGGACTCGGCCCAGCCCGGGAGCCGCGGCCTCCGCCTCCCGCTCCTCCTGCCCTCAGCTAAAATGGCTGGGGGTGGGGCTCTCAGTCTGGGGAGTCTGCCCCCCTGGGGAGCGGGGGGGGGGGCGCCCAAAGCAAACCCGCCTCCGGTGGGGGGAGGAAGCGGGGTTCTTGCTCCGCGCGCCGCCTCCCCCTGCACCCCGCTCTCCGCACCCACTCATTCATCAACCTTCCCACCTTCCCACCATCCATCCATCCATCCATCCGTTCATTCATTCAGCCACCCACCCGTGCATTCATTCACAAACAGGTCCCCACGGCCCCCTCTGCCGCCGAGGTAACCCCTTCTTCCCTGCTGGCCCCCTTCCCTATGCCAGGTGTTCCCACTTCCCTGGGAGCCCCAAATGCCAGGGCAGTGCCCCACGCTGCCCAAGTGGCCAGTGCCTAGGGCAGGCGCCGGCCAGCCTCAGTCCTTGGGAGTAAATGGGAGTATTAAGGACTGAAGTCCAAGGTTAGCGTGGGGGTTACAGGGACCCGGTGGGGGGAGGTGGCTGGGGGAGCCGCTGCACCTGTGCTGGGGGCTGATGGGGGGTGGGGGTGGGGGTATACCTGTGCTGAGGGGCTGGGGGGAGCACCTATGCTGTGGGGGCTGACATGGGCCCCAGGGGAGCACCTGTGCTGTGGGGGCTGACAGGGGGGAGCACCTGTGCTGAGGGGGCTGGGGGGGAGCACCTGTGCTGTGGGGGCTGACATGGGCCCCAGGGGAGCACCCGTGCTAAGGGGGCTGATGGGGTCCGGGGGGGAGCACCTGTGCTGTGGGGGCTGACAGGGGGGAGCACCTGTGCTGAGGGGGCTGGGGGGGAGCACCTGTGCTGTGGGGGCTGACATGGGCCCCAGGGGAGCACCCGTGCTAAGGGGGCTGATGGGGTCCGGGGGGGAGCACCTCTGCTGAGGGGGCTGACGGGGGGAGCACCTGTGCTGAGGGGCTGGGGGGAGCACCTGTGCTGTGGGGGCTGGGGGGAGCACCTGTGTTGTGGGGGCTGACAGGGGGGAGCACCTCTGCTGAGGGGGCTGGGGGGGAGCACCTGTGCTGTGGGGGCTGACGGGGAGGCAGGTGCACCTGTGCTGTGGGGGCTGTCGTGGGCCCCAGAGGAGCACCTGTGCTGTGGGGGCTGGCATAGGGAGGGGCACCCAGACCACCCGCCATCTCCCAACCTCCGAGTCCCGGTGCCGTCGCGTTCTGCCGGATGTGAAGGAGGTCTCCCACCTGTCCAGCCTCACCTGGCCTGGCCAGACCCCGTCACCTGTCACTGAGCTGGGTCACTGCTTCCTGGCTTCTTTCCCCTTAGACGGAGCAGAAAGGGAGCTCTCCCCACCTCTGCTCCCTGCTCTACCCCCAAACTCCTCAGAGCCTCAGGGCCCCTCTCTGCAGACCCCTGCCGGTGCCTCCCACCCCCAGGCCGTGTCAGAACATTCCAGGGCCCCCCGCAGACCTTGCTCTGTGCTGTCCTTCAAGGCCTGGCCAGACCAGCACCCCTGGGGTGACAGAGGCCCCCTCTCTGCCCGCCTGCCCCCGCGTCCCTGCTGGGAGCCCCCCGGCCTTGTCCTCCTCTCTCCGCCCTCACGTCTCCCGCCTGAGCCCCCCACCCACCCCCTTAACTCCCTTTCTGCCTGCTCCGGCAGACCATTCTCCAACCGGCTGTTTCCCTCCCAGTTTTATTTATGCCCGACAGCATTACGCCAACAATAGAGGGAAGAACACATCGCCCCGGCCCCCGCCCCCGCCCCCGCCCTGGGGCTCCGTTGTCACTGGGTCTCTGCACCTGTGTGCGGCTCGCCCAGCCGAAGCCCTGGAAGCGGAGGTGGCTTCCCCCCAGCCTCGCCATCCCCGTGCCCAGCAGGGGGCTGGCAGAGGGCGGGCTCTCGGGGCCTTGTGGTGGGTGCTGTGGCTATAGCTCCGACAAGTGGAACTGAGGTATTAAAACACCATCTCCATAATTGTGGTTAATGGCTGCGTGATATTCCATCTGGCTGACGACCTGCCGCCTGCTCAGCTGTGCTTGGTGGGGGCACGCGGTCCAGGGAGCGCTGACGGAGGTCCGCTCTGTGCCAGCCGCTGGTGGGGGCACCACGGGTCAAGGGTGAGTCGGGCCCTGCTGGAACCCTGCTGTGGCAAAGCTGGAAACACAACGGCTCAGCACGACGCCTGAGCCCCAAGACTCAGGGGCCTGTCACTCACCGGGGGGGCGGCTCCTTGACCGGGGACCCGGGAGCAGGGAGGAAAGGCCTGAGTGGGCAGCAGGAGGAGCTTGTTCCAGCCTGCTACAGGTGCTGTGGTGCGTGGTCAGGAATTCTTGTCAAAGCTGGGGACGGCGGCCAGGGGCTCGCATGGAAATCAGGGTGGCTGACGTGTGGCGTCTGGGACAAGGACGAGGACAAGGGAGAACCAATTCCGGGAGAGGGGCAGCCGGTTCTGGGAGTTGAAAAGATCACTTGTTCAGTCAACAAACAGTGCCGTGGGCTCAGGAGGACTAAGCTGACCTGCCAGCCGGGTCCTGACAAGGATGCTGTCAGCCGGGAGGGACGCACAAGTTGCTCGGTGACGATCTGTGGCCTCAGCCTTGAGCTCAACAAGCCCCAGCTCCCTGGCCCCCAGAGCAGCCTGCCAGTGGGCACTCGAGGTCACCCCAGCCATGCCCACAGCCACCCACCCACCCACTCTCCCGGAGCCCTGGTCCTCTTCCGCTTGCCGCCTTACCCCTCTGCTGCTGCTGGCCCGAGCCCTGTCCCAGCCTCCCTGTGCCCCCCCCCCCCCAGTCTTTTCTCAGCGTGGCCGTCGTGAGAGGTTGTGGGAAGAAGTGGTTTACGTGCTGTGCGGTGCGGGATCGAGACACGGCGCTGTTCCATGGCTGTTGGCACAGGTTGTGCCGCCCGTGGCCTTGGGTCTGCCGGGGCCGGGGGAAGGGAAGACGGTGACCGGACTCGGGGCTGGGGCAGAGTCATCCCCGTGGGAGGGTCGGGGGCGTCACCAGGGCCCTTAGTCCCTCTGTGCTGAGCAGTGGCCAGCGGTCAGCCAGCTGGGCAAGGATGGAAGGCGGCCGTTCAGAGGGCCTGGGCCTGGGCTCAGCCTTCCCCAAAGGGCCAACTCCAGGGAGGGATGCGCTCCCAGCCCCACCCAGACCCCTGCCAGGCTTCCCATCCCACTCTGCATTCGTTTTATAAAAAAATGTTTCCGGGGCCAGGATCGTGGTGTGGCAGGGAAAGCTGCTGCCTACGGTGCCGCTGTCCCACAAGGGTGTTGCTTGGCAGGTGACCAGGCTGCTCTGCTTCTGATCCAGCTCTCTGCTGTGGCCTGGGAAAGCAGTGGAAGGTGGCCCAAGTGCTTGGGCCCTGCACCCACATGAGAGACCCCGATGAATCTCCCGGCTCCTGGCTGCAGCCTGACACAGCCCTAGCCATTGTAGCCATCTGGGGAGTCAACCAGTGGATGGGAGACCTCTCTCTCTCTCTCTCTCTCTCTCTCTCTCTCTGCCTCCCCCTGCCCTATCTCTCTTTCTCTCTCTGTAATTCTGATTTTCAATAAATAAACACATCCTTTAAAGAATATATCAAATGCAGAACAACAGAGAAAAGGAGAGATTGATCTTCTGTTCTGGTTCACTCCCCAAATGCCTGCAACAGCCAGGGCTGGGCCAGGCCAAAGCCAGGAGGCAGGAGCTCCATCTGGGCCTCCCACGTGGGTGCAGGGCCCCAAGCACTTGAGCCGTCAGCTGCTGCCTCCCAGGCGCGTTAGCAGGGAGCTGGGTCCGAAGCTGGGACTTGAACCAGCACTCTGATATATGGGCTGCTGGCCTTGAAAATGGCGGCTGAACCCACTGTACCACGACACCGGCCAGCCCACCTCTGAGTTCCGACTGAGAGGCCCCCTGTGTCCCACTGAGTCACGCCACTGCGTACCCAGCCCATCTGGCTCCAGCCCGCAGCCCCAGGCGATGCCCAGGACGCGTGAGTTGCGGCAGGAAGCCATGGGCCAGGGGCGGCAGGCAGGGCCGGGGAGCAAGGCCTCCGGCCCAGGAGGAAGTCTCACAGCAGGTGCTCCAGGGGCAAGGCCGGGAGGGAGGAAGCCAGCAACTCCTGGGGCCTGGGAGGCTGCCGGCCAGCGGGGAGCCAGGGGCCCCCTTGGCCTTGCTCGCCCACCCTCCAGGCCTAAGCCCGTGCTGCTCAGCCTCGGCCAGGTGCCCTGCGAGCAGCCTCCCGACCCCACCTCTCTGGTGAGGTCAGTCGCCTCGTCCTCTGTCGCTGGTGGCTCCAGCCACGCCCCCTCCTAATGAAGCCCCCGACACCATCACAAGGGTCCCACCTCCGTGACCCCACCCAACCTCGGCACCTCCCCACACTGGCAAGCGGGGGGCCGGGGGATCAGAGTGGTCGTGCACTTTGGAGCGACAGAGCGGTCACCTGTTCCCTTGCCCCCGTGGCTTCTCCTTGGTGGCCCCGAGCCACGCGCGTGCCAGCCGCTGGGAGTTGTGTGTGTGCACTTTGACATCTCTGAAATCGGGGTGTGGCTGATGACATCGCCGCCACGCCGGGAGCACCCCCCGCGGTCCCTGCGTGTCCCCACCATCCAGCACATCGGTATGGCGAGCACAGCCAGGCGTGGCTGAGTGACTGTGTGGACGGAGCGTGCGGCTGAAAGAACCCTTCCAGGCCACACTGATGGTGATGGAGCTGTCCCAAGGCCAACTGGGAAATTCATCAAACTGGGAAATGTCACGTGGTGACGGTCCGGGGCTCAGAGGGGGCCGGACCCCCTCCAGCTGCTCAGAGGCGGGCAGGGAGGTCTGGATGTGTGTGGGGGGTGGGGGAGGTGATGGGGGCGTGAGAGGCAGACCTGGCCTCACAGCCTCCCCTGGGCTGGGCAGACAAAGTAGAGGGTGGGAACCACTGAGCCCCCACCTCCCTCCAGCCCTGGAGGGCTGCCACTGGGCAAGCTCCACTGCCAGCCCACCCTCCATAGGAAGCCTCCTCTCCCAGCCACAGATGATGGCACCCCCCCGTCCCCCCCCCCCGTGTCTCCCAGCCACCCAGGGCTGCCCTCCCTCGCCCCTACCTGGTTCCCTGCAGGGGACAAGCTGCCTCTCACCTGCCACCTGCCACCCACCACGTCCAGGAAGGGCGGTCCACACGGAGGGACCAGCACGTGCCGGGGAGGTGGGACTGCTGGACAGGGGCGGTAGAGAGAGCAGCAGGTGAGGCCCAGCTGGGGGGGGGGGAACCGGGCCTCTGATTGGCACAGAGGTTGCGTGACTGGCACTGGGGACAGTGAGGAAGGGGCCGCCATGTGGAAGTGACGGGTGGCCCCGGGAGACTGGGGAGCCAGAGTTGAGCTGTTGGCTACTGAGGGCACGGGAGAGGCAAGGTGAGGTCAAGGACGCCCAGGTGTGGAGATGGAGAAGTCTCGGGGGGGGGAGATGGAGAAATGGCACCCAGGCCACAGCCTCAGGGCTGTCTGCCCCCCACCCCTAGCACCTCCCTCACTGTTCTCCTACTGCGGTCCCAGCTGGCTCACTGCCCACAGCCCTGCGGCCTGCCCTGAGTCCTGGCGCCTGCTCCCACCCAGGGACAAAGAGGGGCTCAGCCCATGGCACCCCCCTCCCGCGGTCCTGGAGCTGCAGGGGTGGGGGGAGGAAACACGGCATCTTCTGGGACCCCCCCCCAACCTGGCACCTGCACAGTCAGGAGAAAGCCTATCCGAAGCCCGGGGGCCCCTTCCCCAATTCCTGGGAGTCCGGAGCTCTGATCCAGGCCCCGGTTGGGTGGGGTCAGTCCGAGCCCCTTACCTGCCGTGCGCAGGTGCCCAGGGCAGCCAGGCCGGCCAGGTTCTGCGCTGAGCACCTGCTGAGGCTGGGCAGGGCTGAGCACAAGGAGAGGGAGGGGAAGGGGCACCACTGCCGGCCTTGGGGGTGGGGCGGAGGGTTGCCTGGCAACCGGCACGCAGCGCCAAGGAGAGCTTCTTAAAGAGCCCAGGCTGGGCCACGCAGGGCACCCCAGGCTCGGCCTCGCATACCAATGGCAGCCACGGAGTGCAGCCCAAGCTAGGAGGATAGAGAGGAGGGGGCGCCCGGGCCGGGGGACCCTGAGGCAGGCGGGGCAGGGACCAGGCTGGGCCTTCTGGTCTCATCCGCGCAGGGCCTGGGAGCGGCGCCTCGCGGAAGCAGCTCCGCAGACACGGCCGCCTCTTCCTGGCTGGGCCCCCCAGGCCGCCTCCGCTGACAGCGAGGAGCCAAGCGCGCTGCACGCAGGCGGCAGGTGCACGCCAGAGCTGCGACTGACGGAAGTGGTGCCCCCCTCCGTGTCCAACCTGAGGGCCCTGGGCAGCGAGTGGCTGCCGCCTTGCTCGGCCTCCCTGAGAAGGGACCGTCTCTGGCCTCAGTGCGACACCTCGCGTGGGTCTCCAGCTTCCGGGGCCTCAGTTTCCCCGGGGTGCCTTGCCAGGATGACCCTGTGGGAGTCTGGCCTCAGTGGCGTTGAAGACAGCGTCTGGGGAATCGTAAGAAGCTTTCCCTGGATTGGAGGGCTGTGACCCCAGAGGTTAAGACCCTGGGCCTCGGGGAGGGCTGCACGGGGAGCCCCCCTCCGCTCCTGCCAGGGGGAGGGGGTTCCGGCTGCTCCTCCCACTGACCGCATGGAGCCACGCTGAGAACCAACTCCATCCCGGGTGGATCCTGCCTCCCCCTCCGCCCTCTGCTTGGTCCCTGGTGCAGCAAGGCCTCTTCTCAACCCGCCCCTTGCCCCCCTCCCCAGCCCCAAGGAGCGAATGTGAGCTCAGCCCAGCTGCACCTGACTCCCCGTGGCTGTGGAAGAGGGATCAGGGCCCCGAGGGCCTGGCCACCCCTTCTGCCTGCATCCCAGCCCCTGGGTGTTGGCCACGGTGGGTGGAGGACCTCTCCCCACAGGCTGCCCTGCCGGTCCCAAAGGAAGTCCTTAGAAAACCAGGGCAAGGCATGGGGCAGCCAGCACTTTTGTCCCCTCAACAAGTAAAAATATTTCAGAGGCGCAAAGAGAGAGAGTCCCCATCTGCTGGCTCACTGCCCAGATGCCTGCCACGGCTGGGGCTGGGCCGGGCCACAGCCAGGAGCCAGGAGCCCCATCCAGGTTTCCCAACACTTGACCAGCACTGCTGCCTCCCAGGGTCTGCATGAGCTGGAGCCAGCGCTGGGTAGTGCACGTGGTCCTCTGATGTGGGACGTGGGTGTCTTGACCAGTATCTCAGCTCTGAGCTAAATGCCCGTGCTGGCAGCGGGCACTTTGGGTGATCAGGGGAGGCCCTTAGAGGAGGTGACATTTTCACCGAGACCCGAAAGATAAGGAGGACCCAAGTTGGAAAGAGCAGGTAGAGGAGTGTGCCAGGCAGAGAAAGCAGTGTGTGCAAAGGCCCTGGGGTATGAAGGAGCCAAACCTATTTGAGGGAGAGGAAGGAGGCCAGGAAGTTGGGGGTGGGGGGAGTGGCGCGTGGGCTGCAGCCATGTGTTCATGGAGGAGAATGTGCGTTTTATTCTAAGTATAATAGGGAGCTATTTGAGAGTTTTAAGCAGGGAAGTGACATGATCTAATTTATATTTGAAAGCGATCATCAGAACAACCACTTTGGAGAGCAATTTGGCAACAACTAGTAAAGTTAAGAACGCCGCGCAGCCCAGCCAGCAGCCCCACCCCGGGGCAGGAGTATGAGAGTTCTGCACATGCGTCAGGGCCGTGGCCTGCAGGGGGCAGGACTGGACCCCGTCACCTTGGCTGCTGGGAGAATGGGCCGCCCCCCTCGGCCGGGGAATATTAGACAGCGGGGGGGGGGGGGGGGGAACCGGCCCCGGAGAGCCGCGGGGGCCCGTGGAATGCAGCCCACGATGTGCGTGAGGTCCGCGGTTGCACCTTGCAGGAGGCTCCCCGGTGCAGCTCTCCCGGGAGCTCGCGCCAAGGTCAAGGTGCTGGGCCCCTGGGGGCAGGGGGTGATTCTGGGAGTCAGCGATGGAGGCCTGTCAGGGCTGGGGCTCCTCTCCCTCTTCCTCGCCCACCCCCTTGGTTTCCTTTTCCCCTTTCTGGAGACAGCTGAAGCTCAGAGCAAGCAGGGAGCCGCCCAGGGTCACCCAGTGAGGGGGGGGGGGGCAGAGGAGCCCTGGCTTTGCCTGGCGGTGGTGGCCTGTCCAGCCGGGACCCAGTTGAGGGGCCCACCCAGCCCCCACACACCAGGCTCTCCCTGATCTGCCTCTGCTCGCCCACCCAGCAGGGCCACCGCCTCTCCCTCCGTGTGGAGACCACACCGGCTGGCTGGAGCCCAAGCCATCTCAGGGTAATTGGGTTTCCGATGGCCATGGTTATGCTAATGTCAGACGCTGAGTGCCTGCCCCCTGGCTCCTGGGGAGGGGTCCCCAGCAGGCAGGCAGCACTCAGCGTCCCCTTGGAGCCAGACCCGGTCCCCAGCTGCGTGACCTTGGGCAAGCCACTCAATCCCGCTGAACCCCTCATTCCTCATCAGCTGAAGCAACAAAAAAATCATGGGACCCCCTCCGTGGGGCTCTGGGCGCGGGGAGGGGGCAGCAGCTGCCGAGGCTGGGCCCAGAGGACCCGGCTGATAGGCTGATACTCGGTCCTGAGCTATTTGTACGTTTTTGTTGCAAATCTCGGCAGGTCCTAAGGGAAAACTGAGCGGGCAGGCAGGCGTAGGGCCTTCTTGCTTTGTTCTCACTCCCTGTTTGTCTTCTCCAGTCTGGGGCCGTGAACATGAATTTGTTACCTAACAAGCTACCCACAAGTGGAAGGCGCCCAGGCGGCTGTTGGGGGGCTGGGACCAGCTTGGCGGAGCTTGGGGTTGTAGGGGAGCCCAGGCTTGGGGTTGTAGGGGAGCCTGGGGAAGAGACTGAGGAGGGGGGAGGGAGAGGGAGAGGCCCAGCTCATCCCACCTCCCCACCCCCACCCCCGCAGATGGGGGCCACCAGGGGCCACCACTGGGCTCAGGTCAGAGAAGCAGTGGTGAGGCGCTGAGCCCAGGAGGCAAACGAGCCGGACCTGGCTGGGCAGGGGCCGGGGAGTCCAGGCCCCGGAGTCAGCCCGGCAGGTTCCCTGTGTGGCCTCGCGGGCCTGTGCCTGAGCCTCAGCTTTCCCTTCTGTCTAATGGGACTGCGCGTCCAGCAAGGTCCTGAGGCCGGGGCCGCCGCGGATCGCCGTTATCCCCGCAGCCTCCGCCGTGGCCGGGACCCAGCGCCCCCAGTCCCCAGGTTCACACGGTGGTGGAGCTTGGTGGGGGCCACGGTGGCCTTGTGGCCTTGTGAGAAGGGAACGGGACCCACACCTGCGCTCTCGTGCCGCCCTCCACCCGCCTGCCGGGTTCCCCTGCCGCCAGAGGCCCTCGGCAGGTGCTGGTGCCACGTCAGGGGACTTCCTGGCCACCAGGAACCTGAGCCAAAGCGGCTGCCTCAGCCTGAGCTTCCCGGCCATGGCAGTTTTACGGCGCCTTTTTTTTTTTTTTTCTTTAATGAGATTTGTTTATTCATTTGAAATGAGTTACAGATAGGTTCACTCCCCAAATGACCACAATGGCCAGGGCTGGGCCAGGTGGAAGCCAGGAGCCAGGAGCTCCATCTGGGTCTCCTACGTGGGTGCAGGGGCCCAAGCCCTTGGGCCATCTTCAGCTGATTGGAAGTGGAGCAGCCGGGACTCGAACCCGTGCTCTGATACCGGATGCGGGCACTGCAGGCCGTGGCTTTACCGGCTGCGCCACAGCGCCGGCCCCTGAGGGCCGCTGGGCTTCTTCACGGCTCTCATCCGTGGCTCCGAGGGGCTTGGCCAGAAAACATCCCCCACACACAAACCCTGACCTGGCTCCAGGCCCGGGGGTGGAGCGGCGGGCCCACGATTGGCACTTGAGGCTTCGGGACCGAGCCTGGCAAAGACGCAGAGGTTGGCTGCGGCCCTCGGAGGTCACTTCTCTCCAGCCTCAGTTTCCCTGTCTGTAAATGGGGCAGGAAGGAATGTGGGTGTCCATGCTAAGATGATCACCCAGGGCCCTGTGTGGAAGCTGGGGGTGTGTGGGGCGCCCATGAATGTGAGCCCCGGGCCCCCCGGAGGCCCCTCGCTCCCCTGCTGCCCCCAAGGCCGGGGAAGGCCCAGTGCTGTCTGCTGCCGGGCGCCCCACCTGGGAGGACGGTGACCTTGGCCTGGGGGGACAGAGCTTGTCAAACACGGCAGGCGCTCTCAGCTTGAGGTGCCTTTGAAGTCCCGTGTTTTATCTCCGGATTTCAGCCCATTCCGCGTTTTATTCCGTCTGCGGTGTTTCTCTTCTAAAATGTGTTTTAAACGACTCGCCCTGAAGTAGAACACGGATCCCGCCGCCGGCGTGCGGGACGCGGGGCTGGCAACCGCGTGGATTTCTCAAGACCGCCCCCCGCCCACCGGAGCCGGGGCGGCTGGGGCAGTGGCACTGAGCCCCTAGCAGGTGCGGGCTCTGGGCTCTGGGCTGGAAGGGCTCTGAGGGGGCTCCCGGTCCCCAGGGGAGGCCCGGGTGGGTGTCCAGCGCAGGGACACTGCAGCAGCCGCAGGGCCCTTCCTGCCCCTCCTCCACCTCCAGTCTGGTTTCTGCAGCCCAGCCCTCCTCCCAGCGCCCCCTTTTCACACTCAGGCTTGGGAGACCCCCAAAGGGCTGCTCATGCCCCCTCCATCCTCCCCCACTGCACCCCCAGGCCTGCTCCTGCCTCAGGGCCTTGGCACAGCAGCCCTGTGCCTGGCCGGCAGGTCCCGGCTCGCCCGGCTCGGATCAGCCTCCGCCTGCCGACTCCACAGCTCTCTGCTCCCTCCACAACCTCTGGCTCCCACAGTGATTCTCGTTCAAGTTCGTTCTCGGTCTGTGGTTTCTGGACAGGCTCCCTGCTGGGCCAGCTTTGCCCTGCAGCACACAGTAGGCGCAAATGCGCGTGTGTGAGCGAGATCCGGGAGCGGAGGTGGGGGTGCGTGCTTGGGGAGCGGACCCCAGCTGCTGGCTGCCTCTCCCGGCAGGGGTGTGTGGAGGAGGCAGCCTCCCCAGGGGCGCACGGTGGGGCTGCGCCTGCCTCAAAGTCACCCCTGTGCCCGCTCACTGGCCCAGGAACCCACTCAGCGCTTTCCTCGGGTCACCGCACCTCCTCTCTGGCGTTCCCCCCCCCCCCACGGCCTCCCTGGGCTGGAGGATTTAGTCCCTGTCACCGAAGGGCTCAGGCGGCTCCTACGCCTGCGGAGGGAGGGGCCTGGGCATCCTGCCGCTGCCCTTGGCCCACACACCCCCCATCTGGAGTCTGGCTCCTGACAGCCCCCCGCCCCAGCCCTAGGGGTGGGTTCCCCTGCAAGGCCTGGCGAGGGACACAGCGACCTGTCAGAGGTGTTCAGTTAGCACCTGCGAGACCCCGGCAAGGACTCAGCCGTGGGCAGTGAGCATGTGGGTGGGGCGGGGAGGCGGGGAGCAAACACAGACCTGGGGGTGGGGCAGCCCCTGGGTGGCATCGGTAGCAGCTGTGCAAAGGCCCTGGGACTGGGGCAGCTTTGAGGGCCCAGAGTGCAGGAGAGGGGACCCCAGGGCGCAGGCCCCCAGGGGCTCCCCATCGAGGATTCTAATCGGGAAGCTGGAGGTGACGTGGGAGACCCTCGGCCTTGCGTTGTGACCTCTGTCCATTGGGTTCGTCGTGGCGGCGCCCGAGCCGGGCAAGGAGGACTGGGCCTTGAGGCTCCGCCTTCGGGGGGCCCCTTCCTCCGTCAAACGGTGCGAGAAATTACGCTTATGACTTTGCTGGCGAGAAGACAAACATATTGTATTGTGAAACATTTTCTTTGACCTAGAACTTCATTTTTTTTCTTTTGATGCTAAGAAAAAAAAAATTACATTTTCCTGGGCCTTTGACAGCACGGTGGGCCGAGGCCACGGTGGCTGTGGCCCCAGAGCGTGGGCCTTGCAGGGGCGGGGGGCTGCAGCAGGAGGGACGCACAGCCAGCCCCTGGAAAGGAAGTGACGGTGCCCCCGCCTCTGCCTGCCCCCTCCCCTCCTGCTGCCCCAATCCCAGTTCCCAGACCCCCTCTGCCCCAAGGTACAGTCAAATGCAGCCCACCCTGGCCGGCCCCACGTGGCCCCCAGGACGCCTCGCTCTCGGGCCCCTCCCATGGCCGCGCCCTCGCCAGTGCCTTCCCTCTGCACACACCGCTCCTCCTGTCCTGGGACCGTGTACCAAGCCCCCTGGCGCCTTGGCACCAACGCCACCTCCTCCGTGAAGCCCTCTGGGAGTCCAGGCTGCGCTCGGTCCCGTACCTCCTCGGCTATGGGTGTACCATGCTTGTGGCAGTGCTCGGCTCTGACCGAGAGCTCCCGAGGCCCAGGGACTGGGCTGCCCGTCCCCACGTGCCTGGTGCCCACGCAGCCCTGGATACGCTTGGCGCTTAACAGACCTTTTGTGCAGTGAGCAAAGCCGGGGCCGGGGACCCCCCTTGGCTCGTGCTGCCTCTGACCCGATGGCTGCCAAGCCTGGGGCCTGGGCCTCCCTCGCTGGGCAGTGGCCACGCAGCACCCTAGCACCCTGCTGCCGGGACAGCCAGCGCTGGGGGCAGAGGAGGGGACCGAGCCTCCAGCCTCCCGGAGGACAGAGGCCCTGGCAGTGACGGCCCCGGGGGCCACCCCAAGGTCACCGGAGCAGCACTGGGCTGGGAGCCAGCTCATCAAGCTCAGTGGGGCTTAGCGCGGGTGGGGGCCAGGCTGCAGGGCTGGGGGGACATCAGCGGTGCCCAGGGATGGCATCTGAGCAGGTGCACCCAGCGCACACCCTGCTCTAGAACCTGCACCCCCAACCCCTGCGCCCTCCCCAGAGGGACGAGGCTCTGCAGCCGAGGCTGGGTCCCTGGGCCCCTGCAGGTCCTCCCATCTGAGGCCAAGACCCCCCAGCCCGGGTGTGCCTCCCTCCTGGGCTGACTCCTCCTGAGCCCCAAGCCCCCCCCTCACACCCTGGTGGGGTGGGTGTCAGGCCCATTCGCCCCGACAGCAGGGTTTGGGGGTGCTGGCAGCGGGAGGGGTGGCCTCGCCTTGTGACAGGGCCCACAGGAGGGAGGTCAGCGCCCCCTCCCACCCCTTCGCGGCTGGCTGCCGACCCATTTGGCGCCGTGCCCTCGTTGGGCGTGAGCCAGCTCGTTTGCAGCCAGTGTTAATTAAGAGAGAGAGGTGACGGGGGAGGTGGGCAGAGGCCGCGGAGGGCAGCGTCCGACAAGCCAGGGCCTCAGGGCGCCCAGGGCGGCTGACCTGGCACCACCAGTCCTCTCCTGCTGTGCGGGCCAGGCCTGCCCGCCACACCAGGGACTCTGTGACTGCTGGGCCCAGCCAGGGGGCCTACTGTGTGCTGCCCCTACTGTGTGCTCCGCAGGGACCGGAGGGGTCCCGGGACGTGCAGGCCTGTGCCCTGGGGCCGGCTGGGAGTGGGCGGACCCATTCCAGGCCTGCTGCTGCCTGCCACTGCGCCCGGCTTCCTTCGCTGGGAGAGGGGAGCAGTCACACCTCCCTGGTGGCCTCACCATGGTGACAAATGGGGCCGTGGGGCAGGACACGGAGGCCAGGCCGGTACCCAGGCCCCGGGCTGGAGGCTGCGTGCAGAGCCGCTGGGGGGCTGACTGGCCACTGCCCCGGCCCACACCTGCCTGGGTGCCCCACCCAGCCCTCCCTGCTCTCACTCCCTGCCGCCTGGGGCCGTGCTGCGGCCCCCACCCCTGTTCTGGGAGCGCCCAGCCGCTCCTCGCCTCTCCATCTTAATTAGCTGCTTGTATTAATCTCGCAAGTAACGTGGCAACTCGCAGCCCTGGGTTTTCGGGCTGTGGAATTAATTATTCCCCAAGCGAGGAGCTGTCGGCTCTGGGAGACCAGCCGCTCGGAGCCGACGACACCACTTAGCGGCGTCTGAGCTTCACCCCAGCCCGCGGCCCCTGCTGCCCACCCGGCCCTGCTCCGTGCGCCCCCACCCCTCACACAGGAAGGGCGGGGCCCCAGCAGGTGGAGTGGGAAGGCAGTCGGGGGAGGAGCTAAAGGCTCAGCCTGGTAGCCAGAGGGGTCTGAGGCCCAGCAGGGGGCCCGGGCACCTGGGCCGAACCTGGGCCTGGAGCCTGCCCGGCTCCCCCTTCGCTGTCCTGATTAGCCCAGTGGTGGGCAGGGATACAGGCTGCCTGTGGGGGCGGGGGCCAGGACCCTGCACAGCCTGACACCCCGCGGGGGGGGGGGGGGGGGGCTGCGAGCCCCGCCTTGCCACACAGTAGGGGGCAGCCGGCTGGGCGGAGCCGCAGCGAGGGGGCAGGCACCGGGCCCAGAGCTCAGCATCGCCCTCCCTTGACCTTCACGCCAGCCCCAGGACGGTGGCGCTGTCCTCGTCTCACATGCGGGGAAACTGAGGCACGAGGCCACATGGCCCCAGCTGGCCATCTGTGGACCCAGTGTTGACCCCAGTCCCAGAGCTCTGGGCCCCAACGTCGCACCCCCCAGTCACTTGCATCTGACAGGCGTCTCCCAAGGCCCAGGTCAGCCTCTTGCCCGCCCTGTTCATTCCGGGGCACCGCTTACCATGGAGGGGCCCAGCGCCTGGGCCCCGAGGGCGGTGGCCAGGCCACCCCAGGCTGGGCTCAGCCAGGCTGCCCCAGGGCGGGCTCGGCCAGAGCCCAGGAGATGCTGTGGGTGAAAGAGCGAGGGTGGGGGGAGGACGCTGGCGCCTGCCTCCACTCCCACGTGTGGCCACCTCGCGGGGCAGCGTGGCCCTCATGTCCCCTGCCCTTGCCTGAGGGGAGGGGTCCCAGGCCCCGCCCCCTTGCTCCGCCTCTGCACCCACCCCTTCCCCACTAACAAGCCTCTGTCTTCTCTTGCAGCCAACAGCTCCCTGCTCGGAGGCGGTGGCGGTGAGTGGACCTCCTTCCTGTCACCGGGTCTCAGGTGGGGCTGGTGACACCTCCCTGGCCCCCTCGCTTCCCCTCCGGGCAGCCTCCCCCCTCCCCTGCCCCCAGCATCTCACAGCGGCCAGGGGGCAAGCTGGGGCCCGGGTGCACCCCCCCCATGCCTGTGACCTTGCTAATGACCCCGGGACTCAGGGGTGGGAGGTCAGGGTGGGCCAGACCACCAGGGCTGCAGGCCAAGGTCAGCGGGGGCCCTGAGGTGGAGAGGGCACCCCTGGGCCCCAGTGTTGCCTCCCTGGTCCCGTGGCCCCGCCGCCCCCAGCCCCTCGGCCCAGCTGGTGGGGCGGCCGCTGTCGGTGCGGGCGGCAGGATGATTGGTGAGCCAGGGGCCAGGGGTTAATGCGCCCTCGGATAAATCCCGGGGCCGTGTTTACGGCAGCCGTGGCGGGGCCCAGGCCAGGTTTTAAAAGGGGGAAAAATAAAAGGGGCCGAGGAGGTCAGGACTAAATAAGAGCCGCGAGCAGAGCTGTCGGTGGCGGCCAGCAGGCAGGGCGGGGCTGTTTGTGGCTGGACATGTCCCCCTCCCCCATCCCCGGCTCCCGCTTCTCCCCTGGCCGTCCCCGCAGAGGTCACCCAGGCCCCGGGGGGACCCTGGACGCAAGCCGCGCTCGCCCGCAGTGCCCAGGGGTACCCAGCCCTGAGCCGGTCCTGCCCACGGAGCTCACGGTGCGGGCGGCAGCACCCCCATCATGCAGGATCTTCCGCAAGGAGGTGGCGCCGTCTGCGGGACCCCAGGCGTGGGTAGGAGCCAGCGGGGCGGAGAGTGGTGGGAACAGTGTCCCGGGCAGTGGGAACAGCATGGGCGAAGACCCACAAGGAAGGACGCGTGGGCATGGGAGGTGTGGCCAGGGGCGGGGTCAGGGCTCAGCCAGGAGCCTCAGAGACCCGGGGAAGAGCAGGCATGAGCTCCTGAAATCTGACATCAGTTCATCGCCCCTCTTCTGAGCCAAGGCCAAGGGCGCCTGCTGCCACCCAGACGCCTCTGCCCGCCCCACCTGCCCTCCCCAGTCGGCTCCACCCTCTGGCCCCAGAGGAGGCAGCCTGCCCCACGGCCTTTGCACCTGCTGTTCCCTCTGCTGGATGCTTTTCCATGCGGCTGCTGCTTCACCACTCACGTCTTTGCTGCAATGCCGTCTTCTGGTGGGGGGGGGTGCCCTGCCCTGCCCTGCCCTGCCCCGCCCTCTGCCACTTCCCCTGCCCAGGCTGCACCTGTCTCCTAACACTGCCCAGCGAGGTCCTGTCCTCTGTGCTCGGAGCAGGCAAGGCTGGGTCTCCAGCACCCAGAACGGGCACGTGGAGCAGGTGCTCAGTATCGTTTGTTGAATGAATGTGTGACCTACAGGACAGGTGACAGTGGCCTCACACAGCAAAGGACCTGAGGGCAGCACGGACCATGAGGCTTTAGGG